>NC_032000.1:45452196-45540055 GCF_001879085.1 Nicotiana attenuata | reverse complement strand
CACAGAAGAGTTTACAATTTTTGAGTTTTTTATGTTGTCTCTTTGCTGACAGTGAACCAATGAACTTTGATGAATCTGTTACAACAAAAGTGAGCAAGCCATGGAGGAGAGATTGAGTCAATAGAGAAGAACAACACTTGGGAGTTAATAACTCTTCCCACGGGTCATCGAGCAATTGGAGTGAAATGGGTATACAAAATAAAGAAGAATGCTGATGGAGATGTGGAGAAATACAAGGCACGACTTGTGGCTAAAGGCTACAAGCAAAGGCAAGGCATTGACTATGAAGAAGTCTATGCACCTGTTGCCCGCATGGAGATGATTCGTTTGTTGATCTCTTTGGCGGCGCAAATGAAGTGGAAGATCCATCAACTAGATGTCAAGTCATCCTTCTTGAATGGCTATCTTGAAGAAGAAGTCTATGTTGAACAAGCATTGGGCTTCGTGGTAAAAAAACCATGAAGATAAAGTGTTGCGGTTGAAGAAAGCTTTATATGGATTAAAGCAAGCCCCACGAGCATGGAATAGTTGCATCGACAAATATTTTCAAGACAATGGGTTTACTCGTTGTTTCCATGAATATGCTCTTTACCTTAAAGTTCATACTAATGGAAATATCTTACTTGTTTGTCTTTATGTTGATGATCTTATTTTCACGGGCAATAACTCAAGTTTGTTTGAAGCTTTTAAGAAAGATATGTCCCGTGAGTTTGAGATGACAGACGTAGGGCTCATGTCATACTACCTGGGCCTAGAAGTGAAGCAGATGGAGGATGGAATTTTTATCTCTCAAGAAATCTATACAAAAGAGATATTGAAGAAGTTCAACATGCTCGATTGCAACCCCGTGAACACACCGATGGAGAGTGGGATAAAATTGTCCAAGTTTGATGAAGGAGAAAAGGTGGACCCCACATTTTTCAAAAGTCTTGTGGAAAGTTTGAGGTACTTGACTTGTACCAGGCCAGATATACTCTTTGTAGTTGGAGTAGTAAGCCGTTTCATGGAAGCTCCTACCTCCACTCATTTGAAAGTCACTAGAAGAATTCTTCGCTACCTAAAAGGTACGATTGACTTTGGGTTATTTTATTCTTCTTCTAGTGATTTCAGTCTTATGGGATTTTGTGATAGTGATTATGCGGAATATATTGATGATAGAAAAAGTACAACTGGTTTTCTATTTTTCTTGGGTAATTCTGTTATTTTTTGGAGTTTAAAGAAACAATCAATTGTTACTCTCTCGACTTGTGAGGCTGAATATATAGCAGCAACATCTTGTACATGTCATGCTATTTGACTGAGATTGAAGGAGCTCAATTTACCACAAATTGAAGCTATAGAGATTTGTATTGACAACAAATCCGCACAGGCAGTCGCGAAGAATCCAGTGTATCATGATCGAAGCAAGAATATAGATACAAGGTATCATTTCATCAGAGAAAGCATTGCCAAGAAGGAAGTTGAGCTCAGATATGTGAAGTCTCGTGATCAAGTTGCAGATATCTTTACAAAGCCTCTCAAGTTTGAAGATTTTCAGAGATTTAGATCAAGACTTGGAATGAAGAAGAAAAATCAAAATTAAAGGAGAGATTTGTGGGGTCCAGTCCTCAAATAATAAGTAAAGAAAGAAGAAAAAGAAAAATACTGATTGGTTGAAAGAAAAGCAAATGGTGGGCTCTGCAGAACAATTTGCAAAACCAATTTGGAATTGGTTTTGGGCGTTGCCCATCTTACAACTTGCAACAAACCAAACAATCTAGTTGGTTACTTGGGTGGCCATTTATTACTATAAATAGCAACTATATTTCTCATTGTAAACACACCAAATTGAGAGAAGCAACAGAGAGTAATCCACAGAGTGTAGTCTGTGAAATAAATAGTGAGTGAGAGTAATATTGTAGTGAGGTGTTTAAAATAAAGGGTGTTATTTCTTTCAAAGTTGTAGTAGTCTCTTGACACTACTAAGTTGTAATATTATAGTGGTAATATTACTCCGCTGGGGTATTGTATTTTATCCCGTTAAAATATTTGGTGTCGTTGTTACTCTCTTGTGTTATTGTTATTTACCGTGGATATTATTCCTGGGCGGGATTATTATTTCTTGTCAACAAACGATAGATTTAGTTGGGCAAAAGTTTTGTGACTTTATGTTATATGCAGTGGGTAAAGTTCAATGAATTAAATCATGTGATAAACAAGAATTTTGTGAGTCTCTATGTGAAATTAACTCTTGTTGTAAATCAAAATGATATATTAATTCTCAAGATTTCGATCGGTATTAATAATCTTAGACCCTACTATAACTTTCTAAACCAAAGCATCAAAATACCTGAAGAGAGTTTATTTAAGCCAAATTTTGTTCTTCTTCAATTTAAGGGAAAGAGAAAAATATACCATATATATATAACCATTAAACTATTCATTAATCATTTCTGTGTGATTCTATCTTGCAATTTCGAGAAAATGAGTTTGCCATTGATTTCCCAATCTCAATATCAACATTACCCTATATCAAGAGTGGATTACGTCATCAATATTTGTGAAATATTGCTATATAAGATCGACATTAATACTCCTGAGAGTATTATAAATAAAATAATGTGCATAAAATTAATTATCTTTATAAATAATACTGGTGAAGAGAAGTTATTATTTTACTACTAATTAAAATCATGAAGATCGATATATATATATATATATATATATATATATATATATATATATATATCGATGAATTTCTCAGGAGATGTTCAGAACATTCTAGCCCAGGCATATTTTTATAGCATTTCATGTCCAAGAAAATCATTAGACGGAAGTTTTAAGGACATTCTAGATCATGCGAATGATTGGTTACTTTTTTCAATGAAAAACCACTAGAACATTTAAGAATCAACAAAAGATCACGAGAATTTTGCATTGTAATTATATTACTATAATCTGACATGTGATCATTGGTACAATAAATTAAATATTCCAGTAACATACTACTCTTTTTCAGGATTGTGTATCAACCACTTCTCCAAAGAAGAACCTGTAGTTTAATTATTAACCAAATACTCACAAATTTTAATTACATCAAAAAATCAAGCTCAAAAGTTGATCGGGTATATATGTAATATTTTAGTTTACGGCAGAAACATGTATTTCAATTCTAAAATAAGAGAACTAAGGAAATTAATTTGGGAAAACACTAATTAATGTCTATATATCAATTACAAGACTTATCACTTTGGCTCAACAAGAAAAAGGGTCTTTAATTCATAGTTATGTCTAGGCCAATTGCCCAAACCAAAACTTTTCATGAGATTATGACTTTTTCAGGCAATAAGTGTATATCTAAGTTTTTTTTTTATTTCTCACCCGCTATTCAGTACCCACATTGGGGCCCGACTAATCCGGATTCGTGCCAGGAAGTCCCACATTGGGGGGTAAAGCGCTCCCTAACAAAGGCGACTCCATACCCAGGGGCTGGGGGTAAAGTGCTCCCTAACAAAGGCGACTCCATACCCAGGGGCTCGAACTCGAGACGAGACCTCTGGTTGATAAAGGAGTACTTACCACTCCGCCACAGCCCGTGTACATTTTAAGTTTCACTATTTGCATGTTCTTTCCTCTCTTTTCTCTTCGCCCATGCAATGTATTCCATGATTAAGATATAAAACAAGGAGAAGTTAAAAGGGAAAAAAAGGTTCTAATAGCTAGGTTACCAGAAAAAAATAATACCTCAACCATGTATAGACAGATGTCCAAAGTAAATAAGCATTCAGTTCCATTTTTATATAATTGAACAATTTCAAACAGATATATATATTTATACATCTTGTTTGCATCTACTCTTACAACAGAGAGTTTCGAATCTAGTGATATTTAATTCTGATATGGAATATCAATAACTTTAAATTCTAAATACCAGTTTAATTTCTTCCTTCCGAAGTATATCCAAAAAAGGAAAATATTAGAAGGAAGGTGATCGACGCACTGAAAGTGCCACCACTTGTGCCCATTGTTTCAGCCTCATCTTCGCTGTCTCCGCATCATCACCTTTACAAAAAAGAATTAAGAATTCAAAAACATGAATATATAGCTAAAATCACGTGAGCTAAACTCTGTGTGAATTTTTTTTTTTTTTACGCACCTGGTTCAACAATGGAAACGGAGCTTTTAACTGAGGACGGAGTTTCACATGAATCGGAAGCTACCGTCGAAACCGAAGAAGAAGATCTGGATAACTTATTCACAGCTTGATAAAGCTCCAAAGCGGGAAAAGCTTTCGTAAGCTTCGGATCCAAATCATCCGACGGGTCAAACCCGAATCCTAACTCAAAACAAGCACGGAGTTCTTCGACGTCCTCGTCGGTGACGCTCGTTGAACGACGGTCGTCAGCGGCAGCAGCGGCGGGGAGGCTCATGGAACGGCGGATGGCGGCGAGGCGCATACGGTTAGTTCTCTTACGTTTGAGCCAAATTTCTTCACGTTGAATGTCAGGAGACCATGATTTGTGCTTGAAAAGAGCTTTTTTGGGTTGTTCTGACATTGGGCCCACAGCACCACTCTCAACTGGCGCCGCCGTTTTTTTGTGTCTGAAGAGGGAGATTGAGTAAAGAAAAGGAGTTGATTGCTTGAATATATATATATAAGTGTGGGGGGCCTGGGTGGGCTGGGCTGACCAGGGTCTCTCGTAATCTTACTTGGAATTCAGTATAATCGATTCTTATGTGGGTCCACGTCATCAAGGGTCAACTTTTTTCATCCCTCGATTCCTTTCACAAACGGACCGATGTTTGATTAAATATTTATTATTAAATTATAAATTTATTATATATTTAGTTTTAATAAAAAATTTAATAT
This sequence comes from Nicotiana attenuata, assembly GCF_001879085.1. NCBI lineage: Eukaryota > Viridiplantae > Streptophyta > Magnoliopsida > Solanales > Solanaceae > Nicotiana > Nicotiana attenuata. The sequence goes on along the minus strand of NC_032000.1, from coordinate 45,535,206 downwards.
AATTATAATGTTTGAACAAAATTTATTAGGATCGAACCCATAACGGGCTTTCACCTCTACCCATGAATCATGATTGCAGAACTGTAGAAAGATTTGTACGAAGGAAAAAAGATTTTGAAAGAAAAGGTTGGACGTGTTGGATAGTTTATAAACTTCATAAATATTTGTGAGTGTTCTATGAGTGAAATAATAACTTTTTCAGATTTAAAAAAAAAGTCTCACAGTACTTATTCCTCACTACAATTTTTTCCCCTCTTAAAATAGTTTTGAAACTTTTTTTTTGAAAAAACATCTTCAAAAAATTGCACACAACACAAAGGCCACTTATCTTAACCCCTTAGCACGTCAATGTAGTCTTAAAGATGGATATTAAAGAATGTAGTACATATGTAGTACATATTATTATTTCTTTATGCGAATAAAGTTATTTTATTGTGCTTCAGAATAGAATGTAGCATAAGTTGTGCCAAGAATTTCATGTGTTACAATGGCGGTTGAATCTTCTAGTTATAGCTATACCTAGAGAAACAAGATCATATGATCAAGCCCCTCTTAAATGACAATAAAGGGGTCATTGATGAATATGTAACAGTATGTCATGAATGTAAATATTTCGCCGGCTATCCATTTAATGCTAGAGAATATTCTTCATTGAATGTCATCCGGTGACAAACATCCGACCCGCTCACATTGATTGTGCTCCTTTCGGGATCCATCCGATGCCAATTGCACGTGTTGTTCCCGGTACCGGTTATAACTCAATTTATCTTCTGCCTGTCTTCGGTTCCACGTCTCACGCTACCATTCGATCATTTAATATAAACCAATTTTACCCAATACAATTTCATCCGTCTTTTTATGATGTTTGACCGAACATAAAACATTTGTCATGCTTATTAAACATGGTATGATATTAGTATAATTATAAGAGCATGGTTCTTTAACCGTATAACATTTATACATGATTAAGAATAAAGTTGTTGGGTTTCTAATGATAATATAACAAGTTAACATCATATTGTTGGAAGGTTGTTTACTTGGCTTATAAATCATGACTTTCTCATTCCAAATATATTGTACAGTAGCTGGTTGCTCAAAATATATACAGTGGAGTCATTATTTTTGAAATATAAGGAATGAACCATCGTTCTCATGTCACTGCATCGTTGTTTATCATCGTGCGTATTCCTTATTGTATGATATTTTTGGACAAGGTAATAGCTTCTCACACGTATGTTCTTTTAACCAATAGAATGATTTTCTAATTTTTTTTCGCAGATATTAATTTTCTAATTAGCACTAAACAACTAGAAAACTACTAATTAACTAGGAAGCTTATAAAAGTATATAATACAAAAGGTAAAAGAAAGAGGTAAATCGTCAGCGAAAATATTTTTTCTTATATTACTATTAACTAAAAAATTTCGTTTGATAAGATAAACAAATAGAATATTATTAATGGTATTATTATTGATGTAACATTTTATAATACAAGAAGTTTAAGTGTTACTATTTGGAATATATGGGATATGTAGGTAAATGATTCTACGTACAATACAAATTATTTAGGGTAAATTAGTAGTACTATGGTAGTACTATATCTAACCTGTCTGCTTTGAATTATTCTTATCTACCATTGTAACTAACAATATCACTTTTAACTCGGATTGTCCAACTCGAATATTATTACATTATTTGGTCTATTTTACGTATAATTCTATAATAGTGTTATAGAATCATTGTAAACATTCATGCTTGTTAATCAATTAATTGATTTATTAAGCACTTGTCATCGTCTCTTTTCTCTTCGATTGAGAAAGGAAAACTAAATAGAGCATCCAAGAGGGTTGAAAGCTGAAGATTTAGTAAAAATTGCACGGGCGCCCTATTTAGTCGCCCCCAGTTAACCTATATTTATTTTTTTAAAAAGTTTTAACGTATACCCACTTTTTAAATAACTTCAGCCCCCTTTCTCTTCCTCCTTCTCTTCCTCCTCCTCCTCCTCCTCCTTCTTCTTCTTCTTCTTCTTCTTCTTCTTCTGCTGCTGCTGCTGCTGTTGGTGCTGCTATGAAACTTCAGTTCATGGGATGATTGCCATAAGTATGTTTATTAGATTATTTAAAAACAAATTATAAATAATTACGTAAGTTAGTAGACAATAATTTGTAAATATTTCCACGTACGGGAAGTTTAAGGTCACACTTAGTGATTCTTTTTATGATAATTCTGTTCTTTTCACATTTATTATTTCAAAAATTTATGATTTAGATACTGTTGGCAATCTGATTATTTTATAGTAGTAATACACTATGAAAGAATAAGGTGATTATTTATCTAGTATGTTAGAAAGCTTTTTCAAAAACTTCAGCTTATATAGTGCTGAAGTTTTTACAAATGAACTAAATAACTTCAGCATCTTCTGCTGAAGTTTTTGAAAAAGCTTTATGACAAAACTAATGAATCCAGGACAAAAAAACTTCAGCTTATTTAGTGCTGAAGTTTTTACAAATGAACTAAATAACTTCAGCATCTTCTGCTGAAGTTTTTGAAAAAGCTTTATGACAAAACTAATGAATTCAGGACAAAAAAACTTCAGCTTATTTAGTGCTGAAGTTTTTACAAATGAACTAAATAACTTCAGCATCTTCTGCTGAAGTTTTTGAAAAAGCTTTATGACAAAACTAATGAATCCAGGACAAAAAAAAACTTCAGCTTATTTAGTGCGAAAGTTTTTACAAATGAACCAAATAACTTCAGCATCTTCTGCTGAAGTTTTTGAAAAAGCTTTATGACAAAACTAATGGATCAAGGACAAAAAAACTTCAGCTTATTTAGTGCTGAAGTTTTTACAAATTAACTAAATAACTTCAGTATCTTCTGCTGAAGTTCGTATTGTCTTTGCTACTTCAGGCCCGTCTACTAGAATGCTGAAGTTTTGCATGATTGTCTTTGCTATTTTAGCCCCGTATGTTGAAGTTACGCGGAAAAAGTGTGTACGCTTGCAACTTTTTTTGCAAACCAGACACAAGTTAAAACGTGACTCAAAAAGCGGGTATAGATATAAATGCTCTGAAGATTTATTAATATTTTATGACATGTGTAGCTAAAAGGAAATTGAGGGATCAGTTGGTGAAAAAATGAAGGCTCATACGGCATGTTCTACTAAGTGTTTGTTAGTAATAATGAGTGGGGTATACCAATGTCGTTCGGTATAGCTGAATATATTTTTTTTACTTTTAGCTCATGTCAGAAACTATTTACACTCGATAGCTGAAAAATATATAATTTTTTTATATAACATACATAATGTATATATACAAAAATATTCATTTTTTCTCTATTATTTTAAGAGCGACTATACAATGTCATTTTTTCTTGCTAAATTGGTTATGACAATGTGTTGATTTGGGGAAATTTTAGCTTAAAGGGGGGATTCTTTTATACATTAGTTAGGTTAGTTAATAATTAGTTATTTATTTATTTTTAAATTCAAATTCAAAGGCAGGGTTTTTTAGAAGTTATCAAATTTTTTATATTACCTATTTAAGCTAATTTTTTTTAATTAAACTAACATATTTGAACTACTACTCCTTTATAGCCAAAAAATTCCAGATTGTTGACATTGATTTTTAAAATATAAAAATAAATGTTAGTTATACTTTTGAATCAAAGTGGTTGTAAATTCGAAACTTTAACCTAAACGCATCTCTAGGGGTTTTCTCTTCTTTTCAGTTTATTTTGTTTATATTCTTAGTAACCCTTACGGTTTTATTCATAAAATTAAGCCAAATATCAAGATACTACAAAGCCACATGATAAATTTTACAATTATTCACGAAAAAAATTTAATACAAAAAAATTAAGATAAAATTATAAATCAGTAAATAATATTGCAGTAGTATTATTATAAATATAGACAAATTGAAGGCTTTTATCTTTAGACTTTTGAACAAAATAATAAAAGGATTCTCTCTTTATACTTTTAATGAATTTAAAATTCTAATTTATTAAAAAATAAAGGTATTTTAATTATAAGTAAAATACTAAATGAGAAAACAAATCAAATATAGTCGTAGAAAAAATATACAAAAAAGAGAAAATAAATATAATGTTGGGATATAATTTAAATTAATTAAAAACACACAATTTAAATAAACATCACCTAAAAAATTATTGATAAATTCAAACAATTGAACAATTTTGAATAGTAGACAAAGATTTGATAATATTTCGATGAATTCTATGCCAAGTGCCATCACTATAATATGTCAAGTTTAAATTTTTAGGAAAAAACTCCAACAAAAGTTGTAAAATTATTTTTAAATAGAAGATAAAAATTAAAATAGAAAAATTAAACCTATCAATTTTTAAAAAATTATTGCATGGCAACATCAACTCTTACCGCTGGAAATCTATGTTGCCTCCACTAAGGTACTTTTTATGTTAAAAAACGATAACATGCATCACTCATCACTAATGTCTGAATGCAGATACTTGCTACGGCAGCTGGGTAGCCCGCACATCATGCGTACATACAGGGAGCAGAACAGCGTAGCTGATAGCTTAGCAAAACATGGAGCATCTATGAACTTAGGAACAACCATGCATCTACTACTAGAGCCGCTAACCTTTTTGGAAAAAGAATTGAGTGCAAACCAACAAGGTATTATATACTTAAGGAAAACATCTATTGTGGCTCAGCATGTTCCTCTTACTTTTTGTTTAGATGATCCATCAAATGAATGTATTATTGTACAATAAGATTGTAACACCCTGTAAATTTGAATCAATTGTGAATGCATTAAATGAGTATTAATGTGATGGTTATCAATTGGTTATGATAATACGTGTACAAGGCATATCATAAGTGATTTTGGGTCCAAGGAGAGACCTAAGTCTAAGCCAAGTTGAAAAATTTCATGATAGACTAAAATTCCAAATGAGTACGCACATGACCACACTTTGGACGAGCATACCTACAGATATATAAGGTGTTATGTGATTCACAACCTATCAAATGAAAGATCTTCGAGTCTAGTTTCTAACGCTTCAAACCGTTCGTCATTTGGACATTCCTATAATAAGTTATGATCAAATTACCAAAATCAGACCACCTAGTTATTTTAGCGGATAGCGAAGCGAGACTCGCTTCGCCAGACAGGGCGCGGATCCTGCCTTCCCTTGAAGGTGCTTGACAGCGAAGTGAGGCTCACTTCGCCAGACCGGGCGCGCCCCAGCTAAGGCCTTTTTAAATAAATTCGGGGGTTCACTTTGTCGCGCCCCCTTTTTCCTCGCGGAGTACGGGTTTCGATATTTTTGGGACAACTCATTTCCTTTTGGGAAGGGGTATGGGAATTGAAGAGTCGCTACCTAACGGATTTAAGGTGCGTTAGGGCACCTAAAGCAAATAACTCATAAACTGGTTTGCATTACCAGAGATTGGGTAAGGGCTCGAAATAACCTTGAGGCGAAGGTGTTAGGTACCCCTCGAGGTCCACAATGGTGGGTCACGGCCAAACTCAAATTAGGTAAACTAGTCTTATAAGCAAACAAAAGCAATTTAGACAAATAGAGATTATTTAAACGGGAATAAAGGTGGTCCTAGGTTTATTAGCCTATAGGATCACTTCTGTGCAATACTCAGTAAACTTTTCTCAAATAGAGGTGTTATGCGTAGCATTAGCGCACAGGTCATCATATCCTTTACTACCCAATTACCCTCACCTTAATTATTACCTAAGCGTTCTAACAACATCGAATACGTATCCTATGCGTGCGCTACCCGTCCCTTGCCTATGGCCCTGGAGGTGTTTAGGACCTCTATTTAAGGTGATTCTAGACTCACCTATAGTGTTTAAAAGGAGAAAACTAAGCGACAAACAAAAAGCCAAATAGGACTATCACATAAAGATGCAATTAAGGGGGCTCATATTTACCTCCACAAATAGACAAAACAAATGCACGCCTCAAACAAACAGTTTTAAACGATTTAAAGTCCTATCATAGGATATCTATATGATCAAAATATGCAGCAGTTCATTAAGGCGAGGCAGTAAACACCTAATTAGTTTGCCTACTGATTTTATTACTTCCTGAACCTAGGCAATTTATAAGCAGTCAAACAAACACAGTTTTTGCAACTTCAAGGTTTTAATTATCCTACAGGCTTGCCTAGGCGATAACAGGCATGTTCCTATAGGCATGGTATCTAAACATATTATAAACCAGTGACTAGTTAAACAAGCAGATTTTATCTATTTAGATCCTATAAGCATGCTGTCTACGTGCTGAAAATGATCATAAGCATTACAGAACTGATTTTACGTGTTTATCCCTATGAGCATGATATCTAAGTGCGGAAATTAATTTTTTCAAACCTTATAGGCATGGTATCTAAATGCAGGAATTAACTTTTGAAACCTTATAGGCATGGTATCTAAATACAGGATTTAACTTTTGAAACCTTATAGGCATGGTATCTAAATGCAGAAATTAATTTTGAAACCCTATAGGTATGGTATCTAGATGCATAAATTAATTTTGAAACTCTATAGGCATGGTATCTAGATGACTTCAGTTCCTATAGGCAGGATCTCTACTATTCATCATAGGCAGAATTCTTGGAGCGCATTGACAGGGAAAAGGGCCATTCAAACAGTCAATAGCCTATAGACATGGTTGCTAATGCACATTGGATTGAAAAAATACGTGCAGGTCCTATAAACAGGATGTCTAATGTGCAGAAATAAACGTAAAGCCCTATAACAGGATTTCTAATATGCAGAGGTGCATCACAGAGTCAAAACAATAATACATAATCAAGTCCTATAGACATGTTCTCTACCCAATTCCAACAGAGATATATAAAAAATCCCTCCCAGCTTTTACTAATAACCCCGATATCTATTTTTACAAGAATTATTATACAGACCAATATAAATAAATTACATAATGAAAATCACTATACTATAGAGAGCCTTCATAGGCCCAACATCAACTTGGAACCAAGCCTCCAAACATAGCACCCCTGCATAGTGGTAGTCCATCCATAACACATAAAGCTGGTTCTTGGTGTGTCAAAGTTCCCAAGGGCCTCAGGGATCCCGGGCAGTGCTCACACCAGAATCAGATGGTCAACAAGATTCACAAAGGATTGGAAAACCAACCCTAATGTGTCAAAGTTCAGAGGAGTCTCGTGGACCCTAAGCAGTACTTACATTGGGGTGGCAGGATCCTAGTTAACTAAGAGTAGGAGTTGAAAATAGTATAAGAGTAGGAAGTAGTTTTAGTAAAGAAAATAGTTTGGATTTCAGAAGTGCATAAGAACAGATTACCAGATTACAAGAACCACAAGCAGCACATATTTAGCAGATGAGTTCATTCATGAACTCCAGCAATCAAACAACAGGCAAAACATAGTGACAATTAATTTGAACAAGGTTTCACATGGCCCTAATCCATTAGCTATTACTAGGTGAACAATATAGGCATATATTAATCAGAGAACAACATGCTGGGATCAAGTTACTGATCAGACAATCATACAGAAAGGTAGCAGAAGTTTAGAGCATAGAAATCATGAATTAATCAGGAGTTTGTTAAGGGTGAATACTTAAAACAGGACGGAAATCATGCTAGTTGAGAAACAAATAGACATAGGTCTAATTACATAAAGGCAAACATGCTGAAAACAAGAAGCACATAGGTCTAATTTCATGGAAATAGGCATGCCGGTTAAGATCCATGAACAGGTAGTACTTTAACGACCCGATCGTTCGTTCTGAGAGTTATAGCCACATTTCCTCCATCTATGCTTATTTATATATTGTTCAGCTGTGTTGAGTTGTATCGAGTTGGTAGGTTTGGGTTCGGAGTAGTTTTGGAGTGAAATGAACACTTAGTCTCTCAATTAGAAAGCTAAGTTAGAAAAGTCAACCGGAAGTTGACTTATGAGTAAAAGAATTCGGATTTGAATTTTTATGATTCGATTAGCTTCGTTGGGTGATTTTAGACTTAGGAGTGTGTCCGGAATATAATTTGGAGGTCCGTGGTAGAATTAGGCTTGAATTGGCAAAAGTTGGAAGTTTAGAAGTTCTTAGGCTTGAATTCGAGGTTGATTTGGTATTTTGGTGTTGTTTTGGGTGTTTCGGAGGTTTGACTAAGTTCGGGTAGTGATATATGACTTGTTGGAATTGTTGGTTGAGGTCCCGAGGGCCTCGGATGAGTTTTGAATAGGTTTGGGTTGTGTTGTGCTCGTTTTTCTTATGTTTCGACGTCGTTTCTTCAAGCATAAATGATATCATATTGAACAAATGAGCTCCGATTTCTTTTTTGATTGAAGCATTAGATCCGTATTGTAATTACGGACCTGTAGCAAAAAGAATCATCGAATTTGGACATCGTATGAGGATTTTATGGTTATTTTACTAAGAATAAGGTTGCTAGATTTTTCAGATTAATTACGAAATTGCCACTGACGGCGTATTTAAAAATTTGCATTATTTGCAAATATTAAAATCTACATATCTCCTTCGTTATAAGGTCAAATTGAGTGATTCAAAAGCCTAACTTGACTAGAATTTCACAAAGAATCTATTGGAGGCATAAAATACGAGTTTCGGGATCGTTTGGCTCGAGAAACGAGTCAGAATAGCTGGTAGAAAAATATACAAAACTAGGGTTTGTTCATTCGGTCATATTTTGAGTTGGGGAGCTCGGATTTGGGCGATTATGGAGGCTATTTTCACCATATGGATTGGGGTAAGTATTCTCTACTCGATTTTGATTATAATTTATGAATTCATCTTCATTTTTTGGGATTGGATTGATGATTTCAAAGTGAAATTGAGGTAGTTAGGATTTGAGTGTTGGAGAGTTTTAAGTGAGGATTTGAGGGACCAAACGGAGTCCGATTTTGACAAATTTTATATGGTTAGACTGGGGAGAGGACGAGGATTATTATTCTGCCATTTTTGACTAATTCTAAGACGTGGGCCTGGGGGCCGAGTTTTGGCCGATTTCGGATTTTTGGCATGTTTATGTAGTTTTTATTGTGTAATTCGATTCTTTAGACTATGTTGATAGTAGTATTCTGATTATGGTTAGATTCGAAGCTTTTGGAGACCGAGTCGAGGGACGAGGACATCCCGGAGTAGGATTTTACGCTGTTGAGGTAAGTAACAGTTTTAACTTTGGCTTTGAGGGTATAAACCCGAAGAAATTGATATCATGTGATTGTTTGGTAGTGATACCCACACTAGGTGACGGGCGTGTGGGTGTGCACCGCGAGGGTTTGAGACTTGATCCGTCCCGTGAGGCTGTGAGGCCTAATGGCTATTATCTGTGGTTATGTGTTTACTTGTTGTTGAACTTGTTTGCCTTCATGTTAGAGATCATGTTTAGGCTTTATTCATGCTCACATTAATTATACTCAGTCATAGAAATTATTGTACATGTTTACCTCCGTCTCTGTTATTTGCTAATATGTTGTGATACTTGATGTGGGTTGTGTCCCATTATTTGTTGATGATGGTGAGGCTAGTGAGGTATTGATATGATGGCCTGGTTGTGAGAATATTAATACCATAGCGCGTGATTTGTCTGCATAGCACGTGAGTTGACCGTGCGGGTCCAGGTATTTATACCATAGCGCGTGAGTTGTCCGCGTAGCACGTGAGTTGACCGTGCGGATCCAGGTATTGATATGGTAGCACGTGAGTTGTCCGTGCTTAGCGCTTGGGCTTTGGGAGCCCCTCCGGAGTCTGTACACACCCCCAGTGAGCGCAGAGTGTTGAGTGTATTGAGTGTTAAGTGTTGAGTGCTGAGTGCGAGTGCTGAGTGATGGAGTGACATTGTTGTGAGGTTGCATTTACTTTTGCTGTTGCTGCATTTATCTGTTAAATTTCTTTGTGGCATTTACTGAGTTATGGAATTTACCTGTTTATTCCTGTTATTTTTAAAATTGTGAAAAATAAATAATTGGACTATTTTGCTCAGCTCGTCACTACTGCTCAATTCCTTAGTTATTTCTGTTACTACTGAGGTGGTTGTACTCATACTACACCCTGCACTTTATGTGCAGATCCAGATGAGTTAGAGCGCGACGATCGTTGAGTTCAGGCCGGCCTTAATTGGAGACTGCAAGGTAGCTGCCAGCGTCCGCAGGACCTTGTTACTCCTCTTGTCATTTCTTGTTTTGGACAGTTAGACAGTTTATATATCTTAGTTTATAGTTTTAGACGCTCATGACTTAGTGACACCCTGATGGTTGGGACTCGTTTTCGTATTTTATATTATTTATATTTAGAGTTAGTTTAGTTTATCAAGAATTAAATTACTGGAAATGTTTTATTAAATTCTTATAATCAAATTAGTAGTGATATTTTGGGAATAGACTTGCCTTGTAACACGATAGGCGCCGTCACGACCAAGGTTAGATTTGGGTCGTGACAAGTACATAGGCTTGATTACATAGAAGTGGACATGCTGATTAAGAGTAATAAACATGAAGCACATAGGTTTAATTACATAGAAGTAGAGATGCTGATTAAGATCAATAAGCATGAAGCACATAGGTTTAATTACACAGAAGTAGACATGCTGATTAAGAGTAATAAACATGAAGCACATAGGTTTAATTACATAGAAGTAGACATGTTGATTAAGATCAATAAGCATGAAGCACATAGGTCTAATTACGTGGCATATTGAATGATGGCAGAAGTGGAGACATACCAGTTAAGAAATAGCAAACAAGAAGTTGAAAGTATGCAGAATCCAATTATCTAGCCTTGGCTTTCAGCCGGCTAGACAATGTAGCAAACACAAGTAACAGAAAGGTTTGAATGAGAGCAATATTTTTTGTGTGTGTGTGTTTCTTTCTGAGTGTGTTCGTGTTTGAAAGAAATTAGACTGGAGTTTATATAGCATTCAGCAGAGAAGACAATTAAGGCAAGAAAATTAGAGTACACAAATAAGGTAAGCAAATATAATTAATCAGTGAATTGGGGCTAAACCCAAGCTAATTGATACAAACAGAATCCGAAAAAGTCACCTTAAAATAAGGAGAATCAGTTACCAGCACGGATTGGGATTCAAACAAGGTAAATAAATCAATTATTGACCATAAATTAGACCAATTAATCTAAATAAGGCAAGTAGCACCAATCAAAAATCATAAATAAGGAAAATAGGCAAAATCACGGGAAAGTACTGATTTTAACAGGAAAATATAACTCAGACCCTAAATGAAATCAGTCAATCTATTTTGATTGACAGCGATAAATAATAACGGGATAAAATTGAAGTAATCAGTGAAATACGCAGAAACCCTAGGGTTTAGAACATGGTCATGAGAATCAGTCGAACAAGTAAAGAAAATTAGGGTTAAACACTTAAAAATTAGTATTTTTTTTTTCAGAAACTTAAAGGGATGTAACCGTAGCTTTAGAGAAGACAAAAATCGGTTAATAATAAGAAAACACAGAAAGTTTTTAAAGAGAAATAACAAATAAACTTAAAAGTATCTCAGATTTACAAGGATCTGACAGATTCGAGTAGCAAGAGACTAGGGTTTTAAAAGAATGACAGAGATGAAAGAAAATCTAGTTTGGAACCATAGATTCGAGAAATAAACACGAAGATAATAGTACTCACAAATGGAGATGACCATAGGTAGGTTCATAAAAAGGTTTTGAACAAATCTGAGTTGAATCTCTTTGAGATTCCTTCATATAACAACAAAATCGAACAACCAGAAGAGGTAAGAGGCCGGCAGGGGCCTGAAATCACAGAGGAACCCCATGGAACGGGTAGTTTTCCGGTGACGGCGGCTAGGGTTAGGGTTTTGTCTGAAAGAGAAGAGAGGAGGAGTGGATTCAAAGGTTGTGGTGTTTGAGAGAATGGGTAGGGTTTGGGGGGTCGTTGGATTAAAAAAGGAAAGGGATAACGTGGACCGTTGATCTCAAAGATCAACGGCCATGATTAGAGGAGGTTCTGGGTCGGGTAAGGGTTAACAATTGGGCTGGGTAATTGGGTTAGATATTTTAGGTGTTGGGCTGGATAATTAGGTCCGAAAAATTAATTCAAAGAGGCTATATTTTAAATACCCAATTAACTTAAATAAAACAATTTTATAAAATAATTTAGAAATGATAAAAAAAATCATTTGTGCATGAAAATGACTTTAAAAAATTACTCAGTATTATAAAAAATATAAAAGGTTATTTTCTTGTGAAATAAGGTAGTTATGCACACATGGGCCATTATTGCAAAATTATTGCAATTATAACCTAATATGTACATATGGCTATTCCTGAAATAATTAAAGCTTAGTATAAGTATAAAATGCTAAAATTAAGCAATAAAATTATCATAAAACGTTTGTGATGCAATTAGTAATTAATTTTTATAATTCAATGCTAGAATAAATTAATTAAAAATCCTTTTAAAATTACACAAAATTATGGAAAAGTGTTGGTTGATACTCATGCACTATTTTGAAAGTATATATGCATTTTTAAAATATGTGAGGGAAAAATTGGGTATCAACAGCTGCCCCTCTTTACTCGGGAAGGATGAAAGAGTTTTCGAGTAAAGAAATGATGACCAATTTTGACCGAATGGGATGTTTTGAAAAGATATAGGCCGTAACCTGGTCTCTGAGCTGCCTACATATCCCTGGTTTTACAGGAATCAGGCCATGTGTAGTTCTGGACTCAACGGTGAATGAGGCCGATGGATTTGTTATAGGAATGGTAGCAAGCTTCAGAAAAGGTTCTTTTGTGAAGGGTAATATCGAATGGAGTTATGATTATGAGTCTGAAGTATAACAGATGTATCACAGGGTAGGTATCCGAACCGTCGTGCGGTAAAGGCGAGTATTTGATGGGAGTCGATTGAGTTTGAAATAATGGTAAGGCATAAATGGAAACCGGAAGGGTACGAGTGGAAACTGGAGCGAAGGTTGCTCCTGTTTGAAGAACGGTTACTTCCTGGATTACCTGCAAAACTTAAAACACAATGCATGCGAGTATATAGAGTATTGTGAGAATTTAAACATGATGCAAATTCCCTTTGGACCATGAAAGGTTGTCTTTGGACAGTGAAGATGAAGTTTATAGACCATGACGTCCCGGGCCATGGATCATGAGATAAGAAATTCGCAGGCCATGAAATGATGTTCTCGGGCCGTGAAAATGGTGCCTCTGAACCATGACGCCTTTGAATAATGATGTGCTGTATTGAGAGATCCTCAGGCCATGACATGGTGTCTTCAGGCTATGAGGATGATGCCTTCGGACTATGACGCCTTTGGACAAATTGGTCATATCAGCCCATGAAATGCAGAGACATGATACCAAAGGTAATAATAAATTCTTGGCCTTGCGCAGAGTTTGGGGGCAAAGCTTATCCCCGAGAGAAGAAGATAATGCAAATTGAAAGTGGAGCAACACTTATGCGGAAGGAGACAATGCTTAATCTCACGAGAAGGCAATGCTTAGCCTTATGCAAATATGGAGGCAGGGCTTAGCCTCATGCGAGCTTTGAGACAAGGCTTAGTCTCATGCAAGGAGAAGGCAATGCTTAGCCTTATGCAAATGCGGAAGCAGGGCTTAGCCTCATGCGAGATTGGAGACAGGGCTTAGTCTCATGCAAAGAGAAGGCAATGCTTAGCCTTATGCAGATGTGGAGGAAGGGCTTAGCCTCATGCAAGATTGGAGACAGGGCTTAGTCTCATGCAAAGAGAAGGCAATGCTTAGCCTTATGCAAATAAGGGAGGCATGGCTTAGCCTCATGCAAAGAGAAGATAATGCTTAGCCTTATGCAGATGCGGAGGCAGGGCTTAGCCTCATGAAAGATTGGAGACAGGGCTTAGTCTCATGCAAAGAGAAGGCAATGCTTAGCCTTATGCGGATGCGGAGGCAGGGCTTAGCCTCATTCAAGATTGGAGACAGGGCTTAGTCTCATGCAAAGAGAAGGCAATGCTTAGCCTTATGCAAATAGGGAGGCAGGGCTTAGCCTCATCCAAGATTTGAGACAAGGCTTAGTCTCATGCAAAGAGAAGGCAATGCTTAGCCTTATACAGTGAACAAGCAACAAATATGAGTAGAATATTTCTTAGCTGGAGAGACATTTGCGTTTGGTGGCCTGATTGGTAGTGATTTTGATGCGTGTACATTTGCGAATACTCCTGTCATGTTCATTGTTCCTTCATCCAAAGAAAAATCATGAGTTTTGAGGGGGAGGTTGGTTCGTGCCTTCGTCTGCTTGCTTTGCTTTGCTTTGTTCCGGAGGCCCCGTTTGAGCTACCCTGGGTAACACCTGGCTGCCATAGAAATGAGGTTTTCGAAAATATGCACTTATTGGTGAAATAGAGTTATTTTGTTTTTTAAAACATAGCGATATGTAATATCAAGTAAATTAGATAAGCTAATGATTGTAACACTTTTAGAGACATTGCAGCTTCCTTGCAATAGAATTTTGAGGGTCCTCCTCAAAATTCTGCCTCAGTTTAGTAAATGATCCTTCGGTCATTTTGCATGCGATGAAATTTGTCGGATCTGCTCCAGAATTTTGAGAATCCTTCTCAAAATTCTGCCCCAGTTACTTAACCGATTGCTGACTGTTTGGCAGATGATGACGTCGGCTGGACTTGCTCTAGAATTTTGAGGGTCCTCCTCAAAATTCTGCCCCAGTTTCTGGTTCTGAGGAAAATGAAGATTTTATTATGATATGATCGAACCCACAGGGCTGCCTACGTATCCCCTCTTAAACGGGAATCAGGTCAAGCGTAGTTCAATTATATCATATGAAGGAGTGTAAACAATCTAAACATAGTATCTCTTGACTGCGTCTGAATTGATTGGTTTCGGCCAAACTTCTCCGTCCATTTCTGCAAGTATGAGTGGCCCTCCTGTTAGCACCCGGTGAACCATGTAAGGACCTTGCCAGTTGGGTGAAAATTTCCCTTTGGCTTCATCTTGATGCGGGAAGATCCGCTTCAGCACCAGCTGCCCCGGTGCGAATTGTCTTGGTCTGACCCTTTTGTTGAAAGCTTTGGACATTCTATTCTGATAAAGTTGACCGTGGCATACTGCGTTCATTCTTTCTCCGTCTATGAGGGCTAGTTGCTCATAATGGCTCCTTATCCATTCTGCATCGCTCAGTTCGGCTTCCTGTACGATACTTAAAGAAGGAATTTCTACCTCGGCTGGAATGACCGCCTCGGTACCATAAACTAGTAAATAGGGAGTTGACCCAGTTGATGTGCGGACCGTAGTGCGGTACCCCAATAGGGCAAAGGGTAACTTCTCGTGCCATTGTTTGTGATTTTCTACCATCTTCCTTAGTATCTTCTTGATGTTTTTGTTGGCAGCTTCTACAGCTCCATTCATTTGAGGCATGTATGTTGTAGAGTTTTTGTGCTTGATTTTGAAGGTTTCACACATAGCTTTCATCAAATCACTGTTGAGATTGGCGGCACTATCAGTTATAATGGACTCGGGAACCCCGAATCGGCAAACAATACGATCCTAGACAAAATCTGCGACGACTTTCTTGGTTACAACTTTGTAGGATGCGGCCTCTACCCATTTTGTGAAGTAATCGATGGCCACTAAAATGAACTGGTGCCCGTTAGAAGCTGTAGGCTCGATCGGACCAATGACATCCATTCCCCAGGCAGCAAAAGGCCAAGGTGCACTAGTTGCATTGAGCTCATTTGGTGGTACCTTTTTCGTGTCTGCATGTACCTGGTATTGGTGGTATCTCTGGACGTACCTGATGCAATCCGTTTCCATGGTCGTCCAAAAATATCCAGCTCTGAGTATTTTCTTGGCTAGAACAAAACCGTTCATATGTGATCTGCAAGTTCTGAAATGTATCTCCTCAAGCAATCTGGAAGCCTCCTTTGCATCAACACACCTCAACAATCCCAGATCAGGAGTTCTTTTATACAGGGTTCATCCGCTTTGGAAGAAGTGATTGGACAGCCTTCGTAGAGTGCGTTTCTGAGTATGGTTTGCCTGTTCCGGATATTCTCCTTTCGCCAAATATTCTTTGATGTCGTGAAACCAAGGCTTTCCATCCATTTCCTCTTCAACATGAGCACATTAAGCTGGTTGATCGTGGATCCTCACCGGGATGGGATCGATGAAATTCTTATCTGGATGTTGTATCATTGATGACAAAGTGGCCAGTGCGTCTACGAACTCATTTTGAACTCTGGGCACATGTTTGAATTCTATCTTTGTAAACCTCTTCATCGATTCTTGCACATGATGCAAGTATGGTAGTATCTTGGTGTTTTTTATAGCCCACTCTCCTTGAACCTGATGTACCAGAAGGTCCGAATCTCCAATTACTAATAACTCATGTATATTTATATCAATGGCCAAATTGAGCCCCATGATGCAAGCCTCATATTCTGCCATATTATTGGTGCACGGGAACCTAAACTTTGCGGATAACGGGTAATGTTGGCCTATTTCTAATACCAAAACTGCTCCAATGCCCACTCCTTTGAAGTTTGAGCCCCATCGAAGAACATTCTCCAACCGTCGTAGGCTTCAGCAATGTCCTCTCCTACGAACAATACTTCTTCATCAGGAAAATATATTTTCAAGGGTTCGTATTCTCCTCCCACAGGATTTTCAGCAAGATGGTCTGCCAATGATTGTCCTTTGATCGCCTTCTGAGTTACATAGACGATATCGAACTCACTTAACAATATCTGCCACTTGGCTAACTTCCCGGTTGGCATGGGCTTCTGAAAGATGTACTTTAGAGGGTCCATCCTGGATATGAGGTATGTGGTGTAGGCACAAAAGTAATGCCTCAATTTCTGAGCTGTCCAGGTCAAAGCACAGCAAGTGCGTCCCAGCAGAGAGTATTGTGCTTCATAAGGTGTGAACTTCTTACTCAAATAGTATATGGCTTGCTCCTTTCTTCCTGTCTTGTCATGTTGTCCCAAAACACATCCGAAAGCTCCATCTAGTACGGACAGATAGAGTATCAAAGGTCTCCCAGGTTCTGGCAGGACTAGGACTGGTGGTGTGGACAGGTATTCCTTGATTTTATCAAAAGCCCTCTGACAATCCTCGGTCCAACTGGTTTCAGCATCTTTCCTCAACATTTTGAAGATGGGTTCACATATTACCGTGGACTGTGCTATGAAGCGGCTGATGTAGTTGAGGCGTCCTAGGAAGCTCATCACGTCCTTTTTGCTCTTTGGTGGTGGTACTCTTGGATAGCCTTAACTTTGGACGGGTCCAACTCGATTCCTCAGCGGCTGACAATGAATCCCAACAGCTTTCCTGCAGGAACCCCGAATGCACATTTTGCGGGGTTCAATTTTAGATTGTACCTCCTTAGCCTGTCAAAGAACTTTCTCAAATCTACTATGTGATCTGTGGCCCTCTTGGATTTGATGTTGACGTCGTCAACATACACCTCTATTTCCTTGTGTATCATATCATGGAAGATGGTTGTCATGGCTCTCATATAAGTAGCCCCAGCATTCATTAGACCGAATGGCATCATTTTATAGCAGTACACTCCCCATGGTGTAATGAAGGCTATTTTCTCTGTGTCTTCTTTGTCCATCCAGATCTGGTGATAACCCGTGAAGCAATCTACAAAGGATTGGAGTTCATGCTTGGCGCAGTTGTCGATCAGGATGTGTATGTTTGGTATGGGAAGTCGTCCTTGGGACTTACTCTGTTTAAATCTCGATAGTCAACACACACCCTGACTCTCCCATCTTTCTTCGGGACTGGTACAATATTGGCTAGCTAGGTTGGATACTCAACTACCCTGAGAACTTTGGCTTTGATCTGCTTAGTGACTTCCTCCTTGATTTTCAGACTCATGTTTGGTTTGAACTTCCTGAGTTTCTGGTTCACCGGCGGACACATTGGATTGGTAGGCAACTTATGAGCCACTATGGATGTGCTCAGACCAGTCATGTCATCATATGACCATGCAAAGATGTCCTCATATTCCTTCAGGAAACGAATGTACTCTTCCTTCTCTAACGGTGATAAGTGAATGCTTATGCGAGTCTCCTTGACGGTCTCGACGTCTCCCAAGTTGATTGCTTCGGTTTCGTCCAGATTAGACTTAGGTTTGTTCTCTAAGTCCTCAATATCTCTGACAACTTCCTCAGGTATTTCATCTTCTTCTTCTGAGTCACTATCCTTATATTGCGTTGCCTCATTACACGTCACAATCATCGGCTCATCGGGAAAAGTAATAAAAACATTGTAGAAAGAAAATGTGAAAGATAGTAATGAATAATAAATAGCAATGCATTGATTAAATTTTGAAAATATTCAAAACAAGTACGGCTCGATGACTCGAGCAATTATTTCAGAACAAAATGCGTCTTTAAAACAAAATTACTGAAAATATCTTAAATACCTAGCATGGCTATAAAAAAATCAGGCTAATTTGCCAAGCTACTCAGGAAATCAGCGGGCCCGGGATGGTGTGGCGGTCCAGTTCCTGAGAACAACTCCCTTCTCCACAGTCCGAATGGTGAGGCCTTCTTCCTCCTCCTCAATTATCACACTGCAATCCATATCCTCGTCTTCCAGGAACAGGTTTCTCAGTCCAGCCAAAGCTTCTTCCTCTGCAGATCCCCATATCGTATCAGTTTGATGAAAAGTCTGACCCAGATGTGGCACTGGTTTCTCGAGAGGGTAATAAGGACCACGCCATGGTGGCGACCAGTCATCATACTCCTGCCAAGTGTATGGGTAACCCAGCCCGAAAGTTTTGCCATGACATTTCAACTGTACCGGCTTGGTAATGCCCTAGAGTTCCTTTCCAAGTCCTTTGACGGGTTCGTACCCAGACCATGCTAGTATGCTTTCTATTTTGTTGCTCCACCACCTGTCTTTCTCAATCGTGTTGACATGCTCAATGTGGTGATAAGTTTCTCCACCCAACCTTCTTCTATTTTCGATAATCGGGATAGTTTGACTGGTGTAAATGGGGTTACTTCCATCTCCGTAAATGATCACCTCCTGATGATTCCATTCAAACTTCACGGCCTGGTGTAGCGTGGAAGCCACGGCCCCAACGGCATGTATCCAAGGTCGACCCAATAGGAGATTGTACGTAGCTGATATGTCTAGTACTTGGAACTCCACATCGAACCAAGTTGGTCCCATCTGCCGACAAAGGTTAATCTCCCCGATCGTGGCCCTTTGGGACCTATCAAATGCTTTCACGTTCATACTTCTTGCCCGTATCTCATGGAAATCTTTGCCCAATCTTTTCAGTGTAGTCAATGGACAAATGTTGAGGCTTGAACCCCCATCTATTAGGACCCTGGCAATGAATTTGTCTTCAATCTGTACCGTGATATGCAGTTCCTTGTTGTGACTTAACCCTTCAGGCGGTAACTCGTCCTCGTGGAAGGTGATCTTGTGACTCTCCAGCACTTGCTCTACCATGTTGGCCATTTCTCCACTGGTGATATTGTTGGGCACATAAGCTTCATTCAACACCTTCATCATAGCACTCCTATGTGCTTCAGAATTTTGCAATAGTGACAGGATGGATATCTGGGCGGGAGTCTTGTTTAGATGATCGACGACTGAGTATTCCCTCGCTTGTACTTTTTTCCAAAGATCGTCTGGTCCAATTTCAATAACAGGTTTCTTAGTGGCAGTCTCCTTGCTTGATCCTCCCAAATATTCGGGTGTATAGATCCTTCCAGTTCGAGTCATTCCCTGTGCGGCACCGGATTCTTCCATCTTTGCTTTTTCCCTTTCGCCTGGCTTCAGCAACGTAGTCCCAAGGTATGGCGTTGGACCTGAAAGGAGGTGTGGTTGCTACTGTCACTGTGAAAGGTGTGGCCACTTCTACCTCAAATGGAAGGTGTGGCTGCAGGTGGTGCTACCTCTACCTCAAATGGGACCGATGCAGTTACCTCAACTTCGACTGGCGGCTGTATCTATACCACGATAGGAGTGAGTGTGACTGCAGGTTTAAAGTCATCGCCTTCCCTAATAAGCCCGATTGACCCCTCAAGATCCTATTCTTCATCCGTCTCTATCACATGTACCCCATCACCCCTATGATCTGGAAGAGGATTGTTTCGGATGTTGGGTGCAACTTCCTTCGCCTGTATGACCTTGTTATCAATCAATGTCTGGATCTTATCTTCAATGTCCGGCACTCGTCAATGGTGTTCCCCTTCATACCGGAATGATATGCACAAGTTTTATTTGGGTTGACCCATTGAGATGAATTCTCCATTGCCACAGCAGGAATAGGGGTGACATAACCAGCAACCTTCAATCTTTCGTACAGCTGGTCGATGGGTTCAACAATGGCGGTGTATTGTTTGGGTGGTTTGCGATCAAAGTTAGGTCGGGGTTTCTGGTAATTTGGATGAGTTGGAGGTGAATGATAGTAGGCTGGCTGGGTGTTATAAGTGTGATAGGTGATGGCGGGTTGGGAATATCTGGGAGGTGAGGTTGGTATGTAGGTGGAGGTGTTTGGTATATGAGTGGAGATTTTGGACCTTGGGCCACCATTACTGCCCCTACTTCCTTCTTCTTTAGTATGCCCCCTGATTGTAATGATATGCTCGTGGCTTGCAGCGCCTCGAAATTTGTCACCATCCCGCTTTTAATGCCCTTTTCAATCCTTTGTCCGAGTTTGATGATATCAGAGAACTTGTGATTCTCAATGACCATTAGCCTTTCATAATACTGTGGGTCCTGCGCCCTGACAAAGAACTTGTTCATCTGTTCCTCATCTAATGTTGGTCCGACCTTGGCTGCTTCCGACCTCCACCGAGTAGCATACTCGCAGAAAGTCTCAGTTCGCTTCTTTTTTATGTTCTGGATATAGAAGACGTCCGGTGCGTTTTCTGTATTAAACCTGAACCGATCCATAAATTCTAATGCCATGCTCACCCAATTGGCCCACTTCTTAGGGTTTTGGCTTATGTACCAGGACAGGGCATCTCCGGTAAGACTTCTCATGAAGAGCTTCATTCGGATCCTTTCATCTTTTCTGACCCCCACGAGCTTGTCACAATAAGTCCTCAAATGAACCTTGGGATCACCCGTTCCATCAAACATCTCGAATTTGGGAGGTTTGTAACCCTCTGGCAGTTCCATATCTGGTTGTATGCATAAATCCTCGTAGTTCAGACTTCCTATCCCTTTACCTTATTCAACACCCTTAACTCGACTTGTCAACTTCTTGAGCTCCTCGGCCATGTTCTTAATGAGCAGGTCCTTCTCAGCGGATTCTGGTGTATAGGAGATTAGTTGAGCGGAGTGGGGAGGTGGTTCCATGTATATGGGATTGTTTTGGTGGGTGCCAGGCATTTGGGTGTAGTGGAAATCGTTGGTGGACTTTTGACGAACGGGAATAGGTTGTGGTGTGTTCTGAGGAGTGTAATAGGTAGTGGTTTGTGGGTACTGGGTAGGTTGATGGTGGTGTTCTGGAGGAGTTGGTACCGGTAGAGGATTGGGATTTTGAGGTGGTGCGGCGTATTGATGGGTTGCGAGAGGATTTTGTGGACGTTGGTTTGGCGTATTCTGAGGAGGTGCTGGGTTTTAAGAGGTTTTCCAAGCTGTGGACCTGCTCAAGTTCTCCTTGTAACTCCAGTATTTTCTGCTCTAATCGCAGGACCAACTCATTCTGGGCCGGAGTGCTCCGACTTTCTGAAGTTTCAATGTTCTCAGCATTTTCTTTTCGAATGCCACGCAAGTCATCCATCTTAGCTTTCCCTATGCTTTTCGTATTACTTGGAGAAGGTGGAGTTGGAGGGCCTCTAGATCTGGCGTGATATGCTGATGATGCCAGTATGTGCGGACCAACCTTAGGGGATGGGAATAATAAAAAATAAAGAAAAACAAAAGGTAAACAAGTCAGTAAGGATTCTGAAAAAATGCTTGCAGTATTTAAACACTTATTGTAAATTCGCATCCTAATTTGGGAGCCTCGTTGTGCCCGTGGTAGGCCTAGCGACAAATAGATTTGGAGAATTTCAGTGCCAATATTTGCCTCATTTCATTAATGTAAAAATAGATGAACCCAAAACGACACTAAATAAGATAAGTCACTAATGGCACTTGGCCTTATTACATTTGAAAAAGAAAATAAACCTAATCTACTTGGTCCTAGAAGGACCTTCTCCAGGATGGATGCTCTTGTCGATCAGATCCCCCAGTTCGCGCAGGTTCAGCAGTAAGTATGCCTTTGCTAAATGTCCTCATTCGCTTCCTTCAACGTTCTGGCAATCGGTGGCTCTCTTCCTCATCTTTCCCTCTAATTCCATCAGACTGTACTCCAGATACTCCAACCTTTCGCTTGATTTAACAGCCCTCTCTCTCCATTCATTGATTAGTTCCATGTCGGTCTTGTGTCGCTCTCGATGCTCGGCCTCGGACTCGTGAACTCTTTTGCGCAGTTTGTTATATTTCACCTATGCTTCGGCAACTTCGTCTTTGACTCTATTTCCTGGACCTACCCTTGGCTCGAATATTCCCCCTATGTTATCATCCAACCATGAGGGGTAGAAGTACACATGACCAGCATGATACCGATCCGGCTCGATGGTATCCTTTTCCACGATAACCTTCAAGTGCCACATGTGTTGTGCTTCACTTTTGTATGGAATGGCGTCACCTTGGAAATCGGCTATGAAGTGGCTCATTTTAGCAACCCGTGGTATGACCTGCTTCCTGCCTGCCTGTCTCATAACCCTAAGGGGAGCATAAGGGTGTATGCCCCTTAACCCGATCAATACCAAGTGTGGAACATCCCTAGATCTGATGATGAACTCGTCTGTAGGGAACCATTCGAACATCCATTGAACCTGGTCCTCGGTCAAATTATTGAAAAACTGCACCCCCTACAACATCCTCTGGTTGAGCAAACCTGTCTGGGATATAGGTCATTTTCTTCGGATGATGGAAGGCTATGTGATCATTCCACGGCCTTCGCGGAAACTCTTGATGGTATTGAACTTTTTGGAGATGTTCTAACAGCCAAACTTGCAGCAGCAGATTGCAACCTTCGAAGTATTTGTACCCCTTCTGACAGTGCTCCAAGGCCCGGTATATGTCTGCTATAATCATAGGAACAATAGTATATGTCTGCCCTTCGATCCCTTGCATCAAGGTTTTGGTTACCATGGCCAGTCTGGTGTGGATTCTATCCCCTTGGATCGGGAATACTAACATACCCAAGAAACAGACGATGAACACAAAAACCCTGCGATGGATCCATCCCAAGGAAGTGATGGAGAATTCGTCATCAAAAATACGATAAGACCTGCTGTGACCGTATCGTTCATAGAGGAAGTCGAAGGGTATGTAGGAACTTTTCAAGCACTCCAGGTCATCATTCTTCTTTAATACCATCATTTTCAGAAACCCCCTAGTAGTGCGATTTTCCGGCGCTAGTAAACTAGGACTATCCCAAGGTAGCCCAACGAATCCCCCTATTTCTTCCAAGAGAGGGGTCATTTCTATGTTTCCAAAGCGAAACACGGCTCTTTCTTTGTCCCAGAACATTATAGCAGCTTCGATTAACATGTTGTTCGGCTGGAGGTCCAATAAAGAAGGCAAATTTCCCAAGACCCTTTTCACATAATTCTTATCACTTGAAAGAAGATCCTCCCACAAATCTAGCAACAATGGTGGTATATTACGGACCATGCCGAACCTGGGGACTTCGTGCCTCATTTTCTGCAAAACAAACATGGTTAGGCTCTTTCCCCCTCCAGATCCGACTATTTATACAACAATGATTAGCATATTGGCACTTAATTCTCCAACATTAATGCACAAAATCGTGATGGCATCCGTTGGGATTATGGAAAACCCGATGGACTTTTGGACGAGGCTTGTCTTAAAGGGTTATTATATGGACAACATATTAACCCAGCTAGGTTTGACCATGATGCACGTACAATTAATCAGAGTAAGGTTTCTAGGGGGGGTCTAGACTGGTACCCTCAAGTGGACAACTAGAGGGGGAAAGGCACGGAACCGTCGACTGCACCGCTGATCGACTAGTTTTACTGCAAATACGCATTTCCGGATTTAAAGGGTGATATCTAGGAAGGGCGCAAACACTCATCAAGCATTGCTATAGGATTGATTATGCACGAATGGAATATGATGTTGAGCATGATTTATGCAACAATAAATAGCATGTTGTCACGTATTTGCACGTTAAAAGAATGAATAAATACAGTATTTAATAATTGAAAGACTTTAAGAAAGAAAACAAGAAGACAAGTCAGTTTCTGTAATAAAGGAAATCATGAATGCTAAAAACAACAACAACAACAAACCCAGTTTGATCCCAACAAGTGGGGTCTGGGGAGGGTAGTCTGTACGTAGACCTTACCCCTACCTAATTCAGGTAGAGAGGCTGTTTCCAATAGACCGTCGGCTCAGGAAGGGCAAGAAGAAGAAAAGGAAAGCAAGGGAGGAAGNAGCGACTAAGAATAGGAATTTAGAATGTATGAGTAAGAAGTAACGAGGGTAGACAGAGATACGTTGAACGGAGCATACAACACAAATGGTTAAGCAAGCCAGTTGGTTCAGCAAGGTTCACATAGAAAAGTATCACATAAACAACCATCATAGGAATTAGGACAAGAAATAGGTTTGCAAGCATACATAGGTTGCACTAGTAGACATCTAAGGGTCTAAATTAAGTTAAGTTTAATCAACACTTGAACACAATGGGGGATACACATATTGATAATAACAGAAAGGAGAGAATACCAGATGAACCAAGGCATACTGGAAAACATGTTAGCATTAAAGTCCTAAAAAAATAGAGTGTTTGTCTTTTAGAAACCCAGGATAGTATGAAAGCAAGGGAGGAAGAAAGATGGAAGATAAATAAAATAATAAACAAAAACAGAAAAAAGGATAAGTGGCACCAAATAATAGCAACAGGGAATACAATACCCGAAGCGAACAAAACCACATAACATAATAAAAATCTAAGAATATGAAGGGACTTGCCTACTACTAAGACTATCAGTGAACAACTATAAACTACCAACTAACCTTCTACCTTAATCCTCGACCTCCACCCTCTCCTATCAAGGGTCATGTCCTCAGTGAGCTGAAGCAGCGCCATGTCCTGCCTAATCACCTCTCCCCAATACTTCTTAGGCCTACCTCGACCTCTTCTCAAACTCTCCATGGCCAACCTCTCACACCTCCTAACTGGAGCATCAATGCTTCTTCTCTTAACATGTCCAAACCATCTCAGCCTCGACTCCCGCATCTTGTCCTCCACGGAGGCTACTCCCACTCTGTCCCGGATATCTTCATTCCTAATCCTATCTCTCCTGGTATACCCACACATCCATCTCAACATCCTCATCTCTGCTACTCTCATCTTCTGCACGTGGGAGTTTTTGACTGGCCAACACTCAGCCCCATACAACATAGCCGGTCGAACCACCACTCTATAAAACTTACCCTTAAGTCTTAGCGGCACATTCCTATACACAAAACTCCGGAAGCGAGCCTCCGCTTCATCCATCCCGCTCCAATGCAATGCGCGACATCTTCATCAATCTCCCTGTTTCCCTGGATAATAGACCCGAGATACTTAAAACTCGCTCTCTTGGGGATAACTTGAGCATCAAGCTTAACCTCTACGTCTGCATCGTGGGTCCCGTCACTGAACTTGCACTCCAAGTATTCTGTCTTGGTTCTACTCAGTTTGAAACCTTTAGACTCCAAGGTCTGTCTTCAAACCTCCAACCTCGCGTTAACTCCGCTACGCGTCTCGTCAATCAACACTATATCATCGGCAAATAGCATGCACCAAGGCACCTCCCCTTGGATATGACGTGACAATACATCCATCGCCAAGGTAAATAAAAATGGGCTAAGAGCCGATCCCTAGTGCAACCCCATCACCACAGGGAAATGCTCCGAGTCACCACCCCCAGTCCTCACCCGAGTCTTAGCATTATCATACATATCCTTAATCACACTAATGTACGCTACAGGAACACTGCTAACCTCCAAACACCTCCACAGTACCTCTCTTGGAACTTTATCGTATGCTTTCTCAAGGTCAATAAACACCATATGCAAATCCTTTTTCCTCTCCCTGTACTGCTCCACTAGTCTCCTTACCAGATGAATCGCTTCCGTAGTCGAACGCCCTGGCATGAATCCAAACTGATTCTCGGAAATAGACACGCACCTCCTCACCCCGGCCTCCGCCACCCTCTCCCAAACCTTCATAGTGTGACTCAACAGCTTGATACCCCTATAATTATTGCGATTTTGTATATCACCCTTGTTCTTGTAAAGCGGAACCATCGTACTCCACCTCCATTCTTCGGGCATCTTCTTTGTCTTAATAATAACATTAAACAGCCCAGTGAGCCACTCCAAACCTGCCCGCCCCACGCTCTTCCAGAATTCCACCGGGATTTTGTTTGGCCCCGTCGCTCTGCCCCTGCACATCTTACGCATCGCCCCTTCCACCTCCTCTACCGTAATCCACCTACAGTACCCAAAATCCTGCCGAATGTCGGAGTGCTCCAACTCACCCAGCACAATGCGTCTATCCCCCTCCTCATTCAACAGTTTATGAAAGTATGTCTGCCATGTTCTCCTAATAAGTGCCTCGTCCAACAACACTTTTCCATCCTCGTCCTTGATGCACTTAACTTGGTCTAAGTCGCGGGCTCTCCTCTCCCTCACCTTGGCCAACCGGTACAACCTCTTGTCCCCGCCTTTGCCCTCGAGCTCCTCGTAGAAACGAGCAAACGCCGCGTTCTTAGTCGTCGTAACTGCTAACTTCGCCTCTTTCTTTGCCTTTCTGTAACACTCCCGATAAGTCCTTTTTTCCTCCTCGTTTGTACTCTCTACTAGCTTCAAATAAGCAGCTTTCTTAGCTTCCACTTTACCTTGAACCTCTCCATTCCACCACTAGTCCCCTTTATGACACCCAGGAGAGCCCTTCGTGACCCCTAAGACCTCTCTAGCAGCTACCCTAATGCAATCAGCAGTAGTGCCCCACATACTAGACGCGTCCCCCCTACTCATCCAGGCCCTCATAGCCAACAACTTCTCCCCTAACTCCTGAGCTTTGTCCTTGGTCAAGTTACCCCACTTGATCTTAGGTTGCCTGCACCCCGCCCTCTTCCTCCTACTCCTCTTGATCTCCAGGTCCATAACTAAGAGCCTATGTAGAGTCGTGAGGTGCTCACTCGGGATGACCTTGCATCAATGCACAGACCTTTATCACACTTCCTACAAAGAAGTAATCAATTTGAGTCTTGCCCATTGAATTCCGGAAAGTGACCAGGTGCTCTTCCCTCTTCGGAAAACTCGTGTTAGCTTATAACCAAATCAAAAAGCTCTAGCAAAATCCAATAGTGAATTACCTCCATCATTCCTAACCCAAAACCGTACCCGCCATGCAACATCATCATAACCCCTAGCGCTAGCCCCAATATGACCATTGAAATCTCCGCCAATGAACAACTTCTCTGTGTGCGAGATACTACGCACCATCTCGTCCAAATCCTCCCAGATGCTTCTTGACCTCCTGGTCCAAACCTACCTGAGGAGCGTAGCACTAAAT
Source organism: Nicotiana attenuata (assembly GCF_001879085.1). Lineage (NCBI taxonomy): Eukaryota > Viridiplantae > Streptophyta > Magnoliopsida > Solanales > Solanaceae > Nicotiana > Nicotiana attenuata. The sequence goes on along the minus strand of NC_032000.1, from coordinate 45,507,591 downwards.
CACATTTACAGTAAACCCACCAACTACCAGCTTAATACTCATCAACCTATCATTTACCCTCCTAACCTCAACCACGAGCTCCCTGAGGTCCTTGTCTACTAAAATACCTACCCCATTTTTACCCCCATAGCTCCCTGAGTACCATAGTTTATAGCCGTCTACATCTCGTGCCCTAGTACCCTTCCATCTAGTCTCCTGAACACACGCTATGTTAATCTTCCTCTTCTGAAGAATCTTACCTAACTCTATAGACTTCCCCGTCAACGTCCCAATGTTCCAAGACCCAATTCTCAAACCTAGAGGCTTTCTTACCCCCCTTCCCACCCCTGGACCCACCCCCAGCCCACCCGATAGGACATGACCTTACTCTCACATCGTCCACTACCGCCACTATAAACAAAAGGTATTAGGTACACGCTACCCCTAAGAACCAATAATGGGGATGAAGGACTACAGGCTACGAACCCGAGTGCTAAAACAACTCAAAGGGGCGAATACGAGAACAGTCACGCGAGCAGGCACTGGAACAATGAATCTACCACGTCCACGAAACTACCCCTATGCAAACACAGGATTAAAATGAATAGATAAAACCTTAAGCTTAAAACACTAGTAGAAAAGATAGAAAAAGCAATCAATCGAATCAAAACTGCCGGCAAGGCAACAGTCAATAGATGTGCGCAGATATAATTCAAGAAAGATGGAACCTGGATCACAGTCGGGACGCGCTGGATCTTTCGACTTGGTATACTCCAGATGCTGCGAAACCTGGCGTATAGCTGCTGCTCTACTGCTCGTGCGTGTGCACCTCCCTACCGCCACCAAACAGCCACAAATGTGATACCTGCAAAACACACAAACACCCACGTATCCAAGAAAAATACAGGCAGGCCGGACTGTCACCGTTACGAGCGGCAGAAAATTAATTCAAGAAGATGGAATCTGGATCACAGTCGAGGACGTCCGGACTGCTTGTTTTAATATGATTCAAAAGAGTTGTTTTCCGGCCCACAAATTAAAATAATTAAATCCAAATAAGGGGAAAAGGAAAGGGTGCACATATTAACAGGATAAAGCATGCTTAAGACTAATTCACAAAAACAAGTTTGTTATGGTAAGAGCCTAAATATATCCCCAGCAGAGTCGCCATGCTGTCGCGCCCCCTATTTCCTCGCGGAGTTCGGGTTTTGACATTTTTGGGACAACTCATTTCCTTTTGGGAAGGGGTATGGGATTTGAAGAGTCGCCACCTAACGGATTTAAGGTGCGTTAGGGCACCTAAAGCAAATAACTCATAAACCGGTTTGCATTACCAGAGATTGGGTAAGGGCACGAAATAACCTTGAGGCGAAGGTGTTAGGTACCCCTCGAGGTCCACAACGGTGGGTCTCGGCCAAACTCGAATTAGGTGAACTAGTCTTATAAGCAAATAAAGCAATTTAGACAAATAGAGATTATTTAAACGGGAATAAAGGGGGTCCTAGGTTTATTAGCCTATAGGATCGCTTCTGTGCAATACTCGGTAAACTTTCCTCGAATAGAGGTGTTACACGTAGCATTAGTGCACAGGTCATCATATCCTTTACTACCCAATTACCCTCCCCTTAATTATTACCTAAGCGTTCTAACAACATCGAATACGTATCCTATGCGTGCGCTACCCGTGCCTTGCCTGTGGCCCTGGAGGTGTTTAGGATCTCTATTTAAGGTGGTTCTAGACTCACCTATGGTGTTTAAAAGGAGAAAAATAAGCAACAAACAAAAAGCCAAATAGGACTATCACATAAAGATGCAATTAAGGGGGCTCATATTTACCTCCACAACAAATGCACGCCTCAAACAAACAGTTTCAAATGATTTAAAGTCCTCTCGCAGGATATCTAGATGATCAAAATATGCAGCAATTTCATTAAGGCGAGGTAGTAAACACCTAATCAGTTTGCCTACTGATTTTATTACTTCCTGAAACTGGGCAGTTTATAAGCAGTCAAACAAACACAGTTTTTGAAACTTCAGGGTTTTAATTATCCTGCAGGCTTGCCTAGGCGATAACCGGCAGGATCCTATAGGCATGGTATCTAAACATATTATAAACCAGTGACTAGTTTAAACAGGCATATTTTATCCGTTTAGATCCTATAGGCATGCTGTCTACGTGCTGAAAATGATCATAAGCATTACAGAACTGATTTTACGTGTTTATCCCTATGAGCATGATATCTAAGTGCGGAAATTAATTTTTTCAAACCTTATAGGCATGGTATTTAAATGCAGGAATTAACTTTTGAAACCTTATAGGCATGGTATCTAAATGCAGGAATTAACTTTTGAAACCGTATAGGCATGGTATCTAAATACAGAAATTAATTTTGAAACTCAATAGGCATGGTATCTAGATGCAGAAATTAATTTTGAAACCCTATAGGCATGGTATCTAGATGACTTCAGTTCCTATAGGCAGGATCTCTACTATTCATGCATAGGCAGAGGAGTCTCGTGGACCCTAAGCAGTACTTACACTGGGGTGGCAGGATCCTAGTTAACTAAGAGTAGGAGTTGAAAATAGTATAAGAGTAGGAAGTAGTTTTAGTAAAGAAAACAGTTTGGATTTCAGAAGTGCATAAGAACAGATTACCGATTACAAGAACCACAAGCATCACACATTTAGCAGAAGGAGTTCAGCCATGAACTCCAGCAATCAAACAACAGGCAGAACAGAGTGACAATTAATTTTAACAAGGTTTCACATAGCCCTAATCAATTAGCTATTACTAGGTAAATAATATAGATATATATTAATCAGAGAACAGCATGCTGGGATTAAGTTACTGATCAGACAATCATACAGAAAGGTAGCAGAAGTTGAGAGCATAGAAATTATGAATTAATCAGGAGTTTTTTAAGGGTGAATACTTAAAACAGGACAGAAATCATGCTAGTTGAGAAACAAATAGATATAGGTCTAATTACATAAAGGCAAACATGCTGAAAACAAGAAGCACATAGGTCTAATTTCATGGAAATAGGCATGCTGGTTAAGATCCATGAACAGGGATACATAGGCTTGATTACATAGAAGTGGACATGTCGATTAAGAGTAATAAACATGAAGCACATATGTTTAATTACACAGAAGTAGACATGCTGATTAAGATCAATAAGCATGAAGCATATAGGTTTAATTACACAGAAGTAGACATGCTGATTAAGAGTAATAAACATGAAGCAACATATGTTTAATTACATTGAAGTAGACATGCCGATTAAGATCAATAAACATGAAGCACATAGGTCTAATTACGTAGCATATTGAATGATGGCAGAAGTGTAGACATACCAGTTAAGAAATAGCAAACAGGAAGTTGAAAGTATGCAGAATCCAATAGTCTAGCCTTGGCTTTCAACCGAGTAGACAATGTAGCAAACACAAGTAACAGAAAGGTTTGAATGAGAGCAAGAGTTTGTGTGTGTGTGTGTGTGTTTCTTTCTGAGTCTGTTCGTGTTTGAAAGAAATCAGACTGGAGTTTATATAGCATTCAGCAGAGAAGAAAATTAAGGCAAGAAAATTAGAGTACACAAATAAGGTAAGCAAATATAATTAATCAGTAAATTGGGGATAAACCCAAGCTAATTGATACAAACAGAATCCGGAAAAGTCACCTTAAAATAAGGAGAATCAGTTACCAGCACGGATTGGTATTCAAACAAGGTAAATAAATTAATTATTGACCATAAATTAGACAATTAATCTAAATAAGGCAAGTAGCACCAATCAAAAATCATAAATAAGGAAAATAGGCAAAATCACGGGGAAGTACTGATTTTAACAGGAAAATATAATTCAGACCCTAAATGAAATCAGTCAATCTATTTTGATTGACAGCGATAAACAATAACGGGAAAAAATTGAAGTAATCAGTGAAATACGCAGAAACCCTAGGGTTTAGAACATGGTCATGAGAATCAGTCGAACAAGTAAAGAAAATTAGGGTTAAACACTTAAAAATTAGTATTTTTTTTTCCAGAAACTTAAAGGGAAGAAACCCCAGCTTTAGAGAAGACAAAAATCGGTCAATAATAAGAAAACACAGAATTTTTTTAAAGAGAAATAACAAATAAACTTAAAATTATCTCAGATTTACAAGGATCTGAACAGATTCGAGTAGCAAGAGACTAGGGTTTTAAAAGAATGACAGAGATGAAAGAAAATCTGGTTTGGAACCATAGATTCGAGCCATAAACAAGAAGATAATAGTACTCACAAACGGAGATGACCATAGGTAGGTTCATAAAAAGGTTTTGAACAACTCTGAGTTGAATCTCTTTGAGATTCCTTCATATAACAACAAAATCGAACAACCAGAAGAGGTAAGAGGCTGGCAGGGGCCTGAAATCACAGAGGAACCCCCTAGAACGGGTAGTTTTCCGGTGACGGCGGCTAGGGTTAGGGTTTTGTCTGAGAGAGAAGAGAGGAGGAGAGGATTCAGAGGCGGCGGTGTTTGAGAGAATGGATAGGGTTTGGGGGTTGTTGGATTAAAAAAGGAAAGGGATAACGTGGACCGTTGATCTCAAAGATCAACGGCCACGATTAGAGGAGGTTCTAGGTCGGGTAAGGGTTAACAATTGGGATGGGTAATTGGGTTAGATATTTTAGGTGTTGGGCTGGGTAATTAGGTCCATAAAAAAATTGAAAGAGGCTATATTTTAAATACCCAATTAACTTAAATAAAACAATTTTATAAAATAACTTAGAAATGATAAAAAAAAATCATTTGTGCATGAAAATGACTTAAAATAGTTACTTAGTATTATAAAAAATATAAAAGGTTATTTTCTTGTGAAATAAGGTAGTTATGCACACATGGGTCATTATTGCAAAATTATTGCAATTATAACCTAATATGTACATATGGCTATTCCTGAAATAATTAAAGCTTAGTATAAATATAAAATGATAAAATTAAGCAATAAAATTATCATAAAACGTTTGTGATGCAATTAGTAATTATTTTATATAATAAAATACTAGAATAAATTAATTAAAAATCCTTTTAAAATTAAAGAAAATTATGGAAAAGTGCTGGTTGATACTCATGCACTATTTTGAAAGTATATATGTATTTTTAGAATATGTGAGGAAAAAATTGGGTATCAACACACTTCCCCCATTTCTTTTGGACGAATTTTAGGGTTTTTCTCCACTCTCTCAAGACCTCCAACCCCTTCCATCTCCAAGGTAAGCAATCCCCATTATCTTGGTGGGAATTCCATCATTTCTACACTAGTATTCATGAAATATACACATAAAATATTTATATCTTCAAGAGATTTCTTCAAGAACTCAAAGGAGGATTTTGCAAGATTTCTTCCAAAAAGGTAATCCTACACCCTTAGACTTGCATGTATAGATTTATTAAGGGAATATGAGTATGAATAAGTATTACGGAAAAGGGCCTGAACTGCCCCTATTGTTTGGTCAATGGTTTACATTTACCCTCCGTCCACCTATCAGTCCAAAAACACATACCACATCCATCTATCGGTCCAAAAACACACACCACATTATTTTTATTAATAAAACTAACCCTACGTTTAACGGCAGCAGATGTAGGCCTTCAAATTAGTGTGTTGGCATATTTTTACTGGGCCACGTGTCTGTTTCGTTAAGAAACCAAACATGGATCTAATATCCGTCCATTAATCTAATCCGACCCTATTTATTTGACCCGCCTTATAATTTTTCTTTTTTTCTCTTTTTCTTTCCTCCTTATCACCCAACACACCCACCTAACCCTCCCCCATCCCCTTCTTTCTTCTTCTCCTAGTCTTGAAAATCAACAATAATTGCAGCTTCCTTCAATCCACTTTCCTTTTTCACTATTTTCAGTTCATTTTTTTCATTGTTCACTTCACAAGCCACTGCCCACTGCCGCCATAGCCGCATAGCTTAGCTACCGATCTTCAAATTTTAATAAATCATCCACTCAATTCATCGGGTCCCCGATTTACGATGACAGGTAACGCCCACCAAATTCAGTCTTTCTCTCTCTCAAACTCGACCCAATTTCGTAGGGTCTCTACACCTCGTAAGCTAAGTCTAACCAAAATTTATTTTTTCGTCTATCGAAATCTCAAAACCCTTTTTTTTTATTTTCGACTCTTACCCACAATTTCGCTCAACACTAACAATCTTAAATAATGGGGAGGCTGATGGAAAAGAATATGTTTTGGTAAGTAAAGAAGAGTTTATTGCAATAATTAAGGACATGAGATATTGAAAATTTCCTTTGTATATGGGGATTATAAGAATATTACCGAAACAAAATATTATGGGTCAAATGGCTAAAGTTTTATGGACAGACATGAGATTTATGGCTGGGAGAAGAAGGGAGGGGAGGGGGTTAGGTGGGTGGGTTGTGGGTTTGTTCGGTGAAAAAGAAAAAAGAAATTATAGAGCGGATCAAATAAATAGGACGGGTATACTATACTCATATGTAAGAAGTGAAACCAGGAGCCACGTGGCCCAATAAAACACTGCCAACGCATTGATAATATACCTAAATGGCTTAAGTTATGGAATTTGTTACTAATATTGGTCCCATTGGATGTTGCTATTGTAGATTGAAGGTTCTTAGTGTTGTGGGTCATCGTAGTATCACTAAGGGGAGAAATTGAGGTATGTGAGGCTAACTCTCTATGTTTTGGAATGTTAATGATTCTCCCTACACTATGTTTCTTTTATCACGTTACTAATAGCCTCAGAAATATAGTTAAACCTAGTTTCTTGAATAGTTGCAGAACTTCTATTCTGTAGTTTCGTAACTCGTTCATGACTTTCACTCTGAACGTTGTGAAATCACTGCGTAATCAATAGACTTGGGTTTGATGCCCGTAAGTCTCATTCTAGAGTACTCAGTATGTCATAAATAGTTGAAGTTTCAATTTTCATAATTAGTTCATGAATACATGTCTTAGTCTAGCTCTATTCAGCATTCAAGTATCATGTAACTCAGTATTGTACATTATTTCAGCATAATGTATTTCAGTATGATTCTCATTTCCTGAATGGCGAACACCTGTATTTGGGCTGTGGCCGTAGTTTATATGCTTTATGCATACTTGTGCCTGAGGCCGTAGTTTATGCTTTATGCATGTTTGGGCCTGAGGTCGTAGTTGATGCTTTATGCATTTTTGGCCTGAGGCCGTAGTTATGTATACGTATACTTGGGCCTGAGGCCGTAGCTTGTGCACATAAATATATTGGGCCCGAGGCCGTAGCTTATTCAGATAAACATGTTGTTCATCATTCAGAAAAGGGAGTGTTCATATCCTTACTTTCTATGTTCGGTTCAATTATTAGTTATCATTTCAGTTATCAGTTATCATTTCAAATACCAGTTATCAGTTATTAGTTATCACTTCAGTTATCAGTTATCATTTTAGTTTCAGTTTCAATAGTTAGCATTTCAATTATCAATTATCAATTCTCAGTTATCAGTTTAGTTTCAGTTTCAGTATTTATAATTCTTTCTTCCAGTTGCTTTACATACCAGTGCAATTCAAATGTACTAACGTCCCTTTTGCCCGGGGTCTGCATCTCACGATGCAAGTAATGATTTACAGGTTGACGATTTAGAGCGCTAGAATTCTCATACTAGCTATTTGGTAATCCCCAGTTCTTTCGGGGCATTATCATTACCTTACAATCTTCAGTATTCTCAGACAGTCAGTTTTTTCAGTACTTCATTAGAGGCTTCATAGACTAAAGTAACAGTTAGACAGAGTCACAAGCTTTTTATGTTAAGCAATGTTGGCTACAAACATGTTTCAGACTTGTATTAGTATTTTCGCACTTTGATTTTTATCATTTAGAATTTCAGTATATCAGCATGTGTTAGTTTATCTTCCGCATTAGCATGTTATGATATCACATGTTGATTCAGCCAGCCAGTTGGTTCGCTCGGTCACATGTAGTTAGGCACCGTGTGCCGTGTTACGTCTAAGCCCAGGTTCGGGGTGTGACAAAGATAGACCTCAGCAAATTAAAGCAACTTTCCTACATGCTCTTTTTGTAACCCAGGGAAAAGTACTGTCAACGCTCCTTCTAATGTAACATGTTTTTAATATAAAGTCATTTCGTCAGTTGACCAAAAAAAATTATTTTTTCCTCCCACGATTGTTTGGCAGTTTCTCTGATTTATTTATTAAACCCTCCAACGTAAAAAAAATTTAATATTTTCTCCCGCATTTGTTTGTGATGCATTTTGTAATTTATTTATATATATTTAATTGCGTTTTTTGTGCTACAGTTTGCAATTTATTTATATAATAAATATTTTTTCACACATAAACAAGAAAGGGAAAGAAAAAATAAATCACCCAAAAGTTCAACCCACGAATAATGTCTCTCCAAACATGGGCTTGGAACAACAATTCTAACAAACCAGCATAATTGACTCTTATTCATGTTCTCCTGTGCAAATAATTATTTATGCGGTTTCTTCTTTCTAGTATCCATATTAAGCCAAGTGACCAGGAGTGGATGTATATACTAGTTTTAGGTGCTCAAGCACCCATTGACCTTGACGTAAACTATGTATAGCTATAATAAAAATACAAGAAAGTGGATATAATATTTTAGCGAGCACCCAAAAAATAAAATGACTATAGGTGTTGTGGTTTTGATGTGAAAGTAAAAGCTAAACTAAAATTCCCCGATTCCTCATCAAAATGACCTTTATTTTTTAATGGTCAGCTTTTTGTCTTTTGTGGAAAAGTTTTACTTTTCCTCTTCCCTTTAGGTTTTAGTGTCAGGCTGTCTGCCGACTTTTTAACCTTTCTATGTTTTCAACTAAATTTTTCTTTTCTGATTTTTGTTTTCTCCTTTTCCTACTTCCTTTCACCTTTAGGTATATTAATTAGATTTAGGAATAAAAAAGGACATCTTCCAGAAAAATTTAAAAACTAAACCCTTCTTGACTTTTCTCACTGAAAACGTAGAGCAGAGAAAAACTAATACGTAACAATTAGCAAACTATCCGGTCATTCACAACAATATCAAAATCAGAACATAGCACAAGGTAATAAGATCTGGTATTTTTATTAAAGTAAGAGATTAAAAATATTTTGTAGAAGGATTTTGAATTTTTTTCATGATTATTGTTTATTTTTTGAAAGCATATTCAATAAAAAAAATATTGTCTTTGTTACCAACTCACTTGATTCCAAAACTTAATTTAGCGAATATATGCAAGTTATTAATATTGGTGGGTTGTGCGATTGAAGAAATTGTGATCATCATTGCTTCAAAAATTTATAAGTTTTCATCTTTTCTTTTCGAAAGATTAAATAGTTATATTGTTGATGCTGTGTTGTTTGTGTTGTTGATTGAAGGGCATTGTTTCTCCAATAAAAATTAATTAAATTATGTGCATTTAATTTCAGGTGAAATTAAATAAAATTAAATTTTGTTTGTATGAATTTTCATCAATCTTTAGTGTCGAGATGGATAAGTTTGTTACAAGATCAAAAGTTGGGCAACCAAGTTCTAGTTCTACTCATCCATCTGTTGCTTCATCCATAGCTCCGGAAATTCAAAGGGATATATCTCTTTCAGTTCATAATTTAGGATCGCTCGGTATTGACTCGGGAGATAGGAAGTCCATTGCAGAATATAGCCCTAATATATGAGATGAAGTTAGAAGATATTATATTCAAATGGGACCTTGTCAGCCTGTGAGTCACGATTTTTCTAAAAATAAGTTTGGGAAGACAATGTATCAGTTTATCCTGATAGGTTTAATGATCAACATTCAAAGTGGTTGGAGTACAACATATGAAAACATGTTGCATATTGTATACAAAAATGGCTGTAAAGGTTGGAACAAGGCTATGGAAAAATTTAAAGCTCATGGTCCATAAGTAAATAGAATCCACAACAAGTGTTTCAATAGGATGATTGATTTAATGAATCAATCACTATCAATTCGCACTTCTCTTGAAAAAAAATGGAGAAAGAAAAAAACGAGTCTCGACGTCGCTTGAGTGCTTCAATCGATATGTCAAGGTTTCTTTTGAGACTAGGGCCATTTCGTGGGCATGCTGAGATTCAATCTTCTACATATAGAGGTATCTTTCTTGAACTCATGCAATGGTATGGAGATATTGATAGGGATATTGGAAGCATTATATTAGAAAATGCTCCAAAAAATAAAACGATGTGTTCCCTAATGATTCAGAAAGATATTTGTGACGACCCAAAGGGTCATCACCGTATTTCCCACCCACCTGGTACTTCTGAGGCCGTGAAAACCTCACTTGGGGGTTGCCTCGACTTGTGTGCGCAGTCCGGGCGCGTAACCGGAAAGATTAAATGTGAATTTGTGAGAAAGATAATAAATTTGATGTTTTAAATTGATTAAGTTTGACTTTGGTCAACGTTTTGGGCAAACGGACCCGGACTCGTGATTCGACAGTCCCGAAGGGTCCGTAGGAAATTTTGGGACTTGGGTGTGTGCCCGGAATCAAATTCCGAGGTCCCAAGTCCGAGAAACGAATTGTTGTGTGAAATTGTTTTCTGAAAATAATTAAAGAATTGGAAAGTGTTATCTGTTTAGAAGACTTTGCTGTTGGGCTTGTATTTTGGTTCCGACGCCCGGCACAAGTCTTAAATATGATTTAAGCAATTGCTGTAAAGTTTGGTTAGATTTGGACGTCATTTGACGTGTTTTGAGCTAGAAAAGCTTAACTTAATGTTTTATGGAAATTGGAAAGAAATTCATGGGTATTAAGACCCAAATTGATGATTCATGATGTTAATTGGGCGATTTGATCGCACGAATGAGTCCGGAGTATGTTTTTGAGATTATATGTATGTTCGGTTTGGAGCCCCGAGGGCTCGGGTGAGTTTTGAGTAGGTCCCAGGAGGTCTTAGACTTAAAAGTATCAGGTGTTGCAGGCCCCCAACGCAGCCACGGTCATTTTCGCATGGTCCGCGCTGGCAGCCGCGCGGCCGCGGTGCACTTTTGCGCGGTCCGCGTGGCTGGGTTCAGAGGGCCAATGACTCCCAATTCGACCAGCGCGACCGCGTGCCATATCAGCGCGGTCCGCGCTGGAAGATTCAGAGAAGGGCCTTAGGATTTCATTCAACCAGCGCGGCCGCACACCAAATCAGTGCTGTCCGCGCTGGGTAGGTTCAGAGAGTGGTTTTCCCACCCTTCCTCGGTGCGGCCGCGGGGCATTTTTGTGCGGTCCGCGCCAGGTCTTCAGTACAGTATATAAAGTCGGGATTTTCAATTATTTTTCACTTTTTCAAAACCCAAAACATAAGAGGCGATTTTCCAAACGATTCTACTTCTTCAAAACTATTGGTAAGTGATTTCTAACTGATTTTCTATACTCCTTAACATCCTTAAACATAATTTCAACTTCAAAATAAGGATTTTAATGGGGGAATTTGGTAATTTAGGGTAGAACTAGGGTTCCTAAATTTGGGGGTTTTGGACCTCAATTTGAGGTCCGATTCCAAAATGACTTATATATCTGAATTCATGGGGGAATGGGTAATCAGGTTTTGGTTCGAACCTCGGGTTTTGACCACGTGGGTCCGGGGGCATTTTGGGAATTTTTGAACAAACTTTGGAAAATTCATTTTCATGCATTCAAATTGATTCAAGTAGCATTTGTTAATACATTCAAGTAAGTTGTGATTAGATTCGAGCGGTTTGGTGGTGAATTCGAGGGGTAAAGCTATACTAGAGGATTGAGTTGAGTTTGGAGCATTCGAGGTAAGTGTTTGATCTAACTTTGGCTTGAGGGAATATGATTAGAGTGTTGTTTGCTAATTGATAAATGTGGAGTACGATGTATAGGCATGGTGACGAGTATCTATACACCGGTGTCTAGCATAACCGTGGGTCCTTCTTTGTACTTATTCTGATGTTGTTATGACTCTTCCATGTTAATTGATGAATTATATGCAATGTGAAGAGTATGAGGATTAATTATGAATTGTAAATTCTTTGGAGCGTTGGCTCGAACGATAAAAAGACTATTAAGTAAGAAATGAAAGAAATAGAAAGAGATATGATTAATCCCTTGCCGGGATGGTTTGAGTATATTGATTATCTCCCTTGCCGGGATTTAGCTGTTTAATTGTGTATTTCCCTTGCCGGAACACTTCTCATTATTTGTTATCCCCTCGTCCCGTTTGGTTTTGACTACTGTTTGGGTGAGGAAGAGTGATAATGCACGAAGGGTCATTCCGTGCCATGTTTGATTATATTTGCACGAAGGGTCATTCCGTGCCATGTTTGATTATATTTGCACGAAGGGTCATTCCGTTCCATGTTCGATTACATTTGCACGAAGGGTCATTCCGTGCCATATTTGATTATACTTGCACGAAGGGTCATTCCGTGCCATGTTTTGATGATATTTGCACGAAGGGAAATTCCGTGCCATGATATGAGAGTTATGTGAGGAAAAGCACGAAGGGTGATGCCGTGCACTTTATTTGATTGCTCTTGGTGAGAATGAGAGTAAAAGCACGAAGGTTGATGCCGTAAAATTTGTTAATTTTCCTTCTCTCGTTAATTATTGTTATTGTACGGTTTCTTGTTTAAATTGCTGAATTTATATTCGGGCTGTACTTCCCCCATAGCATGCTCCCCTCCCTCTTAACTGTTTGATTTCTGTGTTCTTTCCTTTTATTGCATATATGTATATTGAACTGCACAGGTTGTTTTGGTAGTCCTGTCTAGCCTCGTCACTACTTCGTCGGGGTTAGGCCAGGTACTTACCAGCATATGGGGTCAGTTGTGTTGATGCTACACTTCTGTGCTCTTTTGCACAGATCACGGCACCGGAGCAGCTTTTGGACCACAGCAGTAGTGGATTGGGAGCCGACATCAGTCCAGGGACTTACGAGGTAGCCTAGCTGGTGTTCGCAGGCCGGAGTCCCTTTCTATGTTTTAGTTTGTTTTCATTGTACCGAGACAAACATTGATGTATTTCTATTCAGACTTGTTTTTAGCACTCCTTAGTAGTCCGTGAGTTAGCGACACCAGTCTTGGGTAGAGAAATGTTAAACTTCCACATTTTTGGTTTTGAGCTATCTATGCTTTTAAGACTTTCGCTTTTATTTAAATGACTCGTAATATTTATATAGTTGAGGTGTTATCAGGGAATATTTAAATATTTGGCTTGCCTAGCTCCGTTAGTAGGCGCCATCACGACTCCCGATGGTGGGAAAATCCGGGTCGTGACAATATTGTTGATGCTGGTGCCAAAGAAAAAATCAAGGCTATCATTGAAGACTTAGATTGGGATTTTTTCGGGATATTAGTTGATGAATCAGAGGATATATCACACAAGGAGAAAATGGCATTTCTTTTGAGATATGTTAACAAGGAAGGTGAAGTAATTGAGAGATTTGTTGGTATTATTCATGTCAATGATACATCTGCTCAATCATTGAAGAAGAAAATCGACTCTTTTCTTTTGTATCACTCATTAAGTTCATCCCAAATACATGGGCAATGTTATGATGGAGCTAGTAACATGCAAGGAGAGATACATGGTCTTAAGACTTTGATTCTGAATGAAACTCCATCGGCTCATTGCATTCATTGTTTTGCTCACTAAGTGCAATTAACACTCGTGGCTCTTACAAAGAAGCATTCAGATGCAGATGACTTTTTCTGTATAGTTACTAATGTGTTAAATATTTTTGGAGCATATTTTAAGCGCAGAAATTTGCTTCGACAACATCAAGCTGAAAATTAGAGGAGTTGCTCATATCATGTGAAGTGCATACTGGGCGAGGATTAAATCAAGAACGCGGGCTTTAACGACTAGGTGATACTCGTTGGAGTTCTCATTATAGAACGTTAGATAACCTCATTGTCCTATTTTCATGAATTATTCATGTTCTTGAATTTATTGCTCGTGAGGGTCCAAATATATGCCGATAGACTTGTTGTTGGAAGTCTTATGACTAAGATTAGGGAATTTGAATTTGTTTTTATGTTGCACTTGGTGTGAAAAGTTCTAATGAAGAAAAATGATTTGAGCTCCTCATTATAAAGGATGGATCAAGATATTGTTAATATTATGGGACTCCTCACTCATACGAAGCAAAGATTACAAGCGATGATGATAAACATGAGATAATGATCCCGAAGATGGGCTCTTGTTATTTTCCTGGGAAGTCAAAGCGTAGAGCTCTTGATGTTACATACTCTCATCATTTGCATTTTGAGATATTTAATGTTGTTATTGATTTGCATATTCAAGAGCTTAACAGTCGTTTCGGTGTTGTGAGTACCGACTTACTTCTCGGTATGTCTAGTTTAAATCCACTTAATTAATTTGGTAATTTTGATAAGAACATGATAATAAAGTTGGCTGAATATTATCCGAATGAGTTTGACAGCAACAAGCTCCGAGATCTTAGTTGCCAGCTTGACAGTTTGATAGTTTATGCTCGTGGTCCTGACAAGAGGTTCTTTAACATGAAGGGAATTAGTGACCTTTCTAAAGTGCTGTTTAAGTCAGATCCACATCGAACTTGGCCACTTGTATATTTACTTATCAAGTTGACCCTCATTCTTCCTGTTGCTACTGCTTCTGTGGAACGAGCTTTCTTATCCATGAACTACATAAAAAATGAGCTTCGGAATAGCATAGTTGATGACTTTTCAAATAGTTGTTTAGTTTCTATGTAGAGCGTAAGATATTCTCAACTGTGAACAATAATTTCATTATTCATCGTTTTCAACATATGAAAAATCGTCGATCACAGTTGTGAATTGTGAGTAGAAGTCCTTTTTGGTAATGATTATACTATTAGCAGTTCATTATGACTTGTGACAAAGTATTTTTTGGTAATGATAATACTATTAGTGTCACGACCCAATTTCACTACAGGTCGTGATGGCGCCCAACACCGTTGTCAGGCAAGCCAATGCGGAAATATTAATGAGTTCTCATTTTACTTTACCAAACAATTCCAGCATTTTCATAATTTGAAATTAGAAACAAGTGATGTTTAACAATGGAAAACAGTAATTATACAAACCAAAAGGAATGTCTACCAATGTGTGTGCCAAGACCTGGTGTCACAAGTATATGGGCATCTAGTAGAATATATAAAATAATAAATCTATCCTATTGTCTGAAATAGAATAGACATTCCAAAAACAAAGAGAGACTCCATCATGCTGCTGAAAGGCCTAGGAAGGGAGCAGCTCACCGTGGAAGTCTCGACCTACTATCAAGAATGCGCACCAGACTGGTAGCCAGATGTACCTGCCTCAGATCCTGTACAATTAAGTACAGAAGCATAGTATGAATACATAAACAATATATACCCAGTAAGTATCCCGTCTAATCTCGAAGAAGTAGAGACAAGAGGTCGACTTGACACTTACTAGGGTCAAATAATATAAGAAAGTGTTATGCTAAGCATGGATGTCACAAATAAATAACAATTCATAGCAAGAAGTGATAGGTCCTTTCCTAGATAATATCGCAATTAGCCATTTACGTTTCAGGGCATTTAACAAAGTTCAATTCATAGAAAAATACCGAGCAAGAAGCATGCGCAAATAGTGCCGAGGTCGTACGGTCCGATCCAACATAAAAATAAAGTGTGCACAGCCGGAGGGTCGAACGGCGTGAACCATAGATGCATCTATTACCCCGCTCGCGAATCATACGTGCGACGCGGTCAAATATAATTAAACACAACAAACAGTCAGACAGAGATATATCAGGGAAGCAATTATTCAAAGAATGTCAATTTCTCTTTAAAAGGCCAAGGAAATGAAGTTCCTCTTTATAAATTCATTTACCACATTCAACATGATTTAAGCAATCCAAATTGACAATAAAGTTACAAGAATATCACATAAAGCATGCTTTTGGGTCCTAGAATACCCGGACTTAAGTATATTAGTGGCTACGTACGGACTCTCGTCACCTAGTGCGTACGTAGCCCCCGCATTTAGTGGCAAATTATTCAATTATTTCACCTATGGGGACAATTCCCTCTTACAAGGTTAGAAAGGAGACTCACCTCGCTCAACGCGTACTTCCAATATCAAGAATGTGCTCAAACCTTCAATTTGGAGCCGAACGATCCAAAACTAATTAAACGAGGTAGGAACTAGTCAATACAAGCTCAAGAGTTCGCATTTTAACTACTAACGTAATTTCCCAACCTTAAACACAAGTTTCCTAAAATCCGACCTCGGGCCCATGTGCCCGGATTCCGAAATTTTTCGAAGAAAGTTGTTATCTATAACCTAAGGATCAATAATATATGATTTCTATTTCATTCCACAATAAATTTCGTGGTTAAATCTAATTTTTATCAAAACCCTAGGTTTTGCTCTAACCCCATGATTTTCCCCTAATCTTTGTGTGTTAATCTACCCAAGACTCAAGTATTAAACTCAAATTATGTAGGATGAACTTACCTCAAGATGCTAGGTGAAATTTCTCTCTTTGGAAGCTCCCAAATCGCCCAAACAATGGTGGAAATGTGTCAAAAATGGCTAACGGCCGCAATAAATGAAGGTCACTACTTCAGTGATTTCCGCATCTGCGGTCCTGGGCCGCACCTGCGCCCACCGCATCTGCGGAAAGGTGTCCGCTTCTACGGAATTTCAACTGGGCCGCTGGGCCGCTTCTGCGAGGGAAAAGCCGCTTTTGCGGCTTTGGGCTTGGTCTGCCTTGGCCGCTTCTGCGAGAGGACGACCGCTTCTGCGGTCTCGCACCTGGGGCTGACCAACCGCAGGTGCGGTTATGACAGAAGACTGGAGCTTCAGCTTCTTTCCAAATTTTCCAACTTCACTCGAGCCTCGTCCGATTGACGCTCGGGGTCCCCAAACCCCGCCCGAACATACCGACAAGTTTGTAATCATAAAACGGACTCGCTTGAACCCTCGGAATGCCTGAAACAACGCTAAATCTAAGAATCACCCCCTAAAACCAATTGAATCAAACTTATGAACTTCAAGTTCTTCAATTACTTCAAATGCGACGAAACACCCTTACGCTACTCGGATTGACACCAAACTTTGCGTGCAAGTCTTAATTGTCAATACAGAACTATTCCCGATCTCGGAACTCCATTCAGACCTCGATAACACAAAAACCCGCTCCAAACTGAATATTTAAGAACTTCAAAATCCTTAAGGAATCAACTTTCACTATTAGGCACCAAAACGCTCTCGGGTCATCCTAAACCTGATCCGGACATACGCCCAAGTCCAAAATTATCATACGAACCTGTTGGAATCCTCAAATCTGGATTCCTAGGTCGTTTGCTCAAAACGTTGACCGAAGTCAAACTTGGCCTTTTCGGCCAACCTTAAGGAACCAAGTGTTCCGATTTCAACCCAAACTCTTCCAAATCCCGAACCAACCATCCCCGCAAGTCATAAATCAGTAAAAGAAAGTACGGAAAGTCTTATTTAGGGGAACGGGATTCTAAAAAGCAAAACGACCAGTCTGGTCGTTACAATTAATAGTTTTACATTAACTCCTTTTGCTCTTGAATTCGAATAGTTATGCACGTATACTATGCGATTGATAGCAACTTTATATTAAAGGAAGTGAGCACCCACAACCTTAAAATCATGAATCCGCCACTGCAAGTGACAACCTAATAATAAGTCACTTGGCATTGCTCATAGCAATGTACAGTATAAAGATAAGATAATAAATATCATAATAAAATTAATTAGTTTAAAATTAGTTTGGTTAATTTTTGTAATATGGTTGTGAAATGCGGCAGTTCTAATTACACTAGTCGAGGATTTTTTTTTTGCGCTTAGCTATGTGGAAGTTGGATGTAATTTTATAACTATCAACATGAAAATCTACAAAATTATCCAAGCGGCAAAATGCCTAAAAAATTAATTTAAAATTTAAATTTTAAAAGATAAGTAATTAACCTTATGCCTAAAAAATACCTAACCCCAAAACCCATGTCTTTGAAAGAAAAAAAAATCTACTGCCCTTAACTCTATCACCAACATCTTCTTAATTAAAAATCTATTATTCTCAGAAGTTTTATATGATCTGAACTATGCCAGCATATTTCAGCATTATCACAAACGGTGACAATTGGTACGAACAATATACAATTGAAGTTATGCACTAAAGCAAGGTTTCTTGGTTGGCCAAACTCCAATGGATATATATCTATCAACATAGACAATTTTTCAACCTATTAATTATATATATTATTATTGATCTGTTTTCATATTGTTGCACCAACATTTCTTAGTTGACGTGTTTATATAATAATATTATCTACTATTTTATTAAGATATTATATACTATTTTATTAATAAAACAAAAAGATGATAAATATTTTTAAATATTTTAAATACAAGTTTTATTCTGATTTTCTTTTTCAATTTCTTCAAGCATTTAAAAACAAAATTATAATTTAAGAAAAAAACAATAGAATTTCGATAGTTTTATTTATATATTCATAAAATAATAGTATTTACATGTTTTTTTGTGTGTATTCTATTCAAATAAAATTTTCTTATAAAAGATTATTGTGAAATAATAAAAAGCCGTTGCTTTCCTCTCCCTCTCGGTATCGGTGTGTTCTTCTTCCCCCCTCCCCCATCCTTCCCCGCCAAAAAAAAAAAAAAAAAAAAAAAAAAAAAAAAGCGCCTACTCCCTCTCCTCTCTTACCCCTCTCAAAACACTGCAATTTCTCATTTCTGTTTTTTAGCTTTCATTTCTTTGATTTCCATACACAGTCTTGGTATATCAATTCTAGTTCTTTGGTTATCGGGGAACTCAATTCTCTCTGGAATCCCGGTAGTCCGAAGATTTCCATTTTTAGTTCAATTTCGAATTAGGCTATATCAATTCGGGGATGTCGAAGTACAAGGAACCCGCGGTCGGAATGACAGTCACCGAAGTTGAAGAAACCCTAGACCTTATTAGTCCATTGCCGGAGGAGGTACTTGTTCAATACTCTCCCTTCTGCAGACAAAAGATGCTTTCAAAACCTCTATTCTATCAAAGAGGTGGCACTATCTCTGGACTAAAGTTACAATATTGTCAACTTACTCAAAGGGTGTCCTGAATTGGAAACTATGGAATTGTATTTGTTTCGAGCGCGTGAAAATTAAAGAGACTGAAGTTGAATAGTGTTTCTTGCGGTCAAAATGGTCATTTGGAAATTATTGCCCCTTATCTTCAGCATTTGGAGATTTCAGGAAATCATTATGATTTGAAGTGTAGGCTTGTAGATGTTTAGCATACAGTTCCATAATGTAAGCATTATACAATTGAGAACCTTTGCACAAATTTCGATCACAAGTGCGACTGGATTAACTACAGAAACCTGAGGAACACCTTTTGTGCCTATTGTTGGTATTTATCTAAAGGTGATTCATGATTAAAGTGTACCTTTGGACAAGACATATTGTTTTGTGAAAAGGTGTTACCCATTCTTTAAATTAGGATACACCTATTCTTTATATTTTCAATCTTAAAAGGGTAAATCTATTCTTGAAAAGGTATGTTGGTTACTAGTTGAATCTTTATAAATACTGATGCTTTTGTAGATAATCGAGATTTGAAAATCTTCATCTTTTCACTATCTTCAAAAGTATCCTTTCCTTAGAGTTCTCCGGAACTTCTATTTGAGTGCAAATTACAAGATTCCATAGCGTGCCTCGAACCGTTTTTTCCATGTCCAAAACTCTATCTCTTCTATTATAGTTAATTATTTCTGTCTTATTTGTTAGTTAAATGCTCTTCTAAGTGTTTGCATCTCTAATATTCTCCAACACCGTTTGCTATCCTTTTGCCAACTTTTCGAAGTCCGAAATTTCTTTTTTCGTGCCGCAAAAGATATATCCAAAAAAGGGGACTTTTGTACATCGATGTTGCTTTTAAAGTGTTTTGACGGTTAGAGTTCTCACAACACTATCTCTCTCTCTCTCTGCTGTGTAGTACTTTTTTTTAGCTGTTTTCACACAGATTAAGAAATCCACATTTTAATATTAATTAGCAATGAAATTGACCAAATTAACCTTTACTATCTCTTCACATAAATACTCTTAACGCATACACCAACACTATTTACTCCAAGGGCAATGTATGAAAAAAATAATTAATTCATTCTTGAAATCTGGAAAAATTACTTATTTTGGACCGTAGGAGTACTTTCTTTTTGTTGTTATTGCTTTCTCCATTCTTAACTGGTTTCATTGGGATTAATGCACTAGGTCGTGTGTATGTTACAGCTCGAAGGGGTGCTAATTCCAGAATTGAGATGCAAATATCTAACGCTACAGTTGCATATGGAAAAGTTTGATTTGTATGGAGTTGTATAAGGTTCCCACATCCAATAGATAAGGGATCTTTGTGATGACCCGCCATGTCATCATGCCACATAGACGTCATTTGGCATATATTAATGTCATGTGGAAGCTTACATAAGAGGAAGGTCAGCATTTGTGAGAAGATTCTAGACAAATATGGATATTTCCTTAGGAAGACCCTAGATCCTTATGGATTTGCTAGGAAAGTCCTTGGAATCTTCTAGGCTTGTAGAAAATTCTAGAAAAGGGACTTACTTGTAAATATTAAGGACTTGTGGAACAATTATTATTTACACACTAGCCCCTAGGTGATTAGTATAAATGGGGGGGGGGGGGGGCATTCATTTGTAATTTATCAAGCAAACAATTCAAGTTCTCTCTAATACAAAGCTTCCTTTAACAATTCTCCTGTGTTCTTTCTACCATTCTCTTAGCGATCTTGAGTATAGTAAGGCTGACTTAGCATAGCAAGAACGTGAGCAAGCTGTGCAAGATCGTGAGCGAGTTGTCAAGTGCCACACGTGTACTTAGTTAAAAACTAAGGACGTTACAACGTGGTATCAGAGCGAAGGTTTCAACTAAGGGAATGGCGAACGACAGAGAAATTAACGCTGCCAACACCCAAGCCAACGTCATCCAGGATGCTGCTGGCAAGAGCGGCCGTGGCAAAAAGAGGAATGCCACCAACAAGAGTCAGGAGGTGCCACCCGAGGTTGTGTCAAACGAAGGGCTTACTTCCCTATGAGCATGTGATTTTTGCCCTGTACGAAATACTCCTATAAAATACCAAGAAAATAGATTTTTTTCTTAATTATTTGCCATTTTTAGGAATTTTGTAGAATCTTTATTAATTGTTTATATTTTTGTGCACGTTTAATTTTTATTTAAATCATGAAAAATATCAAAAATACCATGCATTGCATTTAGCTTGTGTTTTTGCATTTTTAGGATTAATTGGTTAATTATTCGTTTATTAAATGAAAATTAAAAAAATGGCTCATTTTTACACTTTTTCCTTTTATTTTTAGATTATTGATTTTTCACTTTTTAACTTAGGGTTAAGTAGCTTTTATAATTATTGTAATTAGGTAATTAGTTTAATTTTACAATTTAGATAATTTAGGATTTTAATTTTAGGATTTTTAATTTAAAAAAAAAGAAGAAAAGAAAAGAAAGGGAATAAACAAAAAGAGGTTTTTAATTTCAGAATTGGGGCCAACTATACCCAAACTAGCCCAAAAAACTACCCAAATCCGCCCCAAATCACCCCAAGCCCAATCTCACTGCCCGGTCCAGTTCCCCCACTTAACCAAATGACCCCGTTTCTCGTCCATCAATCACAATCGTTGGATCCTTGTGATCCAACGGCTCGGAACTGGGCGGGTTTTTTGTATAAAAGTGTCCGAACAAACCCCCTCCCCCCCTAACTCCAAAACCCATCTCAGTCTCTCATCTCTCTCTAAGGGATTGAACCCTAGCCGCCCCCTCACCCCTCGTCGGCTCCGCCTTCCTCCGCCGTGGTCAGCCGACCGGAAATCGCCTCGCGGCGGCGGACCACCACCAATCCTCCCCAAATTTACACCACAGAACCCCCATAACCTCCCCATCCCAAACCTCCAATCCTTTTCTTTCAAATCGCCACCAAGCATCACGAATCTCAAATCTCAGATTCAAACAAAAAATCTAACTCTTCCAAATCACCCCAAATTAACACCCTATAATCCTTGCACCCCTCTGAACCCTAAACCACCACTGGTCCCCCTCGAATCACCCCCAATTTTGTCAAATTTCAAGTCTAGGATTCCAAAAAAAACCTAAATTCTCTTTTCTTCCTTTCTTGGTCAGTTTGTTGGAGCGGGTGAACCCAAAACGTCCATTAATTGATTTTTCTTGTTAAGAACAGTCAATTAATGGTTGTATAAGTTCACGCTTTCTTCTTTCAAAAGTTCGTGAACTGCCCCAGTCCGAAACAACCCTGGGTAATTTCTTTTCTATTTTTTTTGTTTTTTTGTTGTTGTTTTCTTTCCCTCTTTTCTGTTCTTTATGTTATTCTTCCACTTGTTCCTTTCTTTGACATGTATGACTTATATAATGACAGAGTTTTCCTTTTAATTAGTATCGTCTGTTGGTTTCATATGTCAATTGAAGCATGCCCAATTTTGTAGTTTAATCTCGATTGCATCAGATTTAGAATAATTAGGGTTAATGTTAGATTCTTCTTGTGTATAAACTGCCTGATTGCTCTTTTCCTTCTCCATGTTTTCTGTTTATTTCCCTTTGGTGTTTATTTGTTTATGTTCAGTAAGATGATTAGGATAGTGTTACTCAAGCCCCAAAGGGTTAGTTAACAACCCATCAGATCTGTTTTCAATTTAGCCTTAGAAACTTTAGCTCAGCTGTTTAGCTCGTTTTGATTGGCAATTTGATTAGTTTAACTTTTAGACTTTCTTGGCTTCACCACCTTGATTTGCCTTGTGAAACAGAGGTGTTAAAATTCATTTTATCCATTTAAGTTTAGTCTTGTAGTTAGTTAGATAAACAGCTTTTCTATCAATAATTAGGTTGATTTCAATTTAAAATTGCATCAGCTCTTTTACTTTCATTTCTGTCAACACGTTGCACCTGATGACTTGTTCTGATTGTGTTTGACATGATTTGAAAATCAGGAGAAACCTTAGGGTCTTAATTGAACTAAAATAATTTAGATTAAAGATGAAATAAGCAGTAACTTAAAGGGTAAAATTGGACTTCCACTTAGGCTAAAAATTAGAAGTTTCCAAGAAATGGTACAGCTGTCCTAGCTGTTACAAAAGATGCTAAAATAGGATAAGAAGGGCAGTTGTATTGTACTATTTTCAGCTCCTAGGATAAGGAATATTCCGTAAAATATACCTCCCCCTAGACAGCCTCTATATAGAGGCTCTTTCATTCTGATTTGGACACACATTCAGCATCATTTTTACTGCACAAAAGTTCTCTTTCCTCTTCTGAAAAAGACCAGATTTTCAGAAATTTTAGAAAACTTTCAAAACCTCTTATTCTTGGGTTTCCTAAAAGCTGAGAAATATGGTTTGAAGTGGAGGATTCTCTTGGTTCCTTTAGCTTGTTTTCTGGTTTCAAAGTTATCTTCATTTGGTTCAAACTTTCTGATTTATTTCTGGGTTGTTGCTGTGTTGGTTTCTATTCTTGCAAGCTTCAGTTAATTTCCATCTTTTCCTTCACCTGTTAGTTGCTTATCTTGGTGTTGTTCATAGGTATTTGACCTTAGCTCTTCCTATGTAATGATTTGTTAAAAATGATAAGAATTAGATTTGTAAATAGCATGTGTACCTTTCATGATAGTAGCTAGTTTACCTTGATATGCCTTTGATTGGTTTTTAGTTATGTGTGTTTAACGTTTGAAGAAGAATGATTTAGCATATAACTTAACCAATGCATGAATGTTGTTTGTGACTTTATCTTGTAAAGAATAGCTTTGCCTTATAGCCAAATATTTAGGTTATTAATACTGATTATGAGTTATTTGAGCTATGTTTTTCTTCCTTCTTTCATCTGATGGCTTCTTCTTTATTTAAAACCATTGTTTCTCTTTCTTTGATTGTTTGGCCATTAGCTACAGCCTGCAGATTTAGCCACTGGTTGGTTAAATCAGCAGGTTCAGAAGCCTGAAAGTGGGACTCATACTTTTCTTTTAACAAAGAGAAGACCAAGCTCTAATGGACAAGCCATGTCCAAAATAGGCAGGAATTCTCCATTAGTTATGCAAATTTGTAATAGTGTTAGCTTAAATATAGTTAGTAAAGCAGCAGCAGATTAGACTGTCACTTAGAACATTTTTAAGAAAGTTGTATTTTTTTAGTCGAATAGTAATTTTAAAAGTCTGTTTATTGCTATAAAACTGCTGTTGTATTTCAAATTTATTATAATAAGTTGGACTTTATAAAATTTATAGACTAGGTAATACAGCTCCAGCGGTTTATCTAGCTATATTCTAAAAAATAGATTAGTATGCCATGCATGTTTAAAAATACAACATTTGACTGCTGATTTTGTTTAGTTTGATTGTTACTGATTCCAGCAATTTTAAAGGGACTGTTTATCTATGCTTTAAAATGGTTTAAAAGTTTAAGACCCAAATCTAGTTTAGTATTATTAAATACATGATTAATAAGTTAAGACCTATCATGTTAGGCATTTGTTTAAACTGTGCAAATGTTAGTATAAAAAGCTGTTATGATTTCGGTAGGCTTTTAATATTTGAAACTCGATCATTGAAACACCTGGGCCTGTTGATGGCCCAAACCGTAACTCTTAGCTAAAACAATACCTTTGTGTTTCAGCTTCTCCTTGGTCCTGCGCATGGGCCCAATTGTGAGCCCAGTTGGTGCTGGCTTTCATTCCCTGTTCTTTTAACGCATGTCTAAAAATATACTGGGCCTGCTAGTGGCCCAGTTCTTTGTCCAAAGTTATATTAGGCTTGTTTACATTTTCTTTACCTATAATCATTGGCTTAGGTCCAAATTGGTTATAAATGAGAATATACTAGGGCCTATTTAAGTGTAATCCTTTTTAAATGGTTGGAGGCATGCCATCTTTCGTTAAAATTACTCATGGCCCTCTTATTAGTATTACAACTTAGAATTAAATTAATTCATTGAACACTGTTAGTTTGCTTTAGGTACGCAATTAAATTATTACAACTACGGTACGGTTCCCGTGACGTGGTTGTGATACCTAGTTTTAAATTAGATAAAAATAGGAGCATCTTTAGTTTGCCCTTCTTCTTTTTTCAAAATGTATATAAACCCTTTTTTTTTATAATTCGAGGCGTTCCATGCCTAAATAAAACTTATAATTCATGGCCCTCATAAATTAGATCAAGAGCTAGTCCTTACAGAAAAGGTTTGAGGTGTGCCATAAATAATTTAAATCATCCATGGCCCTCACAAATGTTGCTACTAAAATTGAAGCTTCGTAGTTGCTTTAAGCGCGTTTATAATAAAATCATCATGACTACGGGTATGGTTCCCGTGACGTAGTTGTGATACATAATTTCCAAAATCTGGGGGTACATCTATGTGACCTGGTCATAACAACTAATAATGTTAATAAAATACGCGTGTTGTGGATTGTGGGTATGGTTCCCGTGACACGATTCGCAACATGTACAAAAACAAACAAGTGTACGACAACCGTAACTTGTTCCAGATTAATTCCATAAAAATAATTAAAAGCAGTTATAAAATGCACAATTGGTTAAAACATGTAGTAAATCAGATAATAGGCCAATTACTAACAGTTTAAGCGACCGTGCTAGAACCATGGAACCCGAGAATGCCTAACACCTTCTCCCGGGTTAACAGAATTCCTTATCTAGAATTTCTGGTTTCGCAGACTTTTAAATAAAGTCAAAAATTTCCTCGAATTGGGATATTAAAATAAACCGGTGACTTGGGACACCAAATAAACTATTCCAAGTGGCGACTCTAATAAATAAATAATCCCATTTCGAATAATGTCACTTTAATTGGAAAAACTCCCTTATATACCCCCTCGGGGTGTGTAAAAAGGAGGTGTGACATTCCCAAGAACCATCTGCCACTGAGGCGAGCGAGGATGAAGTGGAGGTCCTGCCCGAGGACGTCTCGCTCAGTAAAGAGTGGGTGATGAAGATGAACGCGGGGATGGACGCCGTGGAGATCTTTGGCCAACGCTTGGGGAAGGTGCAAGGTACCCTTAGCGTTCTTGAGGGGCACACTCTTGAAGAGATTGAGAGTATCCGAAATGACTTGGAGGGACGTACACAGACCGAGATGGAACTAAGGCAAATCATCACTGCCTTAGAGTGCAGACTCATGGAGGCTTTGAGTACTATCGATGCTATGAAGGAAAAGATTGATTCACTCGAGGAGCATGTCAATGCTGGCGTGACCGAGGCAGCCAGCAATGTTGTGGTGACGAGAGAGGTCAAGATTGAGGTTCCCTAACCCCCGGTGTTCAAAGGTGTTCGTGATGCACAAAAAGTGGAAAACTTTCTTTGGCACTTGGAGAACTACTTCAGGCACGGCAAAGTGAGGGACGACGAGGCCAAGATCAACACTGCGGTATTGTACATCTCAGAGACTGCCATGCTTTGGTGGAGAAGGAAGATGGCCGACGTGGATAAAGGTCTATGTACTATTAGCACATGGGATCAGTTCAAAGCCGAGTTCAAGCGACAGTTCTTTCCAAACAATGTCTTGTACGAGGCAAGGCGCAAGCTTAGGGAATTGAAGCAACATGGAGCATACGTAACTATGTCAAGGATTTCACTACCCTTATGCTTCAAATCACCAACCTGACCAATGATGACTTGTTGTTCCACTTCATGGATGGGTTGCAAAATTGGCTAAGAAGGAGTTGCAACGCCGACAAGTCACTGATATAGACCAAGCCATAGCGGAGGCCAAATCATTGATGGATTTCAGGCATGACAAGCACGACAAAGGCAATGGCAAGGAGTCAAAGGTTAACAATGTCAAAGGCGGGGGAGAACGTGGCAAAGGCAAGGAGATACATCAACTATACTCCAAGACTCAAGATTCCAAAAAGTTGAGTGGTTGTCAGGGCTATGCCGAGAAGAAGGCACAGGCCGAGAAGAAGGGATGTTACATATGCGGTTCAGGAATTGTACCGACCTAAAGAGCCTCAGTGCCATAGTCCGTGAACGAAAGGAGCAGCCGCAAGGAGAGAGTTCGGGAACCGCACAGTTAGGTATGATTAGATTATGTGGTGCTTTCACAAAGCAAGCTATCCAACCTACCAAGAATGGCAATCAGTACGTGGATCTCACCATCAACAACAAGCCCGCTCGTGCAATGGTGGATACTGGAGCAACTCATAATTTCGTGACTGAGGCTACTGCAAAGAGACTAGAATTGAAGCTTGCTTCAACCAACTCTCGCGTCAAGACCGTGAATGCCGAGGTACAAAATGCTCGTGGGGTAGCTAATGGAGTAGGTGTCAAATTGGGAGCTTGGAAAGGTATGACAAACTTTACCGTAACCGCTATGGATATCTTTGACATCATACTGGGGCAAGAGTTCTTTAGACATTGTCATACTTTGATCGACCCCTACCTCCAACATCTCTTGGTTATGGAGCGAGAAGGAGCTTGCATTGTACCTACAATGACTATGCCACACGGACAGATCCAAGCACAAATCTCAGCTATGCAGGTTGTCAAGGGGATCAAGAAGGGGGGGCCAACGTTCGTGGCAACCATTGCAAGTCTATAGGAAGACAAGATTTTTCAAGAGACATTGCCGCCTTGCATAGAGAAGTTGCTTGAGGAAAACAAAGATTTCATGCCCGAGGAGTTGCCTAAGCACTTGCCGCCTAGGCGAGAGGTAGATCACAAGATTGAGTTGGAGCCAGGGGCTAAGCCACCCGCATTTGCCCCATATCGTATGGCACTGCCCGAGCTTGAGGAGCTCAAGAAACAATTAAAAGAGTTGCTGGATGCTGGTCACATTCGCCCATCAAAGGCACCTTTCGGCGCACCAGTATTGTTCCGAAAGAAGAAGGATGGATCGCTGCGCTTGTGCATAGACTACCGAGCACTTAATAAGGTTACAGTGAAGAATAAGGACCCGATCCCGCTCATTGCTGACTTGTTCGATAGACTTGGGCAAGCCAAGTACTTTACCAAGGTGGATCTTCGAAAGGGCTACTACCAGGTTCGCATTGAGGAAGGGGGTGAGCCAAAGACAGCATGTGTGATGAGATATGGAGCCTTTGAGTGGTTGGTGATGCCCTTCGGCTTAACAAATGCACCGGCCACATTTTGCACCCTTATGAATAAGATTTTTCGTCCCTACCTTGATCAGTTCGTGGTAGTCTACCTAGATGACATAGTCATCTACAGCAACACCTTGGAGGAACACATGGAGCACTTAAGGAAAGTTTTCCAAGTCTTGCGGGAGAACGAGCTATACATCAAGAGGGAGAAGTGCGAGTTTGCACAATCAAAGGTGCACTTCTTGGGCCATGTCATTAGCAATGGCGAGCTACGCATGGACGAGGCTAAGGTACGTGATATCCAGGAGTGGGAGGCACCTACAAAGGTAACAGAGTTGAGATCCTTCCTTGGCCTTGTTAACTACTATCGTCGATTCATCAGTGGCTACTCAGCAAAGGTTGCACCATTGACTGAGCTGCTGAAGAAGAACAAGCCATGGGTCTGGACAGAGCATTGTCAAAAGGCGTTTGAACACCTTAAGGCAACTGTAACAGAGGAGCCAGTCTTGGCATTACCCGACTTTGCCAAGACATTTGAGGTGCACACAGATGCCTCAGACTTTGCCATTGGGGGTGTCCTGATGCAGGATAAGCATCCCATAGCGTTTGAGAGCCGCAAGTTAAATGAGACGGAGCGGCGTTATATTGTGCAAGAGAAGGAAATGACTGCCATTGTACATTGCCTTCATACATGGCGACATTATCTGCTCGGGTCGAGGTTCGTGGTCAAGACCGATAATGTGGCTACTAGCTACTTTTAGACGTAGAAGAAGCTCACACCAAAACAGGCTAGGTGGCAAGACTTCTTGGTCGAGTTTGATTATGTGCTAGAGTACAAGCCGGGCAAAGGTAATGTTGTAGCTGACGCCTTGAGCCGGAAAGCCGAGCTTGCTGCCATCACTTCAGCAACTTGGGACATTCGTGAGGCTATAAAAGAAGGCATGCAACATGATCCGAGCCAAACAACTTATCGAGTTAGCCAACCAGGGCAAGACGAGACGTTTTTGGGTAGAAGATGGCCTATTGCTTACCACGGGTCGACGGGTCTACGTGCCTAAGTTTGGAGACATTAGACGGTGGATCATAAGGGAGAGTCATGATACAATGTGGGTTGGTCATCCAGGCCAACGTCGCACCAGGGCCTTGGTTGAGTCAGTCTACTATTGGCCACGCATGCGAGATGATATAAAATGTTATGTGCAGACTTGTCTCGTATGTCAGAAGGACAAGGTTGAGCAACAATAGCCCGGAGGACTTTTAGAGCCACTACCAGTTGCAGAGCGTCCATGGGAGAGCGTGACTATGGACTTTATCACTTGCCTACCAAAGTCCGACGGTTATGGTACTATTATGGTGGTCGTGGATAGATTTTCCAAATATGCCACCTTCATGCCCGCCTCACCAGGTTGCACAGCCAAGGAAGCCGCCAAGCTATTCTTTAAGAACGTGGTGAAGTATTGGGGCTTACCAAGGCATATAATCAGTGATCGAGACCCCCGCTTTACTGGAAACTTTTGGAGAGAGTTGTTCGACATACATGGCACGGAGTTGCACTTTTCTACTAGTTTCCGCCCACAGACGGATGGACAAACGGAACGAGTCAATGCCTTACTAGAATGCTACTTGAGGCATTATGTAAGCGCGCATCAGAAAGATTGGGCAAGGCTCCTAGACATCGCCCAATTCTCTTATAACTTGCAGCGGAGTGAGTCCACGGGGCGGACACCATTTGAGCTAGCCGCAGGCCAACAACCACAAACTCCACATTCATTACCAGCTGAATTCGAGGGAAAGAGTTGGGCGCTTATCATATGGCCAAAGGATGGGAGGAGCAGCTTGACACTTCTAAGTCCTACTTGGATAAGGCAGCTAAGAAGATGAAGAAGTTTGCGAACCGTAAACGGCGTCCCACGGACTATAGAGTTGGGGACATAGTCATGGTGAAGTTTAACCCAAGACAGTTCAAGGCACTACGGGGCATGCATCAGAATTTGATTCGCAAGTATGAGGGGCCATTTAAGATCGTCGCCAAGGTAGGCAAGATCTCATACAATCTTGACATGCCATCGTATCTTAAGTCTACCCTGTCTTCCATGCCAGCATGCTTAAGCCATATCATGAAGATAAGGATGATCCGAGTAGGGGCCAATCAAGTCGAGCGCCAATGACTATCACCGCCTCGCATGATCGGGAGATTGAGGCTATTATGGATTACCAGGCCAGGCGAAAACAAAGGCAAAAAGCCACCACTATGTTCCTCGTCCATTGGAAAGGGCAATCACTGGAGGAGGCCATGTGGGAACGATATGAAGACTTGTGGCAATTCAAAGATAAGATCCGAGAGTTTATGCAGCAGCATTGCGCCGCGGTCGTCGCAATATTAGGTGGGGGAGAGTGTGATGACCCGCCATGTCATCATGCCACATAGGCGCCATTTGGCATATATTAATGCCATGTGGAAGCTTACATAAGAGGAAGGCTAGCATTTGTGAGAAGATTCTAGAGAAATATGGATATTTCCTTAGGAAGACCCTAGATCCTTATGGATTTGCTAGGAAAGTCCTTGGAATCTTCTAGGCTTGTAGAAAATTCTAGAGAAGGGACCTACTTGTAAATATTAAGGACTTGTAGAACAATTATTATTTACACACTAGCCCCTATGTGATTAGTATAAATAGGGGGGGCCATTCATTTGTAATTCGTCAAGCAAACAATTCAAGTTCTCTCTAATACAAAGCTTCCTTTAACAATTCTCTTGTGTTCTTTCTACCATTCTCTTAGTGATCTTGAGTGTAGTAAGGCTGACTTAGCATAGCAAGAATGTGAGCAAGCTGTGCAAGATCGTGAGCGAGTTGTCAAGTGCCACACGTGTACTTAGTTAAAAACTAAGGACGTGACATCTTGCCCTATAACCTAGTGAAGAGGGAATGATGGCCTTTTGCGAGCCGAGCCTCACTTGCAGACACTCAACATAGACATGGCTACCACAAAAGTAACCTATCTGGAGCTTTTTCTTCTCTTTTTACATAGACATTTTATACACCCTGTCTTGTTAAGTTGTTTCTGAAGGAGAATACTAATATATTACTATTATCAGTAAGAAGCTTTGCTTATGTCTAGTGACGAAGTCAGGAATTTCTCCAAGGGTGTTCAAACTTGAATTAAGTGGGGGAAAAAATTCCCGACAAAGGGTGTTAAATATATGTTATATGCCTCTAAAACCTAATATTTACCTATATATACTGTCTAATTTTTCGGCGAAGGGTGGGCAATTAGCTTCGCCCATGCTTATATCACTACAAAGCTTCATGTTATTGTGGTTATAGTTGTTGCTTTCATTGTGGCAAATGAGCTCTGAAACGAAAATGATTTTTCCGCAACACTATTTGCTTACGCCATAAATCTTTATGATAGCAACAACCATTATAGACATTTTTCAAATACCATTAAGATTCGTCGGCTCTGAATTTTTTCTGTATCAAACACTTCTAGTGTGGAATCATTTTATGTCACCTTTGTGCAATCTCCATTAGGCTAACCTGCATTTGGTCCTGATTATATTCTCTGTCTCCAGCTTGAAGATTCCCTCTGCGACTTTGAGTTTGAATATTCGGATGCAGGAGATAATATGGCATTGTAGGGTCGGTTTTCAAGTTTTTGTTTCCCAACCTCAAGAATGTTGAGATTGTCATTTCCTCTGATAGGTGTTTAAAGAATCATTCCGAATGGGGCTTTGGATTTGAGAATCTTCTCAAACTTTCAAAGTTTCTTCTGAAGAGCGCAATAGTTTTGGAGAAGTTTGTGTTGATATTTAAACACATACACCGAGCCTACGCAGCGGAATATTAACAGGAACGTACCATCAGCCATTGTTGTTCAAGCGTTGTAGGGAATCGCCTTTGAAACCTTTAATAAAAAACTTAGAGAGTCTTCTAGCCTGTGCCTATCATCGAATGCCAGACAGATGGAGTCATAGGCGTATTTATAGGTAGGCTAGGGACTCTTAGGCAAATACTTTAGCCCTAGGGACTTCTCCATAAATTATAATTACCCTAGGACTCCTAATATATGGTAATTTCTTTCCATCAAAGAAACTACCATATATGCATAACTACAGAATATTATTTGATATATTATTTCCTTTGGGAGACAAGGTAAATAATTTATTACCTTATATGTGGGCCACACTAGAAGTCTTTAGAAGAGAGGTAATTTCTAACATTCTCCCACTTGGCCCACATGTTAAAATCAGATAATCGTTTGTGAGAGATAAACATATAATATGGCCATAAACTTTATCACTCAACTAAAAGTTATGCAACAATCACTTTAACTAGAATATATTATTACACGAATCATGGCGGTCATGCTTTTAGACAAACACTTCCTTCTATGTATTACAATGCACAATATATTCTAACAGAGTGTCTAACAACTTTATGAATGAACTTAATATAAGTCATTCAGAGTCCAACTTTATTGATCCAATGATCATAAATAATACATGAAAAACCAAAAGTGTGCACTATCATGTATACCAAAATAAACATAATGTCTAGACAAACTGTTAGAGAGCAAAGCAAGACTAATTTGAGCTACTAAGCCCCATATGAGTTACATGATCCTTGAAAATATTAGCCGGCAGACCTTTAGTCATAAGATCAGCAATCATCAAAGTAGTACTAACATGCTCAAAATTCACATCTTGCTTCTTCACATAGTCTCTAACCATTAAGTACTTTATGTCGATGTGCTTGCTTCGGCTGCCACTTTTACTGTTCTTAGAGAAAAACACTGCAGCTGAATTGTCACATAAGAGACTCAATGGCCTTGAAATGGAATCGATAATTTTAAGGTCGGAAATAAAGTTTCTCAACCATAACGCATGTGATGTAGCTTCATAGCATACTATAAATTCAGCTTCCATTGTGGATGTTGCAACAATGGTCTGCTTGACACTTCTCCAAGACACAACACCTCCAGCAAGAAGGAAAATGTATCCTGAAGTAGATTTACCAGTGTCTTTGCATCCACCCAGATCAGAGTCTGAATATCCAAACATATCCAATGAGTCAGAGTATTTGTATTTGAGCTTAAAATCCTTGGTTCCTTGCAAATATCTCAAGACCCTTTTACCAGCTTTTCAATGGTCAAGACCAGGGTTACTTTGATATCTGCCAAGTATTCCTACCGTAAAAGCAATATCAGGTCTAGTACAGACCTGTGCATACATAAGGCTCCCAACAAGCGAAGCATAGGGAATGTCTTTCATTTGCTCCTTTTCCAATGAATTTTGTGGACATTGATTCAATGATAATTTGTCACTTTTAATTATGGGTGCTGCTATAGGTGAACAGTTCTTCATCCCGAATCTTTACAGAATTCTTTCAATGTAGGCCTTTTGAGACAGTCCAAGTAATCTTTGGGATCTGTCTCTGTGAAACTCTATGGCAATGACATTAGAGGCTTCACCCATATCCTTCATCTCAAAATTCTAGATAAGGAACTGTTTAGTCTCATGCAACAATCCCAAATCACTACTTGCAAGCAAAATATCATCCACATATAGGACTAGAAAAATATATTTGCTCCGACTTATCTTAAGGCATATACACTGATCAACGATGTTCTCCGTAAATCCAAATGAAGAAACAACATTATGAAATTTAATATACCATTGGCGGGAAGCCTGCTTTATCCCATAAATGGATTTATTCAACTTGCAAACAAGGTGACTTTTGTCCTTATCACAAAATCCTTCAGGCTGACGCATGTATACCTCCTCTTTAAGATCTCCATTCAGGAAAGCTGTTTTCATATCCATTTGATGTAACTCTAAATCAAAATGAGCTACTAATACCATGATTATTGTCAACGAATCCTTCTTTGATACTGGAGAGAAGGTTTCATGGTAATCAATGACTTCCCTTTGAGTAAAACCCTTGGCTACAAGTATGGCTTTATATCGTTCGATATTACCCGATGAGTCTCTTTTTAGTTTTAAAGACCCACTTGGAACCTATGGTAGAGGATCCCTTTGGTAATTCGGCGAGATCCCAGACTTTGTTTTTAGCCATAGATTCTAACTCTTCTTTCATGGCATCATACCAAAGTGTGGAGTTTTCTCCACTCATGGCTTGTGAAAACGAGCATGGATCATCTTTTAGTCCAATACCATAATCAGACTCTTGGAGATATACAATGTAGTCGCTAGAAATTGCTGATTTTCGAATTCTTGAGGATTTTCTCACTCCCACTGGTTCAGACACTTCTTCAGTGGGTTCAGGTAAAGCGGGTTGATCTTCATGTGGCTCCTCACGTAGTGGTGGCTCTTGAACTTGATGTTGTACAGATAATTCATGAGAATTTTTCTGAGCAACATTCAAGTTCCCAATATATAAAGGTACTACAGGTGGTTCCCTTATTTCTTCCAATTCCACCCTTTGAGTCAAACCACTCCCACTCTCTTCATGCTCCTCAAGAAATTTAGCGTTTCTAGCATCAACAATTTTAGGAGAATGAGAAGGACAATAAAACCTAAATCCCTTAGAGTTAACTGCATAGCCTATAAAATAACCGTTTATTGTTATTTCATCCAACTTCTTTAGTTGTGTGTTATAAACCCTCACTTCAGTTGGACATCCCCAAACGTGTAAATGGTTTAAACTAGGTTTCCATCCTTTCCATAACTCAAAAGGTGTCTTGGGGACAGCCTTGGATGAAACCCTATTTAAAATATACACAACAGTTTTTAAGGCTTCACTCCATAAGGATAAAGGTAAATTTGATTTGCTAATCATGCTTCTTACCATGTCCATTAATGTCCGGTTCCTTCTTTCTGCCACACCATTTTGTTGTGGTGTTCCTAGCATGGTATATTGAGCAATTAAACCTTCACTTTCAAGGAACTCAGCAAATGGACCCTTAACTTGTCCCTTATCTGTGTACCTACCATAATATTTTCCACCCCTATAAGATCTTACAATTTTGATCTGAGCACCCGTTTGTTTCTCTACTTCTATTTTGTAAACTTTAAAAGCATCAAGTGCTTCTAATTTATTAATGAAAATAGAGATACATATATCTTGAATAGTCATCAATGAACGAGATAAAATATCTCTCACCATTCAAGCGAGGGGTAGGAAAAGGTCAACATATGTCTGTATGTATGATCTCAAGCGATTGAGAACACTTTTTGCACCTTTAATTGATTTGTTGGTCTGCTTACCCTTTATGCAGTCCACACATGCCTCAAAGTCAGAAAAATCAAGCGCTTTTAGAACTCCATCATTAACCAACCTTTTGACTCTATCAATAGAGATGTGTCCCAATCTCTTGTGCCAAAGACTTGATGAGTTCTCATTGATAATACATCGCTTAGTGCCAATTTCTTTATCATGCAAAGTTAAAACATTGCATTCGAATGTGCGGTCTAGCTCAAGTTTATATAAGTTTCCATTCAAATTTCCAAAACCAATAACTTTATTATCTTTCAAAAGTTTCACAAAAGGATAATGAAATTTCAAATCATATCCACTAATCAATAGTCTTGAAAGAGAAATTAAATTTCTAGAATATTCTGGAACATAAAAGGTATTTTCTAAATCTAAGTGAAAACCATCCTTCAAAATGAGCCTATAAGTCCCCACGCCTTCCACACGTGAACGCATCCTATTGCCACAATAGACGTATTGTTCACTTCCTATCGGCTTCCTCTGAGTTAGAAAGCCCTGTATTATTTTGGCAATGTGAATTGTAGCACAAGAATCGATCCACCATGTATTATCAAAAACTTCAGTAAAATTAGATTCATAACATACAAAGGTAAAATTACCTTTCTTCTCAAGCCATTTCTTGTATTTAAGGCAATCCTTCTTCCAGTGTCCCTTCTTCTTACAGAAATGAAAAGCATCTTTGTCAAAGGTGCTTTTCTTGTTCATGGGAACACTTTTACCCTTCTTTGCATTTCTTTTACCATGAGTCACCATGTTAACACTTTTAGGTGTCTCATGCTTCAACCTCTCTTCTTCTTGAACACACATGGTCAAAAGTTCATTTGATTGACCATTTATCCTTATGTGTATTGTAAGAAATCTTAAACGGATCATATTCCACAGGAAGGGAGTTGAGAATGAAATGCACAAGAAATGGTTCAGACATATCCACCTCAAGGGATTTGTTTAGCAGCAATGTCTCTCATCTCCATAATGTGCTCACGCACTGTACGACTTCTGTCGAAAGTCATACTTGAGAGTCTCTTCATACGGGTGATGGCTAAAGCCTTGTCAGAGCTTACGAGTTGTTCATCAATTGCCTTCATGTAAGTTTTGACCTTATCGCTATTAGGGATAGAACCTCTAATGCTTTGGATTATATGAGCTTTTATGAGCATTAAACTTAAGCGATTAGATCGCTCCCACCGCTCATAATTAGCCTTAGCAGCTGGCGTACTTGATTCCGTGGGAACAGGTGGTTCATCCACACAGATTGCCAGGTCTAGATCCGAGCACTCTAAAGTGAGAAGGACTTTCTCCTTCCATTCAGTATAATTTTCACCAGAAAGCATTGAAATTCGAGCATTCTCATTAAAAATAGTGGTAGGAAAAGCTATAAAGACTGCAAAACAAGGATACACATACATAAGCTATAAAGCACAATCCATCAAAAGGTGAATCGAGTAAAATACCGATTCTAAGTAAATTCTAGATCCTCCTGTGGGCAAAGGTTGCAACCCATGCATAGAATTTACTTTACTTTATTAGACTAATAAATCAAAACACTTAGAAATTAATCTGTACCTGCGGGCATAAGATAATTTTCAACTTAAAAGTTTACTATCTCATTCCAATTAATCTCACCAAAATAGTTACCTCCCTGTAGGGCCGAGTTACCATTTTAATGAGATAACTGGTCTAAATAGATTTCTTGTAACTTTTAATCACTAAACTTTATGTGATTAAATAACTTAATTTCTTTTATATTAAGTACTCAAGATGCTGTCGCCACTCCTAAGTACATCATATAAAACAAAACTCAAAATGATATCTAAGTAATTAGCCTTAATAATCAACTTAAACAAATATTAATCACACTGAATATAAGCAAGATACTATATTACGACAAGGGCTAATTCTTATAATTACAAAAATTATAACAACTCAAAACAGCAGCAAAGTTGTTAAACATATTTCCCGTTTAAAAGATCTGACTATTGTTGTACAAAACATATTCTATTCCTTTTAATTTCAAACATCATAAGAAGAAGGAAAAAATAAATAAATGTAAAATAGTGAACCTTAAATCAAAACACGAACGCAAACCAAACATAATTCAAGAAGTGTTCTGATTGTTAGTGAAATTCATTGGATTTTAATAAAGTCCAAAATTAACAATTGTAGTCCTTTTAGATGGTTACAGTGAAAGCCACAAAATCAATCAATTTTCAAAGACTACTAAAGATACTTATGAAAAGGTAGTCTCGAATTCCTTTAAAAATATCTAATTAAAGGATTCAACCACAATCTTGAACAAAATTGAAAACAAGACTTGAGAATAAATTAATTCAGATGGCATATTAGTATTTCTATTTCTAGAAGACATAATGCCTAATAATATCAATGCAGAGAAGAGAACAATCAAAACACAACTTATAGATCTACTATCATAAACTGACGCAAGCACTGTCCAAACAATATTGTTTTAGAACCAATTTTAATTAACATCAAGACAGAAAAGATCGTGGCACATACAAATCTATTTTGTAAAGCAAATTTGTGATGGAAATTCGTGGAAACACCATTCTTGAAAGAAACTACTACACCGATATGGATCTTTATATGCATCTAGTTTATTACTAGATAGACAATATGGACACAATAAAATCTATAGAAGCTTCACTGATACCTTGTCAATACTGTTTTCACCAAAACATGACACCGAACATTACGGCTAAAGGGTGGCTCTGATACCACATGTTGATATTTAAACACATACACAGAGCCTACGCAGCGGAATATTAACAGGAACGTACCTTCAGCCATTGTTGTTCAAGCGTTGTAGGGAATCACCTTTGAAACCTTTAGTAGAAAACCTAGAGAGTCTTCTAGCCTGTGCCTATCGTCGGATGCCAGACTAATGGAGTCACAGGCGTATTTATAGATAGGCTAGGGACTCTTAGGCAAATACTTTAGCCCTAGGGACTTCTCCATAAATTATAATTACCCTAGGGACTCCTAATATATGGTAATTTCTTTCCATCAAAGAAACTACCATATATGCATAACTACGGAATATTATGTGATATATTATTTCCTTTGGGAGACAAGGTAAATAATTTATTACGTTATATGTGGGCCACACTAGAAGTTACAGAGATGATAATTTCTAACAGTTTGATATCAGATCAAAGAGAAGAGAATGTGAGAGATGTTCAATGAGCCGTGCTTCCTAATTTTCACTTCGATTAGTTAAGAGGTTGTTAGATTGCCCAGCATCCTTCACCAATTGTCCGATTAACATCAAGGTGCGAGGTTTCTATGACTAGACTGCAAGTAGTTTCCAGATAGGATACAAGAAATGTCGTATATTGAGTTTTTGATAAACTGATCATGCAATCAATTATGCTGAACTTCTCTATGTAACGAAGTACTATTTCCTTTGAACTTACCCTTCTCGCATACAAATATGAAATGTCATGATAGCTTTGTTTCTGGTGGTGCTTTTTCTTTGACCATTTTAGATGTTGTACATGTGCATTTTTCTAGACCTATTAAGGTAATCTGATCTACAAGCCAGATTTATTTTGATAATTAGCCTTATGAACTGTAGTGTTTTCCTACCTTGCTTTATTCCTTTTTGGCTTCTTTTCGTTTGAAATTAAGTTCAAAATAAGAAATAATTTGGTTTCTGTTCTCCCTTTGGTTGAACAGATATCCTGCAGTTGAGAATTCATCAAGAATAATGAGGGACTAATTTAAGTGAAATTTGCAACAAGTGTAAGGCCGTATTGGAATCAAAGTATATTTCTGGTTAGAATTTTATAGTTTATTAGTCCTTGTTGCAGCCTGCACTGCTTTAAAATTTTGTAGTACATTCACAAATGCATTTAATTTCTTTACTCTGCGGTACCAGCGAATGAAAAAAACTCATGTGTTACCCCTCAGTTTGGACTAGTGTTTGACCAGTTTTAATGATACAAAATGCTATGACCAGTGAAACTTGTAAAACTGAACCTAAATTTAGATAATGGATGATGTGATGATCCTACTGATAGTAATCTTGGTCTTGCAAAACTAATTTTTGCAACACGTGCTCCTTATTTCCACATAGTGCTAACCTAATCCTTGCATAAATATTACTATTATATTAACCTGTATCATTGTATCAAACAAGGAATGAATTGCCCAAGTTCATAGGCCTATGGTACTTGACTCTCCTCATGAGGAGCTCTAAATTTCCACATGCACTTCATAGTTCATAGCATATTACCAAAATGTTTCTAGTTTTGTAGAAGTAACTGTTAACATCCAAGAAGCTTGTTTCATAGCATATTAAGGATACGTGATTTCACTTAATACCAATTGATTAATTTAGAGATAAATGATGAAATTGACAAGAATATAAAACAAACCGATGTTCGGACAATATTCTCGAGCTGATGAACCCTCGAGAGTAGTAGAGCAAGGGCAATTAAAGAACAACAGTTGAAGAACAATAATTAAAGAGCAGTAAGCTGATGAGCAGAAGAAATAAATATTATATTGCCTTGATCTGTATGAATGTCAGAGTCCCTACAAATGATGGGGATCCCTCTTTATATACTAGAGGAATCCTAATTGAGGTAAAATTCTAATTACGGAAGTAAATCCCATAATTGATACAAATAACGGTCCTTGATTTGATCTGTTCCGAGATTTTCGCCGTGATCTCCGACCGGTTACGAATATTTCGCCTTTCTGTTATTGTGTTTCGTCCGAAGCTGGTCGTATATCTAGTCTCGTTCGTCGAGGACCTCGATCTCGACGGGTGCTTCGATCCCCGAACTCGGCACCTTGTTTTCGTGTTCAGGTCTGATCTATTATGAGGCTAACCTTTGATGCAATTCTCTGATCTCGAAATAATGACAAAATCGGACAAGCCCGATTTTACCCATATACAGATGTCCCCTCGTTTCTTAAAGTGTAATGAAAGAAACGAACTGAGTCTTCGATTTCGTACATCGACCAATTATGACATCATCCTCGTGACGTAAGCGACGGAGGTGACTGAAGCTTCGCGTCTCCACAGTTTTCAAAATCATTAATTAGCGTCAGTTGATTGTCGGCCACTGATGCCCTTGAACCGTCATTGCAATATTATAAATAGATCCCCGTCATAATCTTCCCAAACTTTATTTTCAAAAACCTTTCTTAACCTTCAAAGCTTTCCTACTTTCTTCAAGTTTCTCAATTCTGCAAATTCTTCAGAATCGGTTTGCCAATCCTTTCCTAAAACAACAAGCTTAATCTTCTTCTTTCTCTGAACTCACATAAAAATGGCGAAAACATCCAAAACCGTTCCCCAAAAGGACAAAGCCTCTTCATCGCGGCCGGCCGGTGATAAGACGCCGGTGGAGCCACGCATCGAAGAGTGCATTCCTTGGTCATGCGACCTTTCTTCTGATTTCAAAATTGAAAAAACCTCTTCAGTCCCTGGCCGATGTGAGTCCATGTCGAGGTATATATACTCGATAACCGAAGGCGATCTCGAGCAGGTGAAAAATGACTGCCATTGGGAAAACATAGAGGTGGTGGTTCCTTCCCCCGAGGAGGATATTACTACTTATGTGGAAGGATTTCTAAGTGTTTACACTTATCCTTTTACGCTGGGTCCTGTCGATCCCGGTATTATCTACTTCTGCCGCCAATACCGAATAACTCTTGGCCAGATACACCCCTCCTTTTGGCGCATTGTTATCTTGCTATGATTCTTCGTGAGTAAGGTCGAAGGGATGCCATTTACCCTCGACCATCTCATGAGACTATATATCCCTCGTCTCTATCGGGGCGGATTAATAAGGCTCCATTGTCGAGCCACAAAGGTGTTGTTCTCGAGTACAGACGAGGACAAGGATCGGGGATGGATGGGTCAGTTTGTCCGAGTGAGGACCTCTGACATAATCTCGGCCGAGAAAATGCCATTCCCTGAGGAATGGAACATGAAGTGTAAGTAAACCCGTCAACATCTTATGTCGATTGCTTTGTTTCTTTTACCTTCCGTCACCCGCATCTTTTCCCACCCATGTCTTTTCTTGTGATGTAGCGGTCCCTTAGGTTTTCGGAGCAATCTCGAACCTCAAAAGTTGGGTTTGGAAGATGGCTTCGACTTCCACATATGCTGAGCGCTCGTGGTGCGATTTAGCGAGGGGCCGATGGGAGGCCAAGAATCATGGTAAGCTTATCCTGTACGCTTTTGATGCTTTTTTCTGAAACGCTTCTTCTTATTTATACTTGACTCCCTTTTATGCAGGCCTCGGGGATGTTGCTGAAATGAGGCCGGCCCCGCCTGGGGGAGAGGTCGCCCCGAAACCGGCTAAGGACAAGAAGAGGAAAAGGGCCTCGCCTTCCGATCCCCCAAAGCCCAAGAAGAGCAAGGCTCGTAAATTGAAGAATGATTGGCCGCTCTGTCTGCTTCCGTATCCCAAAAACTACGAGATGAAGAAGAGGAAGGAGAAGATGTTGGTTGTCAGCTAGCAGCTCGAAAGAGTAGAAGAGTCGAAGCTTCAAAAGTAGCTGAGCCGGTGATGGCCGAGGAGGCTCATCCTCGGACCGAGGAGATCTCGGAAGATGGTCCGAGCAAAGTCCTCGAGTCATCGGGGGCCGAAGATGTCTCCTGCCGTGACGAACAACCGGCGAGTGTGCCCGAAGGGTCCGGTTCTGAAGCCCTTCAAAAGGGAGAGAGTGCCCTAAGTGACTTGCTTAGGGAAATCACCACGTCCCATATTTTCTGAAGGGCAATTTTGGGAGGCTCGGTCTATGAAGACCCCCGATATGGGAATGGATAACAAAGGGGAAGACATATTTTGTGGCTGTTTCACGGGGGTCAATGACGTTTCCGACCTAGATGCAATGATCATTTTTTATGAGGCTCAACGACTCCTGAACCAGGTAAATTTTATCCCCTGTTATTAAGTTTGTTTTCATTTCCTTTTGTCTGATTTCCTTCCTTTCTCCATAGGCTGTGATTTCACCAAATCCCAAGCTGAGCTGAACCGGTGTGAGGCCGATCTCAAGAGGCTCACGGAGGAGAGAGACGCCCTCAAATGCCTCTACGTGCAAAAAGAAGAGGAGATCAGGGACCTCCGAGCTGAATTGGAACCAACCCATAAAAAGCATACCGATCTCATCGAACAAGTAACGTAAATTTTCAAGAGCTTGACATATCAATTTGATATTGGTGACTAACACTTAGATCCTGCAGGTTCAACAGAAGGCTGAGAAAATCGAGCAGCTTCGCGGGGAGGGAAAAATAAAAGAGGCAGAGACTTTGGGGTGGAAGAAGAACATGGACCGCCTCGCCTCAGAGAAGGATACGGCTCGAGCCCAGCTGTCTTCGGTTGAGCGTCATCTCCAAAGCGTGAAGGAGTAGAGCTTGGCCCGAGCCAAGAAAATTGAGGAGCTCGAGGATCGGCTGGCCGCTGAGCTTGCAAAGGCCAAATGTGAGGCTGAAAAGGTAAAAGCCGAGGCGGAGGCAGTCGTGGCCGTCTACCGGGCCGATGCCGAAGCCGCTAACGCTCGAGCAAAGGGCATTTCCGATGCTTCTGAGGTTCGATTATCCTGCATGGCCGGTCATGCTAAGTGCCAGTCTCAGAGAGAGACTCTCAAAGAGATTCATGCTCGTAGATTTGACCTCACAGCCGATATCGAGAATGCGAAAGTGTAAGAGGCCGAAGCCGAAGCTTTGCTTTCTGATGATGATGACTCCGGGAGCGCAAATGGATCCGAGAGTGGAGAAGATGAAGATGAAGCTCCCGGGGAAGATTAGGCACTTAGAACTTTTTCCTTCTTTTTGGATTTTTGTGTAAAAGCCTGAGTGGTCTTTGTAAATACTCTCGTATATATGAAAGATCTTTTCTCTTTCCGATTTGTCTCTGATTTTTGTTTTGCAAAAATTTTATTTTGCTTTCGCCTTATGATAATTCTGATATACTTTAGGTTTTGTGAGAAATCTGACTCACTTCACTGCCGTGTGAACTTTTCATTTTTGTTTGTTTGTGAATACAAAACTTAAGCGATTAGATAGGAGTTGGACTAATATAGTCTCTATCATCGAGTGATATCTACTCGAACTCGGAGTAAAAAACCCTTAGGTTTTGTTTGAGCGAGGGTGGATCCTCGAACCCAAAAATATAATGGCCCTTAGGATCTTTTAATTGGGCCGATATGGCCTCAAAAGAGTGGCTTCGTCCCTTTTCGGCTTAAAAAGATTAATCATATAAGAATTTATTATGCCTTAGCACGAGGTAACTCTGTATCCAATAAGATTCTCGAGGCTTAGAGTTATCGAAAACTTTGTTATGCCTTAGCATAAGTTTGTTCAAGAGTTTGAACAATCTAGTACACTTTAAGGTTTTCGAGGGTTGATGTTATCGAAACCCTTCATAATTTTGCCGAGGGTAGCATTGTTTAAGCGGTTTTGTGAAAATATTTGAAGGCCTGAGCCGATTTCCGTAAGTACGAAATTGTAAAGTAGAAATTTCACTAAGGCATGGAACATCTGATAAGGAAAAAATACTTCTTTCAATATATCATTCATGTGTACATGTTTTGTCATTAGGGCTCGTGCAATCTACATTGGCACGGTTCATTTGACCGTTTGACCCTTTACAAAATTTCCCTATCGAGACCCTGTCGATACGAAGCATCTTCTATAAAAATATAACATCCGAGGGTGATGCCCCCTAGTATTCGAGGTTGATTGTAAAGAAGCCTCGGATACTGTTGAATTGTCCCCAGGTAGCACATATTCTTGTTGCCTCATTAAAAACCTCGCTGGAAAAACCCATTTGGGATAAAAATCGATCTAGGGGAAAAAGAGTGAAACGCGTGCTTTAAAACCTAAGGTCTTCGTGTTGAAGAGCTTCTCGATGTCTTCGATCGAACACCTGTAATGAGTTAGCACTAGATAGAAATAAAAAGTGAGAAAGTCATACCTTAGCAATAATATCCTTTGAGGAGTGATATATTCCAATTGTTTGGCAATTGTTCGCCCTCCATTGTGCCATGTTTGTAAGATCCCTTTCCGATGACACCGAGGACTTGATATGGCCCTTCCCAATTTGGGCTGAGTTTCCCTTCATTCTGATCTCGAGTATTGAGGGTGACTTTCCTCAGACCTAAGTCCCCTATTTTGAAATGTCGAAGATTGGTTTTTCAATTATAATATCTTTCGACTCGCTGTTTCTGTGCGGCCATTCAAACGAGGGAGGCTTCCCGTTATTCGTCTAACAATTCGAGGCTTGTGCTCATAGCCTCGTGATTTGATTTTTCTGTTGTATATCGAAACCTGACGCTTGGTTCCCCGACTTCGACCGCGATCAGAGCTTCGGCACCATATACTAATGAGAACGGCGTTGCCCCCGTACTGGATTTTGTCGTTGTCCGATATGCCCAAAGGACTTCGGGCAAAACTTCTCTCCTTTTCCCCTTAGCGTCATTTAATCTCTTCTTTAGATTCCGAATGATAGTCTTGTTTGTTGATTCGGCCTGTCCATTTCC
Source organism: Nicotiana attenuata (assembly GCF_001879085.1). Classification (NCBI taxonomy): domain Eukaryota; kingdom Viridiplantae; phylum Streptophyta; class Magnoliopsida; order Solanales; family Solanaceae; genus Nicotiana; species Nicotiana attenuata. The sequence continues at coordinate 45,462,692 of NC_032000.1, read as the reverse complement.
ACTAGGATGATACGGCATGGACAATATCCTTTTTATTTTGTGATCCTCGAGGAACTTCGTTACTTTGCTGCCAATAAACTGTTTTCCATTGTCACATACTATCTCGGCAGGTATCCCGAATCGGCATATGATGTGATCCCAGATGAAGTCTATAACTTCCTTCTCTCTGACTTTCTCGATAGCCTGTGCCTCAACCCATTTATAAAAATAGTCAGTCATATATGAAATGAAATTAGCTTTACCTGGGGACGATGGCAGAGGACCTACGATGTCCATCCCCCATTTAATGAATGGCAACGGGGATAGGACTGAATGAAGTTGCTCTCCGGGTTGGTGGATCATCGGCGAATGCCTTTGGCATTTGTCTCATTTTCGAATAAACTCCTTAGTATCTTTTTCCATACTGTCCCAATAATATCCTACTCTGATAACTTTGTGAACCAGTGATTCGGCGCTGGAATGCTTCCCGCAGGTGCCCTCATGGACTTTTCGTAGAACATAATCGGTGTCCCCTGGTCCCAAACATACTGCCAATGGTCCATCGAACGTCCTTCTGTATAATGTTCCATCTTCAGCCAATGTGAATCGAACAACTTTTGTTCGTAGGGCCCTTGATACTTTAGGGTCCGATGGGAGCTTTCCGTTTTTCAAGTACTCGATATATTTATTCCTCCAATCCCAAGTTAAGCTTATGGAGTTTATCTCAGCGTGACCTTCTTCGATCACGAATCTCGAGAGTTGAACGAAAGTCCCGAGCTGATTTCGACCTCCTCGACTGATGACCCCAAATTTGCAAGAGCATCGGCTTCGCTGTTCTGCTCGCGAGGTACGTGCTGCAAGGTCCATTCTTTAAAATGGTGCAAGTCACCTGTAACTTGTCCAAATACCTTTGCATTCTATCCTCTCGAACCTCGAAGGTTTTGTTTAATTGATTTACTACCAGCAAAGAGTCGCATTTGGCTTCAATGACTTCCGCCCCCAAGCTTTTAGCTAGTTCGAGGCCTGCAATCATGGCCTCGTACTCGGCCTCATTGTTAGTCAACATAGAGGTTTTGATCCATTGTCTAATAGTGTTGCCCGTGGGCGGCTTTAAAACGATGCCTATCCCGGACCCCTTCACATTCGAAGCGCCGTCTGTGAAAAGGGTCTAAACCCCCGATGATGTACCTGATTTTAACAAGAGTTCCATTTCGACTTTGGGTACGAGGGTTGGCGTGAAATCGGCCATGAATTCTACTAAAATTTGAGACTTGATGGGTGTTCGGGGTTGATATTCGATATCGTACCTACTGAGTTTGACGACCCATTTGACCAATCAGCCCGACAGTTCGGGCTTATGCAAAACATTTCAAAGTGGGTAAGTGGTTAATACACATATGGGGTGACATTGAAAATACGTTTTTAGCTTTCTAGAGGCGCTTATAAGTGCAAGTGCCAATTTCTCTAAGTGTGGATATCTAGTTTCTGCTTCTCCTAGAGTTCGACTTACATAATAAACAGGGAATTGTGTACCTTGCTCTTCTCGAATCAGGATACCACTTACCGCGATCTCCGAGACTGCCAGGTACAAGTAGAGTTTTTCATGTGCCTTTGGAGTATGAAGCAATGGTGGGCTCCAGATGTATCGCTTCAATTCTTCTGACGCCTGTTGGCATTCCGGGGTCCAGGCGAAACCGTTCTTCTTTTTGAGTATAGAGAAGAATCTATGACTCCGATCCGACGATCTTGATATGAATCGGCTTAGAGCAGCTATCCGCCCTGTCAGCCTTTGCACGACTTTAACGCTGTCCACGATGGTGATGTCTTCGATAGCCTTGATTTTATCGGGGTTGATCTCGATTCTTTGATTCGACACCATGAAGCCAAGGAACTTGCCTGAACCAACTCCGAAAATGCATTTCTCGGGGTTGAGATTCATGTTGTATTTTCTCAGTATCTCGAATGTTTCCTGCAAATGTGTCAAATGGCCCTTTGCACGCAGGGATTTAACCAGCATGTCATCAATATATACTTCATTGTCTCACCTTTCTGTTCTTCGAACATTTTATTTACTAGGCGTTGGTAGGTAGCTCCTGCATTTTTTAGCCCGAAGGGCATTACATTATAATAATATGTTCCATATTTGGTGATAAATAAAGTCATTTCTTAGTCTTCCGGGTTCATTTGCATTTGGTTGTACCCGGAATAGGCATCAAGAAAACTAAGGATGTCGTGGTCGGACGTGGCGTCGATCATGCGATCGATGTTAGGCATTGGAAAAGAATCTTTGGGACATGCCTTGTTTAAATCCTTATAATCTACACACATCCTAAGTTTGTTCCCTTTTTAGGAACTACGACTACATTGGCTAACCATTCGGGATATTTCACTTCCCGAATGGACCCTATTTTGAGAATTTTAGTTACCTCGTCCTTTATGAATGTGTGTTTTACCTCGGATTGTGGCCTTCTCTTTTGCTTTACCAGTCTGAACTTTGGGTCCAAACTCAGTCGATGAGTGGTGATCTCCGGTGGGATCCCTGTCATGTCAAGGTGGGACCAAGCAAAATAATCCATATTTTTAATAAGAAATTTAATAAGTTTTTCCCTGAGCTCGAGAGTTAACCCTGTGTCTAGGTATACCTTTCGATCCGCCAGATGCTCGATCAGTATGACTTGTTCCAGCTCTTCGACCGTTGACGTTGTGGCATCAGAATCATCTGGGATTACGAAGGTTCGTGGTATCATATAATCATCATCCTTGAAAGTTTCCTGCTGTTCCGATCTAGTCGAAGCCGGCGACTATGGTTGCTATTACCTTCTGTTTTTCCTTTGATTCTGGTCCATTTGTTGATGTTAGAGTTGACACAGGTATCACCTCATCGATTGCAAATATCTCTTTTGTTGTTGGTTGCTCGCCGTACACCGTTTTGACTCCTTCCGGTGTTGGAAATTTCAAGACTTGATGAAGCATTGAAGGTACTGCCCTCATATTATGGATCCAAGGTCTTTCGAGCAATGCATTATACCTCATATCTCCTTCGATCACGTGGAACTTCGTTTCTTGTGTAAGGCCCCGGAAAATTTTGCTAAGTAATTTAGGATTTCGCAGTGTCAGGTAGGCTAATTATAATATTTTGCGTGCTATTAACATGATGGACATCAATTGAATTTGTTAAATAAGTGTATAAGTCTTAGAATAAGTAATATTGGGTCCAAGGAAAGGCCTAAGTCTAAGTCAAATTGGAAAATTTCATAATGAGCTAAAATTCCAAATGAGTTCGCACAAGTCCCCACTTTGGATGAGCATATATAAATATATATAATGTGTTATGTGATTATAAACCTATCAAATGAAAGGTCTTTGAGTCTAGTTTCTAATGCTTCAAACCGTTCGTCATTTCGACATTTCTACACAAAGTTATGGTCAAATTACCAAAGGCTGGCAAAATGCGATCCCGTGGCAATTCTACGATCACAAAACCATTATGCGGTCCGCATAATTGATCTGCGACCGCAAAAATGGTCGCAAAATGGACCCGAGTAGCCCAGTTCTGGGCACCAGTTTTGCGGTGCATTATGCGACCCGCATACCAATTGTGCGGGCCATTATGCGACCCCAGACCCGAGTTCGGAGGGTTAATTTTTCTATTTTCATAACCCGGCCCCATTTTGATATATAGGCTTAGGGGTTCATTTTGGGGTGATTTTATGAGCATTCTAGAGAGAGGTGAGAGAATTTTAGAGAGAGAAGGTGGAACCCAACATTCAAATCATCCAATCTTGCATCAATCTTCAAGAATCAAAGAACCCAATCACAAGTTCCTCATCAAAGAGGTAAGCTTCCATACCCCATAATTTCAATTTCGGGATTTTGATTAGAAATAGGTCATGAGAAGTATGATTCTTGGGTGTAATAGTATTATGGATACATGTATGTACAAATTAGGTTTGTGGAAGATTGTTGAACACAAATAAGTAAAGATTGGGTTGGGTAATGAAGGAAATCTTGTAAAAGAGCTTTGAAATCAAGATGCACAACTAGTGTTTGATAAAATGCTCAAATGAGCCGAAACCGTGAATATTTTCCTAATTTGTGTTCGATTTTGTTATTTCTCAAAGTAGATTGGGATTGGTAGAATTTCCGGAACGTTGTAGTAAATTAAGGAAAGCTTTATTGAGGTATGTATGGCTAAAACCCCCTCTTTTTAGAAATTGAGCACCTTTCGTGTCCATGCAAATGTTGTAAGACCGAAATTTGATTGATGTATTGATTGTTATTTCACATGAATTGGTGTTGCAAATATATACGTGAAAGGTGTGCCTCAATGTGTTCAATATACTATTCTTGGTAATTTAAGGATGTGTGAAGAATGTGTTGAAATGCCTAAACTTCAAGTCAAGTTTAAACTGAGATCGTTATGCCAAACTATGTGAAATCTTCTCTATGCTTACAACTTGAATTGCTCTTGTATGTGCCTATTATCTTAAACTGCAAGGTTAACACTGAAAGTGGAAATGATGAGAAATGTGGGGAAAAAGAGCTTGAGTTGTGAAATGTGGCCTAGTGCCAAGTATGATGTGATAATTGTGGCCCCAAGTGCCTATGTATTGATATATGTGAAATAAAGATTGAAATTAGATGATTAATGAAAAAGGAACAACGTCTTGGTAAGACGGCCTAGCCGATCGGGCCGTGATCGGATGCCATGCCGCACACATGGTGGTATTGTGCTGATATTGAATTCGGAAAGTGAGAATGAGATTTTGATTGAGATACATGTCTCAAATGAGGCAACCTAGCCGATCGGGTCGTGATCGGACTCCGCACAAGAAAGCGGTGGTATTGTGAATGATGATGAACAGTATTAAATGCCCCAACCTAAAGCTATGGAAATTATGTGAAAGTTATATGGTCCTTTTATTTGATGATGTGGTGATAGTTTAAAGATTTTGATTGATCCTTATGATTTCTTTGTTCTTGTATGATAGTTCTTTCTAATAAGATGTTGTTTAGCTATACATACTAGTACTATTCCATGGTACTAACGTCCCTTTTGCCGGGGGCGCTGCATCTTTAATGGATGCAGGTGGTTCCACAGTAGGCGGCAGTGATCAGTGATAGCGGTACGCTCCTTTCAGCTAACTTGGTGATCCCCACTTCATTTCGGGGTCCAGCGTCATTTGGTTATCGTGTACTTTGTATTTTGAGGTACAGCCGGAGCCTTGTTGTCGGTATTTCCATATTATTCTTCAGTTGTATTTAGAGGCTTCGTAGACAGGTTGTAGGTGGTGTTTTGTATTGGAAATTAAATTAGAAATATTGGTATTTGACAAACATGTTTTTCTTCATATCCATAAAAACTGTAACATTTTGGATATTATGGTTGAAACTGCTAATAGAAACAAAATGGAAGTTGTTAATGAAATAATTTCAAACCTGTCAGGCTTGCTCAGTCGGGTTCACTCGGTTGAGCGCCGGTCACACTCCTCGGTTTTGGGGCGTGACAAACTTGGTATCAGAGCCTAAGGTTTTAAAGTGTCCTAGGATGTCTCGGAGCCGTGTCTAGTAGAGTCCTTCTTATCGGTGTGTTGTCGACCACATCAATAAGTTGGAAGCTATTCGGACATTTAGGAATTTCACCCTTCTTTGATACTCCAGATCGTGCGGTAGAACCCAAGATAGGGAGCTAATATCCTTGCTATGTCTTATTCTCAAAATGAGAAATCTTGAAACTACAATCCACAAGTTTGAAGCAGTAAGGAGGGAATGACCCCACTATTGAATCTGAGGTGGATTGCCTGAAAGTTTGTTAGGAGAATGTATCGAGCCATGGAGGGATTGGTAGAACTTGTTGCTAAGGGGAGTACCCTTGTTCCTATTAATGTCACTTCACCACCAGATAATGTAGTATATTAGTATGTTACCAATGTGCGTTAGGGATGTCGAGTCGAGGGGCATCGATAAAGTTATTTCCCTATCAACCTAAAGTCACCAAGTAAGTCCCTCCTCAGTACATCATTATGAACAACACAAAATTTTGCTTGTTGTACATGTACATCCATATTGAAGAGTTCTCATAAACATGGTCTTAACAAGATGTTAAATAAAAACATTGCATGCACCTACTCTTTGAACGAGACGCATTATTCGTGAATCCATTCCGTCACAAATTCTCTTATTTACATCCTTTTATGGAATTAAGATCTATAATTATATTTTTGAATTGAGTCATAACTCTAGGATTAATACTTCCCACTTGCTTTCCTAAATTCTCAACAAGGGACTATACCCGATGAATTTCTTACAGAATCTTTTCATTTAGATGGACAACATCTACTCGCTTGTTCCTATACATGCACCGTCGTAAATTTTACCTATGTTGTGTCAAGTTCCATGTAAAGCATCCCAGTGCTGTGATCCTTTTCGAGTCAGTCTCTTACTCAGTAGTGTATATGGCTTATATGGTTTGAACAATCGCTCTACTCTCTTGCGAGTATCATCACGAAACCTTCTCACTATCTAGTAACATAAGAGCATACCTTAACACCTATCATATGAGTGCATGTCAATCGAAAAGGTCACCGTGTGCATAAAGTCTCTGTGAAAATTGAAACCCTCACATATCCGTCATAGGAAGATCTTGTGTCGCCATCTTAGTATAACTTTCGTGTCCACTTGGGACATCCCGTAGCCAATAGCTCACTTTGTTCCTAGTATTGTGGTTGCCCGTGATGTGGTCTTGTATTGCAGTTGGGAGTTAATATAGCAGAAGCATTTCCAGCTCATAACAAATGTTTGTTTTCTCTTTACATCTCCATAAAATGTGTTAATTGTGCTCTTTAGTTAGTAAATTCATTGTGCTAGTTTCCCAACACTTGTTCGATAACTATGAGAGAACGTGTCCTTCTATTTGTCATTGTAACACTTCCTTTCTCATAAGGACCCTTAATAGGCTCTCCGTCAAGACCAAGCGCACCTTTGGGGATTATCATAGCACAACGCCTGTTTCTCATATTTTTCTGTCTTTCATTAGCATCTGGGTATTTCTCAAGTCAAAATCCATGGAGAACTCTATATGAACATCTACAAACCTTCCATGATTATTTTATACTATCTCATTGGCTTCCGCTGTCTTTACACACTCGACTTCTAGCATCATTAACTATGTCATTGTCATGTGCGGGGAGTTTTGCTATCCTTGGCATTCCACCTCTCTGGTTGGATAGGAGTTTTATTTGTCTTTCTCCTTGGAGCATCTTGTTAACCATTAGAACCCCTCTAACCAATACATGATTTCATCCCAATATTAAGATGTCCTAACTATGTGGTTTCACTCGTGAAAGGTTGAGATTAGATGGCTTCAGAGTTTTGCACATATCATGAGCATATTGATTTGGAAGACAAGTTGTCGTAACTTTAGTTATCTCATATAGGGTCGGAAGGGTTAAGCTGTTTGAATTATGTTAATCTCATAAGCGTTTAACTTTTTTTAATCCTCATGGGCTTATGGCATAGATTCCTTGTGCCAGTAAATGTTAAGAGTGTCATTCAACTTCATGTATTTTTTTGAAATCTCTACCACATCTAGGTTGCAAGAAGCTTACCATTCGTAGCTAAGCTGACTTTCCTTACACTCAAGGAGGCAACCGGTGTAATATACTTAACCACTTCTCCTTAGATCTTACAATTGTCGGGCAAGGCATACATGGAAAGGAACAATTGTTACTATCCCTTGCATAACTCATCGCCTCCCAAGAATAACTGATGCTAGCGTCTTCATCCTCCCGATCATGCTTCCCATGCATCTCATGTCTAGAAAGACCCAGTTCTTTTAGATCTCAAGATCACGTACATGGTTCTCACCTTATCAATGCGTGTTAGTTACCTCTATGCTCCATTTATCTAATAATTGATGTCGTCACAATGATTAACCATGTCAGCATTATTGGTAGTAATCTTCGTGTCTATTAGCATACAACCTCAGGAAGTACTCTGCTCAGCGCCTTAATGGATTCCCGAATAATTCCAGTCCAATCTTGAACTCCGTTGTTCCTCGTTGTATTAAATCTATTGGGTATTGAAGGTTCAAACAAGTCAAAGAGGAAGCTTCACCGTGTGATCACATATATTCGATAAGTAATTTTATGGTCAGTTTGTGATAGCACATCTTAGAATAATTGTTGAAGGTCATCAAAGGTTTAGTGTGGGTGTTCGCGTAGAGATTTAGTTTAGGAGGGTGAACGGGTTAATCTCAATATTTTCCCCCTGAAGATGTTATGTGAATTGATAATGAAGGTAACATAAGTGTATTTCACATTAGGCCGCACTATGAGTATGATGTTTCCCCATTGTTGTTCTCCCTGTATTATCTGTTTTCATATGTCTATGTCTAAGAAGGTAGCTGGAAATCCTTTGTGCATCATTCCGGTGGAAACTATTGAAGGAGAAGTTAATGGATAGTTGGCCTACGAAGGATATCTATTTGTCATCCTTGTTAGGTAAGTTTGGGGGTGGAGATTGTTTCCGCGAATGTGTTATGGCGAAGTCTGTAAGTATAAGAGGCCACATTAAAGGCCGAGAGTTTTATGGAAATAAAGTATTTTCTCTTGATTGTATAACAATTGGTTTTGATTTTAAAGGTAGCTTATAGGTATTAAGATTTAAAAATGTGCAGTCCTTGTTCAGGTATCATTATGATAATGTAGCGCTTGTAATGCTGAGATTAGTGTTATGGATATATACGTTGTGGTGCTTTGTCGAGTTGTGGATGTGTTGTTAGAATGGTTTTGGTGATTCTCTGGCAGGTGGATAGGCCTAGTTACAAAGGAGATGCTACCGAAATTTCTGAAAAATTTGGGAGTTAGTCAAAATTTAGAGACCTGAGGTAGGTTAGAAAAGAGATATATTATGTTAAGTGTTTGGGGCGGACTCTACTTCTCATTCGAGGATGAATGATCCTAAGCAGGGGAGAATGTAAGGCCCCGGAAAATTTCGCTAAGTAATTTAGGATTTCGCGGTGTCAGGTAGGCTAATTATAATATTTTGCGTGCTATTAACATGATGGACATCAATTGAATTTGATAAATAAGTGTGTAAGTCTTATAATAAGTAATATGGGGTCCAAGGAAAGGCCTAAGTCTAAGTCAAATTGGAAAATTTCATAATGGGCTAAAATTCCAAATGAATTCGCACAAGTCTCCACTTTGGACGAGCATATATAAATATATATAATGTGTTATGTGATGAGAAACCTATCAAATGAAAGGTCTTCAAGTCCAGTTTTTAACTCTTCAAACCGTTCGTCATTTGGACGATCCTACACAAAGTTATGGTCAAATTACCAAAGGCTGGCAAAATGCGATCCTGTGGCAATTCAGCGATCGCAAAACCATTATGCGGTCCGCATAATTGATCTGCGACCGCAAAAATGGTCGCAAAATGGACCAGTGTAGCCCAGTTCTGGGCACCAGTTTTGCGGTGCATTATGCGACCCGCATACCAATTGTGCGGTCCATTATGCGACCACAGACCCGAGTTCGGAGGGTTAATTTTCCTATTTTCATAGCCCGACCCATTTTGATATATAGGTTTTGGGGTTCATTTTGGGGTGATTTTCTAAGCATTTTAGAGAGAGGTGAGAGCATTTTAGAGAGAGAAGGAGGAACCCAACATTAAAATCATCCAATCTTGCATCAATCTTCAAGAATCAAAGAACAGAATCACAAGTTCTTCATCAAAGAGATAAGCTTCCATACCCCATAATTTCAATTTCGGGATTTTGATTAGAAATAGGTCATGAGAAGTATGATTCTTGGGTGTAATAGTATTATGGATACATGCATGTACAAATTAGGTTTGTGGGAAGATTGTTGAACACAAATAAGTAAAGATTTGGTTGGGTAATGAAGGAAATCTTGTAAAAGAGCTTTGAAATCAAGATGCACAACTAGTGTTTGATAAAATGCTCAAATGAGCCGAAACCATGAATATTTTCCTAATTTGTGTTCGATTTTGTTATTTCTCAAAGTAGATTGGGATTGGTAGAATTTCCGGAACGTTGTAGTAAATTAAGGAAAGCTTTATTGAGGTATGTATGGCTAAAACCCCCTCTTTTTAGAAATTGAGCACCTTTCGTGTCCATGCAAATGTTGTAAGACCGAAATTTGATTGATGTATTGATTGTTATTTCACATGAATTGGTGTTGCAAATATATACGTGAAAGGTGTGCCTCAATGTGTTCAATATACTATTCTTGGTAATTTAAGGATGTGTGAAGAATGTGTTGAAATGCCTAAACTTCAAGTCAAGTTTAAACTGAGATCGTTATGCCAAACTATGTGAAATCTTCTCTATGCTTACAACTTGAATTGCTCTTGTATGTGCCTATTATCTTAAACTGCAAGGTTAACATTGAAAGTGGAAATGATGAGAAATGTGGGGAAAAAGAGCTTGAGTTATGAAATGTGGCCTAGTGCCAAGTATGATGTGATAATTGTGGCCCCAAGTGCCTATG
>NC_032000.1:45314740-45452172 GCF_001879085.1 Nicotiana attenuata | reverse complement strand
ATTAATGAAAAAGGAACAACGTCTGGTAAGACGGCCTAGCCGATCGGGCCGTGATCGGATGCCATGCCGCACACATGGTGGTATTGTGCTGATATTGAATTCGGAAAGTGAGAATGAGATTTTGATTGAGATACATGTCTCAAATGAGGCAACCTAGCCGATCGGGTCGTGATCGGACTCCGCACAAGAAAGCGGTGGTATTGTGAATGATGATGAACAGTATTAAATGCCCCAACCTAAAGCTATGGAAATTATGTGAAAGTTATATGGTCCTTTTATTTGATGATGTGGTGATCGTTTAAAGCTTTTGATTGATCCTTATGATTTCTTTGTTCTTGTATGATAGTTCTTTCTAATGAGATGCTGTTTAGTTATACATACTAGAACTATCCCATGGTATCAACGTCCCTTTTACCGGGGGTGCTGCATCTTTAATGGATGCAGGTGGTTCCACAGTAGGCGGCAGTGATCAGTGATAGCGGTACGCTCCTTTCAGCTAACCTGGCGATCCCCACTTCATTTCGGGGTCCAGTGTCATTTGGTTATCGTGTACTTTGTATTTTGAGGTACAGTCGGAGCCTTGTTGCCGACATTTCCATATTATTCTTCAGTTGTATTTAGAGGCTCCGTAGACAGGTTGTAGGTGATGTTTGGTATTGGAAATTAAATTAGAAATATTGGTATTTGACAAACATATTTTTCTTCATATCCATAAAAACTATAACATTTTGGGTATTATGGTTGAAACTGCTAATGGAAACAAAATGGAAGTTGTTAATGAAATAATTTCAAAGTTTGGTTGATGGAGTTCATCTCCTCTTTATGCATCAATTAGTTTGGGTAGAATGAAACCTGTCAGGCTTGCTCAGTCGGGTTCACTCGGTTGAGCGCCGGTCACACTCCTCGGTTTTGGAGCGTGACATCTTGGATAGTTCCGGCCACATTTACTGGCAACATGATATCCCCTTTGGTGGTTTCACTCGCCATGTTGAAATCGTTGAGCACTCGAGCTGCAGGCACGATCTGATCCTTAAGGCCGAGTTGCTCTACGACCCTCGATCGAATAATATTTGCCGAGCTACCTGGATCAACCAACACACGTTTAACTTGAATTTTATTCATAAGGATAGAAATTACGAGTGCATCTTTGTGAGGCTGTTCGACTCCTTCTGTATCCTCATCGTTGAAGGATAAGGTATCTTCTAGCAAGTAGTCCCGGATACGTTTCTCCTTTGTGATTGTGACCTTGGTGCGTTTAAATGTTGGACCCTGAGGGATATCAACCCCACTGACGATCATATGAATCACGTGTTACGGTTCCTCCTGTTCTTTCTTCATGTTCACATCCCTGCCTCTGAAGTGATTTTTTGCTCGGTCACTCAAGAACACTCGAAGATGACCTTCGTTGAATAAATGAGCTACCTCCGCCCTTAGTTGTCTGCAGTTTTCGGTTCCGTGACCATGGGTTCCATGGTACTTGCATGTTTGATTTGGATTCCTTTGAGTTGGGTCAGTCTATAGGGGTCGGGGCCACCTAGTATCTGTAATTCGTCCAATGGCTAACACAATACCTGAAGCATCGACGCTGAAGTTGTACTATGATAACCTTGGCACTTCCTTAGGCTCGACATGTTTATCGAAGCCACTCTTACTCATAAGCCCTCGAGAATTTTGACCTCGATCATTCCTTCGATCATTGCGAACAGGATTACGTCCTGATCCGTTGTTCCTACGATCTGTACTATAAGTTTGGTAACGATCTCTATTCAATCGGGGCTCTCTATCGATGTCTCTTCGAATCCTGCCTTCAGATCTACTTGGATAAACGGAATCGTAAGGGGCTCCTAACTGATCATCCTCGACTCTGATTTTGGACTGGTACCGATTATGCACATCGGCCAAGGTCACTGCTGGATATTCAATCAAATTTTGCTTCAGTTGACGTGATGCTACCGAACTTCACTCGTTTAGAGCCCGAGTAAAGACTTGGACAACCCAATCATCGGTAACCAGGGGTAGGTCTATGCGTTCCATCTGAAATCGAGGTACAAATTCCCTTAGCATTTCATTGTCCTTTTGTCTTACTTTGAAGAGGTCCGACTTCCTGGTCGTGATCTTTATTGCTCCGGTGTGTGCCTTTATGAATGAATCGGCGAGCATGGCGAAAGAATTGATGGAATTAGGCGGCAAATTGTGGTACCATATCATTTCCCCCTTCGACAAAGTTTCTCCAAATTTTTTCAGCAAAACGAATTCAATCTCATCATCTTCTAAGTCATTTCCCTTTATCCCACATGTGTACGAAGTGTAGTGTTCATTAGGATCGGTGCTCCTGTTATACTTGGGGATGTCCGGCATACGAAACTTCTTAGGAATGGGCTTCGGAGCCGCACTTTGAGGAAAAGGCTTTTGCACGAATTTTTTCGAATCCAAACCCTTTAGGATCAGGGGTGCCCCCGGTATTTGGTCAACTTGTGAGTTGTACGTTTCTACCTTTTTGTCATTAGCCTCAATTTTCTTTTCACTTGATTCTATCCGTTTCGTGACATCCTCGAGCATCTTTATAACGACGGGACCAATCCCAGATCCATTATTGTTAAATTTCTCCTATACTGGTTCGACCCTATGAACAACTTCCTGCGATGTATCGAGTTCGATTCTGCTTGGTGCCCGATTCTAGAGTTGTGCTATTGCAGCCTGCTGACTTTATAGCATGTCAAATATCATTCGAAGGCTAATTCCGCCTTCTTCACCATTTTGTGTGTTTCGATCAACTGTTCGAGTGTCTCTACTGATGTTGTTTTTAGGGTCGGCGCCTAAATCTCCATGAATGGCGACATGAGAATTGACATCATCCGGATCCACGACCTGTGGTGCATCGGGATTGATTGGAGGTACTCCATTTCCCGGGGCGACTACGTGCTCATTTTCGCCATGAAGACCAAGGCCGTTATCAATGTGAGTAGGTACTGCTTGAGAGTTTGACATGTTGATTCCAGAAATCAAAAATACTCACACGGACAAGCGTAAAAGCAGTGTGGGTTATGAAGGCTAAAATATTAAGCAATCACTATTATCCTTAGCCCCACGGTGGGCGCCAAACTGTGTACCCAAAAAATTGAGTAACAATCAAACTTGTAATGTGGTTTTAATGATACGTGATTTCCCTTAATACCAATTGATTAATTTAGAGATAAGTGATGAAATTGACAAGAATATAAAACAAACCGATGTTCGGACAATATTCTCGAGCTGATGAACCCTCGAGAGTAGTAGAGCAAGGGCAGTTAAAGAACAACAATTGAAGAACAATAATTAAAGAGCAGTAAGCTGATGGGTAGAAGAAAGAAATATTATATTGCCTTGATCTATATGAATGTGAGAGTCCCTACAAATGATGGGGATCCCTCTTTATATACTAGAGGAATCCTAATTGAGGTACAATTCTAATTACGAAAGTAAATCCCATGATAGATACAAATAACCGCCCTTGATTTTATCCGTTCCAAGATTTCCGCCGTGATCTCCGATCGGTTACGGATATTTTGCCTCTCTGTTATTGTGTTTCGCTCGAAGCTGGTCATGTCCGGTCTCGATCGTCCGGGACCTCGATCTCGACGGGTGACTCGATCCTCGAACTCGACACCTTGTTTTCGTGTTCAGGTTTGATCCATTATGAGACTGACCCTCAATGCAATTCTGTGATCTCAAAATAATGACAACATCGGGCAAGCCCGATTTTACCCGTATACAGTTTTATCGACTTAAATTATTTCTATATGAAAGATGTTTCATGTAGAAAAGCTACCTTATAAGTATTACTTTACTTTCCTCTTTCCTCTTAATATATATATATATATATATATATAACTAATAAGGGAGAGTTTGAGGAGCTTGGGGTCGTAGGGATATTTTAGAAAAACTGCATCTCTTTGGGCCTGAGCACGTGCTAACCTTAAGTTTTGACACACCATCAAATGCTCATGCTTTACACTATTCTTCCTCCACGTTGCTTAGCCTCTACACTGATCTTCCTCCAGATTTTCATAGCTGCTCAAGTGCACTTCAAAATTTCCTTGTACTCTTTCAATCTTCTTTCTTCCTGCTTAGTTTATGTGTTTGGTGGTACAGTTATAAGGAGAGTTTTTCTCTCTTCTTTTTCTAATTTTCGGGATCGCTGCTGGGTAAACATTATTTAAATTTACAAAAAAAATTATGATTGTTTGTGCGGATTGAAAGCCAAAGATTTATAGTCGGCCCTAATATTTCATGATGCTTTATTCTTTTTTTGTTTTGTTTTTTGAAGCTATATTATTAATCAACATTGAAGCGGCGAAAAATTTAGCATAGGCCTCTATCTGTGTATGAATAATTGTTCCTTCTAAAAAAATTACAAAAACTGAGCAAGTTCCAAAAACTATTGTTCCAAGGATCTTCGGTTTCACTTAGATGCATGTACTTATGACTATTTTTGTGTCAAACTCGGAGCAGCCAATGGAATAAAAAGAACTCTGTGAGAGTAGATGAAAGCTCTACGAATAAAATTCCCAAAGGTCAGTAATGCACTTATCTTCTCTTAATTATCTTTTGTTAACTTTCAGCTTTTTTATGTTCAACAATAGAGTTGGAAAAAAGGAGTCACCTTAGCCTTTTTTTTAATAAAACCAGCAACAAGGTAGGTAGTTCTAATTTTGAAGACCTAACTGAATACAAGAAACAATTTTATGTGTCTAACATAGCAGACTGTAATAATCTTTAGAGTTGACATGAACTTTTGGAATTTTTCATATAACCTGTCTTCTCACATGCTGTTAATCATTCTGCATATCTTTAACCTAGGTGTCTGGTAAACATGTGTTCCTTTTGGGTAATTTCAAATGTGCAACTTATGAATTTTTTAAATGCGATCGTAGTGCCTGCATGTCTGTTTAGGTTTTGCTTGTCTGTGCTTCTTTGCTCGAGCCAGTCAACCTTTACTTGCCTCCAGGCCCTTAGATGGTTGGCAGCTTCTCTCACGGGAGAATAGATGGTCTTTGCTGGAACCTAAATTTGTTGCATGTCTTAACCTTCTCTATGCAGTTCCGATTATATAAAAAAATACTTCTTTTTGGTAGTGTAATTACTTTTCATAGTTACATTGCATTTGCGATGCAAATATCTCGCGGTAATAAGCTTGTGAAGAAATATCTTCCAACCACAAGTCCATATGGAGAAGACACAAACTTAGATGACGTGATATATATGGGAAGATATCAACTGATAAAAAGAGGCAATATTGCTAGAACGACACACCAAAGAACTTGATCTAATAAAATAGAACGGAAAAGGATCAAATATGCCCATGTACTATTAAAAAAAGGTTTAAATGTATCCCTCGTTATATTTTAAGTCCATAATCACTCGGTCATCTCTCCTACATAATGATTATGATCCAAAAATCGAGTAAATAGCAAGTCAGTCATAAACAATTATTGATTGGACTTTGATGATAAATAAGGGAGTATCAAAGCATCTATGGGTATATACTCCTATCATTATACTGTTGATGGCTCAAATATACCATTTTTCCGTTAAGTTTGTCCAAAGTGGACATTCAATCCTACGTGGCACTGACATTTGATGAGGTGGATGCCACATGGCTTGCCACCTCAAAGCTACTAACCCATTTTACCCTTCCCTTCTATTTTTTTTCCACCACTAAAATTTCCTTCCCCTCCACCACTATTGCCACCATTACCGCTACCATGAAAAATATTGTATTTCAAGTTTTAGTTTTTTATATATGTATTAGGGCGCTAAGGTAGCATGCCATGTGGTATCCACTTCATCAAATATTAGTGCCACGTAGGATTGTATGTCCACCTTGGACAAATTAAATTTAACAGATGAAGGGTATATTTGAACCAATAGTATTACGTGAGGGATATATGTGGACCCAAAGTATAGGGAAAGGATATATTTAAATTTTTTCTAGGGTATATTTGGCCCTTTTCCAAAAATAGAATTGTTCCATAAAATCAGTTGTTGATTGCTAAGATGAGACAGACTGCTCTAATCATAAGAGAAAGTCTTCTTTCTGCTCATCTCGAAGATTAGACTGAGACTTTCCTTTTTCTTTACGATATAAATGTAGTAGCTAGGTGATCACGCCGAGCTCTAGTCCTAAAAAGGATAAGCGGTCGCTGCAAATATAATCCGGTCTAAAAGTCCGGAGTCGAATCCCACAGAGAACTAAGGCTTAGCTGTATCTGTTTAATATCACTAAGAAGACAAGATTGAACAATTTTATAAATTATAAAGATTGAGATTTATATTTCTAACTAATTAACTAGCAAATACTACAAAGCGGTAAAATTATCAACTAACGAGACAAAGGGTTGGAGACTAAATTAAGAAGGTCTAGAGTTATGATTTCCCCAATTGTCGGGATCCTTCTATCTATGTTCCCTACAATTTCGCCAATGTATTCTCTACCGATTGTGAGTACTTTGGTTGTCATAATTCTCTCTCGAGCAACTACCACAATTTACTAGATGTATTCTCTCGAACTACACTAGCTGACATTAATTCACTGCTCGCTAAGATCGCACCAAGGTTTCGTTATCTCTAATCCCGCCTTTAAACCCTCTGTATTGATCTCTCATATGTGATGTTGTTCAATAATTACCTAAATATGTATCCTTTCTCAAGCAACACATAATAAATAGGCACAGTCAATCAATGGTCATTCAATCAACAACAATAAACACGTAGTTGAACAAGTAGAGAAATCCAATGGCTCAATTATATAAAAACATAACAAGAATTTATCCTACAAAAGGTTCCATCAAAACCCTAGATAACAAATTAGCTATTCATAATAGTATGTAAAACTACAATACTAAAAATCATAACCAACAATGAAAAATAGGAAGAGGAAGGAAAAACTCGTTGAAGAATTCCCCGCCTTGCTCCTATTGTGTCTCTGCCTCCTTAGGTCGAATCTGTGTCAAAAATTGGTCTCATCCCCTCAAAATACCGTTTTTCCATGTATATATACCAAGTAGGGTCGCGCCCAAACAATTATACCTTCTCCTATGCGAAAAAGGATAACTTTCCACGCCTGGACGTCCTCGGCCGCGGTCCGGGCGCGGTACTTTGCAAGTCTACTGTTTCAGTCCGCGTCAGGTCCGCGGTCGCGATTTCGACCGGATTTTTCACCCTGTTCCGCTTGGAATTTAGAAAAACATAAAACATAAAAGTTTTTTTTCGTTTAGTTAGTTTTCCAACCATATATTGTGGAGCACAAATGAAGTTCTGAGCGAAAAGTTATGTACATTTTACTAGACAGTGCACAATATGCCTACTCGATTCTTCGTTTTGTTGCTCTATCATCCGTTGATCCCCGAATACGATCCCGGCTTAATTCCTTGGGCTTTTACTCAGACTTAAAAGCTCCAAATCACTTGAATTTATTCCATAATATATATATATAGCTCGGAATCACTCCTACAAGGCATAAAACACACAATTAGTGCAAAATACTAACGATTAAAACGCAAACTCAACTAAAGTGCAGTAAATTTAAGTGTAATAAGCGACTAAAATACATAATTATAGCCTATCATCAACACCCCACACTTAAACCATTACTCGTCCTCGTGCAATCAAACTACACTTTATATATAGACACGACCTTTTTAAACAATTCTCCTAACTCATCACACCAAGAATATTTAAAATAGACTAAGCACAAAAGCGTAACATCTTCACCTCAAGATTTAACTCACAAGTACCACGCATTATTCACAACTCACCTACTTACTCTAACATAGAGGTCACTGACATTACCTTTCCTTCATGAATCAAGTGCTCTCACACAACAAAAGAGAGTAGTTCCACACAATAAAATTTAAGAACACTTAGGAACTCAAGATAGAAAGAATTCATTCACTCTCAAAAATAACATTCATATGCCACAAAAGATGCACCATAAGCTTGCCCGTAGTGTACCACTCCACTAATCGAGCTCATTCAATCTAGGATCAATTAGGACTTTATTTGGTTGTAATGTAGGCTACGGGACGGGTATGATACATTTAGATATAAGAGTGACTACACCTCCCAAAGCACTTTAATACATATACTTTAACATTCAAACCCCATACTTATGTCAAATCAAACTTCACCTTCACATCAATGTATATTACCCATTCTTCTTTAAGCACACTTACATCGAAAGCCACCACTTATCAAGGAATATTTTTTTTCACAATAATCGAACTATTTTTTTTCTTTTTTTCTTTTTTTTTTTTCCAATTCAACTGGCTCTTACTTTTTTCAAAACAGTGCACCTTTCTCCTTATTTCATTAGTTCCACTCAAAAGCCAAACCAACCACCCCACACTTTAACTTTTACACAGTTCATAACAATTCAAGTGCTCGTGAGAGGTTAAAAGGTTCAAATAGATGATTAATTCAAACAAATCGGTAAAGCTTGTAATGTGGTTGCCAAAGAAACAATATTACAGGCTCAAAGGGGTTAACTACGATACATAACAATTAGGTGGGTAAAATATACATATCTGGCTCAAGAAAGAAATGCCTATATCACTTCCAAGACTGAACAAAACTACTATTTCGCTTTGCAAACACACAGGGCAAGTTCTAGGCATCAAATGCAATGCACAGAATAACACCCAAACCTCACACACACATGGCACATAACTCACTCAGGATTGGATTCATCAGGACACTCTAGTCAAAGCAGTTAAGCAAAGTTAAAATCATACAATTGAAGGTACTTATACAAGAGTCAAAAATTGAGCATAAGCGTCACAACCAAAGTACTCACTATTCTCAAGGCATAACAAAGTCAAGAGATATTGCTTCATTTCAAAACACAACACAGTGGCTCCTATTCCTAGAAAAAAAGACTAACTACACCCGGTTCAAATAAAACCCTTGGAAAAGA
Source organism: Nicotiana attenuata (assembly GCF_001879085.1). Taxonomy (NCBI): domain Eukaryota; kingdom Viridiplantae; phylum Streptophyta; class Magnoliopsida; order Solanales; family Solanaceae; genus Nicotiana; species Nicotiana attenuata. The sequence goes on along the minus strand of NC_032000.1, from coordinate 45,443,219 downwards.
ACCGCGGCACAAAGAAAAACCAAAGGGAAATTGCTACACTACCTAACAAAAAAAATCTTTTTTTTTCTTTAGACTTAAATCCCTCAAGAAAAGTGTCTAATAGATCCATTGTCGGGAAAAGTCCAATCTTTTCTATTTAAAAAAAAAATTATTCAATTAAACTAACACAACTAAAATAGCATAGAAAGCCACCCAGACAATCTTCTCACCCCACACTTAAAATTGTGCATTGTCCCCAATGCACACCCATACATACAAGAGGGTAAAAGAAACTCCTGGTAGGCCAAAGGCCGAAGCACTAGCATCTCATGGGGTACTCAGACTTCTCCCAGGCCTGGTCCTTCGTGTGGGTACCTCACACTTAGTTCCAACCATCTGGTTTGTTGTTGCATCCTTCCAATGGCTTTGCATTCCATGCTCCTAAAAAATAAAAAATCGACACTACAAAAATAATACAATTAGAAAAAAAACAAAAATAAAATAAATAAAGCAGTAAAGCTGGGTTGCCTCCCAACAAGCGCTTGATTTAACGTCGCGGCACGACGTGAATCACTTTTTTCCTCCACCTCGAGCTTATGAATTGAACCCACAATTTGGCATCAAGTTTTCGGCTATTCTCCACGGGTGGAGGAACAAATCTAATTGGCCCAAGCAACCATTGTACTATTCTACACTTCTTGGCTTTTAGATGAGGTATGTAGTCCTGTCTTTCTGGCAAGAAAAATTCCAAAATGTAGGCACCTTGTTCCTCATTCCTTGACCTTCTCAATCGGCTCGGATGACTCTATTTCCATATCGTCATCCAAGCACAATGTAGAAAAATGTTTGGAGTGCGGACCAATGCGCTCACACACATGAACTTCAGGACTTTCAACATCCTCAACATTAATGATACTAGAGTCAACAAAATTTGTATCCTCAATGTCCTTGGCTGACTCTAGTCTCACTTCTTCAACATTGACATCCTCAAATTGTAGTTGGCTAGGTTGTTGATGTTCTACTCTGACCTCCCCAATTAACACCTCAAATTCATGCTCTTCTTGGCTACTATCATCAATATTGGCTTGTTGAGCATTAAAAGCTCCAACCACTTGACTCAATTGAGCCTCCAACTTGCGAATAGTTGCCGCTTGCTTTTCTATCTACAATTTTTTTTATTATTTTATTTCAGAAGGCACTTTAACATATCATTGATCTCCTTCAGGTCTGCATCCCCAGGTTCTTTGTTCCTATTAACTTCATAAGAAAATGTAGAACCATCATAGTAAGGGGTTGGGGGAGATAAGAAATATAAGCACAACTATTAAAGTGACCATTTTTACCACCACACACATCACACACATTCCACAAATAAGATTGAGTTGGTGCACATAACTTGCTCTCGGGAATATTTTAATAATTTTGATACGGATGGTTTCCTTCACAATATGTATGAGGATCAATAGTAGAATTATCTACACCTAAATTCCCATAATTCCAAGATGTCATGTTTCTCAAATCAACAGTTATTAAAAAAAATACAAAAAAAAACAAAACAAAAGAAAAGTTCAAACTTGAACCCTAGCATTATATACAGCTACAACTATACCGTTAGTTCCCCAGCAACGGTGCCAAAATTTGATCACGCCCAACTCTAGTCCTAAAAAGGATAAGCGGTCGCTGCAAATATAATCCAGTCTAAAACTCCGGAGTTGAATCCCACAGAGATTTAAGGCTTAGCTGTATCTGTTTAATATCACTAAGAAGACAAGATTGAACAAAATTTTCTAAATTATAAAGATTGAGATTTATATTTCTAACTAATTAACTAGCAAATACTACAAAGCGTTAAAATTATCAACTAACGAGACAAAGGGTTGGAGACTAAATTAAGGAGGTCTAGAGTTATGATTTTTTCAATTGTCGGAATCCTTCTATCTATGTTCCCTACAATTTCGCCAATGTATTCTCTACCGATTGTGAGTACTTTGGTTGTCGTAATTCTTTCTTGAGCAACTACCACAATTTACTAGATGTATTCTCTCGAACTACACTAGCTGACATTAATTCACTGCTCACTAAGATCGCACCAAGGTTTCGTTATCTCTAATCCCGCCTTTAAACCCTCCGTATTGATCTCTCACATACGCTAGGAGTGATATTGTTCAACAACTACCTAAATATGTATCATTTCTCAAGCAACACATAATAAATAGGCACAGTCAATCGATGGTCATTCAATCAACAACAATAAACACTTAGTTGAACAAGTAGAGAAATCCAACGGCTCAATTATATAAAAATATAACAAGAATTTATCCTACAAAAGGTTCCATCAAAACCCTAGATAACAAATTAGCTATTCATAATAGTATGTAAAACTACAATACTAAAAATCATAACCAACAATGAAAAATAGGAAGAGGAAGGAAAAACTCGTTGAAGAATTCCCCGCCTTGCTCCTATTGTTTCTCTGCCTCCTTAGGTCGAATCTGTGTCAAAAATTGGTCTCCTCCCCTCAAAATACCGTTTTTCCATGTATATATACCAAGTAGGGTCGGGCCCAAATAATTATACCTTCTCCTACGCGAAAAAGGACAAGTTTCCAGGTCTGGACGTCCGCGGCGCGGTCCGAGCGCGGTACTTTGCAAGTCTACTGTTTCAGTTCGCATCAGGTCCGCGGTCGCGGTTTCGGCCGCATTTTTTATCCTGTTCCGTTTGGAATATGGAAAAACGTAAAACATAAAAGTTGTAGCCCTTTGAGTTAGATTTCCAACCATATATTGTGTAGCACAAATGGAGTTCTGAGTGAAAAGTTATGTGCATTTTACTAGACAGTGCGCAATATGCCTACTCGATTTTTCGTTTTGTTGCTTCAAATCACTTGAATTCATTCCATAACATCTATATAGCTCGAAATCACTCCTACAAGGCATAAAACACACAATTAGTGCAAAATACTAACGATTAAAACGCAAACTCAACTAAAGTGCAGTAAATTTGAGTGTAATATCATTACTAGGCTAGTAGCAGATAGACAAAATAGACATGATTCCCTTAAGTCACACGTCTAATATCATTATGCATGTGCCTCCATACGTGTAATTTAATATTTTCCCTGACAAACTAATAAACTTTACTAACAAAGGGGTGCGCATGATTGAATACTTTGTTAGTCTACTTGAATATACTAAATGTAGAATGTGTTTCATTCTGACCATTTATGTCTTATTGACATTAACACTTCAATTACCAATAGAGGCAAAACCTTTCTGATTTTGGAAGTCTTTTTTTTATTATCATTTTTCCTTATCTTAACTAGAGTCGACATCTGGAGCTGGAGCATCTCCACTTGGTTTAATTGTTGATGGAACAATCCTTTTTTATATCCTTGACGGCGAACTTAAAGAACTACCAATGCTCGTAGACCTTAAATTCCCTCTCTCTCTATCTCCGTGCATTTGTATATAACACAATTACATAAATACTTTGGTAGTTTTGCATATGAACTTTGTTTAAACTTTTATGCTATACAGCTAAAGCACGTGCAGCTTCTCTTTTGCTGCTCGATTCGTTATTTTACTTCTCATTTGGAAATATGCTTATTTGCTGAGTTTTAATGTGCAATATTTTTCATTTCTTGTCTTTGATATTAAGTGATTATGATGAGATGTAAGTATAGATCCTAAGCTTTAATTAAAGACCTTGACTATAAAAGCTTATAAAAAGATCTGAAACTGTTCACAGAATATCTTGTAACTAAATTCTAAAGTTTGGTCATTTTAACATCTCAACTGATGATGACTCCTACAAAAATGCCTCACTTCTATTTATTAATTATTCTTTGAGTTTTTTTAACTTGTAATGGGCATTTGGAATTACTGGTGTAGTCCTTTTCTGCTATTGCTCTTGATGCAAATAACTATATAGATAGCTTCTGAAGTGTAGAACAGGAAGATCAGAATAGTTTGTTCATCAATAAAATGATAATCAGACTGTAATATTTAATGTGTAGCCAGAAAATTTTTAGAACTTTGATTTTTCCGTTCTTTGTCCCAAAGTAAAGATTTGGACAACTTGAGTTGTTTAGTTAGCCCTTCTGGCTGAGTATAAACAAGAGTATCTATGGATGGCTCAAATTAAAACAAACAATTTGGACTGGCTTGGCTTCCAACAGGTTACATGAGTGACTCATTGTCTATTCATCATCTAATTTATCTATTCTTTCTAATTTCTTTTGAAAGATACGTGTAAATTTAGTGCAGTCTCCTTGACCTGTATATGTTGATATGGGTAGGTGCAAAATCTGTGAAGGTAGAGTTAAAGCAACAGAAAACTTCTAGTGCTTCTTCTCCTTTGAGATATCGCATATGGTGCCCTGCATTGTGCCAAAGGCTTGCAATCCCGAATCCACAAAATCTTAGTCTGTAAAAGTACAAGAGGGAGTGAATTGTTTATTTTTAAAATTAATCGCTACCAGTTGATTAGTTTTCTAGTTAGTCGACAAGATATAATAACTTGCATGATAATAGTAATGATAGAATTTAAGGTGCAGAAATTAAATGCAGGAATTAAAGACACCGGAATTTTTATACTGGTTCGGATTCAATGTGAATCCTAGTCCAGTCCCCTTCGGTTGTAAGGGAGTTCTCTTTCAGTGAATGAATTTTTCGAGTACACAGTGAATAGTGTGATCTACACCGATAGCTCAATTCCGATATCACTCGTTTCTCTTTGATACAATGTCTCATCAGTGTTGTTCTATCTTTCTTCTCTAACTTGTTACATAGCAAATCTAATAGAGCTACAATATTTGTTTGTAGTAAAACAAAGAGAGGGTATTTGGTTCAATCAAAGTATATGTGCTATGGTACAGATACAAGTTTAAATACTTTGAGAGAAGCTTGATTTCTGAAGAGATTTGCCAACCCAAGAGATTTGATCCTTGGAAAGAAATTGATTCTTTCCAAGAATAAGGTTATTCAGCAACGGCTTTGTCTTGACGACAGGCTTAATGACTTCCCTTATACGTGACTTGATGGCGCCAGATATCCTTCCTTGAATCTTGATCCTTCCAGATTTAGTATACTTGATTGATTATCTTGCAAGATCTTCGGTACTCTTGATTGATTTGATTCCTTCAGTCTAGCCTTAATTGATTCCGTCAGTATTGGACACTATCACTAATTCCTTTAATCTTGGATGCTTTCCTTGATTATCTCTTATTGATTCCTTCAATCTTGAATGCTATCCATGAGTTCCTTGATCTTCTCTGATTGATTCCGCCAATCTTGAATGCTATCCATGAGTTCCTAAACAAAGAACAAATATATTATTTTCATCATTAAAATCAGATCTAACGGTCTGTGCACAGCCTTTGAGTTTGTTCCATCTAACCAAGCTGTCAAGTTGGTTTCTGTTTATGAAGATGAATATTCACTCGCCTATGAAATTCTCGCTCTTGGGATTGGGATTTGTCAAACTACTTATACCTGGCAAGCCTTTAAGGTACCACCACCACCTAATTTGCTAAATCAGAACAGTGAGCCAAGTGGAAAGAGGAAGAAAATTGAGGTTTGCTTTAGAAGGGAGGTTGCTTATTGCATTTGGTATGTTGAAACGGAGGATGATGGTCTTGATATTGAAGTTGATGTTTTGGATATAATTGAACATAATTTTCAAGAATAAATAATGTATATTATTAAAATATATATATTTAAAATAATTATATTTTATATTAGGTGCATGAAATATATATTTTACAATCTTTGTTTTCTTTCATTCTGAATTGTGTAAATAAATGTTTGAATTTTTGTTATTAATACTAAAATTATTATTACTAACAAATTATTTTAATTAATTTTTTTACTATGCTCATTATTTTGTTATTCCACCATTATATATGCTTAAATACTTTTTATTTTTTTTAATTTATAAATAATATTTATTTATTCTATAGGTAAGTCCATAATATAAATTAAAAAGAAAAAATCATAGTATTAAAAAGTTTTAAAAAAATTAAAAAAAGATAAATGTTTATGATTTAGAGGGTAAAATAGGTATTTGGCAATCCAAAATTTGGAAAATCTAGTTGAGTGACCTTCTGAGTGCAATAGGCATAGTTCAGTGATTTTGTAGTTACAAACGAAAGTAAAGTGACTTTAGGAGATAATTTTGAATAGTTGAGTGACCATTTGAATAATGGACTCGAGTTCTAAATTACTAATGTTAGCATATGAAATATGCAATCAGCAAAGACTGAGGCATAGGATTGGAACAAAAATAAAAGGCCAAAGGTCCCAAATAAGTGATCCAGTTTCCACATCTGAAATCGAGAAACAGAATCCTTGTGGTATGAAAAATTTGCAGCTTATAAGGAAGAAAAAGACAACAAATATTATTAAAGGGTAAACTGATATGGCCTCACTTTCTGAATTGACAAATTTTTTATTATATACATTTGATATTAATTGATAGACCAATTTAGTGATTTGTTGTTGATGAGAGGGAGCGACACTACTGTGACGACCCAAAGGGTCATCACCTGTTTTCTTACTTATTCCGTGCTTCCGAGGCCTTGAAAACCTCATTTAGGGCTGCCTCGATTTGCGTGCGCAGTCTGGGCGCGTAGCCGGAAAGCTTAAATATGAATTCTGTGAGAAAAATGCTAAATTTTGATATTTAATTGATTAAATTTGACTTCGGTCAATATTTTGGCCAAACGGACCCGGACCCGTGACTTGACGGTTCCGGAGGGTCCGTAGGAAAATATGGGACTTGGGCGTATGCCCGGAATCGAATTCCGAGGTCCCAAGCCCGAGAAATGAATTTTTGTGTTAAATTGTTTTCTGGAAATAATTAAGGAAATTGGAAATGAGATTTGATTAAAAGACTATGGTATCGGGCCCGTATTTTGGTTCCAGCGCCCGGTACAAGTCTTATATATGGTTTAAGCACTTTCTGTAAAGTTTGGTTGAAAACGGACGTCGTTTGACGTATTCCGGACTAAAAACTCTAAATTTGAAAGTTTATGAAGTTTGAAGAAAAACTAGTGATCTTGAGGTTTGATTCATTGTTTTTTATGTTATTTTGGCGATTTGATCGCACGGTTGAGTTCGTAGGATGTTGTTGAGTTAGTGTATGTGTTTGGTTAGGAGCCCCGAGGGCTCGGGAGTGTTTCGGAGGTGTTTCGGGGTGGTTTCAAACTTAGGAAAGTTGCAGAAATTCTTCAGCTGTTGCAGACCCAGTTCCTTCTTCGCGTTTGCGATGCCTCTTTCGCGTTCGCATTGATTCTCTCGCGTTCGCATAGTTTGTAGGGCTCCTTCACCGCGTTCGCGTAAGGGTCCACGCGTTCGCGTAGGCCAAGTACTGGACCCCCCAACTTTTCCTCTTCGCGTTCGCACTCCTCCCATCGCGAACGCGATGGGTCTGATAAGTTACCCTTCGCGAATGCGATCCCCTTTCTGCGAACGCGAAGGGCAATTTTGCCCAGTTATATTTTAATTTCCAGAACAGTGTAGTTACGGGAATTTCATAAAAACACACGAGCTCCTTCTTCTCCAAGGTCTTTAGGCGTCCATTGAAGCTCCCTTTCACCAAAACTTCTTGGGTTAGTAAATCTTAACTCGTTTTCTTCATTTTCCATCAATATTTGTTGAATTCCTAAGCCTAAAACATGTAATTTAGGGTAGAAATTGGGGGAAATGGGTAGGGTTAGGGCTTTTTACTTTTTCTTGATTTAGACCTCGTTTTGGGGTCGAATTTGAGAACAAATTATATATTCGGGCTCGTGGGTGAATGGGGGATTTGGTTTTGGTCCGAACCTTGTGTTTTGACCAAGCGGGCCCGGGGCGATTTTGGGATTTTTGGAAAGAAAGCTTGGAAATCTATAATTAGACATTGGGTTTGATTTGTTTAGCATATATTGATATTATGAAGTCATTTTTGTATAGATTTGATTGAGTTGTAGCCGAATTCGAGAGGGAAAGCAGTTGTTGTGGATTGATTTGGCCTTGGAAGTTGAGGTAAGTGTTTGGTTTAACCCTAGCTTGAGGGAATAGGAGTTGAGTCTTATTTGATACTTGCTAATTGTCGAGTACGATGTATAGGCATGGTGACGAGTATCTATACATTGGTGTCTAGCATGACCGTGAGTCCTTATTTTGCGGATAGTTTGGTTGGTTATATGTCTTCCATGCTTAATTGATGACTTCTATATGTTATAAAGATCTTGTGAAAGAAATTGTGATCTTGAAACTTCGTGGAGCGTTGGCTCGGGTTGAAATACAAATTGTGAAGGTATATGAGATAAGTAACTCTTTGGAGCGTTGGCTCAAGTGATAATATGAACTATGAGATGAAATTGAAAGAAAGAAAAGACTTAATGATTTATTCCCTTGCCGGGACGTTGTTGGTTATTGATGTTGTACCCTTGCCGGGTTTTTAAATTGTTGTTTGTGTACCCTTGCCGAGACTTCTATTCTTGTTTTATTATTCCCTTGCCCTTGTTTGTGATTGTTGTTTGGGTGAGGAAGAGTGTTAAAGCACGAAGGGTGATGTCGTGCATTGTTTGTTTCTTGTGAGGAAAGAGTGTAAAGCACGAAGGGTGATGCCGTGCCGCACGATGCGTCATTCCGTGCCTATTCTATTGATTATATGTGAGGAATGAGAGTAAAAGCACGAAGGGTGATGCCGTGCACGTTTGTTTATATTATTGCTTGGTGAGGATGAGAGTAAAAGCACGAAGGGTGATGCCGTGCACGTTTGTTTATATTATTGCTTGGTGAGGATGAGAGTAAAAGCACGAAGGGTGATGCCGTGCATTTGTTGATCTCTGTTCTTTATTGTTGTATGAGTTGTGCTTTTCCTTAGTGTTAGTCCATTTATATTTGAAACTGTTATCTCCCCACAGCATGTTTCCCCTCCCACATTATTTTACTTGCCTTGTATTTCGATCCCGCTGTATATATATAATTGCACAGGTTTATGTGTTAGTCCAGTCTAGCCTCGTCACTACTTCGCCGGGGTTAGGCTAGGCACTTACTAGCACATGGGGTCGGTTGTGCTGATGCTACACTCTGTACTATTTTGCACAGATCCAGGTTTCGGGCAGCAACAGCAGTAGTGTGGGAGCAGGCCTTCAGTCCAGCGAGACATCGAGGTAGACCTGCAGGCGTCCGCAGGCCCGACGTCTCCTCTATCCTTTATTTTAGTCTGTTATCTCATTGTATTCGAGACAAATAGTTTATGTTCTCTTTCAGACGATTGTATTTAGTATTCTTAGTAGTTCGTGAGTATTGTGACATCAGTCTTGGGTAGAGGCTTATGTGAATTTTTCGCATTTCTATTCAGTTTTTCTATAATTTAGGACTTCCGCTTATTATTTAATTTCGTTGTTTTTATATTATTGCCGATAATTGTCAAACAGGGATTATGGTATTAATGAAAAAGTAATTAAATTTGGCTTGCCTAACTCTCATTAGTAGGCGCCATCACGACTCTCGAGGTTGAAAAATCCGGGTCGTGACAACTACCTATTTTTCAACCACATTTTTGAGTATTTAATTTTTTGGAAGATTAGAATTTGGCTGCCTCAATCGTCACTGTAAGGATTTTAGTAGCCAAAGATTTGGCAAGATAGCCTTGATTGACTCTTCCACAGTCTTTGATGATCAAGAAAAACATATGGCACCGTACTCTCCCTATTGAACTTATAAAAACGAAGTGGATGCCCACACCTTGAAAGTTTTGACTTTAATACAATATTTTGCTCTCAATTATTTTAATCTTGAAACTAAGATTACTTATGTATGTTCCAACAGGTAAATATGATCTTATCGTGTAAAGAAATGTTTCATTTTCAACTTATCTTAAAATTAAACTTAAAATTACAATATTATCTTCTAACCGTATTTATAGATAGACTGTGGGAGTATTTAAAAATTTTAAATAGCCATGTGTTCTTTTAATTTTACAAGTGGTCATGAATATCTACCATGTGGCCTTTTGCATGACGATATATGGCTAAATGGTAAAGTCATAAACAAGTGGTAGAGGAGACATAACAATTGTCTCTTTGCATGGAATGTTTTTGACAAGTAGATGAACACTTGTCATCTTCTTACAGAATTCTACAACTATAAATACCCAATTCCTATACCATCCGAAAACACCAATAAATACTTTGCTCTCTCATGATTGCTAATGATTAGTAATCATCACTACAAGCCTTTTCTTTCAATTACGTGTAGCCTTTTGTGTGTTCCAATTTCATTTATAACCTGTGTTTTATTTCCTCATTCCAAACTTGCTAGTATTATTTAATTTTGCTGATTCATGTATCCTCTAAATAAATAGAGATGGGCTTGTTTAATCCTGGGGAAACATTCCACATTGCTGAAATAGTTTCTTAGGACAGTGCCCAGCACGACTCAAGTCAATTCACGTATTTCCGCTCACAAATATTATTGCAGTATTATTGTTGTTATTTTTCCGTGTAATTTCCCTACAATCTAAGAAACTATTGCAAGTAATACTACTGCGGAAATTTTTTATGGTGCTACCAATTTTGGTGTTATCTCTATTGCTACTGTTCCAGCTGTCCTGCCAGATATCCATGGTGTTGCAAATACATTATTGCATCCACAACTTTGGCAGACACTAATGTCAAAATACAGGTATGTAGATAGACATGGTTACATATCTAATGCTAATATTAAAACCTTCAACAAAAATGCACCTCAATGCAAGAGAGAGCTGGGATAAATGACAATCTCACTAAGTCAAAATTAAATTTGACTAAAGCAGATAATATAATTGTTGCTGTTATTTCCCAAATAAATAATGTGGTCAATGTGAGAGATTGGGTGATAGACTCTGGTGCTACTAGGCACATATGTGCAAACAAAAATGAATTTTTGTCTTACACCCAAGTTGAGGAAGGAGAAGAGACTATTTATCTTGGTGACTCAACTCGTGTTCTTGGGAAAAGAAAAATTCTTCTCAAATTCACATCTGGTAAAACTCTAGCATTGAGTGATGTATTGCATGTTCCTAATATCCAAACTAATTTGGTTTTTGTGTGGTTACTAGGAAAAGTTGGAGTGAAGGTTTCATTTGAAAATAATGAGGTCGTATTGACCAAAAATGATATTTTTGTGGGCAATGAATATTGTAACCATGGTTTATTTGTGCTTAATATTTTTGATACCAGCAATAAAAATGCATTTTCTTCTGCTTATATGGTTGAGTCAATTTCTTTGTGGCACGCTAGACTAGGACATGTTAATGTCACGTATATAAAGAAAATACAGTCGTTAGGATTAATATCTAGTTTAGACTCAAATAATATTAACAAGTGTAAAATATGTGTTGAAGCTAAAAGTACTAGAAAGACTTGTTTTTCTATAAATAGAGAAACTGAAGTATTATCTTTAATTCACGCTGATTTAGGCGACTTGAAGCAGACTATGACTAGAGGTGGTAAAAGATATTATGTGACTTTTATTGATGATTTTTCTAGATATACGAAGTTGTATTTGCTTAGAAATAAAGGTGATGCATTTAATGCTTTTATTTCTTATAAAACTGAGGTTGAAAATCAACTTAGCAGAAAAATCAAGAGAATTAGATCTGATAGAGGTGGAGAATATTTATCTTTGAATGAATTTTGTGAAAATAATGGAATTATTCATGAAGTAACTCCGCCTTATTCACCTGATTCAAATGGAGTAGCTGAAAGAAAGAATAGAACATTGAAAGAGATTATGAACTCTATGTTAATTAGTTCTAATGCTCCTGATAATTTGTGGGATGAAGCAATTTTATCTGCATGTCACCTACAAAATAGAATACCACATAGAAGAACAGGCAAAACTCCTTATGAATTGTGGAAGGGTTATAAACCTAATTTAAAATATTTAAAAGTGTGGGGTTGCCTTGCTAAAGTTCTTTTGCTTGAACCTAAAAAGAGAAAAATAGGTTTTAAAACTGCTGATTGCATGCTAATTGGATATGCTGAACATAGTGCCGCATATAGATTTCTTGTTTTAAAAAGTGATGTGCTTGATTGCAATACTATAATTGAGACAAAGAATGCTGAGTTCTTTGAATATATTTATCCACTGTCTGAAAAAATTTCTCATACATCTGTTGAAACAAATAATAAAATTACCTCTAATGAGGAATTGAGAAGGAGCAAAAGGCCTAGGAAAGAATATTTTTCATATGGAAATGATTTTCATACTTTTCTTGTCGATAATGAACCATCAAATTATTTTGAAGTTATATCTTCTTCAGATGCTAAATATTGGAAAGAGGCAATAAAAGTTGAAATTGATTCTATTAAGAAAAATAATACATGGATTTTTAACTAATTTACCTCCTGGTGCAAAACATATTGGTTGTAAATGGATTTTTAAAAGAAAATTTAGTCCTGATGGATCTTTAGATAAATATAAAGCTCGGTTAGTAGCAAAAGGATTTTCTCAAAAATAAAATATAGATTATTTTGATACATTTGCACCAGTGACTAGAATTTCTTCTATTCGAGTTTTAATTGTCTTAGCTTCAATCCGTAAGCTTTTTATCCACCAAATGGATGTGAAAACTGCTTTTCTAAATGGTGATTTAGAAGAAGAGATTTATATGGTTCAACCTGAAGGCTGTGTCATTCCTGGACAAGAAAATAAAGTTTGTAAATTAATTAAATCTCTTTATGGCCTTAAACAAGCTCCTAAGCAGTGGTATGAGAAATTTGAACAAGTCTTACTGAGAGACGGGTTTTCTTCAGTTGAGGTGGATAAATGTGCTTATATTTGGTAAAAGTTTAAATATTGTGCAAAGTACTGAACTATTTTTGTCTTCTAATTTTGATATGAAAGAATTGGGTGAAGTAAATATGATATTGGGAGTTAAAGTTATAAGGAGTGAAGATGGCATAATGTTGTCACAAGAACATTATGTTGAGAGACTTCTTAAGAAGTTTGAATATTTTAATGTCACACCAGTGAGCACTCCTTTTGATGCTAACTCTCAGTTGAAAAAGAATAATGGTGATCCAGTTGCTCAGTCTAAATATGCTCAGATTATTGGGAGTCTGATGCATTTAATGAATTTTACAAGGCCTGATATAGCCTATGCAGTGTGTAGACTGAGTAGATATACTCATAATCCCAACAGAGAGCATTGGTCTGCATTAGATAGACTAATGAAATATTTAAGAGGAACCATGAATTATGGTATCCTATATAGTGGATTTCATTCTACTTTAGAAGGGTACAGTGATGCAAACTGGATCTCTGATTCAGATGAGACAAATCCACTAGTGGTTATGTATTCACCCTTGGTGGTGGTGCAATATCGTGGAAATCACCTAAACAGACGATCATCGCTAGATCGACTATGGAATCAGAGTTCGTAGCTCTGGAGTTAGCTGGTTCTGAGGCTGAGTGGCTAAGAAACTTCTTAGCTAATATCCCTTTAATAAAGGACGTATTGCTTCATGTGTCTATGCATTGTGATTGTCAAGCGGCAATAGCTATTGCAAAGAATAAATCTTATAATTGTAAAAGTAGACACATGAAATTGAGATATGATGTCATAAAACAGTTGTTGAAAGATGGAATAATTTTCATTGATTATGTGAAGTCAGAGATAAATTTGGCCGATCCTCTGACTAAACCCGTGGGAAGAAAATTAATTCTTCAAACCTCAAAAGAGATGGAGTTAAGGCCGACATGTTGTCAATAGAGATGGTAACCCAACCTATGTGATTGGAGATCCCATGAAGTAGGTTCATATGGGTAATAACAAGTCAATATTGGCACTGATACACTAAAAGAGAGTGCTTGATTGCTACTAATTGAGAGGCTGAGTTATAACTCTTAATGAAATTCATAGTCCTTATGGATGGTGTATTTAAAAGCAGTATACACTTGATGAATTCACCTATATGAGAGTGGAGTGGGCCGCTCCTATGAGATTTTGGCCTAGTCTCTAGAGCTCTCATGAATAACCAGGCACGCGCATGGTCTATTGGGCACAAAATCGCGTTGAACAGCAAAATTACCGGGGGTCAAAATGTGATTGATAAAATATCTGACTTACAATAAGAATTATTGGTTCATAGAAATATTATATTTCACCAGTAATTCTGTGAGTTAAATTTTATTGGTCTAAGTTTGGTTCATAGTCCAGATGACACCAAACCTATTACATTTGGGTCATGCAAATCCAGCAAGTCTATTCTTCCATTCCTTTATCCTTCTCCTGTAAATTTTGAAAATATGTGGGGATTGTGGGAGTTTTTTAAAAATTTTAAATAGCCATGTGTTCTTTTAATTTTACAAGTGATCATGAATATCTACCATGTGGCTTTTTGCATGAAGATATATGGCCAAATGGCAAAGTCATAAACAAGTGGTAGAGGAGACATAACACTTGTCTCCTTGCATGGAATGTTTTTGACAAGTAGATGAACACTTGTCATCTTCTTACACAATTTTACAACTATAAATACCCACTTCCTATACCATCCGAAAACACCAACAAATACTTTGCTCTCTCATGATTGCTAATGATTAGTAATCATCACTACAAGCCTTCTCTTTTTTCAATTACGTGTAGCCTTTTGTGTGTTCCAATTTCTTTTATTACCTGTGTTTTATTTCCTCATTCCAAATTTGCTGGTATTATTTAATTTTGCTGATTCATGTATCCTCTAAATAAATAGAGATGGACTTGTTTAATCCTGGGGAAACATTTCACATTGCTGAAATAGTTTCTTAGGACAGTTCCCAGCACGACTCAAGTCAATTCACGTATTTCCGCTCACAATATTATTGCAGTATTATTGTTGTTATTTTCCCGTGTAATTTCCCTACATAGACATCATATAATTCAACGTGATACCTAAGTACTATGTAGAGAAGTTGGAGCTTAGCTTCTTCCTCTTTTTGCCTTCACCTTAGTAGTGATTGTTGATCATTTGTCTTATAAAAGGATTAGCGTAAAATCATGCCTCCGCAACCAAAGGAGAAACAAAAAGGTGGGAATTGATCACAAGTATACCATACGGAATTCAACTTCCAGTATCATTCAGACAATAGGATTAAACATGCCTTAGGCTAAATTTCTCTAATATTACTGTTCATTCTTGCTAACAAAGTTATGGCTTGTAAAAATTAAAGAGGTTGAGCATAGATTAGTAAGGAGTAGGGTTATGGCCATATTGAAAAAACATCTTTTGCATGATTTTAAAAACTTCATGGACAAGTACAATTTTTGTGATAAATACTTATTCGCATTCGGTGTTTTACATTAAATTGAAAACACTTAATTTTTTTTAGCTACTAAATGTCAAAGTGATAGTACATACTACTATTTAACAAGTGTAAGCGATAAACTTAAAGTATGAAAAATACATATCTTGTGTTTATTAGTTTGAAGTTAATGTAAATATTTTTCCGTTTTGGCTGTAGCATCTAACTCCCTGAACTTTAAAAAATTACGACACTTCTATTTGTCATCACTGATGTCGGTTAAAATGTAGGCATCGTTTACCTTGACATGAATGCTAGACAGCTAGAGCCACAAGTTTTGGGCACGTAGATAAAGATTACCAAATTGACCTGACTCGAATCCACTACTAATTCGCAGACTGCACGATCGTCCCCCATTCTTTGTTCATTACAGACGCAATTGGCCAGTAAAAAATAATCGAAAAATGTCCGTCCTTGAAATTGTTGTTCAATCTGTATTGCTGTATTAAACAATAAAATTATTAAACTTTTTGAAATAGAAACAAAAACAGAAAGTTAGCAGAACCAGTTTGATGAAATAAATTATGAAAAAACAGTATAGGAATAAATCGAGCCCACTGAATGATCTGAAGCCGAAGCCGAAGCCGAGCCGAGCGACGACGACGACGGCGCGAGGCTTGCCTTCTTCTTAACTCTTTAAGAGCTAGAAGAAGAGCAATTGTATATATACCCATCAAAAGTCTTTTCTTCTTCCAATATGGGACAATGTCCCTTTGCCAAGGAGGAAAACTCAAATATTTCATTTTCCCTCCATTCCCATTCACCCACTTTAAGCTACACCAAGTTTAAAAGCCCAACAACACCCCACATGAATGGGGAATGGCTATAAAATAAAGGAATGCACGGACGCGTGTGTTTTACATGCAAGAATTAATTGCATCTGGATAAGTAGGTTTCCCTTTGAACTTTCCGTAGTGAACTTATATCGGATATACTCGGTCAATGTAGATTCGATATCTTTGAACCATCAAGCTTTGTTGTATGCTTAGACAACATAAGTCACACAATCAATCCTTAACCATTTATGGTTCTCACGGTTGTGTTCGTTTCAGTCATGAACGCCGCCTGGTTTCATGAGTGCTTAGAGAATGGGCCTTTACTTTCATTCCTCTTGAAGCGGCTTACACTTCACACTCGCATAGGTGATTTCTAAACGTGTAATCCTATAGACACACTATCTAGTCATATCCTGCCAGACTTAGCAAATCATTAAAAAGTTTTAAGCTTTATTGACTCAACAAAAAGCCTTAATGCTTTACCTCGATTTATGAACATTGTCTTCATCACGAGAATGGGTTAAGTTATTTGACAATGTTGAACCGTCATTCATAACTTAATTTGATCTGTTTGAACCTAGCTCGTGGGATCTCCAGTCTGCTAGGTAGACTTACCGCCATGATGACTTGTCCCAGACCTTAACCCCAATCCCTTTGATGATCTTTCAACTGCCTCTCTAGATAGGCCTTTTGTAAGTGGATCCGACACGTTATCTCTTGACTTTACATAGTCAACCGTGATAATACCACTAAAGAGTAGTTGTCTAACGGTATTGTGTCTCCGTATATGACGAGATTTTTCGTTATACATAACGCTCCCTGCCCTGCCGATTGCCGCTTAACTATCACAATGTATAAAAATAGGTGCCAAAGGTTCGAGCCAAAAATGGAATATCTTCCAAGAAATTCCGGAGCTATTCAGCTTCTTCACCGCTAAAGCTATGAATTCAGATTCCATTGTAGAACGGGCGTGTCACGACCCCAAACCGGTCCGGTCGTGATGACGCCTCTCGTGAAGACAAGGCCAGCCGACACAACACCCATATTAACCATTTAATTATTAAGAGTCATTTTAAAACCTTTAATTAAATAATATTTCATAATATAAGTCTGAATGAAAATGCGGAAATAACATACAAGCCCGACATCGGGGTGTCACTAGTCATGAGCATCTATCAAGGTCTGAATACAACAAGAGTCTGAGAATGTACTAAATACAGTAATAGAAATGAGAGGAAGGAAGCGGTGCTGCGAACCTCGTGCAGCCACCTTGCTAACTCTGATGACTCCGCGTCTGAGCAACCAGCACCCGCTACCGGGTTCCAAAATACCTGAATCTGCACACGAGGTGCAGGGAGTAATGTGAGTACTCCAACCCAGTAAGTAATAAGAGTAAATAAAGACTGAGCAGTAGGAAACAATGAATCCACATTTTTACATTAGTTATTGTGGATATGAATATGTAATTCGCCTCCGAAGATTAATGACGAAAGGTTGGTTTGTTTATCCGCAATTGAAAAAATCAATATCGATTGGATCCGTTGATATGCGTTTTTTCCTTCATTTGCTTAAACGATTGCCGTGAGTAAACTATAGGAATAATTGGATTTCACTTAGTTACAAGCAAGAAATAATAATGAAGAAATGAAAATTATACAATTTTTTTAGATTTTGCTATTTTATAGGGTCTATACGGACTCGAACCGTAGACCGTTCTCGGTAAAAACAGATCAAACTATTATTAAAATGATCTGAACTGTTTCAAAGACCCAACATGCATTTTTTTTTTGCATTGGGCTCTTTCATTAACTGATATAAATATCAGTTAGTCTGCCATTTTTTTTCTTGACAGAAAAAAAGATAAGGAAATGGCTCCATGTGCTCTGATTCATTATTTGGGAGCATTACCAAAGTGTTTCAAAGGTGGGATTATCTTGACGTAGGTCTGTCTCTGGCCTAGATCAACCTAAGTTAAATGAAGTCTCTATCGTTCTGCTGAAAAAATCAAATATGAAACTTCATACACCTTAAAGTTCATATGACGAAAAGAGATTTTTTTGAGGTCCTTATACTCATTATGCCTAGCATTGAATAGACTGGGTATTCACCTTATCAAGATCTCAAATCAATGATGGGGTCTGTTTGGCACCTCCTAAATGGGCGTCCAAATTGGACCGAACTCTTTGTCAGGCTATGGTTCCCTCAAAGTTATGGAGTAAGACATCGATTTCTCAACAAGATCANATATAGAAATATATATATATATATATATATATATATATATATATATATATATATATATATATATATATATATATATATATATATATATATATATATATATATTGCTGCGGTGTGCAGCCCAATCCATAGATATATAATCCTCACCACTAGGCCCTCGGCCTCTCTCAGTCATTAACCTCACTATCAGACTCTCAGTCTATCTCAGTCATCAATCTCACATTCAGACCCCCGGTCTATCTCAGTAAAACAGGGAACTCAGCCCATAACAGTTTTCACATTTTTTCTTTTAAGAATATAGTGATAAAGACGAATTTGAGTAATAACCAGGTAAAACATGACTGAGGATATGCTTTCAAACAAATAGAGTGAGGAAAGATAGCAAAAATACCCCTAAGGGTCTCAACAAGTCGGCACAAGGCCCCAAACATGGCATACAGCCCAAAAATATAAAAACATCAAACAATTAACTATCAAATACGCATTAAAATCATCGTTCGGGATGGACTAGGTCACAATCCCCAGCGGTGCTCTACCCCACGCTCGTCATCTAGCGTGTAAGTCACCTTAAAGTAACACAGCAATGTGAAATCCGGGGTTTCAAACCCTCAGGACATTATTTACAATCATTACTTACCTCGAACCGGCGAAATCTCTAGCTCGCGACGCCTTTGCCCCTCAAATCGGCCTCCACGCGCGTCGACTCTATCCAAAATCAGAACGAATACATCACAATATGCTAAGGGAACAAAGCCCAAGCGAAAACAATCGATAACGGGCACAAATCCTGAAATTACCAAAACCCGAGCCCCGAGCCCACTTCTCGAAACTCAAAATTTTTTACATCAACGGGTTCCTTATCCCCTCACGAGTTCATACATACCAAAATTTCCTAAATCCGACCTCAAATGGTCCCTCAAATCCCAATTCAAAAGTTCAAAATCCCAAGCCCTAGTTCTTCCATTTTTAGCTTAAGTTCCATGATTTTCTAGGTTGATTTCACAATAGAATCACGTTTTAGGTTCAAAAATCTTACCTCCAATCAATTCTCCTTGAATCCCTCTTGAATCTCCCTCAAAAAGCTCTCAAAATGATTGACTATGGAGGAAAAATGACTCAAAATCGCGGATGAAATAACTTATAACTTTCTGCCCAGCTCTGCAATTCCTTCATCGCGATCGCGGCCCAAGCCTCGCGATCACGAAGAGAAAAAATTCCAAGGCTCCCAAAATGCACTATGCGAACGCGATACCTAGTATGTGAACGCGAAGAACAAATCCACTGGACCCCCAAAGACTTATACGCGAACGCGAACCACTGCATGCGAACGCGAAGCACAAGGTCAAGGCCCTCCGCGAACGCGAGACCTCAAACGCGAACGCGAAGTCAAAACTCAGCCCAACCCAAATTCCTTCTACGCAATCGCAATGGACCTCACGCGATCGCAAAGGCTAAAATCATATGCAACAGCTGTTAAAATTTCTGCAACTTCTCGACATAGAAAATGGTCCGATTGACCACCCGAAACTCACCCGAGGCCCCTGGGACCCCATCCAAAAGCACCAACACATTCTAAAACCTCATTCAAACTTGTTCCGACCTTCGGAACACTCAAAACATCATTAAAACATCAAATTTGCATCGGATTCAAGCCTAAGAATCCCAAAATTTTCTAGATTACGCTTTTAATCAAAAACCCAACCAAACCACGTCCGAATGACCTGAAATTTTGCACACACATCCCAAATGACATGACGAAACTACTGCAACTTCCGTAATTTCATTCCGACCTCTATATCAAAATCTCACCTATCGACCGGAAAACGCCGAAATCTCAATTTCGCCAATTTAAGCCTAAACCTTCCACGGACTTCCAAAATGCATTCCGATTACGCTCCTAAGTCCCAAATCACCTGACGGAGCTAACCAAATCATAAAAATTCCGATCCGAGATCTTATACAAACAAGTCAAATCTTGGTCAAACCTTTCAAATTTCAAGTTCAACTGAGAACTGTTTTCTTCAAAATTCATTTCGATTCCTCTGAAAACCAAAACCAACGATTTACATAAAGTCATAATACATTACACGGGGAAAGTCATGCCCGAGAACTGGCGATCAAAGTGCAAAAGCTCAAAACGACCGGTCGGGTCATTACATCCTCCCCCACTTAAACACACGTTCGTCCTCGAACGTACTCAGAGTTGTTCCAAGAGCCAAGCAATCGCTGACTAACCTTACCATACACATACCCGGGGGTGATCCCACGTCACCCTATCTCACATAGTTCGATAACACAACATAACTGAAATTTGACAATCCATCCTAGTCCATAAACCATAGAACCACATTTCTGCTTCTAAAATCCTCAATACGATCAGAATCTCGCATTTATACAGTGAATAAGTCCAAACAAGCTGTAACAAACCATATCTGCTATCTCAGGCACAATCACATGAAATACCACATAACTCAAACACTCGCAGCGAGAACTTCTAATCACAGCAGTTGCACCTAACAACCGAATACCGATAGAAAGCCTCTTAACAACTAAAATCTCATTCCAACACTTCCATATACTGCCAATGATAAAGGAAACACGCAATAAACCATAACCATTTCTCAGATCAACCATCCATAAGGCTACTTCTCCTTTGGCAAGGACCATAGCAAATTTCTGAGCCGAACCTCGATATTTATCCATCAAACATGCTGGAATCGAATCCGTTTGTATTCATTACAGACCCCAACGATCTCATCTAATCCAACACAATTACTCTGGCGACATGACACATCAAGACAAGCTAAAGCCACAACTTGTGCAGTCCGCGTGCCAATAAGCAACAATCCGAACATACTCACATCACGAAACTGACTCAAATAAAAGAGCTGTACTTCAAGCTCACCAGTACCATCACAACACACGGCTGAGAACCCATCTCGCATCATAGAAATAGAACACACGAATCTAACCCGCCAGGTTATTTTTCCACATAGCTTCGCTACAACGCGCGAGCCTATCCAAACACTGCTCCCCATAAAACACCTCAAGTCACTATGCTTGAAATCGACAACCACGCTCAATTGATGTCTGGAACCAAAGCAAATCATTACACCCATGGTGAAACAAATGACATACACCACGCAAACCCGATAGGACATAACCGATACGCCATTCACCGAGCAACTCCCGATCACTCTTCCCGCTTGACTTCCATTATGAAACTCCGATAGAACCGCACCATAGGTGCCTATGACCCACAGATCGTAACGTCTCACAACACATAAAGGTAACTCATAGATCCCCCCTAATTGCTAATAGCTCAAAACAACCAAATCAACACATCCTTCGCCAACAGCAACTCGAAGTCAACAAAACCGTCTCGATGCCGGACACATATCCATATAGGTCCACCAATGGACCACACATCAACTCCAGTTACACACAACAGATAAATAATCCTTCGAAGGTTCACAATGATTGAATCATAGCACATACTAATATCTGACTAACTTACCCACATTTTGCCATCCACAACCACGAGCTAACCTGTATATGAGAATTTCCAGTCTCCAAGTCCATAAAACACACGAATTACCATATCTGATCCCAATTCCGCCACTCGCATATATAATTCACCTCTAGTACTCAATCATTCCATGAGAGATACTCTAAGATTCTTCTGTGCTGCCAAGCAAACTCGAATATCAGCAGGCGATCTGACAAGAAGTGCCGCAATACTACCAAAGTACCATCAACTTAATCACATTGCCCCTTTCTAAAACATATACCCTCGTCAAATCACCTCAATTAGTGTTACCATTTCCTTAATCATCTGAAGATCATTTCTCAAATCATCTGAAGCTCATTTCTCTATTTATCTGAAACTGCTCGTGCTGCCCAAGAATTTATGACCTTCCATTCAAACCTGAACCGTGACCTTACACATGCAAATCTCAATCTTACACAACATACCGCATAAACTGTACCACTCTAGGATAACCGTGAGAACTTCATATCCCTTCCGAGCCACAAACATCTACGCACTCAACTAGTCAAGAACTTTCCATTGGTCCTATCTAGAAGAATAACACTATACATCACGTGCTCCACAAGCTCATAGAAGATATACATCCCTAACCGTGGTAAAAAGCCATCAAGAACTCTCCGAATTTCATTTGCACAAACTAAACCATCAGGACTAAATTCTTCTAATTCAACCAAGCTTTGCAGACCACTAAAACCCAAGAGCATTGTCGCTAAACACCTGTATAAATGCATTACCTCATAGGCATCCAAAGAACTAACCATATCCTTACCATACCGATCCGAGCCACTACCAAGATATCCCATCTATCCGAGTTCCCTTTTGAATTACCTTCAACTTGATACTTAACATCACAGTTTCTCTACCCAGACTTACCACACGAGACCCAAGCACAAAACCACACTGTCTAAGACCCATAAGCCGCTGAATACTCTCTTAAATATTCCCAAAAGCACCACATTCCAAAATACTTTACTCTGAAGAACTTCCTGCGAATCTAAACCCGTTACCTTTACCTTCCTGATACTGACACATAGAATCCCATAACTAACATAGAAACACCACAAGTCTTGGCCTCTTCCAATGAAAACTTAGTCTAACCACATATACAACTTTAAGATGCCCAATTGTTACATGCAGAATCTTGAACACATTAGAACCATTCTCGCAAGCCATCCACTCTCCTCAAACCGCAATTAGCTCGACCGAACCGACCAACCTGTGCCTCATTAGCACTTCAGACCCTGTAGCATACCACCTTACCTTAGTCAAAAAATTTCCTTTACTCGAGCCATCCTCGGGCTCAATCTCCGCAAACCAAAACTGGTTCACTAGCACGACTCAAACCGGAACCAACATAGCACATAACTGTGCAATTCGCTAATCAATAGCAAACTCCCCCACTTGGCTCGAAGCCATAGTCAAAACTCGCACAATAGCTCATAACGCATATACTTTATTGTTGCCATAATACCATAGTGAGATTAACTCAATCCTTCATAAGCTCGTGGAACACAGACCATCTGGTACTTCATATCTTCTGCAAATCTCGCATTCCCCCTGGTAGCAGCTAAATCCACTTTCTTGAGCAACCCAAAATTTAAATTTCAACACGTATATTTCACTTGCAAATGAGATCTTCTAACAGACACGTAAGGATCATACAACCTCACACTTCGCAGGAGATAACCCACCTGCTTTGCCTTCAACTAAAATTTCGGCATACCTTCCACTGTCAAAAACTTTACACAGCCACTTAGTCTCCCTGAGTCCGAACTCATACCGCAACATAAAATTTACTTCACTACCAACTGGGAAACATGAAAAGATTCTTCACACACACATAACTCGCCGCTTCCAATTCATAGAATACATCTTGCAGTCACAACATACTCGTCACATAGCCATGCGACCGTCTCTTCCACTAATAGGGACACTACCGAACATATCAGTTCAAAGACACTTGCTCACACAATCGGCACCTCGGTGCTCAAGCCATATGCAAAATCCGGCCTCAAGTCCTCCAGACTAGCCCAACATTAACTCATAGAGATCACGTCTCGCCCCTCGATCGGGGAATCACAGGCCATCAAGGCACATCTGATACTGAGCGCTCATGCGCGCATGCGAACACGTGGAAGGAATTTCAAGAGTTAATTTTCAAGCTGAATCAAGGACGCACGATAAGAATTCAAGAATGTGAAGTTTTCCTAAAGGTTCTACAGCCTTCGAGGATAAATACAGACGTCTCCGTACCGATCCGCGAGACTCTACTAAACCTGCTCATGACTCGTGAGACCTATGTAACCTAGGCTCTGATACCAACTTGTCACGACCCCAAACCGGCCCGGTCGTGATGGCGCCTCTCGTGAAGACAAGGCCAGCCGACACAACACCCATATTAACCCTTTAATCATTAAGAGTCATTTTAAAACCTTTAATAAAACAAATTTCATAATATAAGTCTGAATGAAAATGCGAAAATAACATACAAACCCGACATCGGGGTGTCACTAGTCATGAGCATCTATCAAGGTCTGAATACAACAAGAATCTGAGAATGTACTAAATACAATAATAGAAATGAGAGGAAGGAAGCGGTGCTACGAACGTCGTGCAGCCACCTTGCTAACTCTGATGACTCCGCGTCTGAGCAACCAGCACCCGCTACCGGGTTCCAAAATACCTGAATCTGCACACGAGGTGCAGGGAGTAATGTGAGTACTCCAACCCAGTAAGTAATAAGAGTAAATAAAGACTGAGCAGTAGGAAACAATGAATTCACATTTTTACATTAGGCTCAATAAGCACAACAGGCTTTCAAATCATAATACGAGTCAATCGTCTCATTTTAAGTTCAGCTTTTTGGTAAAAATCATTTAAAATACCTTCCAGCAATTTCAGTAGGGGTTCAATATCATTTGAAATAAAAAGGAATGAAAACTATAAATCGGCCCTCGGGCAAAACATAGTTCGTAAAACAGCCCCTCGGGCAAAACCGCAATCATAAACACCTCATAACTTGAAAATCTCAGTGGAAATAACCAATGCCAAATTAGTGATTAAATTCTGAACATCTTATAAACCCCAATTTAAATAAAAGTTGTTTTAAAATATTTGTACAACATTTCGACAGAGGCTCAATAAAAAAAAAACGAGTGAAAACAGTCATTAATTCAACATATTCAATAGAAACTCACTTTAAAGAGGAGTGAAATCAACAAGTTCATAAACAGGCCTCTCAGGCAAAGCATCACTCATGTGCATATATATATCTAACGCCCCCTCGGGCTAGCCTCTCTGTCACTCGTGACTCATCTCTTACCAATCGATACTCGCACTCAGCATTCACGCTCAATAGGTACCATATAGTAACCGCTGCGGCGTGCAGCCCGATCCATATATCTCGTCGACGGCGCTCACTTGGGGTGTGCAGACTCCGGGAGGGGCTCCTACAGCCCAAGCGCTATATCGTTGCGGCGTGCAGCCCGATCCAACATATCGCTGCGGCGTGCAGCCCGATCCATATAAGTATCGTTGCGGCGTGCAGCCCGATCCGTATACATATATATATATATTGTTGCGGAGTGCAGCCCGATACATAGATATATAATCCTCACAACTTGGCCCTCGGTCTCTCTCAGTCATTAACCTCACCATCAGACTCTCAGTCTATCTCAGTCATCAATATCACATTCAGACCCTCGGTCTATCTCAGTAAAACAGGGAACTCAGCCCATAACATTTTTTCTTTTAAGAATATAGTGATAAAGACGGATTTGAGTAATAACCAGGTAAAACATGACTGAGGATATGCTTTCAAACAAATAGAGTGAGGAAAGATAGCAAAAATGCCCCTAAGGGTCTCAACAAGTCGGCACAAGGCCCCATACATGGCATACAACCCAAAAATATAATAACATCAAACAATTAACTATCAAATACACATTAAAATCATCGTTCGGGATGGACTAGGTCACAATCCCCAGCCGTGCTCTACCCCACGCTCGTCATCTAGCGTGTAAGTCACCTCAAAGTAACACAGCGATGTGAAATCCGGGGTTTCAAACCCTCAGGACAGTATTTACAATCATTACTTACCTCGAACCGGCGAAATCTCTAGCTCGCGATGCCTTTTCCCCTCAAATCGGCCTCCACGCACGTCGACTCTATCCAAAATCAGAACGAATACATCACAATATGCTAAGGGAACAAAGCCCAAGTGAAAACAATCAATAACGGGCACAAATCCCAAAATTACCAAAACCCGAGCCCCGGGCCCACTTCTCGAAACTCAGAAATTTTTACATCAACGGATTCCTTATCCCCTCACGAGTTCATACATACCAAAAGTTCCTAAATCCGACCTCAAATGGTCCCTCAAATCCCAATTCAAAAGTTCAAAATCCCAAGCCCTAGTTCTTCCATTTTTAGCTTAAGCTCCATGATTTTCTAGGTTGATTTCACAATAGAATCACGTTTTAGGTTCAAAAATCTTACCTCCAATCGATTCTCCTTGAATCCCTCTTGAATCTCCCTCAAAAAGCTCTCAAAATGATTGACTATGGAGGAAAAATGACTCAAAATCGCGAATGAAATAACTTATAACTTTCTGCCCAGCTCTGCAATTCCTTCATTGCGATCACGGCCCAAGCCTCGCGATCGCGAAGAGAAAATATTCCAAGGCTCCCAAAATGCACTATGGGAACGCGATACCTAGTATGGAACGCGAAGAACAAATCCACTGGACCCCCAAAGACTTATACGCGAACGCGAACCACTGCATGCGAACGCGAAGCACAAGGTCAAGGCCCTCCGCGAACGCGAGACCTCAAACGCGAATGCGAAGGCCAAACTCAGGCCAACCCAAATTCCTTCTACTCGATCGCGATGGACCTCATGCGATCGTGAAGGCTAAAATCATCTGCAACAGCTGTTGAAATTTCTGTAACTTCTCGACATAGAAAATGGTCCGATTGACCACCCGAAACTTACTCGAGGCCCCCGGGACCTCAACCAAAAGCACCAACACATCCTAAAACCTCATTCAAACTTGTTCCGACCTTCGAAACGCTCAAAACAACATCAAAACATCAAATTTGCATCGGATTCAAGCCTAAGAATCCCAAAATCTTCTAGATTACGCTTTTGATCCAAAACCCAACCAAACCACGTCCGAATGACGTGAAATTTTGCACACACATCCGAAATGACATGACGAAACTATTGCAACTTCCGGAATTTTATTCCGACCTCTATATCAAAATCTCACCTATCGACCGAAAAATGCCAAAATCTCAATTTCGCCAATTTAAGCCTAAACTTTCCACGGACTTCCAAAATGCATTCCAATCACGCTCCTAAGTCCCAAATCACCTGACGGAGCTAAGCAAATCATAAAAATTCCGAT
The DNA here is from genome assembly GCF_001879085.1 of Nicotiana attenuata. Lineage (NCBI taxonomy): Eukaryota > Viridiplantae > Streptophyta > Magnoliopsida > Solanales > Solanaceae > Nicotiana > Nicotiana attenuata. Next base: position 45,415,946 of record NC_032000.1, on the reverse strand, counting down.
CCGAGATCATATACAAACAAGTCAAATCTTGGTCAAACCTTTCAAATTTCAAGTTCAACTGAGAACTGTTTTCTTCCAAATTCATTCTGATTCCTCTGAAAACCAAAACCAACGATTTACATAAGTCATAATAAATTACACGGTGAAAGTCATGCCCGAGAACTGGCGATCAAAGTGCAAAAGCTCAAAATAACCGGTCGGGTCGTTACAGGGCGATGCACGTTTGTTTGGATGATTTCCAAGACACTGCTCCACCCCCAATTGTGAAAACATATCCACTCGTGGATTTAACTTCAGATAATTCGGTGATCCAATTTGCATCACTATATCCCTCAATCACGGAGAGATATTTGTTATAATGCAAAGCATAATTTTGGGTATGTTTCAGATACTCCAAAACTCATTTCATTGTCATCCAATGTATTTGATTGGGATTACTTGTAAACCGACTCAGTTTGTTAATAGCACATGCTATATTTGGTCGCCTACAATTCATGATATACATCAAACTTCCCAATATTCTTGCATAGTCCAGTTGTGAGTCACTTTCACCTTCATTCTTTTGAAGTGCATAACTCACGTCAATTGGAGTCTTGGCAATCTTGAAATCAAAATACTTGAAATTGTCAAGTACTTTTTCAATGTAGTGAGACTGTGATAATGCTAGACCTTGTGGAGTCTTATGAATTTTGATTCCTAAGATCACGTCAGCAGCTTCTAAGTCTTTCATGTTGAATTTGCTAGCCAACATGCGCTTAGTAGCATTTATATCTGCCAAACTTTTGCTCATTATCAACATGTCATCAACATATAAACAAACAATGAATTCATGACCTGGAGTATTTTTAATGTAAACACATTTGTCACACTTGTTGATTTTAAACCCACTTGCCAACATTGTTTGGTCAAATTTGGCATGCCATTGTTTGGGTGCTTGTTTAAGTCCATAAAGCGACTTAACAAGTTTGCACACTTTCTTTTCTTTACTAGGAGCCTCAAAACCCTCAGGTTGTTTCATGTAAATCTCTTCCTCCAATTTTCCATTTAAGAAAGTTGTTTTAACATCCATTTGATGGATTTCAAGACCATACACGGCCGCTAGTGCCACTAACACCCTAATAGATATTATCCTCGTTACTGGCGAGTAAGTGTCAAAGTAATCAAGGCATTCCTTTTGTCTATAACTTTTGACAACAAGTCTTGCCTTATATTTGTCAATAGTGCCATCAGCTTTCGTTTTCCATTTAAAGATCCATTTCGAACCTAAAGGCTTATTTCCTGGAGGGAGATCAACCGATTCCCATGTATGGTTATCCAAAATTGATTGAATCTCACTATTGACTGCCTCTTTCCAAAACGCTGAATCAGAAGATGACATAGCTGCTTTAAAAGTTTGAGTCTCATTTTCAAGTAAGAATGTCACAAAATCTGGTCCAAAGGAAGTAGATGTTCTTTGACTTTTGCTACGCCTTGGATATTCTACACTTGGAGTATTTTCCTTTGGTTCTTCCCGAGGTCGTTTAGGTCTTTCACTTAACGATTCCTATTCAGTTTTATATGGATAGATGCTTTCAAAGAATTCAGCATTATCTGATTCCATTACCGTATTAACATGAATTTCGGGATTATCGAATTTATGAAACAAAAACGACATGCTTTACTGTTTGTAGCATATCCAATGAATACACAATCTACAGTTTTTTGTCCGATTTTAACCCTTTTAGGTAAAAAAATTTGTACCTTTGCTAGACATCCCCACACTTTGAAATATTTCAAGTTATGTTTTCTTCCTTTCCATTTTACATATGGAATAGATTGCGTTTTGCTGTGGGGTACACTGTTGAGTATTCGGTTAGCTGTAAGGATAGCTCCCCCCCCCCCTCCCCTCCTCACAAACTCTGCGGTAATCCGGAACTTATTATTAAAGAATTCATCATTTCCTTTAATGTCCGATTTTTCCTTTCAGCAATTTCATTGGATTGAGGTGTGTAAGGTGCAGTAGTTTGATGGATAATTCCATATTCAGAACATATTTTTGCAAACGGAGATTCATATTCTCTACCCCTATTACGTCTAATCATTTTGATCTTTATATTCAATTGATTCTCCACTTCATTCTTGTATTGCTTAAATGCTTCACTTGCTTCATCCTTACTATTAAGAAAATAAATATAACAATATCGAGTTCAATCGTCAATAAAAGTAATAAAATACTTTTTTCCACCTCGAGATGGTGTCGACTTCATATCACAAATGTTAGTATGAATTAAGTTTAAAGGATTTGAATTCCTTTCAATAGACTTATAAGGATGTTTTATAAACTTAGATTCGACACATATTTGACATTATAATTTATTACACTCGACTTTAGACAACACTTCTAAATTAATTAACTTCCGCAAGATTTTATAATTGACATGTCCTAAACGAATATGCCATAAATCATTTGACTCCAATAAATAAGAAGAAGCTGAAATTTTATTAATACTGTCAACAACCATTACATTGAGTTTGAAAAGACTATCTGTGAGGTAGCCCTTTCCAACATACATTTCATTCTTGCTTACAACAACTTTATCAGAAACAAATACACATTTGAATCCATTCTTCACAAGTAAAGAAGTAGAAACTAACTTCTTCCTAATAGTAGGAACATGAAGAACGTTGTTGAGCTAACACCTTGCCGGAAGTCATCTTCTGGAAAATCTTCCCATAACCTTCAATCTTGGCTGTTGCATTATTTCCCATGGAAAGCTCTTCTTCGGGACCAGCAGTAGAGTAAGCCGCAAATGCTTCATTGACAGCACAAATATGTCGAGTGCCTCCAGAGTCAATCCACCACTCCTTCGGATTTCCAACTAGGTTGCATTCCAAAAGCATTGCACACAGATCATCAATGTCATCATTCGTCTCCACTATGTTGGCATGCCCCTTCTTCTTATCCTTTTTCGGGAGACGACAATCAGGGGCTTTGTGACCAACTTTTCCACAATTATAGCAATTGCCCTTGAATTTCTTTTTGTTCTGCTCCTTAGTCTGTCCAGAAGACCTCTCTCTCTTCTTACTTTTTGGAGCAGTCTCCTAAATGATATTAGCTCCCATGATCGTTGAATTTCCACGAGACTTCTTCTTGGCTATTTTGTTGTCTTCCTCAATCTTGAGACGAATCACAAGATCTTCCAACTTCATTTCTTTGCACTTGTATTTAAGATAGTTCTTGAAATCTCTCCGCAAAGGAGGCAATTTTTCAATCATTGCAGCCGCTTTAAATGCTTCATTCACGATCGTACCTTCAGCAATAAGGTCGTGAAAAATAAGTTGAAGCTCCTGAACTTGGGTTCCAGCAATTTTGTTGTCTATCATTTTATAGTCTAGAAACTTGGAAACCACGAACTTCTTCAAGCATGCATCTTCAGTCTTGTACTTCTTCTCAAGTGCGTCCCATAATTCTTTCAAAGCATTCATCGTGATGTACACATTGTACAGGTCATCCTCTAAAGCGCTTAAGATATAGACTTTGCAAAGAAAATCTGCATGTTTCCATGCCTCAACAATCATGAATTTCTCGTTGTCCGGCATGTCCGAGCAGGCATTGGAGGTTCTTTACTAGTGAATTTCTGCATACCAAGTGTGGTAAGCCAGAAGAACACCATTTGCTGCCATCCTTTGAAGTTGGCTCCAAAAAATTTCCCTGATTTCTCAGCCGGTGGAATAAGAGTTCGGCTTGACGAGGCTATCGTTGCAGCCGCAACAGTCGCAGAAGGATTTTCGTTATCAATTGTCATTTCTCACTGTCAACAGAAGAGTTCAATTAATGGCAAAACCAGAACAGTAAACAATATTGTAATTAACAATAAACAGTGCGTATGATAAATAAAAACCAAAGTTTTTATATATTGTTTCACAGAAAACTATTAAGCTTTTATGTTCTTCAAATCGTTTTCTGAATTTCAATACTTGATGAAGTTTTTATATCTTCGAATCAGAATAGTAAAATTCAGAATGAGTAGAAAACCACACAGGTTTTAATCTCGACAAACAAAATACAGAATATAAAATGTAATTTCCTTAAGATTTTTGCTCTATCTGTATTGTTGTATTAAACAATAAAACCATTAAACTTTCTAAAATAGAAATAGAAACAGAAAGTTAGTAAAACCATTTTAACGAAATAAATTCTGGAAAAATAGTGTAGGAATAAACCAAGCCCATTGAATGCATAGTGTGTCCTTAAGGAAATTATTTCCCTCTAGTACCATAGGTGTTGGAATATATCCTCCCAAGATAGAACGATTTAACTCACCAGTGTATTGGTACCAAAAACTCCGACGAACTTCGAACCACTCAATGGTCGTAAAACACACTGAAAAATATTGTACAGAAGAAGAAGAAGAAGATAATCAAAAAATTTAGTAAGTAAAGATTCTGGGACTCAAGGAATATTTATAGACCATTTGGCACTGTTTCGGAAAAGGTTTGCAACCTTTCAGAAACAGCCATAGTTGTTGGAACAGGTGGGAAGAAATATTGCGGGAAAACAGAAAATGAATTTATAATAATCCGATTGAATTTTCTATAACTAATTAAATTAATTAATTTTAATAATTAAAAGAAATTTTGTCCAAAAATATTAATCAATCAATCGATCTTTGACCGAATCCGAATCCAAAGTCGAAGCCGACCCGAGCGAGCGACAATGACGACGGCGCAAGACTTGCCGTCTTCTTAACTCTTTAAGAGCTAGAAGTAGAGTATTTGTATATATACCCATCAAAAGTCTTTTCTTCCTCCAATATGGGACAATGTCCCTTTGACAAGGAGGGAAACTCAAAAAGGTTTGCAACCTTTCAGAAACAGCCATAGCTGTTGGAATAGGTGGGAAGAAATATTGCGGGAAAATAGAAAACGGATTTAAAATAATCCGATTCAATTTTCGTTAATTAATTAGGTTAAATAATTGAAAGGAATTTTGTCCAAAAAGATTAATCAATCAATCTTTGACCGAAGCCGAAGCCGAAGCGGAACCGAGCGAGTCAACGACGACGGCGCGAAACTTGCCTTCTTCTTAATCTTTAAGAGCTAGAAGTAGGATAATATATATATATATATATATATACACCCATCAAAAGTCTTTTCTTCCTCCAATATGGGACAATGTCCCTTTGCCAAGGAGGAAAACTCAAAAAGGTTTGCAACCTGCAAACCTTTCAGAAACAGTCATAGCTGTTGGGACAGGTGGGAAGAAATATTGCGGGAAAATAGAAAACGGATTTAAAATAATCCGATTGAATTTTCGTTAATTAATTAAATAATTAAAAGGAATTTTTTCCAAAGAGATTTATCAATCAATCTTTGACCGAATTCGAAGCCGAAACCGAGCCGAGCGAGCGACGACAACGACGCTGCGAGGCTTGCCTTCTTCTTAACTCTTTAAGAGCTAGAAGAAGAGAAATTGTATATATACCCATCAAAAATCTTTTCTTCCTCCAATATGGGACAATGTCCCTTCGCCAAGGAGGAAAATTCAAAAAGGTATGCAACCTTTCAGAAACAGTCATAGTTGTTGGAACAGGTGGGAAGAAATATTGCGAAAAAACAGAAAACGGATTTAAAATAATTCGATTGAATTTTCGTGAAATAATTAAATTAATTAATTAATTAATTGAAAGGAATTTTGTCCAAAAAGGTTAATCAATCAATCTTTGACCGAAGCCGAGTCGAGCGAGCGACGGCGAGGACGGCGCGATGCTTGCCTTCTTCTTAACTCTTTAAGAGCTAGAAGAAGAGCAATTGTATATATACCCATCAAAAGTTTTTTATTCCTCCAATATGGGACAATGCCCCTTTGCCAAGGAGGAAAATTCAAATATTTTATTTTCCTTCCATTTCCCATTCACCCTCTTTAAGCTACACCAAGCTTAAAAGCCCAATAGAAATATGCAAAATTATCGGATTTATCTATCATTAATACTTTGGCACAAATTATATCTTCATCGTTTAATATTTGCTTTAAATATGTTTTTATTTTAAACAATCTGGCATATCTGATCTCATACGCATACTGTAAGGACATATTTAACCCATTAAAATTCCTAAGACTTTGTATTATTGAATTTATCTTGTTTGATTCATGATAATATTGTGGATATCGACTCATCTCAATTTTTAATGAAGAAATAGACGATCTCAAGTTCTTTTATCCCACTTAAAAAGCCCCTCAAGCACAAAGTGAGGTTGACTTAGATAAAAAGAAAAAATACAATTCATGTTTCAATTTTGGGGACTGAATATACTTAGTATAGATGATGGATCAGGTTGGGAAAGGAAAATGTGTTATATTGAACATTTCAGTCATCGCATGAACTACTTTTTTTCCCTTCAAATAACAGTAAATTTAAAAAATACTGCTATTTCTTTTTAGGGTGAATTCATTCTGTTTAAGTAATTCAGTATTAAGTAATTTTGATTTTTTTTTAAATAAAAATATTACTATGAATTAATAGAAATATAAATATGTGAAAATTTGAACAAGTATTGGCGTTGTTTGTGAAGTTCTGCATTACTACTTCACCTGCTTATTTTTTATCTTATTTGAGAATGAAAATTTATATAATTTTGTTTTTATGGTCATGACTATTATATAGAAGTTTCTCCTAAATATGATGTGTCATTATATTACATATCTTCACCGAGTTAGGAAAATTAAATAACCCTAGATAATAATTAATAAGGCTTATTTGCCGGGGAGAAAAGAATTATACCTATATCAACATCGCACTCTCTAACAAGTTCACTAACTTTATTATATAAGCTAGAACGACGTTTAGAAAATGAGGCATAATGATCGCCTTTTTATCCTTTAAAAATAGATTTATATACTAGACAAAATAGTCATTTAATTATTATCTTTTTATATTAAGGACCTAGAAATTCATTAAAATTTGATTATTAAATCTTTCCTTATTTAAATTATATGTACCTAAAATTTAAGTTTTTCTAATGAGACCATGCCCTGGATAATGGTGCATCACCTACTCGGCCTCATCTTGCAAGGGCAAGGGGGATCCCCTGGCTAGGAGGGTATTCAGCAAGTGCTTCCAAATCTCCTCAACATAGGGCAACGATTGATAGTTGAAACCTCTTTTTCAAGTCCCGGGGGACTAGTTGCTTGGTTCCGACCATTTCCGCTAAAGAAAAAGCCATTCCTGACTAAAGAAAAGTCAAAACAAAAGGTAGGCGGTCAGACCTATGGCATGTAGCATAGAAAAACCTTCGCCCTTAGCGAAGGGCTTTGAACCAATTACAATTTTATATTTACTAAATCATTCAAAAAGTCAACTATTTGAGACGTTAGTACAAAAATTGAATACATCTTTTTTGCAATTGTTCTATATAGCAGTTTTCTTAACATTTATGAATAAATTTTTTGAAGAACAATTTTACTTACACTTAATATTTTCAATAAATTACCTTAATTCTCTGATTATGTGGTAAATTCATGTGAGACTAATACTAAAAACTACTAAATATATACGCAAATTCTACTCTTTTTAAATAAAAAAGAAAATTGTCTTCTCTATTCAATCTATGTTATTATAAAAGCACGAAACTTCAAAACTAAATTGGTCAACTTTTTTATCATTTAAAAATAAATATTATATCGGATAAAATTATCATGTGATTAGTATTTTCTAATATTTAGGACATTAAAACTAACTAAAATTTTGACTATTATATCCTTCCTTTATTTGAACTATATATAAACTCCTAATAGGAATTTACCCTACCAAAATAAGTTATGTAAGTCAAGTAAAATTATTTTCAAAAGAATTTATAATTATAAAAAAATGATTTTTTTGGAACAATAATAATCCAGGTGACAATAAAAGTTTTCCACTTTGAGATACCAGAAACTCGAGCTGCAAGTCAATTGTAGAAGAAAAGAACACAAACTTAAAGCAAATTGTATAGAAAGCATACTCAAGAGCTCATGATTATTTTCAAATTGCTAATGTTTGTTGCAGACTCAAGCGATTCTTTTTTAAGAAAATGTTAATAGAATTTACGTAGACTGTTCTACTATCAATAAATCCATTTAGCATGTAGTTATTGCATGTAACAAGCAAATATTAGAGTAGAGATATGTGGCTGACTGATATTACCTATCATTATTGAGCTAAGGAAAGTAAGAACATTCATATCAGCATGTATAATCTCTTTATTATGATAATAATAAGATCCTAGGTATCCCTAAAGAAAGTCCAAATAATAAAGTATACGAGGACTTTCGTAGAATAGAGATCTTCCTTTATTTAATTTGAGAAATAAGGATTAATGTTCATTATTGTTGTAGGAACTCAATTTTTTTCTTTAATTCTTATTTAATAAAAAATAAATATATAAAATATACGAGATACACGCGCAAGCGCAACGCGCGTACTCTAATAAAATTAAAAGAAATACCTGTTCACTTAATATGAAACTATTACTGTATTTGAAAAGCATCAACTCTTTTTACTACAAAAGTTTAATTATCTAAACTAGTAAAATTCGAAAAAGAAAATTTAAACTAGTAAAGTTGACGCACGTGCTCTAAATTTTCAACTTTAGTAATAGACAAATGAACAAGCGCCATCTATTTCCTTGTCGGAAAAGGATAAATCAACGGTAATACATCTTCCACGTTGTATTATCCTATTGGCTACAGTCACATCAAAAGATACAGCTCTCTCATTGGTCCACGTTCTGCACTTCTAGAGCAACACGTAATTGGAAATAAATAAAAAAATAGAGACGAAAACAATTTAAAAAATAAAATCAGAAAGAGCTGCGCTTTAAAAACACATCAAAGAGGAAAGAAGACACTTGTCGACTCCAGCAAGCCCTTAATCAGCGAAGAAGAAGGAAACGACACGCTTCAGCTCTCTTCTGCTCCCTCCCTTCTCTGCATCAAAAAGGGTATATTTGTCTTTCTACTTCATACTTTGTTTTGTCTGTATTCTAAGAACAACTCAAGAAATTATCAATCTTTTTTCTCGATCTTTCTTTTTTGATTGACCATTTGTCTACCAAATTAATAAAGTTGAAATATTTGTAGCTTGGAATGAGCTTGAACAAGATTAATACTATGTTGTTTCTTTTATTTATGAACTACTATTATATTTTGTTTAAGTATAGATGATACTGGGTGGTTGTGATTTAGGTTAAAGTTGATACTTGAATAAATTTTGATCTGAGGTTTTGGGGATTGTTAAATCTTGGATCTATGTTGTATACAAAGAATGTTCTGGATTAAGTTAAGTCAAACTGATCTAGGCTACTAGCTCTATTAGTATGTTCTATACTGAAATGAGCTATACTAATATGTTTGACCCCCAAAAAAACAAAAAAACTATACTAATATGGGTTTTTGAGTAAAACCAGATTGATCATGAATTCTTCAGTTAATCAAAGTTACACTAAAGTAAGATTGTAAAGATTGCATCTTTCTCTAGTGGGACATCTTCAATCTGGATATGAAGAACATGTCTTGTTATTTTTGGTTAATATTATCTTAAAGTATCTATGTTTAGACATTCTTTAGGTGAGGAGGTGGTACTGGAATTAATACTTGCTCTTTTGGGCTGAAATGAAGCAATACGAACAGTGATGATTCATATAACTGATTCCAGCTTGTTTGGGATTGAGGCGTAATTGTTGTTGTTGTTGTTATAGCTGTCTTTTGGGCTGTGAAAGAGGCCTTTGAAATTACCATTTAATTCTTACTACTGAACTTCTTTATCAGATATCCAAATACCTTTTGGATTCTCTTACCATGGGATCTTACTTGAACTTCAAGAATTTTGCTGACTCGCCGCAGCCAGAGAATAACGGTGGGAAGTCAATGTGTAATGGTAATTTCCCTTTGGCTAGGCAATCTTCCATATATTCCCTGACCTTTGATGAGCTTCAAACTACGTTTAGTGGACTTGGAAAAGATTTTGGATCAATGAATATGGAGGACCTCTTGAAAAGTATTTGGACAGCTGAAGAAACTCAAGCTACGGCATCTACTACTGGTGGAGTAGATGAGAGTGTAGCTGCAGGAAATTTGCAGAGACAAGGTTCTTTGACATTACCTCGAACACTTAGTCAGAAAACAGTTGATGAAGTATGGAGAGATTTTCAAAAAGAAACAGTTAGTGCTAAAGATGGAAGTAGCACTGGGAATTCAAACTTTGGGCAGAGGCAATCTACCTTGGGAGAAATGACATTGGAGGAGTTTTTGGTTAGAGCAGGGGTGGTTAGAGAGGATATGCAGTGTACAAATTCAAATGGTATTACATTTGACAATGGTTCAAGTCAACACAGTAACAACAATGGTTTGAACATAGCATTTCAGCAACCAACTCAAAACAATGGACTGTTGATCAATCAAATTGCAGCTAATAACATGTTGAATGTGGTTGGTGCCACACCTTCACAGCAACAACCTCAGCACCAACAGCCTCTTTTTCCCAAGCAAACAACGGTGGCATTTGCATCGCCTATGCAATTATCAAACAATGGACACCTGGCTAGCCCTCGGACAAGGGCTCCTGTAGTTGGAATGTCCGGTCCTTCCGTAAATACAAATATGGCTCAAGGCGGAGTTAGGGGGATGACCGGATTTCATAATGGAGTTTCACCAGCAAAAGGAGGATCCCCTGGAAATGACTTTGCTGCAAGGAGCAATACAGATACATCATCTCTTTCACCTTCCCCTTATGCATTTAATGAAGGTGGAAGAGGTAGGAGATCAGGCAGTTCTGTGGAAAAAGTTGTGGAGAGAAGGCGTAGGAGGATGATTAAGAACAGAGAGTCCGCAGCTAGATCAAGGGCCCGGAAGCAGGTGAACTCATATGTTCAGCTTTATCTGATCAGTTACAATTTTTTTTTCTTGTGCTTCTGATTGTTGAGCTCATTATGCTCAGCAACATTATACTGTAAATAACAGAACTGAAACTTTTGGCAGCATTAACATTTTAAGAACTCCCGATGAGAATCTTCTCTAATTTCTTTATACCTAACAATGTCTGATATTTTTCAAACATTGCTATATCTCCTTACAACAGCTTCCTTATGTTTTATCTACTTACAGAAAAAAAAGCTTTCTTATGTTTTATCAAGCTGATAATCTTTATAACCAACCCTAGAAAAAGATAGGCACAGGTACTCGTGGATTAATAAATTACCCGATCAAGCAAATAATACATTAAGTGTGGCTGGCTTTTAGGAAGAGCATGTGCACTCAGTTGCAGCTTTAGATTTTTGGATCTTTATTACAGGTGTGAGGAATTTGAGAGTGAAACAGGGAGTAGTTTGCTATAACACGTTTATAAACTTTGGTATCCTGTGATTAACAACTAGAATTTGTTACTGTAAATGTTTATATTGTGAATGGATTTCTTAATCGCAATTTTATTTGGGATTTGACAGGCCTATACTTTAGAGTTGGAAGCTGAAGTGGCAAAGCTAAAAGAAATTAATGAAGAGTTGCGGAAGAAACAGGTATGTTTCAAATGGTCAGGAATCACAGAGTTACTGCAATGTCACTGATAAGTGTTCTAATTGTAACTTTCACTTTTGAATTTTTCGTGCAGGCTGAAATTATGGAGAAGCAGAAAAATCAGGTGCGAAATTCTTGTAGTAATAGCAGAACTTTCTGTTCGTCAATGACTATTCTAATACTAGTTGGTAAAAGGGTGAGTCAAAACAATATAAATTAGCCACATTGTAAGCAAATGAATAAGATTAGTAGTAGTACATGACTTACTAATCAACAAAATGAGCAAAGCTTCGGTGAGACAAGCTACATTTAAGTCATCAACTGCCTGAGTGGATGGAGTAATTACGCATTCTTGTGAAAACTGTATTACCTGTGAATATTTATAAATCTGCAAGTTTATTCGGCTTCTACTCAGTGAGATTAGAACATGTTATTAGTCAAACCAAGTTGTATACTGTCTGATCCCTAGATTTGGCTGTTAACCATTCGTTTCTGTGCAATTGCAGCTACTGGAAAAGAGGAATATGCCATGCGGTTACAAATTAGGATGCTTGAGAAGGACACTGACAGGACCTTGGTAGAAGAATGAGAAGTTTAAAGCAAAAATTCTTGAGTTCAAGCTTAGGAACTAGTTAAATAGGTGGATGTAGTTTTGAGTTATGATCTGATTCAGATCTATCTTCTTCACATGTTTGGTAACTTTATGTATGGGGAGTGAGATCGTGCCCATGTATGTACATTATGTAAACAATCTGCTTGTATGAAGTTTCCTCTTTGTGTACTTTTTATTTCTTTCACACATTAGTTATACAGGCAAGTAGGATGCATCAGTTCAATAGCTAGGTGATAGATTTATCACAAAAAACAGGTAAGAGGTAAACATATTTAGACATAGGTTTTTCTGTAAAGATAACAAGCAATTTATGAACCGATTGTTTCTGCTTTCTTACTCTTTCAAGTCTTGCCACAACTGGTAAAGGGATACGACCGAGGCGCAAAGTACTTGTGATGCCCTCAGGTAAATGTGTGACAAAACCAAAAAAATTGTCTATATATTCTATCAACTCTTGTCTCATTTCCAAAGTGCTCATTAGTAAAGATGAACAGTATTCTTGCAGTCTCCTGGATTATGAGATTACACAGAATATAATTCCAAATCTACAAAAGAATCTATTGTCCAGTATAAACCAAGATCAGGTACAACATATAAGCAGCACTCTTTCTTTCTCTATTTATGCTCTAAATGCCAATAAACATGATTCTGGAGGCCAATCCTACGCGAAGAAAAGAAACTTGAGAGATGAGACTAAGATAAGGTGAGGGGCAATTTGCCAATCACTGTTGTCATTGCTTTTATCTTCCCTCTTTCCAATGCATGCCAGGCAGAGTGATAGTAGATGCCCTAATGCAAGGTAAGATCTGGTAGAACTCTGTATTGTAAGGTTAGGACTATATCTTCTTAAGAAAAGGGAAAAGGATAAAAGTGCATGTATAAACCATCTTGCTCTGAGATATCCACCCAGTTTGTCATGATTGCAGATAAACGCTGACTTGGCTACTGCATTGAAATAAATCGAATACCTTTGACAGACTTAGGAAAACTTCACCCTTAAGCTTGTTATGTCTGCTACCAAGTCATCAGGGACCAAAACTTGTGTTTTCTTGTACTGGACAGTGAAGTATGTAGTCCATCATTTTAAGCTGCCCCTTTAACATACTTGGGCACTCTAAAGTTTGCAGGACTGATATTTCTAGCTCCTAGGGTACTGATAGACAAGGCCTTCCGCTACACTCCTTGCCCTTGCATGCCCGAAAAGCTTGCTCACAATAGTCAATGCAAACTGTGTTGCTGTAGCAAGCCCCTGGCTTGTGATGAGTTTACCATCAATAACTACTTGAGCATCATTCACCCCATCTTTGAGCTTGTTTATGATGGCAGGATGTGCAGTGGCTTTCTTGTCCTGCTTAAGGAAGAAAGTTTAAATTATACTTATTCTCCCAAAATTTAGACATTTGAATGGCTAACAGCATACCTTTATTAACCCCTGTCTCTGCAAGACTACAGGTGAAGAGCAGATTGCACCAAATATTCTTCCGGCTGATTCTTGTTCCTTAAGCAACTTCTTCAGAACTTTTGACTTGTGCAGCCGTTCAGCCCCAGCAGTTCCTCCCTAAAGAATTAGAACCAACTAATTAAAAGCAAGTGATAGGACCTAAAAAAATCATTCTCATTTACGAGCTGCTAATAGGTACATTTTCATCAGTATAGGGGCTTTTCTTTGTGCGCCTATAACTTTGGGAAAACTGGCGGAAATGCTGGTTAAAATTAAATGAGAAGATTTAGCCTCACCGGGAGGATAATCAAGTCATATATGGAGTCAGCAGTAGCATCAATCAACTTGTCTGCAACAATTTTTGTTCCACTTGATGCCAAGACCTGTGCTGATTTTTCCACTGAAGCCACCACAACATTCACCTTTGCTCGTCTTAGAATGTCTATCAATGTAACAACTTCAATTTCTTCAGACCCGTTAGCTACTGGAATGAGAACCTACAACATTGTGAAGACAGAGAATTCCACATGTTTCAGGAAAGAAATTCTTATTAAACAGAAAAGTGAAAAACCTGCCAGATGTAAAAAATCAAGAAAAGGCAAAGCCTTTATTGTTTCTTTACGCGACAGTATTATTAATCCTAGGACACAAGTGAAAATTTCTCAACGAGTCAGACAGGCATCGGCCTGTAATTGTTCCTAGATAATGGAGTTACTTTTATATATATCTCAAGCACAAATTCCATGTGAAAAGAGTATATTTCCTACGGTTGAGAACATTTTCAACAAACCCTTTTGCAAAGTCAAAAAAAAATGTGAGCAAGAGAAGTAAGCTGTGAAGAATAGTGTAACTCAAATGGCATTTTGAATCTTAAACCTTGATAGTGAGAATGTGAGATAGCTCAGTTAACTATTCAAGCATAAAGCTCCACTCAAGTTCAAGGCAGATATGATGAATGGATAAGCACCGAATAAGGAAAATGCTCATTCACAGATAAGACCATTAAACAGTGCCCTTGACATTATTCCACAAGATAAAGAATTCATAGGAAGGTGATTGCATTGTTATTGAATTTAACTTAGTAATTGCAGTTTAAATTCCAGCTATACAAAGCAAAAACAAGGAAGCTTACTTGCGGGGTGTGATCTAGAGACCATCCAACTTCATTAAATTCTTGTCTCTTTGGGTCATCGTCTGCGGGATTCATTAACTGCACAAATGTACGGAAGTTCTATGAGCACAATCTAAGGATAACAAGCAAACTAATCAGATAAACAATGCAAGTCAGATACAAACAATTCAAAGGAAAATAAAAAAGAAGTGTTCACAAAAGGTGTTTCATAATTGCAAGATGTCACAAGGAACAACTTTCTCTTAACACCCTTTTCATATTTGATCCTGGAAACAGAAATAAACTCCATTTTCCACCTCTCAAGTCAATGCTGGAAGCAATGGGGAAGCCATACATAATAGTTAAACATGTCCTCAGAACCTAACTAGCAATATTCATCATCGAATATATGTTTTCAGTATTTCAACCCAATACGAACTGGATAGAGTGAGGGATATCACTAAATAACAACCCATGAATGATCCACTTTTACCAATCAGATCAGCGTTGAGTTTAAAAGGCAAATTTGTGTGGAGAGGAAGTGTAGAACTAGAAGTTAAGTAGAGACTTTAAGATGTCAGTAATGTCATCCACTCACCAATAGTTCTCCAATATCTTTGGCAACAGACTCACCAAACAGCTGATCCACTAAACATACGGCAAACTCAAATGAAGTACCAGGACCACGGCTTGTTGTTAGCTCCCCAGAGACTTGAGTGCTAGTTTTCACCGCCCGGAAGGATGAAATTTTGTCCATAAATGCAGGATGACAAGTGGACTTGAAGGAAACTGCATATCAATTAGACGAACTAGGAACATAGATACTGTTCAGAAAGCGAACTCAATAAACATAATCAATAGTGCACCTGTTTCCTCTTGAGAAGACCCCAAGGCAAAAGAGTGACTGCTGGAGCAGCGCATATGGCACCATAAAGTCGCTTCTCCTCAGCTTGCCTGCTTGTGATCTTCTTGAGAACTTCACAGTCTCTTAAACGAGCAGAACCTGGCATTCCTCCCTAGATTAAGTCTATACATCAGTTACCAAAGTTACACCTATGACATTGATACACATATTAGATAAAACCATTATGAAGGGAGCAGAAAGAATACCTATAAGCCTACTATCAAATCCAGAAGTTAAATTAGAGCGAAAATACTATGAGACTATGTTCAAGCAAGAAAAATCTGTACAAGGACATAAGTGTTGCAACCAAAAATGTGTGAAACCTATTAATCATTGAAGCAAAAGAACACCTTGTATCCCTGTAACTTCTTTCACACTTGAACCAATTCCAATCTCATAAGACAACTGTAACAATACAAGACTTAACTAACTCAAGTTTCAATTTAACAGTATGATGTTTACTCCAGCAAAAAATGTTTGAGAGACATTTGTACTTCAAAGCATCTGTCTTTCCCATAAATCTTCACAACTTGTAACAAACAAATAACTTTTACGGATATTTCATTAAAAATAATCAATGAAAGCCACAGTACTAAGGAAAGGTCATACTAACCGGCAATGCAACAAGATCATATATTTGAGTGGAACAAGCAGAGATGAAAGTATCGGCAACTAGCCTAGTTCCTCCTGATGCTTCAACTTCCAACTGCTGCTCTACTGACGCAATTGTTACCTCTGCACCAGCCCGGCGCAGAACATCAGCCAATATTACAGCTTCCATTTCTTCAGTGCCAAATCCAATTGGCACAAGAACCTATATGCACCAAATGAAAAAGAATGAGATACGAAGTAATTGAATAAACAAATATTGAGAGCAGAAAAGAATTAGACACCTTTTTGGGAGGGGTGGAAGTGGAAGTAGATGTGGGCGTAGTTATGGGGTCCACGGTAAGTGTTGGAGACAGTGTTTTAGCTGATTTTAAAGATGGTGACTTTCGCTGTCGAGAGGCTGCAAATTTGGCAGATGAAAATCCTTGGGAAATAGGAGTGAAGATGAGAACTGGAGACTTGGGAGTGGAAACTGAGAATAGGGGCGATATGGACTTCATTACTACTGGGAAAATTGTGTGTTGGTTGCCGGCGATTGTGTTCCAGCCGCCGGCGGGAATGTGAACAACGACGGAAATACGAGAATTTGGGTGAGGTTACAAGGGGGAAATGTGAAGAAAACGGATAATGTCACGAATTGCTATTAATTAAAATCTATCGTTTGGATATTTTCAGGTCCCTTTTCTCTTTCCTTGGAACTTTTGGAGATAGAGTAAAATGCTTATAAATTTCTTTTTCTTTTTTTAAGGAACTTTTCCACTCTCACTTCCCCCCTCAAACTTCTCCAAATATCCTTCTTTTACTTTACCTTTAAATATAGTTTTAAGAACTTCCGACGAATATTTTCCAAATGCCTATTGTCACGACCCAAAAATCATTAAAGATTGTGATGGCCCCGCAAACCCACAATAAATAATTAAATTGGTTCTCGTTTTAATATTTTTGAAATCATAATTTTCTTAAGTCAAATAATAAACGGAAAAGGGTCTGATATATCCTTGTACTATGTTAAATTGCTTAAAATTATCCCCCATTATACTATTGGGCCATAAAAGTCCCTACCGTCCAACTATCCTAACAAATCTGCCCTTAGTTTGACGGAGGTGCCACATGGCATCCATCCTTGCCTCTTTTTAAATCTGGGCACATAAGAGACGACCCGCTCCATGAAACCCACCAAATTTATAAACCAAATAATACCCATTTCGTCCATTTCATTTTCCCGTTTCATTTTCTTCTCTCACTAACTATCTAGAACATGAAAATACTCTCCAGCTTTGTCCATTTCATTTTCGGATTAAGTTTGAACTCTTTCCCCACATCAACAAATGCGCAAGCCACATGTATTGCTCTCTGCTAGTTTTTTTTTTTTAATGAATTTGTTAGCTTGGTACTTATTTCTTTTGTTAAAACAAAACAGAAGGCGGTAGAGCAGCATATTCACTTGTGTGGCAGATGCCTCTTCCTGATTTTTCAAATGAAACATCAAAAGCAATAAAATCACTAGAAGAGAATATATCTCTCTCTATCTATCTATATACTCTCTCTCTCTCTCTCGATGCTATTCGACCTTCAATGACTTCTCCTCTCGACCTTATGATGATTCTACAATCTGAAGGTTCAAAAATTATTTTTTAATATTTTTAGGCCGTTCCTATTTCATTTCTCTGTTTTTTGTTCCGTTTTTAGACCTTAAATTTGTTTTTCTATTTTGGTTTTCATTTTATTGGGATTCTTCACTAAATCAGTTGTTCTTCCGCTTCTCCGACATTTGGATTTTTATTTTTTTAAGTTTTAGAAATTTATTTTGGAGAACAAGAGTAACATCTATTAATCAAATAGTAATCTCTATTCAGGAGATATGTATATATGTTTTTGAATTTTTTGCTAAACCAATATGCAATATAAAAATATCTCTCTGGTTTATAAATGGGTTATGGGTTGGTGGGTTTCATGGAGCGAGTCGTCTCTTATGTGCCCAGATTTAAAAAGAGGCAAGGATGGATGCCACGTGGCACCTCCGTCAAACTAAGGGCAGATTTGTTTGGATAGTTGGACGGTAGGGACTTTTATGGCCCAATAGTATAACGGGGGATAATTTTAAACAATTTACCATAGTACAGGGATATATCAGACCCTATTCCGAATAATAAATGATGACCTTCACAGAGTGAATAATAGTATCTTTAACAATTTTTCAATTCTGAATAATCACATAATCAACCCAGAACCCGGTGTCACAAGAGCATGAGCATCTACTAGGAAATAAAAATAACATTCAATGACTGTCCGGAATACAATTTGGACAGAAAGGAAAATACGAGTACTCTGAAGGAGACTCTGTTGGCTGCGGATCGTCTCATAAGATGCAACACACCTAAGTCCCCGTATCAGTCACGCCGTTGTGCCCACAAGGCTACTGAACATACGTGTGCCTGTACAACAAAATGTACAGCAAGTGTAGTATGAGTACGAAAACAACACGTACCCAGTAAGTATCCCGTCTAATCTCGAAGAAGTAGTTACGAGAGGTCGACTCCGACACTTACTATAGCCATCAATAATATAATTATTTGTGGATTTATTAAAAACGACAGTAAACTCAAGGAAATCATGAAGCAAGTAAACAATCCTTTTGATAATAAGAGATTTCCAAATTCATATTTCATCATTTATCAATTTATCTCAGGCCAGGGAGGTAATATCATTATTTATAAATCTAAGGGCAAGCAATACAAGCATGCGCAAACCACGCCGAGGTCGTACATCCCGATCCAACATAATATTTAAATTGTGCACTGCTAGAGGGTCGAATGGCGCGAACCATAGATGCATCTATTTAATCTACCGAGGCATTTGGCCCGTTCCACAAAAGATAAACACATTCAAACAGTCGATCAAGAATTCATCAAGGGGTAACTATCCAAGGAAAAGGCAATTTCTCTTTTAAAAGTCAAGAAAATAATGTTTAGCCTTTTAGAAAATTTATTTACCAAGTTCGATATGATTTAAGCATTTTAAATTGACAATAAGGTTGCGAATATTGCAAGTAAAGCATGCTTTTGGGTCCTATACTACCCGGACTTAAGCATAATAGTAGCTACGCACGGACTCTCGTCACCTCGTGCGTACGTAGGCCCCCACAAATAGAAGCATGTATTAATTTAGTTCACCTATGGGATTAATTCCTTCTTACAAGGTTAGAAAGGAGGCTTACCTCGCTCCGAAGTTCCATAACCGGCTTCCGAGCCCTTCAAACAACTCGAATTGATGCCCAACGCTCCAAACTAGCCAATAATTATGCGAGCCCATTAATATATATTCAAAATCTCAGTGTAATCCAATTTATATAATTTCTAACCCCGATCGAAAAGTAAGTAAAAATTACCCTCGTACTCACGTGCCCATATTCGGAAATTTTTTGAAGATAAACTTTACCCATAATATTACGAACTCAAATATACCATTTATTCCAAATTCCATTTCCAAACTCGTGGTTAAAATCCAAAAATACATATTTCTAGGTTTTCTACCGAAACCCCAAATTTTCACAAACTTTACATGTATAATTCCATATACAAGCCATGTATTTAACTCACTATGTGCGGGAATTGCTTATCTCATAATAGATGAAGAAATTCCCTCTTCATAGGCTCCAAAAATCGCCTGACCAAAGTGAAAATGTGAGAAAAATGAGCCAAAAACCCGTTTTTTATAAATCACACTGCCCAGCCCGACCTCTCGCACCTCGGTCCACCAGCCGCTTCTGCGGCTCCGCACCTACGAAATTTCCCATCGCAGGTGTGGTCTCAACTAAACTCAACCACGTCCGCTTCTACGGACTGAGTCCGCTCCTGTGGTTCGCTTATATGGAGCCCCGACCGTTCCTGCGGTCTCGCTTCTGCGGGAGCTGCGTCGCACCTGCGCCCCAGCCAAGCCCAGTCCAATTCCGCTTCTGCGGATTCCTTCCCGCTTCTGCGGTGCCCACTCCGCAGATACGATTACACCAGCGGTCCTCAGCTTCAACAGCTCTTCAACTTCAAACCTTGATATGTTAACCATCCGAAATCAAGCCGAGCCCCCCGTGACCTCAACCAAACATACCAACAAGTCCTAAAATACCATACGAACTTAATCGAGTCCTCAAATCACATCAAACAACACTATTACGAATACCCTCCAATTCAAACTTAAAGAACTTGAAACTTCAATTTCTACTTTCGATGCCGAAATCCATCAAATCACGTCCGATTGACCTCAAATTTTGCACACGAGTCGCATTCGACATTACAGACCTACTCTAACTTCCGGAATCGGAATCCGACCCCGATATCAAAAAGTCCACTTCCGGTCAAACTTCTCAAAAACCTTTAAATTTTTAACTTTAGCCAAATGACTCCAAAATGACCCACGGACCTCCGAATCCACTTCCGAACGCGCTCCCAATACCAGAATTATCATACGGAGCTATTCCCAGACTCGAAATCCCAAACTGATATCGATAACATTGAAATGCACTTCAACCCTAATTTATGAAATTCTTCCAAAAATGCTAACTTCCATAATAGGCAGCGAAACACTCCCGGGTCATCCAAAACCCGATCTGGACATACGCCCAAGTCTAAAATCATCATACGAACCTGTTGGAACCTTCAAATCCCAATTCCAAGGTCGTTTACTCAAAATCAACCCTTGATCAGATTCTTCCAACTTTAAGTTTCCGAAATGAGAATTCTCTTTCGAAATCAACTCCGAACTCCATGAATCTCAATTCCGACTATGCGCAAGTCATAATACCTAAAGTGAAGCTGCTCATCCCCTCAAACTATTGAACGACGCGCTAGACCTCAAAACGACCGATCGGGTCGTTGCACCTCTAATGCTTAACTAGTATATATACCCGCGCCATGCGCGGATAATAATCAGAAAATAAATGATGGAAAATAATATAAGTAAAAAAATAGTAGATACATATGATACTTCTTTTAATTAGTTTCTCTTACCATTAAAAGAACTAATTTTACATATAGCACTGATTTTAAGATGGAACTCTGTAGCAAAAATGAAAAAAAAAAAAATTGCAATCGAATAGATAGTTTTTTTAAAGTAATATACNTTCCACATTTCTTAGAAAGTTAAAAAAAAATTATATATCGTGATCATATAGTTCGGGAATAATATTACACGACTGCACAATAATGTAAGTTGTAGAAGAAGATTACTTGATAATAATTCACTGTGATCCACTAAACTTTTTGCAATCGATTAATTTTTCAACTTCTTCATAAATAAATAAAAAAGTGGTATCACCAATATTATCTTCCACCTTCACATGTATCTTGAATCTTATCAAGTCATTCCCTCGAGGCTGCGACCATTACTGAGATTCTGAGAATAAAGAAAGCAAAAGAGAAGGAGAAAAAATTCATAAGGTTACTGAGAAAAAAAAGAAAATAGATTGAAAAGAAGAGAGAAAAATTTTAAGGGATGGGTTTAGGATAAATCTGAGAAATTGTAACTGCATTGAACTCAAAAGTATAATTAAAAGTTATTTTTAAGTTTACAAAATTCATGTAAACAATCTGTAATTTTTCTCTATAAAGAAGGAGTAGCTCAACTACGTTAGTTTATTAAAAAAGCTAGTTTAAAAGTTAATATAAAAAATTGATAACTTCTCAAAAAAAGAGTCCTAAATTTGCCTTAGATTACGGCTGCACGGTTAATTTAAGTTTAGATTTTGCATATTTCAAAACAAATTTAGAACTTTTTGTAAGGACACTTGACAAGCTTGATCTGATATTAATCTATAAAGAATCTCTATATAATTTACCCAAAAAAGGGCAAGAATTTATATTAAATCATTTTAAAAAAAATTAATAGGGTTTAATTATTATTATTATTAATTATAAATTAAGAGAATATGTAAGGGGAAGGCATGACTTTTCAATTTCTTTAAAAGCAGTTATGTTAGAATAATGTGCTATTTATGTAGCCTGCTTTTTCCTGAAAATGAGGAAGCAAAAACGTATGTTATTGGATTTTAAACATTTCAAAAGTTGGGATAACTATACAGGAGAGAAAATGGTGCAAACATTTCGGAGCACTCACAACCAAACAACTGAATTTAAATTTGAGTTTAAAAATAATTAAGTAACTAATTAATAATTTATCTAACTGTGCCCTAAAACTACTACATGGCTATTTTTCCTTCTAATAATATATAAAATATATAAATATATCAAAAATAAAAAACAACGAAAGATCCTAATACTTACTTAAAAATTGGAATAACTATTCAGGAGACAAAATGGTGTAAACATTTCATGTTTCAAGAAAAAATATTCATCTTTCTAGATCATTACTCAAAAACATAGATTCAAAACTAATAAATTCTATCCAGAAAACGTATATCAACTACTCTATTAATTTTAAAGTAGTTCTTTTTCAAATAATTTTATATCTCCTATTTTTTTGGAGGCTTGTCCTAAAGTACCATGCGGCATATTCTGATTATGACACTTGACTTAGAGAGGGTTTTTTCCTCTCCTTTTAATAATACTAGTATATATACCCGCGCCATGCGCGGATAATAATCAGAAAATAAATGATGGAAAATAATATAAGTAAAAAAATAGTAAATACATATAATACTTCTTTTAATTAGTTTCTCTTACCATTAAAAGAATTAATTTTACATATAGCACTGATTTTAAGATAGAACTCTGTAGCAAAAATGAAAGAAAAAAAAAATTGCAATCGAATAGATAGTTTTTTTAAGTAATATACATGTATGAAAAATAAATTATATATTAATGAAATTAAAAAAGTATAAATATATTTAGTAGAATTACAACCAAGCTGAAGTACATATTTTATTATCAAGGTGTAAGGGACATTAATAGACGTTTCTTTCTTTCTTTATTCTGTAATCTTTGTCTATTATCCATGTTTCAAATAAACCCCTATTATCCCAATCCCTAAATTGCATTTTTTCTTACTTCTTTCCTTTTCTTCCTCTCTTCTATGATTAACTGAAAAAAGACTATGCTCCCTACTTGGTAGTCTATAAAGATTAAAGATATATATTATATTCATTTCTATCTCAAGCACTGAGATATGATAACCTATCAAGACTCTAGTAATTACTCATATTAGATATTTTTAGTGTTGTATAGACACGCCAAAGCTTGTTTGATCTCATATGATTCAAGGTTGAATTATTGATAAATAATTATGTGATTTAATCATCGAAACAATTTATGTCCCCAAAAAGATGCATTTTTGCTGTATCATCACTTGAAAAAAGATAAAGTAAGTTTACCCCCTCAGCTGTTCCACCAGCGGAAGGCGTGGCAATGTCTTCAACAAAAAGTAACATTTATTTGTTTGAGAAAACTAATTTGTTTACATATGCATAATAATGTTGGATGGGCACCATATTTAGGTAACAATAATTCTCAATGATAATTTAGAAAAGGAAAAAAAGAGAATAGCCCAAACAGAAAATCAAATAACTGCAAATAATTAAGTCAAGTATGCAAAGTATTTGGTTAGCTCTTTGATTATACAACAAAGACATGAGATCCTTCCATAGAATTGAGTACCCAATCATCCTGAGTATCTTGTATTTGGTAGGAGAAATACCCAATTTTATATTTTTAATTGTAGGAGATACAATTTACCCTTTGAAATTTCTAGAACCATCGTCGAAGCACCAGTTGACACCCCATTGTAAAGCATTCGATTCCGTAGCCATGATTCCATTACAATGAGCAGGGCAAGTGTAAGCGAAGATGATAACCTCATTATCATTATGCATAATTTGACATATGCTGCTCTTGCTAGTTCTCTTTATAAAACTTTCATCGGTATCAAGTTTTCAGCTCCCTGAAGTAGGTCTATCCCAAATAATATAACAGTTAATGATATTTTGCCTTAGCATTTCAACATATTCACAAAATCAAAAATCAAGTCCATTGCATTTTGCGATTGCAGCTAGGGAAAGTAATAACCTAGGTGATATTGATCATCCAGCTAATCTCTTTCTCCTTTATGAATAGGGAGAATTTCTTGGAGTCACCATACTTTAACTTACCTCTGTGCTTCCAAATGATCCAGCAAATTGCTAGAGGAGTAATTCTGAGAGTGGCTCAGTAGTCTTATCCTTACATACTCTAGTTGAGCATTTGTATTGATTCTTTTACCTTCTGTATTTCAATAAGTATCAGAATAATGAGTTACAAAATCATCACACAGTAAAATTTAAGCTGTCAAATAAATTCGAATTTAATTTGAACTGGAAAATAGGAATAATTGATTTTAACTTACAGTGAGAATATTAATCCAATGATTAAGAGCATTTAGAGCTTTCCCTGAATGGTGTGTGGTACATGCCACTGCTACTCCTTCAGCTAAGTTAACAACTTGTCCGCTAACTAATATGATGTTGCGACATTCAGTATCTAAATGCATTTATGCATAGGCACTACATCACAGTTATGACTGTAAAGGATATTCCGAACCAATATTACTATGTCATAAGATATCGTGCAAGCTCCAGGTATTGCATATGAGAAAAATAGGTATACTCCTAGTATCGTGACTTACTCTGAAAGGATCCAAGAAAATATAATGATTTACCAATGTATTTGCAATTGGCCACTTTTCTTTCACCTGAAAGCACACGCCTTGCTTCCACATTGTACTCTGGCTCTCCCTTGCAGGTTATGTAAAGTGCAGCAAGGTATAATGAGAAACCTAATGATTCTTTTTATTTTCTTCTTTTAGTGTCAAAAGCAACAACAACTGAAAAGTGCTTGAGAATGTTCATATTTTCAAATTTATTCTGCGTCAGGATTTCTAAGTAACTAATGAAAAAGAAGCAAACTTTAATAATCACAATCTCTAAATATTGAGAAAATAAAATTTTCAAAATAAACAAAATAGAGAATATAATTATTGATCACAGGTCAATTGCAGAACATACTTTGGTTTTAATTTGTCCAAAGGGCCCATCATCGTTGTGGTAGAAGAAAAGAAAAAAGATTCTTACGTGGGTTAAAAGAGAAAAATTTAACCTTTTCAGGTGTAACATCAAGGACCGCTCCAGGCCCTGTCCATTTTCATTGCATGATTGATAAAGCCAAATGCAATCTTATATACTCAATCAAAAAAAAAAAATTACCAAGAGGACCCATTTATTGCAAACCTTCAGAATGGACAACTACTGCTCTCTTCATGCCATATCTTTGCAGTGTTTTTGCCATCTTGCTTACTATATCTGTTTATATACTCCAACAACAGCAAAAGTTACCCAAGCAGGTTTTCTTCTACTCGTTAGACACACCGAGAGTGCATTGCAGTAAAAATTACAGCAGTTGCTAACATTGATGGCAGGAATCAAAGTAGATAAATAAACAACCTTTTCAACAGGAACCAATATTCATAACTTAACTATAAAATCAAATTAGAGAACGTAATTATCTGATGAAGAAAGCTATAATATTCACTATTTATACCTGAATAGTTAGCAATTTTTCGAACATGAATCCTTCGAATAAACTCTAAGGAACATATAATTATAGTGAGAAGCTACATTGATTAGCTATTAGCCTATTTACGTGTATTAGAAAAATAGGTGGATAATAAAAAACTAAAAAGGAAATATCAGTAATGGTAATAGCTTATTGGTAGTAGCTGCTAATGGAACTAATGACTTCATAGCCCAACACCTCAGAGCAAAATACAATGCTTAGAATGAAGTTTGAGGATGATACATTTGCTGAGCGTTACTCATTTGTGACACTGTAAACAATAGGCAAATGAGACCTAGGAGAAAAAAAAATCCAGATGGTAAAATTATTGATGTTCATCACATTTACACTTTTAAGTGCAAAGATTGAAACTTTGAGAACCAAAGGAAAACCAAAAAAGGAAAAAAATAAAAATAAAACCCAGATGATAAAATTCTCTGATGTTCATAACAATTACATATTTAAGTGCAAAATTTGATATTTTGGGAGAAAATATAATGGGTACCTTTGGGTTGTTTTTCATAAGAAGATGAAGAAAGAGAGCCATGAATTGTAGTTGAAAATATGAAAGCCAATGTCATTTCTCAAACAGAAAGCTTAATTCTAACAATTGAAAATTTTTACGTTTATCCCAAACTCTTTATCAATCTAACATTTAACATGATTGACACTTTTTTATACTGAAAAAATATGGCCTGCTTTTATACCCAAAAATCTAAAATACTTTCCTCACAAGAAAGTTCTCATGAAAAGCATCTTCCTTTATAGCAAATTATATTGGCATTTTCCCCCACAAAGACAATAATGCTACAGATGTATAACATAGTAATAGCACCAATATAGTGTCACTGTATCAATTCTCCAATTCAATCAAATGTTTGAAAGAAAGGCATAAGTGCAAAAGTAGTGAAAGAAAGTTACCTCTTGCCTCTTATATCTTGGATGACATGAGCGTCAAATGCAGGAGCAACATGATATAAAAAAGAATTGCATAAGATAATAGACTAATTTACGAACCTGCACATGGAGGGGAAATAAATGTGAAAAAGGGTGGCAATCACTTAAGTTGTAAATGCATCGAGTATTTAGCATCTAAAGAAAGAAACCAAAATCTTTTCGTGACATATTGACAACGGAATATGTACAAATCGGATAGAGTATTATGACCTTTGTAGATGAGAAGTTGTGTAAAGAAGGAGCAAGTTAGTTAACAATAGCAAGAGAATTGAACTGTGAAAGTACTTCAATTCAAAGTGGGAGATCTTATTACCAGCGGCAAACGTAGTTATAAATTTATAGTTTCTCTATTCAGAAAGAAATAAGGGATGCACCAATTCCTGCAAATGAAAAAATAGATTTTTAAATGTTATTCAGTTAGGTCACAGAGTGAAAGCGAAGCATCAAGTTTGTTGAACTCTAGCAATCACAATCTCCAAAATTGATGAATATAAAAATTTTAGAATAAACAAAATAGAGATCCCAATACCAGAATTATCATACGGAGCTATTCCCAGACTCGAAATCCCAAACTGATATCGATAACATTGAAATGCACTTCAACCCAAATTTATGAAATTCTTCCAAAAATGCTAACTTCCATAATAGGCAGCGAAACACTCTCGGGTCATCCAAAACCCGATCTGGACATACGCCCAAGTCTGAAATCATCATACAAACCTGTTGGAACCTTCAAATCCCAATTCCAAGGTCGTTTACTCAAAATCAACCCTTAATCAGATTCTTCCAACTTTAAGTTTCCGAAATGAGAATTCTCTTTCCAAATCAACTCCGAACTCCATCAATCTCAATTCTGACTACGCGTACAAGTCATAATACCTGAAGTGAAGCTGCTCATCCCTAAAACTGTTGAACGACGTGCTAGAGCTCAAAACGACCGATCGGGTCGTTGCACCTCTAATGCTTAATATGAACTAATTGAGTAGGCTATTGTTTTTCTTGTCTTGATAGAACAAGAGCCGAATTGTGGTTCATGGTTGTTTGTGTGAGGCCTTTTAAAATACCACCTGAAAATTATTTGATTGTTTTGTTCGGAGCAAGAAAAAAGTTTCATTTTCTTTTAATAGGGATAATTTTTATGGTTTTTATCGGAATTTAATTTGGAGTTTGGAAATTAATGGGAATGATAATCTCACATATGAGATGGAAAAATGACATCAAATGGTTAGAACAAAAAATACACAAGTAAGGTTGGTTCATTAGAGAATGGGACTTGGGAGGAGGATAGGAACAAAAAAAGATTGAATAAAATGAAAAACTGTACCGAAATAACATTAGGACAAAAGAAATTGTATAACTGAACTAGATATTGAATCAAACACATAGCTAATTAAAATTCTAAAGTAAAAGCTGATAATAACTCATACAATAATTAATTGGGGAAACAAAGTCAAGGTAATTTAGGATCGATGCCTAACTTTCACTCATCGTCTATCCTTTCGTGCGGAATGTGAGATAGCCTATGTTTGATATTTACATCAAACTCAACTACTATAATTATATGATTAATCGAGGAAAGAATATATATTAATTAATAATAATTAAGAAAACAATTAAAAAGATATTATATATTGTATATTGTAATGCAACAATTAGTATTGTATAACTTATTTCTCGTTAGAATATTTGGTTTAATGTATTACTAATATGAAGTATAATTATATTAATACGTAAATTTTCGCACTACCTTTGCGAATATTATTACGAGAAACAGGTGCTGCAGTAATCAAACATTATCATTATAATAATAATAATAAATTTTTTTGGGGCAAAATGGTCTCGTGGCCACTCAAACTTGTACCCGATTGCCAACACGGTAAACGAACTTACAGTTTTCCCATTTGAACACCTCAACTCATATATTTGTAAACTAATAAACCTCTTTAACCATTGACCATGCTTATGTGGCAAGAGCACATGTTACATGGACAAAGGCCGTGCAACTCACATAATTAACGCGCGTGAGTACAATAATATTGGATTAAAAAGTTATAAAATCAGGGGAAAAAAAAATATATATATATATATATATATAATAAAAACAAAAAAGAAAGAAAACGCCCTCATCGCCGTTTGACCAAAAAATATAGATCTTTGATTAAACTAATTAAATTTATATAATGAGAGGTTAAACCTAGTTAATGATAATAACTTCAGATCTATAATCGATTAATATGAATAATGTAAGCAGCATTGAAAGAAGATTAGATGCAATGTGCATTTAATGTTTCGAGACCATTAATGAGGAGGGAATGTCAAGCAATAAATAATAATAATAATAATAATAATAAATGGCATTAGAGTAAATAAGGAGAATAATTAACCCAATATTGAATGAGGTGGATGATTTCTCATTCTGACAATGATGAATGATAGACAAATACTAGAATATTGGGACCCTTCTCGGGTCTGATGAAAAAGGTGTGGAATAATAGAAAATCGAATCTCTTTAGAAAGGTAATGTTTGTATTCTATCCAGAGAGAAAGTCTGCTTTTAAGAATGTTCTTATCAGAAAATATTACATGCCTCTTACCTTATCTGTCACGACCCAAAATCTGTTAAAAGTCGTTATGGCGCCGGACACCACTGTCAGGCAAGCCAACACTAAGTAGTTAATTAAATTCTCATTTTAATATTTTCGAAATCATAAATTTCCTTCAATTTAACTAGTAAAAAGATGAACTTTACAAAATAATTATTAAAATTTTCAAATCTTAATACTGAATATCCCATAATCATCCCAAAACCCGGTGTCACAAGTGCATGAGCATTTACTAGGAATTTAAAATACAATACAATAACCGTCCGGAATATAAATTTGGGCAGAAAAGAATATACAAGTGCTCTGAAGGGGACTCTGCTGGCTGTAGATCGTCTCATAAGATGCAGCTCACCTAAGTCCTCGTATCAACTGCGCCGCTGCACCCATATGGCCACTGAACACACATGTGTCTGTACAACAAAATGTACAACAAGTGTAGCATGAGTACGAAAATAATGCATACCCGGTAAGTATCCAGTCTAACCTCGAAGAAGTAGTGACGAGAGGTCGACTCCGACACTTACTAGTGGTCCAATAATATGATAATATGAAATTCTAATTAAGCATGATTTACAACAATAAGACTCAGAACAAGAAATAACTGAACAGGTCTTCCCCACATTTAAGAACCTAAATCACTTCCTTCCTTTAAAATACATGATCACACAAACACTGAATTTATACCAATTATTAAAGGGACTTCCAATTCTATTATCACACACGAATTTCACCGAGGACGTTCGGCCCGATCCAACATAAATGTAAACGGTGAACTGTTGAGGATCGAACAGCGCGAACCATAAATGCATCTATTACACCGCTCGCGAATCATGCATGCAACGCAGTCTATTATATTCTCGATTATGGTGCCTGGGTTTTTATAAATAGGGATAGGAGACCCTTTGCCTGGTCCTTTGTGTTTTCAAATATTGAGTCTTTATCTCTTTCTTCCTTCTTCATTCAGTGTTCTTGCTTTCGTTACCTTCACCCTTGCATCCCCGTTTTCACCGATTCTAATAACTTCTGCTACGCATACCTCATCTGTGCTTGCATCTTATTCATACATAAACAAATAAGGATGGTTAATACATCTTCTAATTCCCGCGGGGGGGGGGGGGGGGGGTATCTGACACGACTCCCTTAGCAGTGAGCATGCCTCCTCATGACGATGGGGCTGCCAATGTTGCAGAAGATAAAAGCTTCCCTATGGTAGAGGAAATAATTCCTCGCAACGAGAAGGCTAGGTTAGACTTCTCAAAGCGGCCCGAGGACGACCCTGAAGCTGTGGAATCTAAGATGGACGCGGCTGCCCTTGCTGACTTCAGGGCTAAGTTCAAAATTCCGGCCCACATCAACCTGGCCCCGGGCAATCGTGATGTGGTGCAGATTCATTGCCCTGGATATTACACATTCTGCGCATATCCGTTCTACGTAGGCTATTCTTTTCCTCTTCCCTCATTGGCGGAGGAATTCTGCCACTACTACAGCGTCTGCCCGACCCTACTTTCCCCTTTCATCTACAAACTCATCCTCATGCGGACAAAGTACGCGGAATTGGCCGACCATGGAATCTCTCTTCACCACCTGATGCATCTCTTTGCGCCCAGTTTCTATAGGGGGATGATGTTACGCCTTTGTCACCGGGGAAGCAAGAGCCTGGTAGTGAAGATGGACGATAAAGCAAATCGTCTGTTCTGGCTAAATTTCTTCTACGTCAAGACCGAGGACGTAGTGACAAATGCCAATGGATTTCCTAAGGTGTGGAATTATGCCCATAAGTATCTTTGCTAAGTGTTTATTTTGCTTGTTTTGGATGTAGCATAATCATTCTATTTTTTCTTCGTTCAGCGAGGCCGAACCCCCTCCATTGGTTGCAGATATTCACGACTGGGTTAGCCAGGTCTTGCACCACACGATGGGGATTCATGAATGGTCGGCCTTCCACAAGAAGTTTGGGCCCAAGTCCCAGCGACCAGTCAGTTGTTTGCTTTAAGTTTTGGTTGTTGCGGCCTTCTGGTCGCCTGCTTATTTTCTTATTGTGTGGGTTGACCTCTTAACCTTTTTTTTGTTGTTAGGCTAGAGAGCTTCGAGGAGGTCGAGGGCTCCTACTCCTGCATTCCACCAAATAAGTACTACAACGGGATCCGCTCTTGCTGTGACCGCGGACAAGACTGCCTAGCCGACCACTTCTACTCAGCCTCTAGCTTTGACTAGATCTAGCCGACCGTCGGTGGCCTCAGCAACAGAGACTCCAACCTTTCCCGTGCTACACTTAATAGATGAATCATCACCGAGTGAGGGAGATCTGATTCCTCATAAAAGGAGGTCGGTAGATATGGGTGATGGAACCATCCAAGTAGTGGACTCTTCGAGGGATGATTGTGAGCCGACCACTACCGTGTTGGAAAGCGACACTGTACTGCCGTCTGAAGTCCCGCTATCAACGGGGGCCGTGGAGGCGTGCCTTTGCCTGAGGCTGGGGTTGGAGTTGGCACGTCATCGGCGGAATTCATGGGCACTGTAACAAGAGATGAGCCATCGTCTTCGAGGCCAGTCAACATTCCTACCACGTCTACTCATGAGAGAGGCGGAGTTACTGAGGGCGGCTGTGAGACAGGGTCCGATCAAGATCCTGACGAGGTTTAGATGCTGAGCGAGGGGTTTACTCGCGTTGAGGTGGGTCCTCGAGGACCATCGTGGGTCCTATAGATCGGGACTTACTGGTGAATACAGAGGACGTAGTCCCCTCCTTAGGTCCCTTTTGCTCCAATGTGGAGGGCAGGGCCCTCGAGATGTTGGACGATGCCACCCTGTCGTCGGGCATAGTCGACCTCGCCCTTAGGGTAAGTTTTTCGACCTCTCTAATTTTCGTGCCTTGCACTCTACTCTTTGACTTAACTGATTTTCTTTATTTCCTCCTTTCTTTTCAGACCATTATTTTAGAGATTGAGAGTGCTCGCCGAGAAGAGAGGCGCAGAACCATTTCTAATAAGATGGAGAGGAAGTACCTCAAAAACCGCGCCAAGTACCGCGAGATCTGCAGGCAGTTTGGCGAGAACGGCAACTTCCAGGCCATCAGGGATGAGCTCAAGCAGAAAGATGACGAGCTGATGAGGGTCATCGGCAAGTGCAGCGTCCTCGAAGGGGCGTTGAGGGACAAAGAAGAGGAGCTCGAAATGAGCAAGGGAGTTGAGGCCCAATATGCGGACCTTCAGGCCCAAGTGGTATCTCTGCGGGCCGAGCTCGAGCAATGTTTGGTCAGGGTCGATGCTTTGAGTGGCGAGGTCCCCGAGAAGACGGAGGATTCGGAGAATGCCGAGTTGGCTCGGTTGGAGGCTTCGACAAAAGTGAAGGCTTTGGAGGATGCAATCCGTGTCCTTCGATCCGAGCTGGCAAATGATTTGGAGACGGCCAGGCTGAGAGAAGAGCAGCTTGAAGAGCAAATAGGGGGCTAGAGAAAGAGGTCTCTAACCGTGGTGACTAAATCGTGGCTCTCGAGGCCGAGAAGGCGCAATTTTTGGCCCAGCCATCCTCCTCTCACACTTCTGCTTATCCTGATGTTCCGCGGGATTTATATGAGAAGCGTATCCACGCCGAGGCCTAGATAGATATATTTAGAGATATGATGTCGTCGGGGAGAGTTCCTGAGGCTGATTTTGAGGATGCTCGTGCAAAGGCGCGTGCAGCTCGGATCGCCTGCGGCTATGACCCTGCTACACCGGGTGTTGATACCCAATTTTTTCCTCATATATTTTAAATATGCACATATACTTTCAAAATAGTGCATGAGCATCATCAAGTATTTTTTTCTAATTTTCCATAATTTTTAAAAAAATTTAATCAATTTATTCCCATATTTTATTGTGTAAATAATCATTAATTGCATCACAAATAATTTTTATGATGATCTTATCATCTAACTTCATAATTTAAATCCATATTAAGCCTTAAATATTTTGATGCATTCATCATAAATACATTTGCATTTTAAGGCTAAAATTATACATTTTGCAAAAATAGCCCGTATATACTTATAGTTACTTTATTTTTGCAAAAAATAACTTTTTATATATTTATCATTTTTTACAAATTCTTTTATTACTCCCTCCGTTACTGTTTATGTGAACCTATTTCCTATTTGGTCCGTTCCAAAAAGAATGACCCCTTTTTGAATTTGAAAATAATTTAGCTTAAGCTTCCAATTCTACCCTTAATGAGAAGCTTTTGCAGCCACACAAATACTCTGGACCCCTTTTTGACTTGTTTAGGGCCACAAATTCCAAAAGTCTTCATTTTTCTTTAAACTCCGTGCCCAGTCAAACAGGTTCACATAAATTGGAACGGAGGGAGTAATTAAATTGGGTATTTAACTAGTAGCCCCTAAATTCACTAATTTTGGACCTAAACTACCAACCCCTTAGCCCATTTACCTAAAACACCTACCCAAATTCTTGGCCCGACACTTAGCCCAATCCACAACCCCCTAACCCAGTCCGGAACAAACCGAACTCTTTTTAAATCACAGTCGTTGATCTCTGAGATCAACGTCTCATATCACTCCCTTCCTTTAATTAACCTACCTATCCCAAACCCTAACCCTCATTATCCCAGCCCCGCAGTCTCTATACTCTCTCGAACCTTCACCTCCTTCTGTCAAACCCTAGCGCCGTCACCCCCAAATCTCTCCTATTCCGGCTCAAACATGGAATCAATCTATGATTTACTTACCTATTTTGTGTTACTCTATCATTATACGCTCGTCTATGGTATTACTTAGATTCTTGCCCTATTTTTGGCAAAAACTACCCCAATAACGGATAGATTCACCCTGATTTTGTGAAGATCTGGACGATCTTTCGTCCATATACATCTTTTGTTGAACAATTCTTGCACCTCTGGTCCGATTCAAAGCATCAGTCTCAATTAGGGTTTGAGACCTTTCCTTGTTCTTTACTGATTTCTGATTGATACTCTTTCCTTTCTCGTATGTGACTAATATTTTCCTTATTTCTGTTCAATCTACCGTGTTTCCTTTATTTTTACCTAATTTTGCCCTAAATCTGATTGTTAATCGATTCTTATGTGATATTTTCCTTATTCTCTGTTGTATCCCCTTGTTTGAAGTGTTACTCGCATGATTACGTGCCATTATTCTCTGTTAATATACTGAACACTTTGTTTATGTATTATTTGCCCTAAAAAATTAGATCCTAATTGATTTTGTGTTTAAAACTTACCGTGTTTCATCTTTGTGCTATAATACTATATGAACCCCTCCCCTTTCCCCTTTAGGAGACGGACAAAAGAAAAGTTCCATATACTCTCACTGAAAACTGAGGTTTTGGCTCTGTATTCTCTTTGCTCTCTCGTTTGATTCTGGTCTTGGTCGGCTGAAAGCCAAGGCTAAGTAATTCTGGGCTCTCGACTATTGTGGTGTATTTCTTGTTTTCTTGCCTAACTGGTGAGTGACTATCCTTTGTCATTTCCTTTCTATGTATCCATGAACCGTGTTTATGATCCACCATGTTTAAAGTCCATTCTAAGCATGATTCTACCACTTTTATGTTCCTGTGATTTCCTTTATTCCTATAATTGATACTGTTAGTTCTGAGATTGGTTGTCTTTTGAATAATGTGAGTTCTCTTGGAAGTTAATTTAATGTCTTTTAACTTGTTTCATGTATGCTATTTTGCCAGTTCTGAAAGTATCCTGAACTCAGCATCTTTAGGATAATACTAGTATGTTCACCAGTTAATCAGTCCTGAGTCTTTACAAACTTGTATTGTTATTAAACCTTTTTCTGTCATTCATGTGCCCTGATAACTTGGCTTCTAATGTGTTTTGCATCCATTTGGATTGATGTGATTATTTGACTGTTTGCCTTAATGCATTGTCTAGATGGTTTCTGTGATTGAACAAAGCTGTCCTAAAATGTTAGCATGTACACTTAGCCTAGTTAGGCCTTTCAGACTTTAACTCCTTAGATACTGTGCGTGAACAGCCTTGCAAGTCTTGCCAATTTGTCTTCTTAATGCAATTCTGCTTATATATTCTGTATTTTTAAACTCTGTCATCAAACCTGTTTTAAAATTTGTCCTTTACCATTGTCTCTTTTATATGCTGCTACTTTTAAACTCCCACTCTTAGATCCTTTAGGTTCTATCCTTCACCTCCTCAGTGTGAGCATTGCTCGGGGTCCATGTGAGACTCTTGTGAACTCTGACACAATGGAGTTTGGTTCCTAACCTCCTTTGAACTATTTCCGAGCATTTGGTCCTTTAGTGTGAGCATTGCCCTGGGTTCTTGAAGCCCTTGGGAACTTTGACACACTAGAAATTTGGATTCTGTGTGGTATGGGTGAATCATTCACCACTGATTATTGTGTACCTGTGAAAGTGAGCCTTGGAGCTGCTATGTTTTGAAGGCCTGGGTTGCCCAGGTGTATTTGGGCCTGTTGTAGGCTCTCTATAGCATATTTCATTACTATGTAATTCATTAATCTGGTCTGTAATAATTTTGTAACAAACAACTCCGGGGTATTTAGTAAAATCGGGAAGGGTTTCTTATTTTCATTTGCTAAATTGGGTAGAAATCCTGCCTATAGGATCTCATTTGTGCTGTTTCATATCATGCTTGTAAGTCCTATGTTATACCTATCGCGCCCCCTTTTTCCCTCTTTACATCAGAAAATCGGGTTTATGACATTTTGGGCATAGGACAACTCGTTCCTTTTGGGAACTCGGTTTTGCATTTGAAGAGTCGCCACCTAATGATTTAGGGTGCATTAGGACACCTATAAGGTTCAACTACAACTATATTTTTTGATAACCAGAGATAGGGTAAGGGCTTGAAATTATCCCAAGGGGAAGGTGTTAGGCACCCCTCAGGATCCACTAGTGTGGTTCCCGGCCAGACAGTTCTTTATGAATTTGTGCAATTAGCAAGTAAACAAATATAGACTCAAATAGTAGGGGATTAAGTTTAAACACATAAGAGTTTGAAAGAGCAATTATTTAAAGGGCGGATTTTGAAAAGAAATTACAATTCTATAAATATTTAAAGGAAAAGAAAGAGGAGGGGGAGGTCCTAGGTTTATTTGTAATATGGATCACATCAATGCAATACCCGGTAATCACTCCTCAAAAGAGGGGCTACACGTGGTATTAGCGCACCGGTCATCATATCCATATCTACCCTTCCCACCCCGTTAAAGTACTAAAGCGTGGATTGGTCTCGACCACTATTGCATGCTATTACCCGTCCCATTCCTATCAGTCCCGGAGGAACTTAGGACTACTATTCTTAAAGGGGAGGGATATTAGGCTGACTTTGAGGTTTCAAAAGGTGAAAAAGCTAAGGCGACATACAAAAACACATAGGACTGCACGTTAAGGGGGGAAGCACGTAAACAACTAAATGGCTCATGTATACCTCCTCAAGCTAAGCACATAAATAGCATGACTCAAACACAATCAGAGTCTGGATCTAAAGTACTAAGGCAAGGGGAGTTTAAGTTATTGAAGCAGACCAATTTATTACATAACTCAGATAAGAAGTCCGAATCAGGCTTGCCTGCTGGTTGTAGCAACTACTGATTAACAAAGGCAGGTTCAGTTTTATTATTGTTATCACCTAAGGCTTGCCTAGGTGTTTGGGCGAGATCCTATAAACATGGTATCTACTACTGATTCGGAATGTGGCAAGGCAGTAACGATTATCAAGAAGAGAGAGAGTCGTTGAAAATTAGTTTAGAACAGTATGAGTCAAACTGATTTTAAACTAGACTGGTTTCAGATCCTATAGGCATGATCTCTACTATTGCTGATTTTTAATTCTTATAGACATGATATCTAGTCGAACGTGAAAAGAAGCAGGCAGGGTTTACTTGAGATTCCTATAGGCATGATTTCTATGGAGAAATACTGATTTTAATCTTATGAGCATGATGTCTGATTGTAACCATTTAGATCCTAGGAGCATGGTGTCTAAGTGTGGTAATAAACATGCAGAATTTGAGACAAATCCTATAGGCATGTTATCTAAATGCATAATTAAACATGCGGGCTAAAAATCCTATAGGCATATTATCTAAATGCTGAATTAATCATACAAAAACAGGTCCTATAGGCATGTTCTCTACCCTTCTAATAGTTAAACATGCATAATTACGCAGCCCTTTTCACTAACCAGCCCCAATGTTTATTACAAATTATTACAGACCAAATACTGAATTACATCAGAAAAGTGTGAAAATAAGAAGTTACAACTATAGGAAGCCTGATTCTGACTTCCTCTCTGAGTTATGGAACAAATCACCTCAAATGCCACTTGTTTCAAAGCCTTTCTCAGACTTGGGTGTTCAAAGTTCCCTAAGGGTCTCAAGGGACCCCGGGCGGTGCTTACACCCAAGTTTGCATAACCAGATAGAGATGAGTGTAGTGTGGATGGGCCAGCCCTTATGTGTCCAAGTTCAGAGGTAGCTCATGGGTCCCAAGGCAAGGCTCACACAAGAGGGGCAGAACCTAAGTCTAAGAGTATAGTGGAAGTGCAGAAACAGAGATTTAAAACAGAGTGGAGAATCGAGAGGGGTAAGGGTAAAAAAAATAGTAGTAGTAAAGCTAACAATTAGCATTTTCATACAAAGGGGCCAAGGGTTTGGGAATACATTGCAGGGAGCATATGACCCTAGGAAGTGTCAGGTTTGGACATGCACAGCAATAGATGGTGCTGGCATACCCATGAACCAACCAGAGAATACAACACATAGAGGGGATATGAAGGTTATGACCCCAGGGAAGGTCAGGTTTGGGTTATGCACAGCAATGTCTAATGCTGACATGCCCCCAAACCAACCAAGGAATACAAACATATAGGGGATATGGGGGTTTGGGATTTATAAGTCATAATAAGTGACTGACAGAGTTCATACATAAGAAAATATTAATTCAAAAGAGAAAGGGGCAGATTACAGCATGCTCAGAAATGGAACTTGATTAAACACAAGCAGGAAATAGGCAAGAGTGAAGGAGATAGTAAAGAAACATGTTGTTCTTGGTGATGGAAGATTAATTAGAACATACCAGTAAAGAAGTAAATGCAGAAAGAAACGTAAGCAAATTTCCACAGCCTAGCCTTGGCTTTCAGCCGGCTAGACAAGGCAACAACACAAATAGTAACAGAGAAAAAAGAGAGAGAGTTTTGAGTGAAGTGTGTATTCTGAACTCAAGTGTTTCGTTCCTTGTGTTCGTTGTTTTTGAAAGAAGAGGGGTGCAGGGTATTTATAGCCTTTTGAAAACGAGTGAAGGAAGGTAATAAGTAAAATTTTAATACAAATATAGAAACA
The DNA here is from genome assembly GCF_001879085.1 of Nicotiana attenuata. Taxonomy (NCBI): domain Eukaryota; kingdom Viridiplantae; phylum Streptophyta; class Magnoliopsida; order Solanales; family Solanaceae; genus Nicotiana; species Nicotiana attenuata. The sequence goes on along the minus strand of NC_032000.1, from coordinate 45,377,305 downwards.
ATCTCCAGTCATATTCAATCATACAAGTGATTTCCTTTAATTAAGGAATCACTGTTTAACAGATTCAAATAAGGAAGGAAATCAATTTAGAGACAGCCTGATTATTGCCATAAAAGAAGTAGTAAAAAACATTAAGTAAGCAATCGAGTCTAAGTACAGAAATATACTTATTTTGGGAATAGATTCAACAATGTAAATATTACAACAAATGGAAAAAAATCAATCAATTTTGAACGGGCGAGTGAAATCAGGGTTCATAAAAGGAGAGCTTTGAAATTAGTCACAAGATGAAGATCAATCAAGGAAGAAACTTCAGCATATAAATAAAGTGAACAAGGTCATCAGACATGCGAGGCCAAACTCATGGACAAAATCACAAACGGGCAGTAGTAGCAGAAGTAGGCTAAGTTTCAGTAGTAAAGCAAGCATTCGAAGCATAGTAATCAAGTAGGCCAAATCACATTGAATCAACAGAGAAGAAAACATAGCCTCAGAGACATGCAAAGGTTTCGAAAATAGCAGGTGAGGAAACCCTTTTAAAAAGTTAGGGTTTCAGCCATAAGATAAGTCACATAGAAAAAAGAGAGTTTTAAAACAAAGCTTTAGTCGAGTCAAGTACTCAAACAAGCAATTTCAGACCCCAAAGACCTAGGTCTTCAACAACAATCGATTCTAAAAGATGATAAACAAATAAATCAAACAAGTACTAGCAAACAGATGGGTACACACCTAACGAACAGTTTCAGAACTCGAATGAACCCAAAAGAAATTAGGGTTTTCAACATGCTAACTCAGATAGGAGAACAACATGAACAAAACATAGCAAAATCAGAAACATGTTAAAATCAGAGAGGAGATTTTGAAAAGAGAAACTTGAAGGAAAATCCTAATCGGAAAGTGAAGAGTTATTTTGAAAGAAAGGTCAAAGAAACTTCGAGAAGCACTTAAAAAGTTCATGGAAAGCACAGATCAAAGGTAGATCTGAAAGAAATTGAAAAAGTCTTAGAGATTAGGGTTTCAGAAAACCCAAAAGCAATGAGAAAGGCCTTGAAAGTTACCGATCTAGCCAGGAGAGTCAAGGATCTGACTCAAATGGCCGTGGTTGGCCGGAGAAAGGTCAGGGATGACCGGAGAAAGGTCATTCAGCAAGGACTGGACCAAATTCCTTCAAAATCTGGTCATGAGACCATAGAACCAAACACATGGAAGCCATGGAAGGCTAGTACAGGTCTCAGATGATCCTGGAAGGCCATGGATTAGGGTGGATTAGGGTGGCGGTGGCTAGGGTTTGGGTGGTGTTGTAGAGAGAATTTGGGAGAGGAGAGATTCAGGGGCGGTGCAAATGAATGAATGGGGTAGGGTTTTGGGTGGTCGTTGGGTTAAAAAGGCAAGAAACAACGTGGACCGTTGATCTGGTAGATCAACGGTCGAGATTAGAAAGGGTAGGTGGGGATCCGGGTCTGGGCCGATTTAATTGGTTTGGGGTTTAATTGGGTTTAATTGGGGTCATATTTTAGGTTATAATTGAAATGAAATTGGGCCATTATTTAAATAGCCAATTTTCCCTATTTAATTTATAAAAGTAATAAATTAATTTCTGGAAATAAATTGGAAGCGCTAAAATGATTTATAACATATAATTAACTATTTAAAAATACTGGAGTTAATTTTGTAAATGTAAACGTAATTAAATCCTAAAAGAGGCTAATATTGCAATTATGCAATTTACCTTTAAAAATACTAAGTAAAATTTGTAAAAATATGCAAAAAATCATCTTGGCTATATTTTCGCATAAATATAAAAGTTCAACAAGTGAATCACCAAAAGTGATAATTTTAGAAATTATTATTGGATTTTTATGGATAAAATAGGGGAATAAATTAATTTAAAAATTAAGAAAAAATAATGAAACACTTGGATATACTCATATATGCATACATATGCCATTTTAAAGTTATTTTGCATTCTAAAAAAATACATAGGGAAAAATTGGGTATCAACAATACCTACATAATAGAGATCCTGCCTATAGGATTGACATTATGAATTGTTGAGAATCCTGTCTTTATGTATATCAATCTTTCCAATAAACGTGTGTTAGCAATCATGCCTATAGGATCAATATTCGGATTAATTGTTTTCTGGCTCAATGTGTATAAATTCTTGCTCATATACTGCTCCATTCTAGAAATCATGCCTATAGGATTAAATTAGCAATGCTAGAAATCATGCCTGTAGGATTAAAATCAATTCAATGCTAGAAATCATGCCTATATGATTAAAGTCAGTTCAATGATAGAAGTCATGTCTATAAGATTAAAACCAGTTCAAACCTAGAAATCATGCATATAGGGTAATAATCATCACACTCGTAGAAGTCATGCCTATAGGATTCTATTAATAGATTCGGAATCCGACTATCACTGTCAATCACTTAGACAACATGCCTATAGGATTGAACAATAATTCAGGACTTATGATTGTGATTTAATGTCATTCATTAACACCTGAAACGCCCAGATATTGTACTTAATTAAAATCAGTAGGCAAATACACGTAGGCCCTAACACTCGCATTAAGAACCGAATCTACATACTGTTGCTCGCCTGTTCATCACATAGATATCCTGCCCATAGGACTCTAAAATTAATAAAGCCTGCTAAATCAGTTGCGTGCATTTGTTGTTTACATGCGGAGGTTAATGTTGTAGACAAGTAATTTTTGACCCGCCACGTCTTCAAGCTATATTAGCATTTTCGTATATTTTATATATTTATTTGAGTTATTTGAATTTCTCTAGGATTCTAATATACTATTTTTATTGTTATTTTATTTAGTATTTTAAAAAAAAATCGAAAGCACAAAAATATTTTCAAGTCTATTTAATTTAAGGTTAATTAGTATTTAATGTAGTAATACTACTTTTAATTATTTTTATTTTTATATAATCTTGAAAATACAAAAAAAAAATAGTTTCATGTTTTAATACAGTTTAGTTTAATTAATTAGAATTTGTTTTGCATTGTGTAGTATTTTATCTTATATTAAAGGGAGTTAACTAAGGTTTTGGACCACAATTTTAAGAGTCTTAGAGCCCAATTTGGCCCAATTCAGACCTAGCCCATAATTTCTAAGCCCGTACTCCCCTAACCCTAAGGGACCCCATCAGCTTTTCTTCTTCACACTCTAGAGACCTGCCGAACAGACACACACAGATACAATGAGAAGCAACGGTTGTTCCCTCTCTTCATCTTCCTCTCTTAACCTAGACCCATTAAACTAACCCTAGAGAACCCCCGAAACCCTAGAGAACCCCCAAGAGACCCCAGCCATCACCCCTCACCCAAACAACACCCCTTCATCTTCATCTACACACCCTAAACCAAATCAGTCGTTACCCCTGATCTCTTCAACAAAACCAGCCGCCACCCTCAGCCTGTCATAACGCCAGCAAGTCCGCCCAAACCCGCCAGTCCGCCACCCTACCTCACTCTCCAACTTAACGACCCTTCTTCTTCACCCTTAGAACACCAAAAACCCTTATTCTTCTGCACTCCATCAACAACCACGCCACACCATCTTCACCTCCCACCAGCCGCACAGCCCTTTCAAAAAATCCCTACCCAGCCGTTCCCTACCCCCAATCTCTTATATACAAGAGAGAAGCAGCCAAAGACTAGAAGCTAGATAGAAACTCGCCGGAAATACCATGAAACCAGGCGGAACTCCATGAAGACCAGCGACCCTCTCTCTTTATGAACGTTGCTCGAATTTTTTTTTTGGTTTGTTAGCAAGAAAAAATCATATCTGTACAGATCTGGCCGTTTTAATGTTTTTCCGGCGACTCTTTCCTTTTATGACTGTTTGTTCTGTAGGGATTTGACACTATAAAAAGTATAAAAAAAATCGGCCCCTCTCAACTTCTCTTCTTTCTCGCTTGAAAGAACTCTGAGTAGATCCATTCATTGTTGGCTGAGTTCAAATAGATCGAGTTCAAAGTTTGTTGTGCCGTCGAGGTCTGAGCTTTGGTCTGATAAAGTTTCTGTTCGGATTTCTTGTACGTCGGCTCGGAGTTGTCATTTAATGAGAGGTTCCGTTTCTCTCTTCTTAATATTTGCTGCTTTTACTAAAATTTTGTCAACTTCAATTTATGGATGTTTTAAGTTGAAATGATGTTCTTGTTGCATACTGATTTGTTTGGATCTGTTGTTTGGACGCTAATATTATAGTTTTTTTTATTTCTCTATTGCAATGTTTCTTTAGATATATGATGTTTGGATTTTAGTTATTAATTTTGAGCATCTCTCATAAGATAGAATTGAACATGCTTAAACTTTAAATTTGAAACGTACAGTATTAGCAATCATGGAGCGATGGATTTCCTCTAAGTTTTGTATGAAAAATAGAGTTTAAAGATGCCTGCAAATTATTAGAGTACCGTGTGGAAATATGGTTCCTGAGGTCAAGGTTATCATTTAAGAAAAAAAGTATAACAATCAAATTGGCAGTAAGTTGATAAGTTAGACAAAAAATATAGAATTAGGTTAGAATAACATGCTCGCCCATTTTTCTCCAAAGTTACAAGCATATTGGCCCATTTCCATAAATCATGAATTAGCCCATCTCTCACAAATTAATAGATATCAAAATAATCCTGAATATTCGTAGAAAATACTTTAGGCGCGACTTAATCTATTATCGTGATTGTGTACACGTTCGCGTGACATAATTACGATTTTCAAAATAAATTGAGGTATGCGTTCGCGCAACTTCGGCCAAGCATTTTTAGTAATTAAGCACTGTGAATTGTGTACACGTACGCGTGACATGATTCTTGACGCGCCAAACAAAAAAAGAGTACACGTACGCGTGACTCGTTTAAAGATAATTCCTTAATTACGAATAATCAAGCAATTTAAAAGCGGTAAAAAGTAAAATACACACAGGTTCTAAAATGTGTAATTAAACAATTTAAATAAGTCAGGTATGATTAAACCGACATCGCTAAAACCACGGAACTCGGGAATGCCTAACACCTTCTCCCGGGCTAACAGAATTCCTTACCCGGTTTTCTGGTTTCGCAGACTTTTGAACAGTGTCAATCTTCCTCGATTTGGGATTAAAAATATACCGGTGACTTAGGACACCATAAATTATTCCAAGAGGCGACTCTGAATTAATTAAATAATTCCATTTTGATTATTGTCACTTTAATTGGAAAAACTCCTTATCCCCCATGGGAAAAAGTAGGTGTGACAAATGTGAGCCCATATCTGCCTTTATTTGAAAAGTCCTAATTGTTTTGCTTGTCGCGTAGTATTTTACAATTTTGAGAACCTTAGGCCTAGTCTAGAACCACCCAAATAGTAGGTCCACAGCCTCCTGGACAATAGACATGGGACGGGTAATACATGCATAGGACACGACTTAGAATTGACTAGTACGCTTCATGTAAACAACTTAAAGATAGTAATTGGGTAGCACGAGATGATAGTGTGTGCCCGCTGAATAATATGAGTAACACCCCATCCCGAGGGAGTTACGAAGTATTATTTATGTTGCACGGGGTGATCCTTTAGGCTAAAAAATTTAGGACCCCCATTTCCTTGTCTTTCAATCGATTATTCATGTTTTAGTAATTCCTTGTTTCTTAGCTTTGATCACATAGACTAATTTGCATAATTTAAGTTCGCCCGGGACCCACCGTTATGGACCTCGAAGGGTGCCTAACACCTTCCCCTCAAGGTAATTTGAGCCCTTACCCGGTCTCTAGTGAAAAAATGGTATAATCTGAGTTATTTGCTATAGGTTCCCTAACGCACCTTAATCCGTTAGGTGGCGACTCTAACAACCAATTTCTTTTTCCTACCCTCTCAAAAGGAGTTGTCAAAATGTCGAAACCCGATTTTACGAGAAAAAGGGGGCGCAACACCGGGGGCCAGCGATGGCGAGGAGGATTTGGATAGGATGGAGCAGGATGCCTGGTACGAGGAAGAATATCCTGATGGCGATGGCGATAGCGATGGTGGAGATGGCGCTGCTGGGTTGGGTGGCGAGTAATTATTCCTTTGGTTTGTAATTTTTGTGCACACTTTTGCGGGCGTTTGTTTAGCCCTTGTAAAGAATGGTTTTGAAGTATGAAATGCTATTTTCGCTGCTTGTTTCTAATTCTTTTCTCTGTTTGGTTTTGTATGCTTCTTCCCTTTGTTTTATCATTTGGTCGCCTTAAATATAAGAATTTTGGTTTTGGTCATGGCCGGGGCCGGTAGGTGTTAATTCGAACGAGGTCGAATGTGAGTCGATTCGAGCGAGGTCGATCATTAGTTAATTCGAACGAGGTCGAATATTAGTTAATTCGAACGAGATAGAATGTGAGTTAATTCGAGCGAGATCGAGTGTCACTTTATTTAATTCGAACGAGGTCGATTGTGAGTTAATTCGAGCAAGGTCGAATGTCACTTTAGTTAATTCGAACGAGGTCGAATGTTATTTTAGTCGAACAAGGTTGAATGTAATTTTATTCGAACAAGGTCGAATGTAATTTTATTTGAATGAGATCGAATGTTATTTTATTCGAACGAGGTCGAATGTAATTTTATTCAAATGAGGCCGAATGTTATTTTATTCAAACGAGGTTGAATGTAATTTTATTCGAACGAGGTCGAATGTTATTTTATTCAAACAAGGTCGAATATAATTTATTTGATTGTGGTCGTAGGTCGAGTAGGTACTAGGGCGATGTTGTTCTGGAAACATGGGCGAGCGTACATTTGTGCTTTGCTCATACTTGGAGAAATTTACATATTTTTCGGGTTGGCATTCCAGTCCCGGTCTATCTAGTCCCTTCATTGGGTGACCTATGAATATGTCGAGAGGTTGGGCGATGAACTGGCCGTTCTGTGCCTTTTTCCGTCCGTACTTCGACTTGGAGTGTCCCCTTATCGCCTCGTTAAAAACCTCCTTGAGAAAACCCGATTGGGACAAAACTCAAGCGAGGGAAAAAGAGTACGACTTGGATGACGCTTGTTCTTAAAAGTTGAAGTACTTGAGGTGGGTGACGTTCCAGTTGTTCAGTAGCAGTTTTCCTTTCATTGTTTCTAGTTGAAATGACCCTTTGTTTGCTGCTGTTATGATTTTGCATGGGTTGTCCCAATTCGTTCCCAATTTGCCCTCCCGCGGGTCTTTGCCTGCTTGTGTTTTGGCCTTGAGTACGTAGTCTCCAACTTTGAGTGGTATGACCTTGGCCTTTTTGTTATAGTAGCGTTCTGCCTGTTGTTTTTGGGAGATCATCCTTATGTAGGCCATATCTCTCCGTTCTTCAGCTTCGTCGAGGTTCTGCCTTCTGCTTTTATCGTTCCTTGGCCCGCTCTCATGGGAGTATCTCAAACTGGGCTCTCCGACTTCGACTGGTATTACTGCATCAGTCCCATAGACTAATGAGTAAGGCGTCTCTCCTGTGTTCGTCTTTGGCATTGTGAGGTATGCCCATAGCACTTCTGGCAGCAGTTCTAGCCATAGTCCCTTGACGTCCTCGAGCTTTTTCTTTATGATGTTCAATATTGATTTATTAGAGGACTCCGCTTGCCCATTGCCCGCGGGGTGGTATGGGGTGGAGAGTATTCTTTTGATATGCCACTTCTCGAAAAATTCAGCAACCTTTTTCCCAGTAAATTAGGGTCCGTTGTCACAACTGGTCTCTTTGGGGAGGCCAAAGTGGCACACTATGTTTTTCCATATAAAAGCTATCACTTCCTGCTCGGGTATCTGAGTGAATGCTCCTGCTTCTACCCATTTAGAGAAATAGTCAGTTAAAACCAAAAGAAAATGTATGTTACCTCGTCCTGTGGGGAGGGGGCCGACGATGTCCATCCCTCACTTGATGAAAGGCCAATGGGAAGTGATTGAGTGGAGGTGCTCGCCTGCTTGGTGGATCATTGGGGCATATTTTTGGCATTGGTCGCATCTTTTCACGAAATCTGCAGCCTCTTTTTTCATAGTAGGCCATAGTAATCTTCCCGTATGAGGCATCTGACAAGAGCTCGGTTGCCGGAATGAGCCCCGTAGTGGCTTTCGTGGAATTCTTCTAGGACGCGCCATGTTTGATTCGAGCCCAAACATTTTGCTAGGGGGCTGTCGTACGTTCTCTTGTATAGATCATTGTGAATTATGTTGTATCTGGCCATTTGCATCCGAAGTTTCTTGGCTTCCTTTTTATCGTCTAGGAGTACGCTATCCTGCAAGTATGTAATAATAAAATTGTGCCAATCCCATGTTAGATTTATAGTCCTTACCTCAATTTAATCTATCGACTAGTGGAGAAGGGTGACCACGTTTCCTTCGCCGATTATGCTTTTAGTGACTGCCGCTAATTTGGCGAGGCTGTCGACTTTGGTGTTTTGTGCCCGAGGGATTTGGTCGAGCTAGCACTCATCAAACTCGAGTAGTAATTTGTAGCTTTTGGCCTGGTATTTTGTAACTTTTGCTCTTTGATCTGAAAAGTCCCTGTGACTTGGTTGACAACGAGCTGAGAGTCCCAGCATAGGACAACCCGCCTCGCACCGTACTTGAGTGCTAGCCTTAATCATGCAATCATGGCCTCGTACTCAGCCTCATTGTTAGTCATGTCCGGGCACCTTATGGACTGGTGAGTTACTTCGCCTGTCGGGACCTCGAGCACGAGTCCTAGTCCAGACCCTAATGTGTTGGAAGCGCCGTCGGTGTACAAAATCCATTGATCTTGTGTTTGCGGAGAAGCGTGGGCGGCTTCTTTTTCGACTTCAGGCATAATTTTAACACTAAAGTCGGCGACGAAGTCGGCGAGGACTTGTGATTTTATCGTCGTCCGTGGTTAATATGTGATATTATGCTCTCTTAATTCTGTGGCCCGCTTAGCTAACCTTTCCGATAGCTCGGGCTTATACAAAATACTTCTCAAGGGGAAGGTTGTGACTACCGAGATGGGTGGCACTGGAAATAGGTTCTAAGCTTTCGTGAAGCTACGACCAAGGCCAGTGCTAGTTTTTCTAGGTGAGGGTATCACGTCTGGGCGTCAATTAAGGTATTGCTAATGTAATAGATGGGAGATTGCGCACCTTTGTCTTCTCGGACCAGGACTGCACTCACCGCTGCTTCAGATGCGGCGAGGTAAATGAGGAGACATTCCCCAGGTTCAGCTTTGGCAAGCAATGGTGGTGTGATAGATAAGTCGTTAACTCCTTCAGGGCTTGAACGCACTCAGAAGTCCATACGAGCCCATTGTCCTTCTTGAGTATGCCAAAAAACTTATGACACATGTTAGATGATCGCGAGATGAATTGTGACAAGGTGGCGATGCGGCCGGTCAGCTTCTGAACCTATTTTTTGCTGGTTAAGTATTATGGTATTCCCTTTATGGCTTTGATTTGGTCGGGATTGACCTCGATGCCTCTTTGTGATACCAGGGAGCCCAAGAATTTTCCTAAGGTTACGCCGAACGCACACTTCCCAGGGTTTAGTTTCATCCCATATCGCCTGAGTATGTCGGAGGCCTCTTTCAGGTGGTCGATGTGATCTTCTTTCCTTCTGGACTTAACCAACATCGTCTATGTATACCTCCATGGTCTTGCCGAGTTGGTCTTTGAACATTCTCGTCACCAACCTTTGGTATGTGGCCCCCGTATTTTTCAGTCCGAAAGGCATCACCTTGTAGCAATACGTTCCCTAGTGGGTGATGAAGGTGGTCTTCTCCTGGTCCTCCACTTCCATGAGGATCTGGTTATAGCCTGAGTATACATCTAAGAAGCTCAACAATTAGTGCTCGGCTGTTGCGTCAATGAGTTGGTCGATATGGGGTACCAGGAATGAGTCTTTTGGGCATACTTTGTTCAAATCTGTAAAGTCTACGCACATCAACCATTTTCTGTTCGTCTTTTTCACCATGACCACGTTGGTGACCCGTTGGGGGTATTTTGATTCCCTGATGGAGCCATTTCCTAGCAATTTTTCAACCTCCTCGCGGACTGCATCGTTTATTGCGGAGTTGAACTTCCGCCTAACTTGACTTATCGGGGGGTAGAGTGGGTCGGCGTTCAACTTGTGTGTTGCGACCTCCTTCGGGATACCTGGCATGTTTACATGGGAAAAAGCAAACAAGTTTGCGTTATTAGTTAATAAATGACGGAATTTACCTGGTTCCTAAAGCTTGCGGCCGATGTAGGCTTTCTTGCTGTGGTCGTTATCATCAAGTTAGATGGGGTCGAGGTCTTCTAAGGTTGATCCCGTGGCCTCTATTGTTTCGGGGTCTTTGATGACGTTTGCCCTTTCATCGCTGCTCGACCTCGACCCTGCTAATTGCTATATCTCTTTTGCTTTGCCTTTCATTTGTTGGGTGTATGTGCAATCCTGGGTGATGCGATAGCATTCTCGGGATTTGCATTGTTCTCATCATATGCTGAACACTCCCCATGGGGTGGGAAATTTGATAACTTGGTACAAGCTGGAGGGGATGGTCTTCATGGCGTGTATCCAAGGTCGACCTATTATGGAATTATACGCCGTGTCCTGGTCCATGATGTGGAATGTGATTTCCAGAGCGACGCCGCCGGCTAAGACGGGGAGTGTGATTTCTCTAGATGTTCGTTCAACTACATTGTTAAAACCGGTTAGCGTGATGCAGCGTGGCACTATCTTATCCTCGAGTTTCATCTGTGCAAGTACTCGAGGGTAGATAATGCACGCGCCGCTCCCATCGTCCACCATAATGTGCTTTACATCTGTGTCTAATATTCGTAAAGTGATAACAAGAGCATTATAGTGAGGGAAAACCAAACCGTGGGTATCTGACTTATCGAAGATGATACTTTCTTCGAGTTCGTCGTACCGTTCATGAGTGATTGACTGTTTGAGTTTGTAGGTCGTGGTGAACTTTATGTTATTGATTGATGCGTTGCCACCGCCTTCGATGATCATTAGGATGGTGCGAGTTGGTGAGGGTGGTTTTGGCGGCCCATCAGGAGAAGTTGGCCCTTCCTCGATCGCTCAACAACTCTTTCAAGTGCCCTTAGTGAAGCATGTTCATGACCTCCTGCCTTAAACCTCGCTCCTGGTGGAATTCGCAGAGGGCGTTTGACTTCCTGGTGGTTGGGTCGGACCTCATCTGTTGTGGCCACTTCACTTTTGGGCCGAGTTTCTCCAATGCGTAGACTAATTCTGAAGGCGACACACAAAAATTATGAGCAGATAATAAAGGGGGCTCCGGTGAGTCCCTGTCCTTGTCCTAGATGGACCTTCTTCGTGATGGGAGGTGGGCATGATAGCGCCCCTGATATATGGCTGATGCCTTTCTCAGTTGGGTCGTTGAGCTGCTAGATCTCTTCTGGCATCGTTCCTTCGGTCTTTCCTGGACTCGGCCTGTACCGAGTTCAACCATTGGGTCGGCCCATTTAGGTCATCTTCGCCAGCGCGGACTTCGGCACAATAGGCATTGTGTATTTCGTCCCAAGTGGTTGGGGGTTATTTCGTAAGCCGAGTCAGCAACTTTCTGGTCGCCCTCAAACCGTTTCTGTTCAGCCCGTTATGGAAAGCTGCTACAGCCACGCCTTCTGATACATTTGGTAAGGTCATCCTTACATGGTTGAATCGAGCGAGGAAGTCCCTCTCCAGGAGATTGTTTGATGGCAAATATATCGTTCACCCTTGCCTCCGCCTTTTTAGCTCCGGCACGGGCCGTTACGAACTTGTCAGCCATCTCTTCGAATATTTCAATGGAGCGCGCGAGAAGCTGTGAATACCAAGTTAATGCGCCCCCGGTGAGGGTTTTGCCAAACTCTTTCAAGATGGAGGATACTTGTTCTTTGGTGAGATTGTTGCCCTTTACTACAGTGACGTAGTGAGTCACATAATCTTCGGGGTCGGTTGTACCGTCGTATATTTTTAAGTAAGGCGGCATTTTGAAGGTCTTGGGTATGTCATGCGGGATGGCTTCATCACTGTAGGGTTGTTCCGCGATCCGACCAGCATCTCTTTTTGGTAAGAGTTTTAGGGCACCTGGTATTTTGTCTACCCTTTCTTGATGCTCTTTCATTTGGTCTCGAAGCATTTTTTTTCGTTTTTCATTTCTTCCATCTTCCTCAGAATGGCTGTGAGAGTGTCGTCACCTGCATTACTAACATTGTGAGTGATACCTATTATTGGAGGGAGAGGGCCGTCCTTCTCGGCCGTTATGGGTGCAACGCAAGTCCTTGCATTTTCTCTGATTGCTTTTTGGGTAAGTTTGTCGAGGATGCCGGTCAACGTGTTTGTCAGCCAAGCCTCTAGTAGTTTCTTCACTGCTGGTGGCGCCTCTTCCGTTGTGGACGTGGAAGCCCCTTTACCGTGTGACGTTGTGATACTGCCATGAGGGAGGGGTGAGCCACTTCGCCTGGGGGAGGCATTTGGCGTTACATCTTCACCCTCCGTTTCAGAAACCTCGTTGATGGTGTTTAAGAGGTTGGTGGTGAGATCGGCCACTGCCTTCATCCTTTCTTCTCTGTTACTCGCCATGTTAGATCTGTGTGTACAAGAGAGTGGGGTTTTTGCATTTTTTTGTGTGCTAGTTATAGATCTAGAAGAAACTAAAATTTTATCTAGGAAATCCCCACAGACGACGCCAAATTGTTTGACCAAAAAACATAGATCTTTGATTAAACTAATTAAATTTATATAATGAGGGGTTAAACCTAGTTAATGATAATAACTTCAGATCTATAATCGATTAATATGAATAATGTAGAGTGTTGATACCCAATTTTCCCCCATATACTTTTAATACATTGTACATATGCATTTATAAGCATGCATAAGTAATAATTTTTCTATAGTTTTAAGAGCTCCAAAAACCAATTCATTTCTTCTCTTTTATTTATAAAATATCCAGTAATTATCCTTCAAATTATTTTTTGTGGTAATTTAGTCATCTAAATTCTTTGTTGATGCCGGCATAGTGTTTAAACATTTTCAGTGCATTTTTATAATTGCAGTTACATTTTTTAAGCTAATTTGCATATATTTGCAATACTAGCCCTACTAATGCATAATTACATTGTTGATGCATAAAATGATCTTTTATACTTTTAAAATGTTAAATAACTATTTTAAATCATTTTAGTACACGAAATTATTTTTTCAGAAATCATTTATTCCTTATAAATTATATAGTATTAAAATGGCTATTTAAAATATGGCCTAATTTTATTTCAATTTTAGCCCCAATCCAACCCCAACCTAACACAATTACCAGCCCAGTACTCAATTAAATTACCCGGCCCACACCCCAAATACCTGATCCGGTCCCCCACACCCTTTAATCCCGGCCGTTGATCATAAAGATCAACGGCCACCATCAACCCTTCCTAAAATAAACCCAAAAGACCCCCAAACCCTATCATTTTCTATACACCCGCCGCCCTGAAAACCCTTCTGCTCTCAACCTAACCCTAGTCCAATCTCACTGACCTTCATCTATGGCTATCTCCGGTGACCTCTCATCACCCCCCATGCCTCCAATGACCTCTCTCATGTCATTCTTGCCACCTCCAAGGCCCTCAAGGGACCAGGGCTATGTCGACTTGCATCTAGGGTTGATCTCTCGCCTGTTCCAGGCCATTCCGGTGTGATTTTGAGTGAGGTCGTCCTATATTAGCTACGATCTATGATTTTCTAAACAGGTTTCTTCATCTTTGTATGGTTCTCTTCGAAACCCTAATTTCTTTTCTAAAACCTCCTAGATCTGTACAGATCTAAGGTGATTTGAGTTTGTTTCATGTGAGTTTTACAATAGCCTTGAGATTCTTTACAAGAATCGTATGATTTCAAGTGATTTTTTCATCTTTTTCTAAAACTAGGGTTTCCGGAATTTCTTTTAAAAAAAATTGTTTGATGATTTTTTGTGTTTAATCTTCTGCTTCTCACATATTTTGACTTTTATGAACCTGCTACAACCCTAGCCCGTTTGTACCAAAAGCCATGATTTTTGGGGTTCTTCGTTTGGTTTCTGAGTATTAGTACATCTGATTGTGTTCTTGCCTGGGGTTCTTGGGATTCCTCGTGACTTTCTTGCCCTAATATGCTTCTACTGAATTTCTTAGTTTTACCTTTCACTGATTCTATGTGCTTGTGTTCGTCTTGACTATTCATGTTAAGACTGGTATACTTCTCCTTGAATCAGTGTCGTTTAACTATGTGTTTTGTTAAAGCTATGTGAAATCCTGACTATTCATGTTCTACCTTATTTTATATGCTAAGCATGCTGCCTCTTTCATGACTTTCTGAACCCTTGATTACTCTGAATCCCTTATTTCTTGGTTTAATTTGAACCTTTTCCATTTAACTCTTGATTTTTACCTCTCTATTCGATTTGACCGAGTTGCTTGCCTTAATTGTTTTTCCCTGCCTTGTTTGTATTCCGCTGATTATTACTGATTTGTTTCCTTAATTAGACTACTGTGCATTTACCTCTAATTACCTATTCTATACCTAAAACTTTACTTGATTCTTTTCCTTAAATACCTAGCATGCTGTCACGGTCAATTTGATCGTCCCTTGATTAAGGGAAGATCTGGCTGATTTATATGTGACTTCCCTGATTTGTTACTTGATTGATCTTTTACCTTATATGTTAAGTTTTTGATTACTATATAAACCCCTCTCTCACTCTAAGTTCAAAAAAGAACACAACGAATACTAGTTCAAAAACTCTCTCTTATACTTAAAGCTTTCTGCTCTTTTCTGTTACTTGCTACTTCCATTGAACTAGCCGGCTGTAAGCCAAGGCTAGTTATTGCACTACACTGTTCTATACCTTCTGTCTTCTCTCCTTAACTGGTATGTCTGATTTTATTACAAGTTCAAAACTCTATGTGTTCTCTTACTGCATTAGTTTATTGATTTCCAGTCTTATTCTTGTCTATCACTTGGCTTTTCGATATGTAACAAGCATGCTTAAATCCCGGTTTCACTTAGCATATATGAGTTCTACCCGTTCAACTTATGATTAACATGTCTGATAACTTGTCTATTGCTTTCTCTAGCATGTCTCAATCTGACTCTACTCCATGTATGTATGATTGTTTGTCTGTTTGTTTACCAGTTCCTGATAGTAATTTACTTTGATAGGTTATTCTGACTCTATGTTCAACTTTGCCTAGTATAACTATGTTCTCAACTGTTTGTTCTATATCTAGCTGTGTGATTGACTCCTAAACTTCTGTGCTCTTGTTGTTACATTAATATGTTCTAGGTGTTCCCCCTACCCTTTCCCTTGGATGAAGTCTACGCGTTCTATGACTTGCTCTCTGATTTTTATTAAAAATATGTTCTTCATGTTTTCTCAAACTATTTCTACTCTAACTATGTTCTTCTTTCTATTGTTTACCAAACTCTTTCAAAGTCATCCTACGCTCCCACATTACTCCTAGAATATTAGGCTCTGCCCCTATGGCATGTGTATTGCCTTGAGATCCTTGAGGTCTCTCTGAACTCTGGCATGTCAGAGCCGGCCTTTCCACGCTGCACTTAAATCAGTTATTGTTGGAGAAAAGGTCTAGGTGTGAGCACTGCCCGGGATCCTTGAGGTCCTTAGGGAACTCTGACACACCTAGACATGATATTGTCTATGGAATTTGGCATCTGAGGCTATTGGAGGCTTGGGAAGTCATTTGGACCTGCTTCAGGATCCCTATAGTTAACTTCTTCTTTTTCTTTATTTGTTTATGTAATTTATTCAGCTGGTCTGTAATAATTATTTGTAAACAACATTGGGAAGATTAGTGAAAAGGGCTGGGTAGTTACATATCTGTTGGGTAACTCGGGTAGATACCATGCCTATAGGATTGCGTTAATGCATTTGCTATGTTTTGCTTTATTTCCACAATATTAGAAACCATGCTTATACGATCTAAATGGCTCTAATAATAGAAATCATGCTTATAGGGTTAAAATTAACTTTACCATTAGATATCATGCCTATAGGGTGTAAAGTGATTGTGTTCAATTTCTGTTACAGCATTTATTTACATTCGTCTCACTAGAAATCATGCCTATAAGTTCGAAATCAGTTCTTAACAATTAGATACCATGCCTATAGGAATTAAAATCAGTTCTAGTAGAAACCTTTCCTATAGAACTTAAAATCAGTTTAGTTAAACAAATCAGTTTAGTCCATGTTAGTTCGTTCTGAATTGGTTTAGTCAACTGTCTGCTTCTTTAAATGAGTTCTCAAGCACTGCCTTAATTCACTACCGCTAGAAAGCATGTCTATAAGATCTCAAGTGTCTGTTTAGAAACTGTTCACTGTTTTACTGCATTCCTAATCAATGTAGATGTCATGCTCTTAGGACACCACTATTCTGCGCTTAGGCAAGCCACTAGGGCGATTCAAACTCTGCAACTATGAAACTATGCTTTGTTATTTAAAACCGTCCAGATTTAACAGGTCTAAATCAGTAGGCAAGCTAAATATGATTTTTACACTTCATCCTAATTCAATACTATATAATCCCTACTCGCCTAGATATCATGTTCTAGGATTTTCTCTCAAATACCTGACTGTTGTTTGAAGACGTGCATTTACTTGTTATATTTGTGGAGGTAACAGTGAGCCTGTAATTGTTCTTGATTGACGCCTAGACTTTTATCCTTTAAAACCTTATGAAGATCTAGAACTGTCCAAAGTAGAGGCCCTAAAATATCTCAAGGGCCACGAGGAAGGGACGGATAGTGCATGCATAGGATATTTTCAAGGTTGCTAGAGCGCTTTAGGCTATGACCAAGGGGAGGGAATTGTGTAGTAGGGATATGATTACTACGCGCTAATGTCACGTATAGCCCCTCATTGAGGAGTGTTTATCGGGCATTGTATGGGGTGATCCTATAGGCTAACCAACCTAGGACCCCTCTTTCCCGATTCCCAATGTTTAAACTTTGCTTTTTCCCTATACATACAATTTGTTCAAGTCTTTCCTTTGTCTCTTTACTTGAGTCATACAATGTCCAAAGCATGCCCTTATTTGCAACTATGTGTTTAAACTATTTATTTATTAAAAGGACTAATTCATAAGTATAAGTTCAGCTGGGACCCACCGTTGTGGACCAAGAGGGTGCCTAACACCTTCCACTCAAGGTTATTTCGAGCCCTTACCCTAAATCTCTGGAAATGCAAACCAGTCTAAGAGTTAATCACTATAGGTGCCCTAACGCACCATAATTCATTAGGTGTTGACTCTTCAAAATACCCAAATCCCAAAAGGAAATGAGTTATTTCCCCCATGATCGAAACCCGGGCTTCTCCCCGCGAGGAGGGAAAAAGGGGGCGCGATATAGAGCAGCGTTGAAAGAAGATTAAATGCAATGTGCATTTAATGTTTCAAGACCATTAATGAGGAGGGAATGTCAAGCAATAAATAACAATAAATGGCATTAGAGTAAATAAGGAGAATGATTAACCACAATATGGAATGAGGTGGATAATTCCTCATTCTGACAATGATGGATGATAGACAAATACTAGAATATTGGGACCCTTTTCAGATCTGATGGAAAAGATATGGAATAATAGACAATCGAATCTCTTTAGAAAGGTTATGTTTGTATTCTATCTAGAGAGAAAGTCTGCTTTTCAAAGAATGTTCTTATCAGAGAATATTACATGCCTTTTACCTTATCTCTCTTTCTATTTATAGGGACATGCCCCCAATTAACCCTAAAAGTACAAGTACAGAGAATATCCAACAGAATATTCTCTTAAAGATCCTGCTAATAAACCAACCATTACTGCCTCTTCTGATACTTGACCTCGGCCATGATTGACTGCTCGGTGGTGAGTCCTATTGGTTACTAGTCGACCTCGGCCAAATTACTTTTGGTAATACCACTACATGTCGAATATCCTTAGGCAGATTTTGATTCATACAATCGCCTCCCTTCCTTTACCAGTACACTCCTTCCCCCTTCTCCCTGACTAGCCCCATTTCTCCCCTTTTCTTCCATTCGAAATCCATTTTTTTCCTTATGCTTCCAAATCGAACCCAGCAATTTTTTTATTATCAAAAACTTCCTTCAATCTTCTCCCAAGCTATTCTTCCACTAAATGTCAAGGGTATAGTTGAGAAGGAAGATTAAGAATCCAAAAGTTGTATGCCAATTTTTGAATTTTATAGTAGTTTACATCACCATGGTCATAATTTGGCAAGAACAGAAAAAAATTAATTTTGGAATTTTAGAAGAAATCAATGATGGCTTCAAAGTGGGGGAGCATTCTGTTTCACCACTAAATTCATCTCCTCCTTCACTGCTAAACCAAGCACTATTTGATGAAGAACTTTTCAGAATATCTATGGGAAATTCTTGTTTGATTTGGGTTCTTAAGATTTGATTGAAGAATAGGTTCTTGATGAATATTTAAGAACATGATTATGGAGAAACAAGGGCTACCGATCATTTTGAATTTGGGTTTCGGTCCAGACTTTATCGGCAATAGGTTTTCTTTACCGATTGTTTGGGGGGTGGGTTGGGGACGGGGGGAAGGGGAGGTGTTTAGGTGGAGAAGAAAAGATATAATAAAATTTTGATAAATAAATTTTAAAAATGAACCCACAAATAACACATGTCAAGCAATAAATAGTTTAACATATGATGCGTTGTACATGTCAGCGTAATTGATATACACGCTTTGTGGGATGTGCTTATTAACCCTCGTTCTATTAAATTGAAGTGTTCAAATGGAAAAGTTGTAAGTTCGTTTACCGGGTTGGCAATCAGGTGCAAGTTAAGTGGCCAATAGGTCATTTTGCCTATTTTTTTTAATTTTTTTTATAGAGATTAAGTAGGCGTTTGGACATGAACTCCAATTTTTTTCGTTCTAAACTATCATCCATTGATCCCCGAACTCGATCCCGTCTTAATTCCTTAGGCTTTTACTCAGACTTCAAAGCTTCAAATCACTTTAATTCATTCCATAACATCTACATAGCTCGGAATCACTCCTACAAGGCATAAAATACACCATTAGTGCAAAACACTAGCGATTAAAGCTCAAACTTAATTAAAGCACAGTAAGTTAGAGTGTAATAAGCGACTAAAATACGTAATTATAGCCTATCATCAAAGATGAAGTTGTGTTTGGTTATAATTTTTGCAACATATTTGGATGTCTTTTTTTTTTCAAAACCATGAAACATGATTTATACCCCACAACTTATAAAAAATATCAAAACCACCCCACTTTGATTATCCTACTTGAAATAAACAATCAAAATGCTGTTGTTTAACTGTTATCATATTCTGCTTTACTGCAATACATAGAAGATGCAAAATCAATATCACATTTTCTAATTATACTAACACACAGAGAAGGTGCAAAAGCAGGCATAGCCACATATTTCTCATAACCATATAATCGAACTTCCGGTAGGCATAGTTCAAGTATCAACTAGACTGATGTTCCACCATCAGTCGCCAAAGATATATCTGCCAAAGATGAAAATTGATGGGATCATTTTATAAATTTTAAAAATATAGGATAAATTTATAAAACTAAAACCTAGCAAATTCCCATTTTCAATTGAAAAACTGGTGAGAATCATTTTTTCAAATTTGAAAATGGATTTTCAAGTGAAAAAGAAAAAAATGGTAAAAATGGGATAACCAAACATTACTTTCAAAATTTTTTTTGAAAAAAAGCAAAAATTGTGTATGTCCAAACGGGCTCTAAAATCTTCTTATCAAACCCGCCAAATATTCCTAAAGAAATACTAGGACTATCCCGTAGATCAATATCACGTTTTTATTGTTCACTCCTTACGGACCTCCTCTGCGTTTTTTGGATTAAACCCAAAGTCGTGTACGTTTCTATCTATTATTATCTGCTGAGGCGCGTCCACGGAGGATTGGATATGCATTACACAGCAGCAGCCAAAGCTCTCCTCTTACTCTCCCACTAATAAAAAGCTTCGAATCTACACACAAAAAAGAAGCATAAGACGGATCAAGTAGAAAGAATGCTGCGAATTTGGACAAGGAGATTAGCTTCAGAATGCTCCATTTCACGGCGGATATACCCGGGTAGTTTCATTTCGACCCGAAATAGCTCCATGGGAATCCTACCCGACACTCTCGACCGTAGCTCCGAGTCGTATTCTCGCAACTCTAGAGTCATGGATGGACTTGTTTCCCAGCTTCATTCTCACATTCGAAAGGTCACTTTTCTATTTTAAAATTTTCCCCAGATTTTCTGTTTACTTTGATTGTTTTAAGTACAGAGCAATTGTGAATTGTTTTATGTTGTTAGGTTATGGAAGGAGGAGGGGCAGAAGCAGTGAAGAGACATAGGAGTAGGGATAAGCTTCTCCCTAGAGAGAGGATTGAACGGCTTATTGACCCTGGCTCTTCTTTCCTTGAGCTTTCTCAGGTTAACTTCTTCCATTTCCTTTCCCAGCTCTTACTCTTTCAACTAATTATAATTTTGATTGCTAGAAGCACTGTTTGTCATCTTTGTGGGAGTTATCGACATAATTTTTGTTATTAATCTTGTTATGATACATTATTACCAGCATGTTAACTAGACTATAGATTGTAGATAAATGACATTTAACAAATGGTTTTACAGATTATTTCCAAGCAGAAGAAAAACTATGAAGACAAGTCTTTCTTAATAATTAAAAAACTATAAAGAAAAGTCATATACTTTAGGTGAAATGTCAATATCCTTGAATATTAGGAACTCAAGAAACTGGCGCCAACCCTACCTTTGAGCCCTACGTTGGCCCATCAAGGGGAAACATTTAAGAGAAATGAATATTTTTAGCCGCTTCAAAAAATAATAGAAGACAAAATGATATATTTTTTTTTGTATATATGTGTATTATATACATATAATATAGTACCTATTTTATACTGGGTTAGGGCACGTGCGGAGGAGAAGCGCAGAAGCCCCGGTAAGAGGTGTGAGCGGTTGGTTTTGGCTGGTACGAGAAGAGGTAGAGGACGGTCTAAGAAGTATTGGGGAGAGGTGATCAGGCAGGACATGGCGTGACTTCAGATTTCCGAGGACCTGACCCTTGATAGGAAGGTGTGGAGGTTGAGCAATAGGGTTGTAGGTTAGGAGGCAGTTGAGCATTTTTCTACATCGTTCCGGGTGAGAGGCTAGTCTGATAGGGTTTTGTCTTAGATTGCTAGTGGTTAAGGTTGTGTTCATACTATTCTTCCTTTTTTCATAGTACCGGGCCTTATCTACTTGTTATTGTTATTGCTTTTCATCTATTTTTTGGTCCTTATGTTGCTGATATTATTTCTGTGATTTCTGTTGATGGTGCTGATTTATTGTCTCTGATCGTCTTCTTGAGCCGAGGGTCTTTCGGAAATACCCTCTCTACTCCTCAGGGCAGGGGTAAGGTGTGCGTACTCACTACCCTCCCCGACCCCACTTGTAGGATTACATTGGGTTGTTGTTGTTGTTGTTGTTTATACACTTTTTGGCTAGCGAATGCAATTAGTTTTGGCCGACCGGCTAATTTTGTATTTTGCCCGACATTTTACATGTATTTGTTCCAACTTCTCTTATATTGTCCAAACCTCCCACATTCTAGAACAAGCGTATTTCACATGATTTTTGAAATAAATTCTTTGAGAACTACAGCTTTCCACCTTTGGATAAAATTACTAGAAAAAGTGACTATCTACTTTTCTTCCCTATGCTTAATAGCAGGACACCAACTTTTACTACCACTCTTACAAAATCATCTCATTTGTACATTTGCTTTCTTACTTTTCAATTGGCAAAAGGAAACAAAATAAAAAGAAATAAGAATTTGATGCGTACACAGAAAAAATTTCGCTCCAGAACTAACCTTCGTATGACATATAACCACTAGATTTGTGAAAAGTTGAATTCTCCTTTTGATTTGTCTATGTTTCATAGGAATAATCTTCCCAAACATTCATCTTTATTTGATTCTTTTGTTTATCTTTTAATAAAATATTTGCCTGTGAAATACTTTAACTAGTCAATTGCCTTTGTTGATAGGATTACATAAGCAAAAGACTTGTAAATTCTACAAGTTAATATATTGATATTGTATATCATATGAAGCTATTTACTGTTCATTTCTTTTACTTACCCAATGTAGGGATGAGGGTGACATTAGTAATCTTAAAATTTAGATATAGGATGGTATAACACTGAACAAACTTTTCATATTCATAGTGAAGTAGAAGGCGCAGAGCTTATGAATAAGTAAATACGTTGCCTGCTTATTAAAGAGCCTTTACCAGGCCTCCTCCATGTGGAGCTTTCCCTTTCCTTCTAGGTGAAAGTTGGATTCAGTGCACCAGTTTTGCAGTTTGTTGGGTGCTAGGTTTCTATCATTATCTGAGCATAGAAATTTGTGAAAGGAACCTGATGGAAAAATTCATCGCCGACCCCAACTAGTTTGGGACTGAGACGTAATTGTTGTTGTTATTGTAACCTGATGGAAAAATTATTGTTTGTGCGATTAGCATCATTCAGCTCGTATACTTGATCCAGCTTGCGTCTACGGGCCATTCTTGTTCATAGCGGTTGAGGGAGTCCTCTTCATGCCACTAGGTCAAGAGTTCGAGCCTGGTACATTGCCAAACAAAAAAACTTGAGCTGGCAAGTCAATCAATTTATTTGATTCTTTTGTTTATCTTTCAATAAAAATCTGCCTGTGAAATACTTTGAAAAGTTGATAGGATTTGCATAAGCAAAAGACTGGTAAATTCTAAAGTTAGTATATTGATATTGTGAATAATATGAAGCTACTTACTGTTCATTTCTTTTAGTTACACAATGTAGGAATGAGGCTGACGTTAGTAATTTTAAAATTTAAAGATAGGATGGTATGACACTGAACAAACATTTTATATTGTGAAGTAGAAGGCGCAGAACTTATTAATAACTACATAGGTTGCCTATTTATAGGGTTGAAGAGTCCTTTCCAGACCCTTTCAATGTGGAGCTTTCCCTTCCCTTCCCTTCTAGATGAAAGTTGGATGCAATGTACCAGTTTTGCAGTTTGTTGGGTGCTAGGTTTCTATCATGATCTGAGCATAGAAAATTGTGAAAGGAACCTGATGGAAAAATTACTGTTTGTGCGTTTCGAATCATTCAGCTAGTATACTTGATCCAGCTTGTTTCATTATCAAGTTATCTTGAGTTGAATCATGAATTTCTTAAGATATGTATGGTAATTGCTCATTGTCTTGAGGAACTAATGTACTTAAGTTTATGCAAAAATTTGAGAATACGTGGCTACTATAATCTCTTTTCTGATAAATTCGGTACTTGAGAATGCTGCCTGAATTTCAAGCACAAAAATACCATTTCCTGGTCCCTCTGGTCGGGCTGGGTAAACTTTTTTTTTTGTTATAAATTCCTTTCAGAAAAATATCCCAGTATGTGTTTTCTTAATCTAAATCATTGTCTTGTAAATATAGCTTGCGGGTCATGAATTGTACCAAGAATCATTACCTTCTGGTGGGATAATTATTGGAATTGGAACAATACATGGGAGACTGTGTATGTTGGTGGCAAATGATCCTACTGTCAAAGGTGGAAGTTACTTTCCAATAACTGTCAAGAAACATCTCAGGGCACAAGAGATTGCTGCTCAATGCAACCTACCGTGTATATATCTTGTTGATAGTGGTGGAGCTTTCCTTCCAAAGCAAGCCGAGGTTTTTCCGGACAAAGAAAATTTTGGGAGAGTATTTTACAATCAAGCTGTGATGTCTTCAGAAGGTATTCCTCAAATCGCACTGGTGCTAGGTTCTTGTACTGCCGGAGGAGCTTACATTCCTGCAATGGCTGATGAGAGCGTAATGGTCAAAGGGAATGGTACGATATTTTTGGCTGGACCTCCTCTTGTAAAGGTTAGCAGTTGACCTTCTTGTTCTCTGTAAAACATTGATATCTTTCATCATAATTAAGAATAATAGAGCATTAGAGATTTTACTGGTTCAGTTAAATGCTTCTCTGAGCATAATGTCTATCTGATAGAAAACTTTTATCAGGCAGCAACTGGTGAGGAAGTTTCTGCAGAAGACCTTGGAGGTGCAACTGTGCATTGTAAGACATCAGGGGTTTCAGACTACTTTGCCCATGGTAAAATCCCCTCGTGCTATTCAGCTTTCAGATTGTATTTCCATTTCCTCGATTCATAGTTTTGATTTATGCTTGTGGTGGTGTCTTCTGCCGATCTTGATGTTTCCTGACACAATGATGGCATCTAACATCCTATGTTGTAGATGAACTGCATGCGCTTGCTATAGGAAGGAATATTGTTAAGAACTTGCACATGGCTGGTGGTCCAGAAGCATCTGGACAAACTAGAGCTGATTATAAAGAACCATTATATGATGTGAAAGAACTTCGCACCATTGCACCAACAGACCTCAAACAGCCCTTTGATGTTAGATCAATTATTGCTCGCATTGTTGATGGAAGTGAATTTGATGAATTCAAGAAACTGTATGGCACTGTGAGGCCCTTTTATTCCTTAACAACTCACAACTGTCTCTAATTTGTTTTCTACTAGTCATTCATTTGTTTTCTGAATGTGCTTGTTGACACATACAGACACTTGTGACTGGCTTTGGAAGAATTTGTGGACAGCCAGTAGGGATCCTTGGAAACAATGGGATACTGTTTAATGAATCTGCTCAGAAAGGGGCACACTTTATTGAATTATGTGCTCAACGTAACATTCCTCTGATCTTTCTTCAGAATATTACTGGATTTATGGTAAGCATTATAGTGTTCTCCTTCTGTGATATAAATGTTTGATACAATTTGCTTTAATCAATTGCTATTAACAACTATAATGAGGAGGAAAAACAAATAAACTTAATTCAACCAGCTCAACTTCCTCATGACAGTTTGAAGTAGTTGATTAGTCATATGGAGGTGGGTTGCTCTAGCGGTGAGCACCCTCCACTTCCACCTAGAGGTTGTGAGTTCGCGTCACCCCAAGAGCAACGTGGGGAGTTCTTGGAGGGAGGGAGCCGAGGGTCTATTGGAAACAGCCTCTCTACCCCAGGGTAGGGGTAAGGTCTGCGTACACGCTACCCTCCCCAGACCCCACTAGTGGGATTATACTGGATTGTTGTTGTTGTTGTTGATTAGTCATATGGAATAACTACTTATTGATATCCCATAGATGGATTTATGGTACATCTCGAAACACTTTATGATGAATTGTTAAGCGAATCTTGCAAGGCTTTAGCAATCTTGTAGAAAGATTCATCAAAATATTTGTTCTTTTTACATGACCTGTCAGTTTTTTAGCCTATGTACCTCTAAGCCATGTTTCACATGTGATTTGAAAGCCATTACTTCCTACAAAAGAACAAAAGGAACAGAACCAGAAAAAAGGATAATTAATCCAAAATAGAGTTAGACTGACTTATAATATTCCATCAGCATCTTGAAAGTTGAAACACATTCAGTTGGTTGCGCAAATTGAATGCTGTAAGGAGGAATATGTTGTTTTTGTGGTTTCAGGGGTATTTCTGGTTGGCATCCCACATTGGGTTTTGATTCTGAAATCTGAATGTGCTTATTAGCCATGTTTTACTTGGAGATTTTCATTTGGATACAGACTATGTCATGAAAATAAGGTAATGATGTTCATTAATTTGGTAGGTTGGGTCCAAATCTGAGGCAAGTGGTATTGCCAAAGCTGGAGCTAAAATGGTGATGGCAGTCTCTTGTGCGAAGGTAAGCTTTAACTTAGAAAATGTCATAAAATTCGAATTTCTTTTGGCCTTTGAACTCAAGCTGGTAAAGCATCATCAGAACTACATTTTCTGGCGCTCCAAGTCTTCATAGAAACTTCCCACACTCTATGATTCAATTTATCAGTAGTTTACTTTGATCATTTAAGCTTTCCTTTTCTTTTATACTAATGATCTCATTTTCACTAGTGAGGAATATACTGAAGAAACTAACGTCTCTTGCAAATATATGGAATCAGGTTCCCAAGATCACGGTAGTTATCGGTGGAAGCTTTGGAGCTGGCAACTATGCAATGTGCGGACGTGCATATAGTCCCAATTTCATGTTCTTCTGGCCAAATGCTCGAATATCTGTAATGGGAGGTCCACAGGTATATGCTCTTCAGTGACACATTACTTCCAACAAACTCAGTATTTATATGCAGGGTGACAATTTTTTACTTTCACTAGCACAGCTCATTTTTACCCAAATGATTTTCGCTAGATGCATTTCCTTTGTTACGTTCTTTGTGTTGCTCGAATGGAATTAAAAAATTATGCTTATCTGCAAAAGCATTTTCCCCTTTCTAAATTCTGATTATATTGCTATGCCTAGTAAATTTTTGTTACTTGTCGAGGAATCTTGTAATTCTCATTTTTAATCATGGATTAATAAGGCTGCTGGAGTCCTTGCTCAAGTAGAAAAGGCCACCAAGAAAAAGAAGGGAATTCAGGTAAAGACATTGGCGCCTATAATTCTAGAGATCATTTTGATTGTGTCCAGTAATTGACATGAATGTGTTGCAGTGGGCAAAGGAAGAGGAGGAAAAGTTCAAGGCAGAAGTTGTAGAGGCGTATGACAGAGAGGGCAGCCCATATTATGCCACAGCAAGGCTTTGGGACGATGGCATAATCGATCCAGCAGACACGAGAAAAATATTGAGCCTGTGCATCTCTGCTTCCTTGAATCGTGGACCAGAAACTACGAAATTTGGTGTCTTCAGAATGTGACATGCGAGCTCTAGCTGAAGAATGAAGTTGCTGTCCGAGACTTGTTGCTTTGTCTCCAACAGCAGAAACACTATCTGCATAATCAGCTAGGTTACAAGAAGTTCTAAGTCGTGAAAGCAGACTTATATTGGTTCCATGCCAAGGATGAGAAACTCCATGATTTACATAAAAAGAAGTTATATATAGGTAGCACTTTAGGTTGAGCGTGCAGTCGTAGTCTGATGAAGCTATGTTTCTTTGTTATTATTCTTGGTTCTAGGAGCTAATAACTGTGGGTCTGTGACTGCTGCTAATGTTATTGACTGCATAAAGTGTAAATGAGAAACGCTTGATACTAAAGTGCCTACAAGAAACATGGAGCGAAGATAAGCTTAATCCCTTCAATTTTCATGCTTCAATGATCATAACGAATTTAATTTCATAATAAAATTTATCAAAATTGAAGAGAAGACCTTAAGATTAATGTGAAGCACAGTAGTTAGAGCCGAATTAATTGTACTTGGGAGAAAAAAGAGTCAAGGGCAATTAGCGTAAAATGTTTTATCAGCGCCCGTGGCCTAATGGATAAGGCGTCTGACTTCTAATCAGGCGATTGTGGGTTCGAGTCCCACCGGGCGTGTGTAGGCCGCAAATGACGTCCATTGGCACCTCCTTGAATATTTTTTTTTGATTTATTTTCATTTTAATTTTTTAAAGTTTTCTTCGCCAAAGAGAAATCATTATAAAAAAGAAAGAAGATGAGGTTAGATGGAAGTGCCAACACTGCAAATACGAAAACTGCCAAAGTAGAAATACGATTAGAAAACGATATTTGTTTTTCCAGGTTTGGTGGTGATATCCCATAAGGCCATAACCCCACAAATCGACAAACACGAGTTTTGAAAAACCAATATAGGTCAGTGAGCAGTTGCAGTCACTATCAGCGTTCCATGATTAATCACGTTTTTCTGACTTCAATTTTAACTTGCCAATTGCCGCACTCAATCAGTTAATAAAAACTTTCCTATTTGAAATATTCGTTAATTATTAAGAAAATTGATGAATATTTTAATTGATAATTTAAATAGTAGTAATTTTTTAAAAAATATTTAACCTTTTTCAATTAAATTTCATTTCGTAGTGGTGGAAAAAAAGGTATACTTGAAATCAAATATCCTTTTATTTGAACTTTAACCAAATATTGTCCTGATACTAAGCTAGCGTTTGAACATAAATTCGATTGAAACTTGAAAAAAGAGGTTTTGAAGTTGTGTTGAAAAATAATTTTTAAAAGTGGTAATTGTATTTGGACATGCATTTCATTTTGAAAACTGTCCTAAACCAGTTTTTAGGAACTTTGAAAAGTTTTGATTTTTTTTCCCCAAAACATGATCATCTACATCAAATTATCTGCAAAGTTTCCCCTCTGAAATAAAGGAACGCGCAGAGTACGTGACTGGCTCATACTACTAGAAATTTAGACAGATCTCTGCGTTTGCAAAATGGCTGCGAGTGCGCACTGTGCTACTCCTTACTCCAACGCTCCCTTTTCTCTCTCACGTCCCTCATCTCTCAAATATCACCAGCTCTGTAACTTGCCGTACAAGCATAAACAGCACCACAATGTTCAATTCGGTTTCTCATTTGAGCACAAGAAGGGCTTCGGAATCTGGAAATCCTCTTCCCCGTCTCCTCTACGCGTCTCCTGTCTCCGCACCAAAGGTAAATACCTAATATCTTATGTTTATCTTTCTCTGGATACGTACTTTTTTACTTTGTTGTTATGCTGGTGAAAATCTGAGTGAATCGAGTTTTTATACGCCGATTTCAAGTTGATAGTTGTGATTATTGTACTCATTTTATTTTAGTGTTCATCGATTTTTAAATATAAAGAAAATGCTCCGATCCGGTCTAAGAGTAGGTCCTCAGGATTAAGCATTAATGGAGAATTAATCGAATCGCTCTCGGATCATGATTGCTTTTCTTATGGTTTAAAGTAGTTTCTACATTTGTTGAACTCCTCTTTGTGTGTGTGTGTTGTCTAAGCTACAG
This sequence comes from Nicotiana attenuata, assembly GCF_001879085.1. Lineage (NCBI taxonomy): Eukaryota > Viridiplantae > Streptophyta > Magnoliopsida > Solanales > Solanaceae > Nicotiana > Nicotiana attenuata. The sequence continues at coordinate 45,348,519 of NC_032000.1, read as the reverse complement.
GATGTCGAATACTCTGAAAGTTCGGTAAAATGGAATTAAATTACTTTCCGTTCGTGGATCTCTACTTGGTACTAGATCTCAGGGCAATTATTTCTTCCTCATTACTGACATGATCCACTATTTTCAAATCTTATGAAATATCACGGTGTTACTTATTTCATCCATTGGTATTAGTGAGAAATACAATTAATTGCACTCACTCTGGTTAAGTGACTGGCTTTTGCGGAGATTATCCTCATTCAAAAATTTTCATGTTAGAATTAAGTAGATTTTAGTAATTGTTTCCCTAACCAAGATATAGCTATTGGATAAACAAGCAAGTAAAAGAGAAATCTATTTCTAGGATACTGACATTGAACATTTTCCATTTGGCTTGATATGTCTTAGCCTGGTCCTATTTGGTAACACTTCTTCTTTTCTGGTTTCCTGAAATTATATGGATTAGATTTATTCATCAATTAAAAAAGTAGATTCTCCTGCAAAGAAATTTGAACTCCACCATTAAGAAGTACTTAGAGAAGGATCTAGACGGAAATATTTATTCCTACCTATAAATTGGAATGCTTTTATGTGCTAAAAAATTAAAAAAAAGAGCATGAAATTTGGGGCAAAGAGAACTCCACCGTGTCCAAGGGTTCTCATGTTTCTATTTCTCCATATTGTCTGTGCCATTTTATGTGGTATTACTTTTCAAACTCCGTGTCCACTTCTTGTAATTCCACTCCAGCTGCACAAAAGGTTCTTCATTATGCCTGGAGTATCCAGCATTCCAACTGAATGTTATCTGTTGTCTTAGCATGCTAGTTGGATTGGGAACTATTTTGAGGAATGCTTTGTATGTTTCCTCTTGCTGAAATACTTGCATCACTATCTAAATTATCTCAGGCTCTATGTGTAAATGCAAGTGATTTAAAATCTTCAGTATAAAAAGTATCATCAAATCCTATTTTGCATGTGGAGATATTAATGAGTTGCTACTAACGTTTTATCCCTGCAAGGTCGAAAACTAATCTGTTTTGTTTATCCTAAATGGATGTCAAACGACATTTGTTGCTATGCTTTTAGGTTTGAGGACTAAACTCCTACCAGAGAACAACCATAAGAAAAAAGACGAGATCTTTGAGGTCTAGGCGCATCTTCTTTGGAGCTCAAGAATCTCTTAACTGAAACACCTTAAAATGTGCTTTATCACAGTTTAAATGTTTCCATTTCAAACTTCTCATTTCTACTGTCTGGTTGAAAAAGATTTGTATGGTTATAAGGTGGCAGTCAAACATATTTTGGTCTCTTGCATCGTTTTGTTACATTATCAGTTATGTTCTATCTGGGCTTTTTTTCTTTGTTTCTGGATATGTTTAGTTTTCTAGAATCTTTTTTCCTTTTTCGGATATGTTTAGTTTTGTTAAAATGCGTTTAGTTGAACTTACCCTTAGTGGTCTACCTTGGAAAGCTAAGTGCTCAGTTGCAAAAGTAGTCTGTATCCCTGAGAATTGGAATCTCTGGAGGGATTAAAGAGATTCAGTATGTCGAGATCATACTGCAATTATACTTGCAATAATACTATGTAGAGAAGGTTGACGTAATTATTTTTCACAATGATATGCATTTGTTATACTTGCATTACCTATCAAAAGTTGTTATGCTTTTGTTAAATTCTGTCGCAAGGAGCAGAAAAATGTTCATATGTCATCCATTCTTCGTTATGCAACATGTCCAGTACATTAGGCAATGTGTTTGAATATGGTTGTAAGGGTTTTGGCTCATTAGTGTGTGGGAAAATGGATTGTTTATGGATTAATATATGAAGCATGTTTTTGGTAGGTAATTGATCCAAGTTGATTTTGGAAAGTTTATGCTAACAATTGTTTCCTAACTTGTAATGTGCAGCTGAAGTTGTCACTGCTGAGTCATGGGAGAAATTGATTCTGAGCAGTGATATTCCTGTTCTTGTTGAATTTCATGCCACTTGGTGTGGCCCCTGCCAGATGGTTCACCGAGTAATTGATGAGATTGCAGCTGAGTATTCAGGGAGATTAAAATGCTACGTACTCGATGCAGATAGTGAACCGCAAATTGCTGAGGACTATGATATCAAGGCTGTTCCTGTGGTCTTACTGTTCAAGAATGGGGAGAAATGCGACTCTGTCATCGGAACAATGCCCAAGGAGTTCTATGTGGCTTCGATTGAAAGACTTTTAGATTCTTAGATGTAATTCCCTCCACTAAAAAGACCGTCATAATAGCATGGCAAGTTCAACACACAAACTTAATAACTCTCTTTTGAATTCTCTTCCCCTCTAATGTCTTGTAATATTCTATGCATTTGCTTTTTGAATTGTTATTTCTCTGTGAATTGCGGGCTCTTTTTTCCTTTTCCATATTAAGAAGAATCATTGGCTCTGCATGAAATCACTTCTTGCCACTTTCTTCACAATGAAATTTGTATAGGGTCGGTGAACTTGTGAATAGTAACTGCATTTGTTTACTTAAAACATGTCTTTTTGTTGTTGCTGTGACTTGTGAGTTATGTTTGACCAATAAGTGTTAAGCCTTTTTGTTAAACTAACTAAATAAACGGAAAATATATTTGGCCAAACTAAGAATGGCCCAAATGTCCAGAAGGGGGTATTATGGTAACTTCGCACGGCTTTTGAGAGCATAATGGATATTTAAGCATTTTCGTTTTCCAGATATACCCTTTAGCAGATTTGTTTTTTAATTTAATTTTTTCCCCCCAATTCTCTCTCATTAGTTTAGTTGTCTTACCTTCCCCATGCTTCTTTCACATTTACACATGCATGCTACACTATTTTTCATAAAGCAATTTATACTCATATGCATATACTATACCAATTAAATGAAATAAACTAAAATATACGCATAGTATACTAAAAAAATACGATTAAACTACTGTATTATAGTTTCTATATTACTGTATCACTAAAATAATATTTTATTACTTTCTAACCCTAACACTTAAATATATAGTGCTTCAACTAAGAAGCCACTACAACAAATGTGATTTTCAACCACAAAAATATTAGCTACAATAGAAAATTTGTCACTAATTATCCATTTTTTGTGACTAAAATTATATTTCGTACTTAAATACATGAGGCACATACTTTTAGTGACAAAACATAAATTTTATAGCAAAATTTGTCTACTAAAGTTTCCCACAAAAAAATGAATTGGCGCCAAATATTAATTAATATTAGCCACAAAATTAATATTATTGGTGATAAATTAGTTTCGTCACTAATGTTGTAGACAATTGGTGACAAATAATTGTTCGTCTTAAAATTAGTTATATTTACGCTACGAAATAGTTTCCTCACTAAAAGTTTTATATTTTTTGCAACCTTAGTTTTTGTCACTAATAGCATAAACAAATTAGTGACGATCGGTGTATCATCTCTATTTTACCTATGAAATTATTAGGTAGCATAAAAAGTTCATCACTGTGGTTATGTTTTTGGAACAAAAAATAGAGTCGTACTTAAATGCACACGCACATACATTTAGTGAAGAAACAAAAATTTCGTAGCGATAGTTTTATCTACTCAAGTTTTCCACCACAAAAATAGATTGTCGCTAGTTATTTAGTAACATTAGTCACAATATCTAAACTTAGTGGTGACAAACTAGTTTCATCTCTAATATTGTAGGCAACTAGTGAAAATTATTATTTGTCTAAAATTAGTTATATTTTAGCGGTGAAAAAGCTTGGTGACTAAGAGGGTGTTTGGCTAAGCTTATAAGCTGGTCCACTTCCCAGTAGGACTTAAAGTCTCTTTGTAGAGTCCCTATGCAACCGTTACACTTCCCAGTAGCCATATCCGCTCCTCCATGCGGACATTACACATCCTAGCAGCCCCTTCCACTCCTCCATGCATCTATTACACTTCCCAGTAGTCCCTTCCACTCCTTCATGCAACCTTTACACTTTCCAGTAGTCAATTTCACTCCTCTATGCACCATTGCACTCCTCCATTCATCCATTATTCTCCTTCATGACTATAATTAATTATAGAAGCTTGTCTTTATCCATCCGCCTATACAGATTTTGGATTTTTTTTAACTTCTGTCATATAGTGGCAGTGCACTTTACATATTTTGGATTATTTTTTTAAAATTTTTTACACTTCTACCATATAGTGAGAGTGCACTTCATAGGTTTTATCTCATAGTCTTAACCTTCATCTTGGTGGTTGAATTCTAATTAATAACGGATCGGTCTCCAAAATTTTGTAGTAGTAAATACAATTTTTGATTTTTCGTGTTGATTTTTCCACTTCTCTATGAGCAAAGTAATGTCGATTTTTAAACTTTAAAAAAAATAATCTTTCTAGTTTTGTTCTTGGTTGTAAAATAATAGAAAAAAATAGGGGGACTTCTGCACTAAATATATTGTTAAATGATTTCTCAATTTTAATTGGCTATTTTTAAACCAAGTCTTCTTAAAATAAATAAATATAACAATAATAAATGGAAAAAACACAAACAATATTATAAAGAACAATCATATTAATCCATTACTTTGATCCACTTGAAGTTAGTAAATATAACTAAAGAGAAGAAATTATCAAGCTAAACATTAGTTTATCCTAATACTTCAACAGAGAAGATCACAGCCCCTGATGTAGCCTGAACTAGTTCCAAGAGAAGAACACTCTCTTTCTTCAGATTATTGTCGACAATAAATTATTTTCACCATTAACGAGTCTTCTCCGAACACCACTTGTGAAAGTCACAGCCCATTCCTTCCCATTATATCGAAGCATTATTTTAACCGAAATAGGAGGAAGATAGCCAAAAATACTCTTTGGAAGAAACTGCAAGAACATAATGTAAAGATAAAGTTCATGCTTCATTGCTAGTTGGGATAATCAACAATTATCAAATCATGAAAATATTATAAAAAAATTACCACATAATCACGCTTGATGTACCAAATGGGCACGTCCATCCGAAACCATGGATAGAATTCATCTTCAATCCATCCTCTAGCATTCATGTTTAGAGTATCTATTTTGTTTAAAGAGTTGGAAATGTTGTTCTTGTGTTTAAGAGATATATAAAGACTCAAAACTTTCTATTTCCCTCCAATCATATTTTTACTTTTCCCTTGTTTCCCTCCGAAAATTGTATTTGACATTTTAGTCCAAAATGTCATCTTGTTTCCCTCCTAATAAAGTTCTAAAATTTAATCATGATTTTTCTTTTATTATAATTAAGATATTTGGTGAAGATTATTACAATTAAGACTAACCAATAAAAATATGTCGAATTATATATTTGCTATTATATAAACAAGGTCATACTAGTGAATAGACTTATATGGTTGCTATAGGCAGATATGTATGAAATTAATATAAACGGCTATTATATAAACGGTCGATATTACTAAGAATCACAACGATATAATTAGCATAGGTTATACGACTCCAACTATATAGTGAATGGACTTATATGGTTGCTATATGCCGATATGTATGAAATTAATATAAACGGTCGATATTACTAAGAATCACAACGATATAATTATCATAGGTTATATGACTACAACCATATTAGTCAATGGACTTATATGGTTGCTATAGGCCGATATATATGAAATTAATATAAACGGCTATTATATAAACGGTCGATATTACTAAGAATCACAACGATATAATTAGGATAGGTTATACGACTCCAACTATATTACTTATGGACTTATATGGTTCCTATATGCCGATATGTATGAAACTAATATAAACGGCTATTATATAAACGGTCAAGATTACTAAGAATCACAACGATATAATTACCATAGGTTATATGACTTCAACCATATTAGTGAATGGACTTATATGGTTGCTATAGGCCGATATGTATGAAATTAAGATAAACGGCTATTATATAAACGATCGATATTACCAAGAATCACAATGATATAATTAGCATAGGTTATATGACTACAACCATATTAGGGAATGGACTTATTTGGTTGCTATAGGCCGATATATATGATATTAATATAAACGGCTATTATATAAACGGTCGATATTACTAAGAATCACAACGATATAATTAGCATAGGTTATACGACTCCAACTATATTAGTGAATGGACTTATATGGTTCCTATATGCCGATATGTATGAAATTAATATAAACGGCTATTATATAAACGGTGAAGATTACTAAGAATCACAACAATATAATTAGCATAGGTTATATGACTACAATTATATTAGTGAATGGACTTATATGGTTGCTATAGGCCGATATGTATGAAATTAATATAAACGGCTATTATATAAATGGTCGATATTACTAAGAATCACAACGATATAACTATCATAGGTTATATGACTACAACCATATTAGTGAATGGACTTATATGGTTGCTATAGGCCGATATGTATGAAATTAATATAAACGGCTATTATATAAACGATCGATATTACTAAGAATCACAACGATATAATTACCATAGGTTATATGACTATAACCATATTAGTGAATGGACTTATATGGTTGCTATATGCCGATATGTATGAAATTAATATAAACGACTATTATATAAACGCTCGATATTACTAAGAATCACAACGATATAATTAGCATAGGTTATATGACTACAACCATATTAGTGAATGAACTTATATGATTGCTATAGGCCGATATGTATGAAATTAATATAAACGGCTATTATATAAACGGTCGATATTACCAAGAATCACAACGATATAATTACCTTTGGTTATATGACTTCAACCATATTAGTCAATGGACTTATATGGTTGCTATAAGCCCAATACGTATGACCATAATGAATTAACTTATATAAACGACTATTATATAAACGGCCGATATTACTAAGAATCAAAACGATATAATTACCATAGGTTATATGACTATAACCATATTAGTGAATGGACTTATATGGTTGCTATATGCCGATATGTATGAAATTAATATAAACGACTATTATATAAAGTGTCGATATTACTAAGAATCATAATGATATAATTAGCATAGGTTATATGACTACAACCATATTAGTGAATGAACTTATATGATTGCTATAGGCCGATATGTATGAAATTAATATAAACAACTATTATATAAACGGACGATATTACTAAAAATCCCAACGATATAATTATCATAGGTTTATGACTACAACCATATTAGTGAATGGACTTATATGGTTGCTACAGGCTGATATGTATGAAATTAAGACAAACGGCTATTATATAAACGATCGATATTACCAAGAATCACAATGATATAATTACCATAGGTTATATGACTTCTACCATATTAGTCAATGGACTTATATGGTTTCTATAGTCCATACGTGTGACCATAATGAATTAAAATATATAAGCGGCTATTATATAAACGGTAGATATTACTAAGAATCACAACGATATAATTATCATAGGTTATATGACTTCAAACATATTAGTCAGTGGACTTATATGGTTGTTATAGGCCGATACGTATGACCATAATGATTGAAATTAATATAACCGCCTATTATATAAACGGTCGATATTATTATGAATCACAACTATATAATTAGCATAGGTTATATGACTACAACCATATTAGTCAATGGACTTATATGGTTGCTATAGGCCGATACGTATGAGCTTAATGAATGAAATTATATAGACGACTATTATACAAGCGACCGATATTACTATGAATCACAACGATATAATTAGCATATGTTATATGACTACAACCATATTAGTCAATGGACTTATATGGTTTCTATAGGCCGATATGTATGAAATTAATATAAATGGCTATTATATAAACGGCTATTATATAAACGGCTATTTGACAACTACCTCATCAACGTGCTATATCTTTTTTGTATCTTTTTTTTGGTTTTTTCTTCAAAGAATATGCATTATTCTTTGAATATTCGTAAAAATATTGTCCAAGTACATATTCTTTGAACAGAAAGCTAAAAAAAGATACATAAAAATTTTTACGAATATTTTTAAGATACAAAAATACATTGAAACATTATTCTTTAATGTATGTTTTATTTTCCATGTTTAATGGCTCCAAACTAGTTTCTAGGTTAACATTCATATTTAGGTTAGGGGGAAGGGTGGTGATATATGCGTTTAATGAAGGCTTTCTTAACATAAGTGTATGGTATAAGTTTGTATACCGTAAAAAAAAATAATATTATGTATAGATACTAGACTTTTGATCTTCCCATCGTATAAATTGTATTTTTTTTAAAATACGTAATAGTATAGGTATACATATACGAAGGCTTTTGATCTTCCTATCCGTATAAATTTTATTTAAAAATAAAATAAATACGTAATAGTATAGGTATACATATGAAGTTGGTTGATCTTCGCATGAGAGAATGATGATTTATGGGACCAATGTTTTGGGATAATCAATACTTATTAACTAATTTGGAGGGAAATATTTTGGAGGGAAAAATGGCCATTAAGCCAAATATGAAATGAAGGGCTTTAGTGATATTTCACCAGTGTGGTCATTTTTGGGCCACGCTGAGTTTGGCCAAATAGCAGCTCTCATATGTTTAATGTATAAGATTCTGCTAAATGTCAAATTGTAAAATAGATCATGATACACTTGACCAAAAAAAAAAAAGAAGAATTATGATACACAACAATCTAACTACATTTTAATTTTTTCATCAAAAATTAAATACGTGATTGGAATTTTATAGTGTCTACTAAAGTCGTGCCCGTCGAAGTCATTAAGGTTTGACTTGGTCTACGACATGATCGGTGTAGCCGAAGAACGCACCAATGGCAAGCGGGAGAATGAGGACCATCGAATCGAGGGCATGAAGGCTATAACATAGAGTTGGAGGCATTATTTCTGGGACATTCAGAAATACCATCCCATTCAAGAAGCCCCTACTTATACCCCTGCTCCCTTCTATCCTTGATGGGCTTTATTTGACAATTAGCTGGAAGTCGGGTATGCCTATTCAACAAAAACTAAGGCGCTGGGGTAGCTTCCACTGCCCGAGGCCTCCAGAAAGAAGGCATTCTTTTGCATTGCACTTCTTCATGTCTCGGTTCACCGTCGTCTTTTGGATTTCATCTCCTATAAAAATAACAAGTGGTTGGCCGTTCGGTCGAGTCCATCTCTTGAAGTCGTACCCTCCAAGTATGCGTGAGTCTTCAGCCGATTAACAGAAATGTTAGCCGGAATTCGAGAACGGTCCATCCTACCATAATGGATCTCTCCTACCGCAAAAAGACCTGAACTAATTACTCGCTCAATGTGCATTAAAATTCTAATGAATGCCTTATTTAGCATCTTTGAGGTCCAGTTGGGTCATTCCACTCGCACTACTAGTGTCCAGTCCCCTTTTGCTATTGTCACTACTGGTACCTGACCTCGTCGGCTCGACATTTTTGCAAACTGCGATGATGTGTCATACATATCATAACTTATTCTTGTCGTACCTGCTACCAACCCTCCACTACATATAACATCCCAAAAATCCAAGTTGCACAATAGGCAACAACCTAAAAATTTTGGGAGTCAACTAATAGTCACTAAACTTCTAGGGGCAAATTGCAATCTCACGCAAGTATCGATATCACCCTACTTTGACCATTCACTATATCACAATTTCAAATTCGTCTCTGTAAATCCTCAGCTATCAGCAGAATCTCACACAGAGAAATAACAGCAAAAGATTAGAGACGCAAATTAGAAGATGAACGAGAAAACTAACATCGTTTATTTACAGTATGTTTTTTATTTGAACACACATTACATAGAATAATGAACTTATTCCCTCACTAACGAATCATGCAAAAGTCTTCACACCCATAACAAAACAACAACTATTACTACGACTATTTCTCAATCCCAAATGAGTTGAGATCGAGCGGCGACCATAAAATCACCAAGTGGAAGTTATATATTTTTTTCCTTTATCATCTTCCAAGAAAAATCCTATATCCGTCACTGACCATCTACATAGACGAGTCTGACCATCAAGCTGTGAATCTTTAATACATCCATGTAAAGCATTAAACACTTCAAAAGCTTTATCTTTTGAACCCCACCAAAAGTGACAAAAATAAAGAGTGTTAGACAAAACTTGCTCACGAAATGACCATTCTATTTGGCCATCTTTAACAAGGTCATGGAATCCAATATCATCATTTTTAGAAGCACAATGAACTCTTAATATAGGTGAGTTTATAGGAAGGGAATTCACAACTTGAACATGGAATTTTTTTGTAACAAAAAAATCTTTTAGTTTGTTGCTTCTTACTTGTAAAATATTTATGGACAATATGAATAGTAGGAGAGTTGCTTTGATGTTGGAATAACTCATATTGAGAATGAATGGTAATGAGAATTTCCAAAGGAATTCACAATCTAACCACTTTTTTTGTTTTTGGGAGCAAGAAGTGGTTAGATTTTTTTGTTTTCCGAAGGAAATTGTTAGCTTACATTCCTTTGTTGTTGGTACTTGAATTTATAATGCAAAATTAAGGCACTCATAGTTGCAATGAATGGTAATGAGAATTTCAATGAAGAACGTGAATTATGTACGGAACGCCATAAAAAATGTGAGGATTTTTTCTTCTTATTTTTGTAACCAGTCGATAACCCGTGCGCTGCGTAGGGCAGTTCTTTTTAGTGACGTGTAGATATTTGTTATAGTTTGGACGTTATGGTTTGTAGGAATAATACTGTTAATATTATCAGTAGTAACATGCTAGACCTTACCCCTATCTTATGAAGGTATAAAAGTTGTTTTCAATAGACTTCTGACTTAAGGTAAAAGTGAAAAATTAAGAAGCAGACACAACAAGTAACAATAGTAAGATAAGGCGACAAGGTGATAGAATAATCAAAGCCAAAAAACCTACATATAGTAAAAAAATCTATGGATAACAAGGTACAAAAATATGAGACTAATACTAATGCTACCGACATCCAAAGGAGACCCTCCCGCCTATCTATTAATCTTCTACCCTAATTCTCAACCTCCACACCCTGCTATCAAGAGTCATGTCCTCAGTAAGCTAAAGTTGCGTTATGTCATGCCTAATCACCTCTCCCCGTATAAACAATCAAATTGTGCATGAGGTAAATGAATTCATAATATATTACTCTATATCATGTTATTTTATCTTGATTAAGTGATGAATTAAGATGAATCGTAATTGAATTTATGCTTTTAGGGGCTCTTTTTCAAGGCGTGAGTCACAATCCTATTTTATCAATCTCAATGTTGAAAAAATTACTATAATAATTATCTGAAATTAATTATATATTTAGTCAAAGTCAACTTGTCTCTTACAGTTTCCTAAAGGTCGGTCATAGGCGTTCAGTAAATTAAAGTGATTAGTTGATGTCTCCACTTATCTACCAGGAAGAATATTATTTGTTTTAAGATCATTGTGGCAGTTATTCTAGCAAGACTTTTAATAATAAAAGTTAGAATAATGTATAGTTTATTGCATCGAGGTCACCTTTAATTTTTTAGTGAAAAATCTTAATAGGCGTTTCCCTTTACTTTTAGCTAAAGATGACAACAACGTACCTATTCATCTTACTGCTAATTTTTATTTTTAATCCTTATATATTAGATAGAGTATTTATTTATTCAAACAATTACTATATAAAGAAAGAGTAAGATATATACATTTCGATAGATTTTGTAAGACAAATATATTGTTGGAAATAAAGTTATTGAGTTCGGTCGAAGGCACTCTAGTTCCGCTTCCCTAATAATATAAAAATTCTTTACAATACGACCCGTGTATATAATTTAAAACTCATTTAAAAAAAAAGTCAACAACAAACATTGACTAAAATATTTTTAAATGAGAGTGAAAGTGAAATAAAACTTATCTTGGAAGTTGCCATGTTCCCTAAGAAATACACATAAATACTACAACAAGTGAGCTTTTCATTATTCAACTTTCCACTGAATCCAGCTTTCGAAATGGAAACAGTGAAGTTAATAGGGACTCCTTTCAGTTTTTTCACATACAGAGTTATTTGGGCACTAAAGCTAAAAGGAATAACTTATGAATACATAGAAGAAGACATGTCCAAGAAAAGTCCTTTGCTTCTGAAATACAATCCAATTCACAAGAAAGTTCCTGTGCTAATCCATGGTGAAAAGTCAGTCTGTGAATCCCTGGTCATCGTCGAATACATCGACGAGACATGGCCACTGAATCCATTGCTTTCGGCTGATCCCTATGACAGAGCCGTGGCTCGGTTTTGGGCTAAATATGTTGACGATAAGGTATGATGTTATTAAGATCTACATTCTTTTCCTTCTACTTTCTCTAGCAAAATTGTAATTTCACACTATCTAGGGTGCGATGAGATGATTGAGATTCGTCTACCTTTAACTAAAGGCCTTGGATTTAAGTTTTGAGAAAGAGGATCTTTCTATTTACTAGCTCAAATTAGTCAGACCATTGAGCTTTAAATATCGGAAAAAAATTATAGTTTCATCCCTTTTTATACAAGCTAGGAGAAAGAACTACTAGTGCAACAACCCGTGGCGACTAAAGGATTTTCGCTAAGTGGGTTCAAAAAGAAAAAAATTAAAACATTAAAAGGAACTGTAGCCAGTAAAAATTGAACCGCCAGCAATCGAAAAAAATCTACCTCTAACAACAACATCAGTAACAACAACATACCCAGTAAAATTAGAATCTGCAGAGTACCCTTACATTTTTACAGATAGAGATGTTGTTTTCGATAGACCCTCGGCTCAAGACGAGCACAGTCACATAAAAGAATTACGTACTAGTGCATTTAACTAAAATGCAGAAACAAATGCATTTGTTTCTCTTTCTTTCCTTTCAAATACTTGACAAAGGATTTTAATTTGTGCTGCAGTCATATAATACCTGGAATGTGTTTTGCAACACTGGAGAGAAGCAACAAAATGCCATAAAAGAGAGCTTGGAAATGCTCAAAGCTATAGAGGAAAATGCTTTGGGAGAAAAGAAGTTATTTGGTGGTGAAAATATTGGGCTTGTGGACATAGCCTTTGGAGGGTATGCTCAATGGATGAAGATTATAGAAGATATTGTGGGAGTTAAGTTACTTGATTCTCAAAATTTTCCTCGTCTCAACACATGGATCAAGAATTTCAAAGATGTTCCAGCAATCAAAGAGAACCTCCCTGATCGTGATGAGATGTTTGTTTATATGAAGAATGCTAGGGACAAGATGTTAGCATCTCCATAAGGAGATTTCTCATATGTTGACTCAATCAACTATGCTTCAATCTCTATATATGAATTTTCGGTATCCATTTCGTTATGTGTAATTGTCAAATTAATTATGTATAAGATGTTACCACATTACCAATCACCGTAAGGAGATTTTTTTAACAGTAAAATCTCGACCAACTATCTTCATTGTTGATTCAATCAACTAGGCTTCAATCTTTATATGAATCGTGTGTATCCATTTTGTCTTGTTCAGTCGTTAATCAGCAATGCTGCAATCCCTATATGTTGTGATATAGGGTAAATTGTACGGGCCAATTTGTAATTAGAGAAAGTTAGAGGGTAACAAATTAGTCGGTTAAGAGGTAGTTAACACTGTTCTTATGTTAGCTACAACAGAAACAAGAAACTCTCTAGAACTTTCCTCCATTGTAGATCCATTTCATGCATGTTTCAATTACTGGAGATTTACATAGAATTTGTGTAAATTGATATGGTATCAGAGTAGCGAGACTGAGGACGTTAGCTCCGACGAAAAGTTCCGGCGAGTCAGCTAAAGTTTGGAGAAATTCACCGGAGACGAAGCAGAATTTCAGATCGACATGGCAGGAAACGAGGTAACCTCACTCGAACACAATCATCCTCTATTTCTTCAAGCAGCAGATGCACCAGGTCTAGTTTTAGTTCCAATTAAACTCATGGGGCCAGAAAATTATGCCCTGTGGAGTAGGGCAATGAAACTAGCACTTATGAGAAAAGGCAAGCTTGGATTTGTAGATGGAACATGTGTTAAAAGTTCGTATAGAGGAGAACTAATAGCACAATGGAAAAAAGTGATGTGGTTGTACTGTCGTGGATTGGAAGCACAGTCTCTAATGAATTGATGCCGAGCATAGTTTTTGCACCTAGTGTTGGGAAAGTATGGAGTGATTTAAGGAGAAATTTGATAGATGTAGTTTGACTAGAATATATCATCTTTGGTCAGAGATTGCTAGTCTTAAACAAGGCATTGATTCTGTGACTACTTACTATACAAAGATGTCAGATATATGGAGTGAATTAGATGTATTGGTACCTCTGCCTTCATGTGATTGTGAAGAATCGAGGCCTTCAGTAGAACATCTGAGAAATCAGAGACTTTTGACATTTCTCATGGGCCTAAATGAGAGCTATAACAATGTAAGAAGCAATGTTCTTCTCAAAAGACCAGTTGTGACTGTAAACGAAGCTTATGCTATAGTGACACAGGAGGAGAGTCAACGAACACTAGGTGTTGTTGACACAAATAGAGATCTATTGACTATGCTTGCAGGAAAAGGATAGGTTTTTAAGCCTAAGAAGTTTGGGTTGATTTGTGAACATTGTGGCTACAAGGGACATTTGAAGGAGAACTGTTATAAAATTGTTGGCTATCCAGCTGACTTTAAAAGCAAAAAGAAACCTCAGCCAGGAGGAAACAGATCTTTTGCCAATGCTGTAAGAACTGAAGAAACAGGAGGGACAAGCACTCAGCCACAAGGCCATTTCCTTACTGAAGAACAATATAAGCAGCTTATAGGGCTTCTAAACAAACAAGGAGGTGAAGAATGCTCCACAAACATGGCAGGTATTATGACTTTACTATCCAGTATTCCTTTAACTAGTTGGATAGTAGACTCTGGGACAACTCATCATATTGCTCATGATAAGAATATAATGAGTGATATAAAACAATTTGGAGGACAGGGAGTTCAATTGCCAACAGGAAATAAGGCAGAGATAATGTATACTGGAAAAACTACTATTTTAGGAGGCAAATGTATAATGAATGTACTGCATGTGCCAGATTTCAAGTTTAATTTGCTGTCAGTAGCAAAACTCACTAGAGACCTCACTTGCACAGTGAAGTTCTTCCCTGATTTTTGTGTGTTGCAGGGGCTTTACAGTGGCAAGGTATTGGGGATCGGTAGAGAGTCTGATGGTCTATACATACTAAGGAAATATGCACAAACAGCAGGCATAACAGTAGGAGCAGTAATAAAAGAAGAGCAAACACAACTTTGGCACTACAGACTAGAACATGCATCCTGAAATTCTATACAACATATATCATCTTTACAAGACAAGATATGTGCAGGAAAATCAAAAAATTGTAGTATTTGTCCTCTAGCTAAACAAAGTAGATTGCAGTTTCCTAACAGTGTAAGCAAGTCTAAAGTAGTTTTTCAGTTGGTCTATTTAAATGTGTGGGGTCCTTACAAGACACCTACATATGATAGAAAGTATTACTTTGTGACTGTGGTTGATGATTTTACTAAATACACATGGGTATGCTTGATACAATCTAAGTGTGAAGTGTGTGTTGTATTAAAGAATTTGATTGCAATAATAAAGACACAATTTGACACTGGAATCAAGACCCTGAGATCAGATAATGGCACATAATTTTTTAATGCCAAGTGTAATGAATTGCTGGCTGAAAATGGGATCATACATGAAAGTAGTTGCCCATATACTCCTCAACAAAATGGCATAGTTGAGAGAAAACATAGGCATATTCTAGATGTTGCTAGGGCACTAAAGTTTCACAGTGGAATACCTTTGAAATTCTGGGATGAATGTGTTAGGCCTGCTGTATACTTAATCAATAGACTCCCAACACCAGTGTTGCAACGCAGGACACCATATGCAATGCTCTATGGGAAGTCAGCTATCTTAGATCATTTGAGAGTGTTTGGATGTCAAAGTTTTGCTTGTAGTCTTCCTAAAGGAGACAAATTTGCTCCCAGAGCAAAGAGAGCAGTGTTTATTGGATATTCTG
Organism: Nicotiana attenuata; assembly: GCF_001879085.1. NCBI lineage: Eukaryota > Viridiplantae > Streptophyta > Magnoliopsida > Solanales > Solanaceae > Nicotiana > Nicotiana attenuata. The sequence goes on along the minus strand of NC_032000.1, from coordinate 45,332,482 downwards.
AGACACAAAAAGGTTATAGACTATATGATCTTGATACTCGTGTAATCTTTGTTGGCAGGGATGTCAAATTTCAGGAGTATGTTTTCCCCTTCAAACAGACTTCTAACAACCATGATGAAGAAGCATTGTTTTCAAAATATATTGAGCCTGTTTTTTATCTCAATACACCTCCCCAATATACACCATCTACCTCACAAGATGAGGAAGCCACCTTTACACCCATCCTGACAGATCCTGAAATAACATCATATGCTTCTGAGACTGTTGCTGTTAATGAAGGCCAAAATGCTCTTTCCCAAGTGGAGGAACCAGCTCCCCAAAATGACATGTTGATCAACTCACCTTCCCCTACTGCCATACCTTCACCTGCTACAATTGTTGAACATACCAGACCACACAGACAAATCAAGCAACCACTCTGGCTCAAGGACTATGTCACCACTAAACTACCAGGCAAACATATATATCCTATGTCCAATCATCTATCTTACACTCAACTTTCAACTGCATATCAGACATATCTTCAAGCTTTTTCTGCTTCAGTGGAGCCTACATCATACAAAGAAGCAGCAGTACATCCAAACAGGGTACTTGCTATGCAACAGGAAATCAAAGCTTTAGAAGACAATCATACATGGGAGATTATAAATCTTCCACCTGATAAACAGGCTATTGGATCCAAAATGGGTGTACAAAATCAAGTATAAAGCCAATGGTGAGGTTGAAAGGTTTAAAGCTCGATTGGTAGCCAAAGGCTACACACAACAGGAAGGCTTAGATTATCATGAAACTTTTTCTCCTGTTGCTAAGCTGGTGACTGTCAGAACTGTCATTGTTGTTGCAGCATCTAAAGGCTGGCCTCTTTTTCAAATGGATGTCAACAATGCGTTCCTACAAGGGGACTTATGTGAGGAAGTCTACATGCAGCTACCTCAGGGATTTCACAGTCAGGGGGAGTCTAAAGTATGTCGACTGCTTAAATCCCTCTATGGCGTAAAGCAATCCTCGAGGCAGTGGAACATCAAGTTAACACATTCACTATTACAAGCTGGTTTCACTCAGAGCTCTTATGATCATTCATTATTCACCAAAAGGGATAAGGCAGATATTGTCATTGTATTGGAATATGTGGATGATCTTCTAATATCAGGAAGTAATAGTAGTTTGATTCAGGAGGCAAAGGAGACTCTACACAGCAACTTTAAGATGAAAGACTTAGGGGAACTTAGATACTTCCTGGGAATTGAAGTGATGAGATCCAACAAAGGCATTTTACTCAATCAGAGAAAATATGCCTTGCAACTGATCTGAGAAGTTGGACTAAGTGCTTGCAAGCCAGTATCCACACCAATGGAACAAAACCACAAGCTTACCACAGTTGAGTATGACAAGCATGTTGGCAATGTCAATGATGCAGAGTTGCAGGAAGCAAGCAGCTATCAAAAGTTAATTGGCAAGCTATTGTATTTAACAATCACAAGGCCAGACATATCCTTTGCAGTCCAAGTGTTAAGCTAGTTCATGTAACATCCTAAAGAGTCACATATGGAAGCAACTCTAAGGGTTGTCAAATATGTTAAAGGGAGGCCAGGTCTGGAAATTCTACTAAAGGGTGGAGCCACTGATGAGCTCACAGCATACTGTGACTCAGATTGGCAGCTTGCCCAAATACTAGGAGGTCAGTGACAGGTTATGTGGTGAAACTAGGTGATTCTCTACTGTCCTGGAAATCCAAGAAGCAGCAAACTGTTAGTAGAAGCTCTGCAGAAGCAGGATACAAAAACATGGCAGCAGCTGTAGCAGAGCGCATGTGGATGAAGGGTCTGTTGGAAGAATTGGGAAACAAAGTGAAGGAACCTATACATCTACATTGTGACAGTAAGGCAGCATTAGCAACAAATCCAATTTTTCATGAAAGAACAAAGCACATAGAAATCAACTGTCATTTTGTAAGGGAAAAGATCAAGGAAGGAATGATTACAACTAACTACATTACCACAAAGCAACAGATGGCAGATTTAGTGACAAAAGGACTTGGAGCAGCCCAGCACAAGTTACCCTTGGACAAGTTAGGAGTGCTCGATGTATTCCACCCTCCAGCTTGAGGGGGAGTGTTGTGATATAGGGTAAATTGTAGGGGTCAATTTGTAATTAGAGAAAGTTAGAGGGTAACAAATTAGTCGGTTAAGAGGTAGTTAACACTGTTCTATATAAGAACAGTGTACTCATACGTTAGCTACAACAGAAATAAGAAAATCTTCTTCTTCCTTCCCTCTAGAATTTTCCTCCATTGTAGATCCATTTCATTGCATGTTTCAATTACTGGAGATTTACATAGAATATGTGTAAATTGACACTATATGAATTCTCTGTTAAGCTAATACGAACATAGTGTTTCGACTTCGAGTCACTGCCACCTACAAAATCAAGATATATTTCATGAAAAAAAGAAGCTTCTATTACATCAGTTTATCGCTGTCTAATTGGTCAAACAAAAACACATAATTAGGAGCATAACTAATATACAAGTTGTTTTTAAGTTTGAGTATATTACGTTGTTTGGTTGCATAACAATCATAGTATAAATTTTACCATAAATAATAATTATATTTCGCTTTTTTTGTATGAATAATACAAGCATAAGTTATACAAAAATCTATAGATTATTTTCTGCAATACGGAATAACATTACAGAAATTAGTACTACGATGACAAATTACCTCATCACTTGAGACTCGATCTTTTTTCTTTCCTATGTCTAATATGCAGAACCACGCTTCTTATGTTCAAAGTTTTAATCAAATGTTTGGTTAATATTTCAAAAGTTATTCAATTAATTTTTGTATTACTAATCCATCTATAATTTGTCTTTGAATTAGGGGTGTACATGGACCGGGTTGGTTCGGTTTCTATCAAAACCAAACCAAACCAATTATATCGGTTTGAATTGGTTCGGTTTTGTCGGGTTTTTCGGGTTTTCGGGTTTTTTTATTACATGAATATTATTTCAATCTTACGTTATTAAAATTATAGATAAAGCTTTGATAAGTGAATATATGTTTAGTAAATATGAAAAAAATTGACAAACATATGATCTATTAAAATATTCTAATGTGAGAAATTTTTTAGTAACACATGATAGTTATTTTCTTAGTCGTCTAACAATAATTTTTCGTTAATTTGCACTTTCAAGGTTAATACATGAGAGGATTCCAAATATTTCTACATTTTCTAAAGAAAAATCACTACAAAGTCTTAAAAATATAAATAAAATTTATATATTTATATGTCGGTTTGGTTCGGGTTTTTTTACTCAATATCAAACCAGGTCAAACCAAACCTAGTCGGATTTTTTGATCGATTTGGTTTGGTTTTTCGGTTTGGTGCGGTTTTACGGTTCGGTTTGAACACCCCTACTTTGAACTAAATGATTCCTAAAGGTGTATATGTCTCAACCCCAAAAACTTCAAAGGAATAAATATATATGAGCCTTTAAGTAAAAGAAAAATAAAAAGAAAGAGAATAAAAATAAATAATGGAAATTATAAGAGATATTTATTCAATATATTTATTTTTAATGTAATGCATATTGAATATATATTTAATGTAATGCATATTGAATATATATTTAAGCTATATTTTTTTAGCGACGGAGCTAGAAATTCATATAAGAGGATTGAAAAACACCCCAACTTTTTTTTTCCCGATTGGACTTGTGAGCTAAGATAACTTGGGGTGTTTTTCAATCCTCTTACATGAAAAACTCGGATTGAACGTGTGTGCTAAGAAATTAATGAACTTTATTCTCTTAGATCACATATTTTAATTTAGCTCACAAGTTCAATCCGAGTTTTTCATATAAGAGGATTGAAAAATACCCCAAGTTATCTTAGCTCGCAAGTTCAATCCGAAATAAATAAAAAATTGGGTGTTTTTCAATCCTCTTATATGAATTTCTAGCTCTGTCGCTAAGAAAATATAACTTAAATATATATATTTAATATGCATTACATTAAATAAGAATCATAAAGATAAGGTAATTTTAATTGACTCTGATTACTTATTCTACTTATAATTTTAATGAACTCTAATTACAATTTATAATAGATATTACATAATTTAAGTTATATCTAAAATCATAAAAAAATATTAAATTGAGGAGGAAATTGAAGATTCAAGGGCAAAAAAAGTATTGTGTAGGATAAAGGGGGAGAATGATTAATGTTCAAAGTTGAGGGGAGTTTGATTTTTAACACAAAGTTGGGGAGGGTAAATGATTTTCACCCAAAATAAAATAAGAGAGAAGAGAGCGAAAGAGAGATCTTGCTCCAAAAATCAAGTTACAAAAAAAAAAAAAAAAAAAAAAGAAGAGCCGTTCTCCCTCTATTTTCTTCCTCTCCGATCCAATTTATGGATTCCTTATAATCGAATTTAGGATTCATTTTCCTCCTCAATCGTTCAAAATTTTCCAATTTTCTCCCATTAAATACTTGTGAACGGCAATTCAATTCTATATTTATTTCCATTCGGGCACCAACTGATTTACAGATTCACTTACATTGCTAATTGATCTGTGTTTTAGAGGGCAGCCTGATAATTATTTTAGGGTTTTCGACAATGATTTAAGTGATTTTTTTCTAGTTTTATTGATTGAGATTTTGGATTTAATGGCGTCGGCTCAGGTGCTGCGTAAGCAAGAGCATTTGCAAGCTGGGAAAAAGAAGGTACGAATTCGAACATTCTAGAAAGTTTTTATTTGATTGCTTTTGTATTTATTGATTCATTTATGTGTTGAATTACTAGATTGGCGGAAAATAATCAGTATTTTAGTTAAGGATATTCTTACTGTTTATTTGACCAATTTACTTTATGTTTGTTCTGAATAATGCTAATGAGCTGATTACGATTTGTGGTATGCGCGAATTGCTAGCAAAAGTGTTGATTTTGTATGAGTTTAACTTATATGCACGACAATGCAATTTTTATAAGGCCGCTCAAATGATATCTACCAGTAACCCTCCATAAAAATGGGTTTCGTAATCTTGAGGCAGGTTACCTGCTACAACATGTAACGGTGATAACGACCGTTGAGCCTGAATGATCTGAATTTCAATTAAGATCAATGGGATCTTCTCAATACTTATTTTATTTGTAATCTCACATGCACATTATCTTTTAGCTAGGGTGACCATTTGCAGAATAGTGTTTGCCTCTGTAGTTTCTGTTTTCCCTTATGCCTATTCTTTTGAGAAAGAATATTCCTATTTGTAATGCCTTGATTAGCAATAGCAACAATGTGTGATGGGGAGTGTTGATTTTGGTGAATGTTTGGTTGGAGTATCAGAATGATTTTTCTTATATTAAAATTTTGGTGCAATGTTTCTATGATCTTTTAATTCTTTATTTTGTATCATTTGCAGCTAGAGGAGTTTCGTAAACAGAGAGCAGCACAGAGGGCTAAAAAGTCTACTTCCAACAATCAACCTCACAATTCGGATGGAGGCTTTGAGAATCAACCTTTGGAAAATGAACACACAAGAATCACTGACTCTCGTGGGGCTGGTACATCTGATGCAGTTGGTAGAGCATTTTTAGAGTTATCTCGATCAGATGTTAAGCATGATTTCATGAATCCTGATCTTGCCCAGAACAGTAGTTTAGCTTCTTCCTATAATGCTAATGCTAGTTCAACTCATACTTTATACAACAATGATAATGATGTTAGTGCTTCTTCTACTGTTAGTGGAAACAATAATGGTTTTGATTCTTCCATCTCAGTGTCATCTCATTCGGGAGATAAAGTGTTTAAGGGTGATGAAAGCCCAAAGTTGTCTAAACAATTCAGCAATAGTTATGATTCCTCTGAGAAAACGGAGAACTATGGAGCCTTAGGATCTGTTGGATCTGGATTTAATGCTAGTCATTCTACAGCTAATTTTCTTTCATCAGCCCCCAGTTACAATAAAATTTCCAGTCAGTTTACTCATGATGGTCTGAGTAAAAGCATATCAGAGGATAACAACAGAAAGGATCTTTCTGTAATAGATAGTGGTACTTCTCATTCTGCACCTTCTAATGTTTCACCTGAAAATTCCCTTGGTCCTCAACTGCAAGAAAAACCAGGTTATATGGATCCTTGGGCTAGTGGGTTGACTTCCTCATCATATGAAGGTAATTTTGTGGTATGTTTAATTTTGTGGTATGTTTAATTTTGTTTTAACTTACTTTTATCCCTTGTATTGTGCTTTCCTGTACCTAGCAAACCTCATTGCCTATGTGCTATATATCTATTCAGTTAATCACTTGGGGTTGGATAATCTGACATATTATTCCCATTTTTTGATAGATTATAAGCGCCCTGCAACCAGCAGTACAAATTCTTCTTTGGAAGTTGGGCAAAAAGAAAGTGCCGTGGAAGCTAATAGTTCTATGGTTTCTGATATTGGGCATGGCCAGTTTAGCAGCTCTGGTTTTTACATGACCAACAATTCATCTTCTTGGGCATCTGATTCTAGATACGATGGCATCAGTTCAGAATCAAGAAGTTCTTCTAGTTATTCACAAATGTCTCCTCCCATTGTTGGGAGGAGATCTCGTCCATCTTTCCTTGATTCCATCAGCATTTCAAAAGTTCCTGCTATATCCCCTTCTCCAACTGAATCAGTTTCTGCAGACAGATTTGACCCGGAGGTTCATCCCACGGACACTTTGGAATCGTCCAACTCCATGAACGTGATGAACTCTTCAACTTTTTCTGCTAAGGGGTCTGATAAGTTGAATCATCATACTGAGAAAGACACGGGCAACATGGACAACCATTATCAGTTTTATGCAAAAAAACAGAATGAAGATTTTGCTGCTTTAGAACAGGTCTTTTTTTTTCTTCCATTTATTTCCCTTGCTTTAGAAGTGATAAATTTAGGTCAGGATGTCTTCGAAGTCAAAATATAGTTTGAAGCTACTGCTATGTGATGGCTAATACTTCGAAGTCAAAATATAGTTTGAAGCTACTCTATGTGATGGCTAATATATGAAAAGTGCTCTGCTGTTGAAAATTATCCTTAGTAGTGAGAATGTTGCGCTAATAATAAAGCCGTTCACTTACTAGTTATGTGATGCGTCTAGGAGAGAACTGCAGAAGTTTGAGCTACCAAATTTCCTATATAGTTTCAAAGATACAGATTCTGTGAATTGAATGCAAGATTTTGAGTCTTTCACATTGAAATATGAACACTTAAAAAGTTTCATTATAAAATATAATGGATGGTGGGTCGGTAAAGTTGAATGGAATGCAAAAAATATTAGTAAGGTAGAATACTGCCGCAACCTTGAGGTGTGCATTAGTCAGATTTGATTTAATTTTAATATTGTGGTATATGCACTTGGAAAGGTCTATGGTTGTGTAGAGATTAAGCTGAAAGAAGTAAAATAATTTAACGTGTTAAATATCGTAATAAATAGACTCTGATGTGAAGTGGACATTGGTAATCACGTTTCTTTTTCTTTAATTTTAAAAAAGATTCTTTGTTTACTAGCGCAAGAATACTCACTTTTACATCGAGGGGCAGTGAACAGGGATGATAGGGGCCATGCATAATTGCATAACTCTCAGGGATGTAGGATTTTGCATAAGGGTATTAAATTGTTCAATACCTGTATGATGTGTACTTTTGCATTTTTGACAGCATATTGAAGACTTAACGCAAGAGAAGTTCTCTTCGCAACGTGCTCTTGAGGCTTCGCGAGCTCTAGCAGAGTCTCTAGCTGCTGAAAATTCAGCCCTGACAGAGAGTTATAACCAACAGGTACACATTTTCTTTTCATATATGTAAAACAGATTGGCTGAATACATAGACAGACACGTGAAAGGGAAAGGATGCCACATAAAATGGAATAGAAGGAGTAGTAATTATTTCATTAATGTGCTGGAAAAATCTACACAGAGTTATGATTCGCTATAAATAACACCTAATCATCTGTACTAATATGAACTTCATGGGTGCACAAAAAAAAAATATAGAAACACAATGTAGGCCTTCATTTTTACAAATCATTTTCCTTTAAGGATCTTAGGTACTTACTCTCCAAAGAACCCACATGATAGCTAAAAGGGCTACATCCCATGATCTACATCTTTTTTTCTTCTTCTGAAAGACCTGCTGAACATCAAAGGCTTAACTATAGCCGATGTTGACTTCTGTATTTCAAACTGATTCGGTACACAAGTGATTAAAACCTGAACGTGTTTCAACAAGTGGTCCACGTCTTCTCCTTGAGGGTTTACTTGCGTAACACCAGCTACCGTTTGTTGCATTAAGTATTGTGTGCACATGTCTAACATTCTCGGTAAGTTTTGTTGATCAATTAAAAGAATGGATTTTTCTTACTCCAATCAGTTGCTTAATTTTTTTTGCAGGGCAGTTTTGTAAGCCAATTAAAGGCCGACATAGAAAACTTGCAGGCAGAAATTAAAGCACAACTGGTTTGTACATATCCTGCTTACTTATTCTGTATTAGATGATCTGTATTTTCCTTTTTGAATGTTGACACTTTGAATTACATTGCACAACATAGCTAAAATTGCGAATTGGTGTTATCAGGTGTCAGTGTCTGCCACTGATTTTATCTGTGTGCATTTTCAAGTTGATCGACCAAGAAATGAAACGACCTATTTGCTTTGCTATTGTTGATATGACATCTTGAAAGTGGTAGAACAACATGGATGTTGCAGAAAGCTAGTGTAAATATGTTCCATTGTTTCTAAACAGTACAAATAAATGTGGTTGTTTGGATCTTCCATTCTTCGTTTTTCATAAATGTGGTTGTTCGGATCTTCCCTTCTTCATTTTTAGTTTCTTTCTCCTATTGGGTTGCATAACTAGCATTTAGACTCTTATAAATGAGTTATGTATGAAATGCCTTATTACAAATAATTATTTGATTGATCTGGAGAGTTGATAGTATGTTGAAGGATCTGACAATTTTTCTTCTCTGAGCATGTCGCACTAATGATTTTTGTTTTTCTTGATAAATTGTAGTGATTTACATTTTTATTTCTTATACATAGATTTTTGACATTAACAACTTGTTCTTGAACCTTAGTTCTTGGTCAACCCTCTTTTTTCCTTTTTTCTTTTGAAGGGGCTTCATGAAGTATATTTACCATCGTTTAGTCTGAAACTATGTCTGCAAGGCAAGAGATTCTCGAAGTTATGTTGAATGGTTTTCCAGATACAAATTTTGTAAATGGGTACCATCCGTATTTTCTATGTTAATGCCTGTTGAAGATTGTGTTCATTCATCTTAACTCTAAAGTAAAGGATACATCTGCGATCCTATTATTGGAGAAAGTTTTTGCAATTGGAATGGTGGAATGAACTGGTTTCTCGTATTGAGATTATTTCAGATATCTGGCAAGCAATCTTTGTACTAACATAGCCTGATGAGTTTTGGCTATTCATTGTAATGGACTTGATTCTTACCATAATCTTGGAGATACGTGATTTTCTATTTGTTACGTTCAATGTAAGTAGGTTGAGCTTGAAGCTTTGAAAATGGAATATGCAAACGTACAATTGGAATGTAATGCTGCAGATGAACGTGCCAAGCTATTGGCTTCTGAAGTGATTGGATTGGAAGAGAAGGTAACCAACTATAGCATTGCCTGATGTTGAACCAAATCCTTCACAAAGCCCTTACTGAGAATTTAAAACTTGAATGAAACTATTGAGCTATACTTATTGGAAGAGAAACTTACCTTCTTTTTCAAAAGAGAATCTGTATTCCACTAGAACTCTATCGTATTTAAAATGTAATCGTAGATAGTGTTGTTTATATTGGTATTTCATGTTTGTTGAACTTGAAAGCGACTTAGCTTTGTGGGTGTAGCCAGCAAAGTCTGTTGTAGATACGGTTCCCTTTTTGTTCTTTTTTTTTGGTTACTCTTTAGCCAACACATCTTATGCGGAGTCACTTGATATATTCACTTTAAAAGTGTAGAGTGAGGCTATCGGAGAACTCATATGGTAGCCTCATAATAATGCATTGGTCATATGCAAAGAATTTAGCCTTTCTTCATCAATTGTACAGAAATCTGCAAGGGAATTACATTTGTCTTGAATTTTTAGTTTCACACATTCTCTGCTAAGTCCTCCATCGAGGGATCTTTTCAATGTCTGTCAACATGTAATACTTAGTTTTTGATAAATGTTCGTCACGTGTAATACTGGTGTGGTATGTGAAGTCTGATCTTTTGTCCCTTCTTCTTATGGTTTAAAAATAAAATTGAAATTAACTTGGTCACAATGCTGACTTGGGTAATTTTTATGTCCAATCTTTGTTGTCTATTCTATTTTTCTTTCTATCGATGCATAGGGTTGCTTTCATGTTTCTTTTTTGATTATATTTCCTGTTGATATTAGAATATTGGGACTGCCTTCTCTCTTTTTTTTAATTGTGCCTTCTCTAGTTTTCTTTTCTTCAGAATTGATGATTAAGTGCGATCACTTATTTTTTTGATAAATGATAATCTCCACTCCGAGATAATAACTTTGACTAAACAATCTTGTAGGCACTTCGTCTGAGATCTAATGAGCTTAAACTTGAGAGCGAATTGGAGAAATCACAAGCTGAAATATCTTCTTTCAGGTATGCTCAAAGCTTTCCCGTGAACACGTCTAGGCCATAATTTTCATTCCCAACTCTGATCTGGTCATAGTCATCTTTCGCTTATATTTGTTCATCCCCTCCTCCCATCTCTTTGTTATCCTTGCCCTGTCCTTTCTGGACGACCCACCCTTTTCGACAGTGGAGATGCCTCTTTTTCTTTTGGAGCAAGAATGGAATATGGTTTGTGGTTTCGTTCTTTCTTGTTTAATGCAGGTGGAAATCAATGACAGCAAGATATCATAACTGGGATAAAAGCTAAGGGAAAATAGATAACACAAACATTTTAGTGAAATTAATAGTTGATTACTATGATAAGGATATCCCGCATACTAGATATTAAACAATGGAATCATGCTGATGCTTTTTTCCTGTTGCACTGCAAGTCTGCCCCATGCATATGTCTTGGAACAGCTGGCGCTGCAGAGGCAAGGGACTTCTTGTGCTTTTCAATAATAGAAAAGATGTGCAACTGGTTATAAAGACAGATCTCAGAAACCAAGTAAATCTGATCTGGTTCACTTATTTTGGAGTTGATGTTAACAGTTAGTTGGCTGATTTAGAGTGCTCTTGTGATGATTAAAGGTATATGGTACTAAGGATATACGGCTTGAGGAATGAAAGCAAATACTCTGGAAGTGTGGACAGAGTTACTGTTTGAAATGTTAAGAATGGCAATGTTAGAGAATGAAAAGGTTTGAAAGGAAAATCTAGAAATTAAATTAGCTGCCAACTCACATTTTCCCATGAGGATTCTTATTTCTTACTAATATTAAAATAAGTTCAATAACTTGATTTTGCACTCAGATAATTGGACTTGGAATAAGTTAGGAAACCGCTGAATATTTTACACTCAACTGGTGAATACTTTATGATTCCTTTTGAGAAATGGCAATTTGCCGAAGTACCAAAATACTTCTAACTCCAAGAGTTTAATTATATGGGTTCCTTGACCTGACATCGATCTTCTGAAAATAAGAAATATGTTTCATGTCTACACCCAAAAGTAACGTTATATGCTCCAAACCTTACCTCTTGAAAAGAAAGCAGCTTTCCTTGTCCCCACTTGCACTCATCTCATCTTGTTTATAAAAAGATAAATTATCTAAAGTCGCATGTCTTATGGGCTAAATATTTGAGTAGCATATGACTCGTTTTGCCTTAATCATTGACTTCTAAGTTGCATTAGATGTGGGTGTTTATCTCATTCAACTTTCTCTTGATTTTCTGCAGAAAGAAAATGGCTAGCCTTGAAAAGGACCGTCAGGATCTGTTGTCGACGATTGATGCTCTAAAAGACGGTAAGATGCTGATAGTGGTTGTGTGCTAGATGACAAGTTGGTTTTCATTTGTAGGAATACATGAGCTGCGGTTATATTGATAGATGTCTCCTCTTCACCGCCTTAAATAAACTTCACATAGATAATACTTCTTGCTTCCTCCTATGGCAGCTTGGCTCAATATAAACAAGCTATTTCACAATGTTGTTCGGTGACATCAACTATTATATAAGTCAATTATTATACTCAAAGCAAATAATTACCTAATACTCTTTTTCTTTTACCAACTGGATTGCAGATTTCGGAAGTGTGTGTGATATTTTTACTGTTGTAATGAAGTATGTAGGTCCATGCATTTGCTGCTTGGCTTTTGGAGGTTGAGTTTATCTAGCTGTAGGAAAAATTTTCCTGTATCAAACTACTGTGGAAAACAGTTTTGAGGGGTCTTGTTTGGATCTTGCATAATGCTTATCTTGTAAGCTGAAACAGTATGGCATCCGGAGAGTCTTTAAAGTCTGGGTCTGACTATTAATAATAGGCCCATTCGACATGTTTTAAAACAATGAATGATTTCTTATCTGACCTTTTTTTAGAAGAAATGTGTGAGTGTTTTCTTTTCGAGTGGTTGGTAAGTTTATCATGCAGGAATTCAAAATATTGTCTTCTTTATGACTACGCCAGCAAATGATTGAGTTTTCTTCTCTCTTGGTCTTGCTTTCTAATATATACACTAATTCCTCTTCTGAATATATACACTAATTCCTCTTCTGATATCTGATCTTCAAACCTCGAATATTTAAAAGCTTTATCGTTCTCTCAGAGTCTGCTTGGACAAATGCTGCAGGTGTTGCAGTTATTTTTATCCTAGAACCTATTTGGACTCTTTAGAGTTTTTTGCTTGTAATTGATTTAGAGCAATATTAAATTATCAAGGAATGTCAAGTGGTTTTACCTGTAATTGGTTTAGAGAAATATTGAAGTGTCATCTCTTCCCCTGCCAGTTTATTAGAGACCCTATTTTTGACTTGAGTGATTTTGCTTGTACTTGATTTAGAGTGATATAGGGTTTCCATTTCTTTCCCCACCAATTTCCTGAATACGTGTATTGATCTTCTTATTTTTCTTTTCTCTCAACAGAAAAGAAGCTGTTGCAGGCGAAACTACGAAAAGCTTCTGGTAGTGGCAAGTCACTTGATGTTAGCAGGAGTATGCCTAGTAAAAAAGATGTATCAACTTCAACAGAGGATCTCCGTATGTGGTGTCAGATTTCACCAATTACATCTTCAGAATGTCTCTTTATATTTGTTTTTACATTTTCGTAAATTTCGTAAATTTTAATTATACGGTGTTGTATTGGTTCAGGTGAAGATAAAGTCGTAAATACTACCATGGATGACCCTAACTTAGAAGCCCACAGTACTGAGGGCCCAACCTTTTCATATCTGCCTGAGAATGATCAGCTCAGTCTTGAAAGTTTATCAACGGCAATTCCTCCAGATCAGATAAGGATGATCCAAAACATCAATACATTGGTTTCTGAGGTAGCTTCCTTCGCATAAAATATTTGAGATTGATCATATTTGCTCCCTCTACTTCCTGTCTGCTCAGCTGCTTATATTTTAAGGCATTTTTTACCATACCAAAGATCTGAACAATTTTCTTCCAACTTGGACGCTTACAGTTAGCCTTGGAGAAAGAAGAGTTGATGAAAGCCTTGTCACTGGAATCATCTCAATGCTCTAAATTGCAGGTAATTTGATGAAGGCAGCACTACCCTTGTTAGTAATATCATTCAGTATTCTTTTTCATTTTGGATCTAATATGTGAGTCAAATTATATTTTCACCTTAACTTTAGGTTCCTTTTGCACTTTTTACCTTTCCGTTGCGTCTACATAAATCACCGATGTATAATTGCAAATGTACCATTTTTTGGCCGCGTGTCTCCTTCTGTAAGCCAGCCCCTCTAGTATGCTTGCACATGTTTTTTCAGGATCTTTCAATCTTCATATAGTGCTTTTGTCCGGCCCTTCCCCGGACCCTGCGCATGGCGGTAGCTTAGTGCACCAGGCTGCCCTTTTTTAATCTTCATTTAGTGCTTTGGGAAGTGCAATTAAACTTTCACAGGGTTCACCTTTAGTTTAAAGGTGGATACTAACAATATTCTCTCTAAAATTTTTTGGTGGATTTTTCTTTTGTTCCTTGCGGAGTAAAGGAGTTAAACAAGGACTTGACCCGAAAGCTTGAAACTCAAACACAAAGATTAGAGCTTTTGACCGCTCAAAGCATGGCAACTGGGAACAACCAAGCAAGGCAACCAGATGCTCTATCCATCCACGACACCACCATGTATTCTGATGAAGGTGATGAGGTAATATTATATAGCTTGAAACTTTTCATTCTACAAGGATACTGTATGAACCTTCTTGTAGTCTAATATGACTAAAATATAACTGCTTCTGTATGCCTGTATCCTCTTAAAGACTTAAAAGTTATCTTGTTGCTCCTTTCATCTGTCAATTTTAACATTTTAACACTTGTACTTCTCTCTCACTCTATTTCGAATTTGAAGTTTAAGCTGGCACAGAGCACCCCTTTGAACAAAAAGGGAGCACCATTGTGCCCTTGGATTTGTATTTAATTTTTAAGCCATGCTTCAAGAGTAAGCTGCTGGAGCTTTATCGACCTGTCAGAAATATAGAAACATTATAAAATACAGATATCAGTTTCCAAACATCCGCAAATTGTAGAGGTTCGAACATAGAATAGCTAGTTACAGGAATGACTATGAAGCAGCGGTGCCTTGAAAAATCCACCTATAGGGCTGTTGCTTTATTTTTTCTCGAACCAGTCGAACACTCTTTTCCAACAAACTCTAACATTTTGTAAGTTTTCATTTTGAGATCTTGGAATAACAGTATAACACAGCTTGCTAGCCGGTTATCAGGTGTTCATTCTCTTGCGCGTCAACCATTCTCACTCTTTGGCCTCCTCATCTCCTTGTAATTGAATTTCATAGTTGCTACCTCGTCTTTGAGTATAATTTCTTCTTTTGCATCAGATGGTGGAACGAGTCTTGGGATGGATCATAAAGCTATTTCCTGGAGGACCATCAAGGCGGAGAACCAGCAAGCTTATTTAGTTTCCATGATGGAGTTCGACGAGTGTTATCCATCAAAAGTTCATCTTTTCTCCTCTGCGCCTTGTATTTTTTTGTGGCCTGATGGAGATGGTTTATGTGTACTATTAATGGTTCATAGTCCCATTTTTTCCCCAGAAGAAGCAAATTGCTTCTAGGAGGCATTTTAGAAGATGTGATATTGATAATTTTACAGATTTGGCAACAGAGCAGAACCTTTGTTCCATTGTTTACACCTACCGAACATCGAATCGGAGACTGGAGATGAGAAATTGCTACAGAAAAAGTTAGAGAATGATGAAAAACTACTATGAAGAAACTCAAGATGAAGTTTGTTAATATTATATTTAGGTGATGGTTTTACTTGTGAATTAATAGGGAAAAGGAGGAAAAGGATCAAAATGATTCTTCCTTCTTTTTTTTTTTTTTTTTTTTTTTTTTTTTTTGATTTTGGGTCTAAAACCGTATATATCAAAAGAATGATCTCGTTAATTCTTCCAATATGCTCAGTACCAAGATTGCTGATGTGGTTGAAGTTATAACTTAGCATACAAGTAAATTCATTAGAAAGGAAGTTCAAATTATAAATTTACTTGTACGTGGAGGGGTTAAAAACAAAATGCATAAGGAAATTTGCTTTCAGGGATAGTAGAAGTAAAATCTTCTTCAGGAAGCTTAATCAAATGTGTGCACAACATTCTTTACATCCCTTGTGGTGGTAGTTAGGTGCTTTTGAACTACCAAAGGTTGTGGTGGAGTGATAATTACTTCTTTGTTCTTAATCAGAGGTATCAGGTTCGAGTCCTGAGTATTGATTTGCTATTGGTAGGGAGAGATTTATCCCCACAAAACGAGATTTTTGGCATGAATTCGAATTAGTCGAGGCCAAAAGCAGGTAGCAGACCCGAGTGAAAAACAAAAACCAAAAAAGGTGGGAGAAATTCAAAAATAGCCAGATTTACCACTGGTCGTTGAAAAATAGCCAAGTTTCAAAAGTCATCAAAATTTAGCCACTTTAAATCTGAGCGAAAACACTGTTCAAAATCCGGAAAAATACGCCCGCAAATTTTACGGGAGTTCCAGCATACGTATGCTGGAACTCCCGTAAATTTTACGGGAGTTCCAGGATAACTATGCTGGAACTCCCGCAAATTTTACGGGAGTTCCAGCAAGTATAATTGTCCAGTATAATATACTGGAGTTTGGAGCACTGGTGCTCCAGTCTCCCGTATATTATACTGGACCGGTCCCTGTTGCAGCAAAATAGTGGCTATTTTTCATTGACTTGGTAAACGCTGGCTATTTTTTATTGACCAGTGTGAAAACTGGCTATACCATGATATTTTAACAAAAAAGGTAGGTGCTTCTCCACACATTTGAAGTGTTGAACTACTCGAATTTTCTTAACAAAAAACCAATTGAAACCACTCTGCTGACTTGAAGAACAAATCTTCATGTTGTTGGTAAACATCAATATTCGCACAAGTACACATTTTCCTCATAGTACCCAACTGTCACAAGAATTGTCTTGGCCAATTACTAAATTATTTATAGACACGTGGATCTTTTCTATTGTCTATATGTGACCAAAATCTATACGTAGTACTTAACAAACATCTTACTGTTATTGATGGAACATCAGGAAAAACAAAAGGCTTACCTTTTTTAATTTCTTGGAAATTTTAAAGTTATACTACTATATTATTTTTAGTTGGATTTGTATCCGACCTAGAATTTTGAAAAATAATCCTATCCTATGTATGACAATGCCCGTGCATTAAAATATTTGTAAATATAGTAAGTGCTACAACTTAGGTAGGAGCACTAGACTTTATCTCGAATGATTGTGATAAGTTTTATAATGTGTAGTATGAAATTGCCTTGAAAAATTTTGAGTACTAGCTTTTATTGAGTTACTTGAACTATTAGCAGTTTAGAGTCAGTTTATCAACAAATTACTCCTCACTTTGGGTTTAATCTTCGAAATGAAATTCGTTAGTTTTAATTAGTAATAAGTTTTTTTTTCACGAGTTGAACTTATATGTATTGACAATATTAAAGAATTTTTTCACGTTAATTCACCTAAAAATAACTACATGCAATCACTCATAATAATGAGATGAAAAATACTCTAGGCCATCTGCCGTAAAGGTTAAACTCTATAGTGACAGTATATAAAATGACATTGTCATTTTATATAATTTAAATCCAAATAAAAATACTCCCTTCGTTTAAATATATGTGACATAGTTCAAATGAAACTTTTAAAATTTGTAACCTTAAATATGTCATAGTTTTTGTGTCTCTATAAAACTTTTAAAACTTGAAACCTTAAATATGTCATAACATTTATGTGGTTATAAAAGCTAAAGGTAAAATACAAATATAAAGTTAATTATTTTTAATTAAAATATGTATGATTCTTTTAAGGGAGAGTAATATTATAATGTCGAAAAAAAGTATATTCAAACAAATATTTGTTGTCAAATATGCGCCTATATGCGCACCATGTTTTCCGCCGAGAATGTAGGCCCAGTAAGAAAGAGCTGGCAAAAATAGATCTAAAATTCAATACCCCACACAAAACGCTCCTATAAATGAGTTACATGTGATTTTGGAAATATGTGGAATATTGGAACCTACTATATATATATATATAT
>NC_032000.1:45305050-45314640 GCF_001879085.1 Nicotiana attenuata | reverse complement strand
TCATCCGTGCGATCAAATCGCCCAAACAATATCATAAATCATCAAATTAGGCCTCAAGACCCATGATTTTCTTCCAAATTTCCATAAAACATCAAGTTTAGACTTTCTAGTTCAAACACGTCAAATGATGCCCGATTTCGACCAAACTTTACAGAAAGCTCTTAACACATATTTAAGACTTGTTTCGGGGCGTCGGAACCAAAATACGAGCCCGATACCATAGTCTTTTAATAAATTTTCATTTCCACTTTCCTTAATAATTCCAGAAAAACAATTTCACAGAAAAATTCTTTTCCTCGGGTTCTAGACCTCGGATTTCGACTCCGGGCACATGCCCGAGTCCCATATTTTTCTACGGACCCTCCGGGACCGTCAAATCACGGGTCCGGGTCCGTTTACCAAAAATATTGACCGAAGTCAACTTTAATCATTTTAAAGCCACATTTTAAAATTTTTCACAGAATTTAACATATAATATTTCCGGCTACGCGCCCGGACTGCGCACGCAAATCGACGCAACTAAAGGTGAGGTTTTCAAGGCCTTGGAAGCACGGAAAAAGAGAGAAATCCGGTGATGACCCTTTAGGGTCGTCACACTATGTTGGAAAAGCAGACTAGAAAATGGAGACCCTATGTCTAAAAATAAAATCTACTAGGGAGTGGAGACCCTATGTTGGAAAGGCGACTAGGGAGTGGAGACCCTATGTCTAAAATAAAACTCAACTAGGGAGTGGAGACCCTATGTTGGAAAGGCGACTAGGGAGTGGAGACCCTATGTCTAAAATAAACTCAACTAGGGAGTGGAGACCCTATGTTGGAAAGGCGACTAGGGAGTGGAGACCCTATGTCTAAAAATAAACTCAACTAGGGAGTGGAGACCCTATGTTGGAAAGGCGACTAGGGAGTGGAGACCCTATGTCTAAAATAAACTCAACTAGGGAGTGGAGACCCTATGTTGGAAAGGCGACTAGGGAGTGGAGACTCTATGTCTAAAATAAACTCAACTAGGGAGTGGAGACCCTATGTTGGAAAGGCGACTAGGGAGTGGAGACCCTATGTCTAACATAAACTCAACTAGGGAGTGGATACCCTATGTTGGAAAGGTGACTAGGAAGTGGAGACCCTATGTCTATGTTGGAAAGGCGACTAGGGAGTGGAGACCCTATGTCTAAAATAAACTTAACTAGGGAGTGGAGACCCTATGTTGGAAAGGCGACTAGGGAGTGGAGACCCTATGTCTAAAAATAAACTCAACTAGGGAGTGGAGACCCTATGTTGGACAGGCGACTAGGGAGTGGAGACCCTATGTCTAAAAATAAACTCAACTAGGGAGTAGAGACCCTATGTTGGAAAAGCGTTAATAGAGATTGGGGATCCTAGGCTACCATTTTTTTTTTGAATTTTCTTCTTATCTCTTTTTTTTCATTTATTATTTCATGGAATGAGTAAATGGGGGGAAGAATTTGGAGGGGACTTCCCTTTATGGGTCGTTGCTGCACCTGCTTCTTGCAAGGTTGCTTTGAATTGCACCTGTTTCATGTTTTCAAACAAAGAACAATGGTTAGTTTGAAACGGTGGTTGGTTTTGTGGCCTTGATTGTTTTGATCTTGGCCCAACTCTTTTGATGAAGACCTCTACTGCTCGCTGGCTTTCTGGAGATCGACCTCTCTTCTAAAACCAGGAACCTTGACATTCCAAAATTTCCATGATGTTTCACCCGTGTGGGGCTTTGGCCTTTCCATCTTATTCTGCCTTTATGGGCACTTGACTTTGGATTTCTTTTCTTTTCAATAACTTGAACCTGGGGCATCGGCCATCATGGCCAGTCGAGATCGACTTGATGCGCCTGCTGAGGCTAGGTGCTTTTCTCTGGATTTGGCTTTTGTTAAGCAGAACCCTGTAAAACCAATCTTGCCATCTTTTCTTTGTATCAGTTTCGAAGAGGGATTAGACCGAAAGGGACTCAAAGGACAGGATAATGAATTTAACAAGAGGTGTCCCTTTCCGGGGAAGAAAGAAAGACTTATCTGGAGTGCATGCAGACTTCAATAGACATGACATGCTTCTTGGACTGGATACCTGATCTGTGCAACTATCCAACTTCTCATAAACCCATTATGACTCGTGTTTTAAAACCGGGAAACCTTGCCAGGACTCTTTCAGTGCCAATGGATGTAGGGGATTCCCTCTTTTCGATCAGTGGAGCCCTTTGCGGGTTTTCGCCAATTGACCTCTCTCATTTCTCTTCTTACCGTTGCCTTATAGTGCTCTTTGCGAGTTTTCACTACAAGACTCTCTCGTTTTTCAGTTTCTCTGCTTACCATCGTCTTGCGGTGCCCGTGTGGGTTTTCACCAACAAGACTCTCTCATTTTATTTTCTCCCATTTTGATTGCATCTGATCCAAGTAGCTGCATTCTCCGATTCTTGAACGTTCTCACCGATAGGTCGGAAGGACTTGAACAGGGCTCGGGGTAAAAAGAATTTGGCTTGAATTATAACTTTGGAACCTTTCAGGCGAACCGTCGCCGGATCATTATAACATCTGCCCCAGTTTCACTTTTTGGGAAAATTGGATTTTTGTTTTGGTGTGACTGAACCCCAGAGAGAGGCTGCCTACGTATCCTTTCTGAATCAAGTCGAACGTAGTTCAGGGAACTTTTGTTTTTGGTTTTCTTTTTTTCTTCTTTTTTGTTTTCTTTTCTCTTTCTTTTTCCTTTCCTTTTCCACCTTTTTTTTTTCATTTTCTTTGTCTTTTCTCCCCCCCCCCCCCTTTTTTTTGGTATCTTTCTTTTTCTTCTCCTTTTTCATCATTTTTTTTCATTTAATTTTTTCAATCAATCCTTTTTCTTTTTTTTTTCACTAACACTCTCAGGTTCCAAAGAGGGTAATCAAAGAAAGGTAACCGGCTCAAAAGATTGGCAAGGGTTGATAGTGTTTGGGTAGCGAGAAAGAAAGCCTTCTTCATCCTAATCGGAGAACATTAATGCTATATAGAGGATCCAACATAGTACCTTTCGACTGCATTTGCATTGCCAGTTGTTTCTGGGACATTTCCTTCGATGTGTCCCAAGTACAACGCACTCTTTTGACAGTACTCTTGTTGCAATGTGTGGACCTTTCCAATCTGGAACCAATTTTCCTTTAGCTGTTCCAATTCTTTGTTTTATTTCCTCAAACTTATCTTCTTTGCATTCTGAGTCTTGATTCATTATTTCGAGGTCTGACAGCGTTTTGGGATCTGGGCATGAAGTCCGCAAGCATGTCATGTTATTTAAAGCCGCATTATTAGAACTGAAAGAAGAAATAAGAAAAAGTAACGAAAATCAGAAAGAACGAAGAGAGAGATGAACGATGAAATATTGATTTCATTTCATTGAATTTTGAAGATAAACAGGGTTTACATTGGAATTTAAAGACAGTAAACTAAAGAAAACATCCGAGTTACACCCTGGAATAACTCGTGATGTAGAAAAGGTGGCAAGACTGGACTTCCGGGATTCCCGCCTGACTGGGAACGGAGTAGCCTTCCAGTTTTGCAACTTGGAATTGGGCCCCATATACAGCACCTCAGCGGTGCTCGAGCCTTCTCCCGGCTGGACCATGTGGGTTTCATACAACATCTGCCTCATAGCTCCACATATTTCTTCAATCTCCTCGTCCGTGAAGGCCTCATCTTCCTCTTCTGTGTACTTGGGCTTGACGAATGTTTCGAACAGATGCGGGATTGGCTGAGGCAATACCCAACCATTGTTCTTCCGCTCATTTGCCCATGTTTCATCAGCTGGCGTGGCCTGAAAACCCACACTAAAGAACTTCTCGCTAGCAGCCAGAGTGATAGGTTCTGTGATACCTTGCAATGATGTCCCGAGCCCCTTCCCGGGCTTATATCCATGCCTAATCATTTCCTTGGCAACCATAATTGACGCATTTGAGAGAAAGGGTTGAGGACACGGGCTTCCTTCTTCACATTGGTCGGCAACTACAACCTCGAAAGCTTGATAGACTATATGTTCGCTACCTTCCCTTGCTTCAAGAGATGGGACTGACGGGTCCCGATAAATTGATTGCTCGTCCTCTCCGTGGACCACGATCTCCTGATCTTCATATTCAAATTTCACCATCTGGTGGAGAGTGGAAGGTACGGCCCCCGCCGCGTGAATCCAAGGCCTTCCCAAAAGGAAATTATAAGAAGTGTCCATGTCTAGGACCTGAAATGTCCCTCGAAATCCAAAGAACTAATGGTCAAAATCAAATCGATCTCGCATATGGTGTCTCTCTTGATGCCATTAAAGTTACGCACGCAGACATTATTAGGCCTGATTCTCTCAGTTCCAATCTCCATTCTTTGCAAAGTTGAAAGAGGGCAGATATCAACTCCGGATCCGCCATCCAGCATGAATCTTTCACATAGTACCCCTCACATTTAACTGTCAGATGAAGGGCTTTGTTGTGGGTGGCCCCTTCCGGGGGCAAATCATTCTTGCTAAATGAGATCTGGTTGATTGCGAAGAATCTTTCCGCCATCCTTTCCAGTTGTTCAACAGTGGTTTCAATCGGAACATAAGCTTTATTGAGGGTTTTTATCAACACTTTCTGATGTTCGGTTGAGCTCACCAGTAGGGACAAGAGTGAGACCTGTGAAGGAGACTTTCAGAGTTGGTCTATAACCTCGTAGTCCGCAGTTTTCATTTTACGGAAGAATTCTTCGGCCTCCTCGGCACTAACAGGCTTCTTGGGTGGGAAGCGCTTCTTCTTGGCCTTGTTCAAATCCTCCAAATTAAGGTACTTCTCAGCTGGGTTAGTTTCATTTGCTTCCTCTAGGACCTCTTTTCCCTTGTATGTCACTACCGCTCTGTTGTAATTCCATGGGACGTCAGTGGGGTCTGTCATGGGCCTCTGCGGTGCGCAGCCAATAACCACGGGCTCATTCAGCCATGGTGAAATTATTGGCCCCCGCACCACATATGTCCCTTTAGGCACGTACATTTTAGGTCCCCTGTTTAGCTCGAACCTTTTTGGAGGGCTCAATGTTGTTTGTTCTTTCGTGTGACCCCGGGGAACATGAAGAATGGCATCTTTTGGGGGTACTGCCCCAGTTTTGGTTTCTACTTCCTTTTCTGCACTTTGAGGGGTGGGCTCATTCTTCTTCTTCCCCTTATCTTGCTTTGCAGCAGCCTTTGGTTTCTTTTTGACATCAGCTCAAGGCGGGATCAAACTCCTTATCTTCGCAAATCATCCCAATAACAGGTCCATTGTTGTGGGCCGGTAATGGGTTGTTGGTCACATTAGGAATTTCTTCATCCTTCAGCACTATCCGTTTTTGCTCTATGAGATTCTCAACCGCCCTTTTTAGGGTCCAACAGTCTTCAATGTCATGCCCTTCCGCTCCCGAATGATAGGCACATCGAGCACCGGGTTGATAAGAGGGCGACTCTGGGTTTTTCCTGGTTTGGGGTACGGGTTGCAACAAACCCATTTGGACAAGTTTAGGGAAAAGGCTAGAGTATGACTCACCAATAGCCGTGAAATTTGTTCTCCTGGGTGGCTCCCGAGCACGGGTATTGTAAGGGAAATTATTTTGTGGAGGTCGGGGATTATTCTGAGCTTGGTGGGGAGGGTTATTTCTAGGAGGTGGAGCTCTATTTTGGTTAAACTGTTGTTGTGGCCGAGCGTATGGCTGGGCATTCATCACTGCGTACGGTTGGGGGGCCATAGCATAAGCCACATCCTGGTGGGGATAATAATGTTATGGGGGGCTTGGAGAGAAGTAATTTCTGGGTGGACGGGGGTTCCTCGGACCTGAAGCCGCCATTGCCGCTTCTTCCTTTTTCTTTCTGTTTGCTACACCTCCGGACCCGCTTTGAATTGCTTGGGACGTAGCTCTTATGGTAGATTGACTCAATATGCGCCCTATTTTTAGACCGTTCTCTACCATCTCACCAATCTTGATGGCCTCAGCGAACGGTTTCCCCATTGCCGACATCATATTCTGAAAGTAGTCAGCCTCTTGGGCTTGTAGAAAAACACTCACCATTTCTGTTTCATCCATCGGGGGCTTGACCCTGACCGCTTGTTCGCGCCATTTAACAGCGTATTCCCGGAAACTTTTCGATGACTTCTTCTTGAGATTAGATAGAGAATTCCTGTCGGGAGCTATGTCTATGTTATACTGAAACTGCCTGACGAAATCCCGAGCTAGATTATCCCAAATGTGCCAACGGGATATATCCTCATCCATGTACCACTCGGATGCAATTCCCACTAGACTCTCTCCAAAATAAGCCATGAGAAGCTCCTCTTTTCCACCTGCTCCTCTCAGTTGATTGCAGTACCTCTTGAGGTGGGCTATGGGATCCCCGTGCCCGTCATACTTTTCGAACTTTGGGGTCTTGAAACCCACTGGCAAATGCACATGTGGGAACATACATAGATCAGCGTA
Organism: Nicotiana attenuata; assembly: GCF_001879085.1. Lineage (NCBI taxonomy): Eukaryota > Viridiplantae > Streptophyta > Magnoliopsida > Solanales > Solanaceae > Nicotiana > Nicotiana attenuata. The sequence goes on along the minus strand of NC_032000.1, from coordinate 45,308,200 downwards.
GGATATGCTCTTTTGTCCGCTCAAGACTTGTATATTCTTAAGGCTCTGTTTCATGCTCCTCATCTTCCGAGTGATTTCTTCCTGCTCGGGTTCTTTGTAGTTTTCTCCTGTCCCGCGGTAAACTCATACTAGGGCTGTTGGGGGTAGGAATTGGTAGTGAACTCGGCCGTTTCTGGTGGAAAGGATGGTACTTGAAAAGTGAAAGATTATGGATCAAAGTTTGGCCTTGGCAAAGTGGGTTTTGCCGTGGCCGAGGAAGGTGGCGCAGTGAATATGTTGGAGGCCACACCTGAAATCAACACCTGGGGGCGAACCTCAGAAGGTGTTCCGGCAAAGGGGGGTGAGATGGTAGGATATCCAAGCGAAGTGTTTGGGTAGTTTATTGGGACATTAGAAGTTCCACTTGCCCTGGGAAGTAGCTCAAGGAAACCAGGTATCGTACTCGGTGGCTCCCTACCATTGGACCAGGCGTCCCACATTTCCAACATGCAGAGACGCAGAACCCTATTTTCCTCGGCAGCAACTGACTCTGAAGTTGGGATGGCCAAGATCGGGCTATCCTCTGGAATAGGAACTGTTGGCAGATGACTATGTGACGATATTTCAACACTTCCTTTTGATCTTGTGAAGTAGGGATGTGAAGCCAGATTACCACAAAACCAACCACCTTAATATAAAACCTTGAATAGCAAACACAGCGAACCGGTTAGTGTGAGACAATTAACACATAGGGAATCACATATTGGGGTGTGATGCACCTATACAGTTAAATATTTTTCTATATGCTTTGCAACGGTTGCGTGTTTCATCCCGGCTTTCGTTTATCTCTCCAACTTTCTTTCTTTTGGTGCTTTTCAAATTTGCTCTCTTTTGCACTTTGTCATCATTTTTTTCCTTTACTCTTGTTTTCTCTCTTTTCTTGTTTTTCTCTCTTTTTCTTTTTATTCGAATTATTTAAAAATATGACCGGATCCGATTAGGATTGCCTACGTATCATGACGCCGCGTGAATCGGATCATCACGTAGTTCAAGAAATAAATGCAAAAATAAAGAAACAATTTTTAGGGTTTTCCAAATTTTCATTAATAAAACTTCTACTTTTTCTGTTACAAAAGACTCCATCCTACTTTTCTAGGAATTTAAAAACTAAAAACAGACTCGAAATATACTTTAAAACTAGAAACTGAAATACATACTCAAAATGAAAATCAAGAGTACATAAGTGCTTCTAAAGTTGATCCAGGGGCCCGCGGGACATCAGTCGGTCTCGCCGCGGGCCTATGTGCAAGGTCTCCTTGAAGACGATCCAAGTCATTCATGATTTGTCGAACAAAGTTCATCACTGCGGAGAAGAAGGTGGTTTGAGTCATGTCTTCACATTCATGGAACTTTGTGACGATGTAGTCAGCAATTGCTCTAACCCTTTCCCTGATGACACCCTTTTCTTGGAGCAAACGCCCGATTTGTTGAGACCTAGCTTCTAACACTTGGGCATCATGATGGTTCTGACCCTGCAGCTGTTGCATATCTTCCTCTAGCTGGGACATTAATGCATAACAGTGTTCCCTTTCCGCCTTAAAGTTCCTAGCTTGTTTGGCCATCTCATTTTCAAGGGAAGTTAGCCTTTTCTACAAGTTTGTGATTGTTCCCTCATATTTCCTTTTCAATTGTCATACANTTCGGTTCTTGTTAGTTTCCTCGTCGTCCGACGTAACTGTACTAGGGCTGTTGGGGGTAGGAATTGGTAGTGAACTCGGCCGTTTCTGGTGGAAAGGATGGTACTTGAAAAGTGAAAGATTATGGATCAAAGTTTGGCCTTGGCAAAGTGGGTTTTGCCGTGGCCGAGGAAGGTGGCGCAGTGAATATGTTGGAGGCCACACCTGAAATCAACACCTGGGGGCGAACCTCAGAAGGTGTTCCGGCAAAGGGGGGTGAGATGGTAGGATATCCAAGCGAAGTGTTTGGGTAGTTTATTGGGACATTAGAAGTTCCACTTGCCCTGGGAAGTAGCTCAAGGAAACCAGGTATCGTACTCGGTGGCTCCCTACCATTGGACCAGGCGTCCCACATTTCCAACATGCAGAGACGCAGAACCCTATTTTCCTCGGCAGCAACTGACTCTGAAGTTGGGATGGCCAAGATCGGGCTATCCTCTGGAATAGGAACTGTTGGCAGATGACTATGTGACGATATTTCAACACTTCCTTTTGATCTTGTGAAGTAGGGATGTGAAGCCAGATTACCACAAAACCAACCACCTTAATATAAAACCTTGAATAGCAAACACAGCGAACCGGTTAGTGTGAGACAATTAACACATAGGGAATCACATATTGGGGTGTGATGCACCTATACAGTTAAATATTTTTCTATATGCTTTGCAACGGTTGCGTGTTTCATCCCGGCTTTCGTTTATCTCTCCAACTTTCTTTCTTTTGGTGCTTTTCAAATTTGCTCTCTTTTGCACTTTGTCATCATTTTTTTCCTTTACTCTTGTTTTCTCTCTTTTCTTGTTTTTCTCTCTTTTTCTTTTTATTCGAATTATTTAAAAATATGACCGGATCCGATTAGGATTGCCTACGTATCATGACGCCGCGTGAATCGGATCATCACGTAGTTCAAGAAATAAATGCAAAAATAAAGAAACAATTTTTAGGGTTTTCCAAATTTTCATTAATAAAACTTCTACTTTTTCTGTTACAAAAGACTCCATCCTACTTTTCTAGGAATTTAAAAACTAAAAACAGACTCGAAATATACTTTAAAACTAGAAACTGAAATACATACTCAAAATGAAAATCAAGAGTACATAAGTGCTTCTAAAGTTGATCCAGGGGCCCGCGGGACATCAGTCGGTCTCGCCGCGGGCCTATGTGCAAGGTCTCCTTGAAGACGATCCAAGTCATTCATGATTTGTCGAACAAAGTTCATCACTGCGGAGAAGAAGGTGGTTTGAGTCATGTCTTCACATTCATGGAACTTTGTGACGATGTAGTCAGCAATTGCTCTAACCCTTTCCCTGATGACACCCTTTTCTTGGAGCAAACGCCCGATTTGTTGAGACCTAGCTTCTAACACTTGGGCATCATGATGGTTCTGACCCTGCAGCTGTTGCATATCTTCCTCTAGCTGGGACATTAATGCATAACA
>NC_032000.1:45166157-45304251 GCF_001879085.1 Nicotiana attenuata | reverse complement strand
TTTTTATGGACATTTACAAAAGAAAGACTTCTAAAGAAGAAAAGAGTATTTTTTGGTTTTTTCTTTTTTTGGTTTCTGATGATTTTTTTTTTTTGGATTTTTTTTGGGAAAAACTACCTCGAAATGAAGGAAACCCATATTTTGGATTTTGATTATTGATTGATTTTTATTTTTTCGGATGAAAGGCATTAGAAAGAAGGAAAACATTTTTTTTTTTTAAGCAATCCGCTAGGCAGGTGCCTAGGGCTAGTTTTATTAATAATAAAGAAAATAAAAAACCCCATAGGACAAGTACAATNGGTCATTCTACCCGCAGTGTTATATCGTATGTGAAGGCTCGGCGTATGGTCGAGAGAGTTCGTATGTTCCTTCCCTATTACTTTTCAGTTTTCCTTTCACACTCAGGTTGTATGTGTCCTGAATATTCAGATGAAACTTCTGCTGCCGTGAATTGATTAATCAAATTTCCTGGTTTTGAGAACTCAATAACAAAAAATGAAGTTCTTGATTTAAGACAACCATCCATGAAGTTAAACAACCAAAGCTTGAGAGAAACAGGGGCAGTAACATTTTGAGGAGAATTACACTAATGTGATGATAAAATAAACAAATGAAGAAACCACCATGGTGCTCTCTTTTGTCTAATCTTGTAAAATCTTCAATTTGTAATCCCTTGTCTTCGTCCACTACTCTTTTCAAAATGTCTTCAAAATTCATGCTTTTTTCTTCGAATGATTGGACTTTGTAGATGTGGTTTGAGTGACCTGTTTTTGTTTTGCATTTCTCATTGGAAGTCTCCTTATATTTGCATCTTCATTCACCCTGCCGTCCCAACTTTTGTCCCTTGAACGAGTCTTCTTTCTTTTTTCACTATGCATTGGCGATAAATCACCTTTTCTTGCTGCCTCTACTCTACATTGTTGTAATATTGCATCTTCCTCTCCTTCTTCATACAAGTCTCTCCCTAAGTGTACTGGTTTTGGAGCATTTTGACTAACACCAAGTGACACCATTGTGTTTCCATCTTTGTTTTTAGCCTCTATTGCTTGTTTTGATTTTGTTCCCTAAGTTGCATATTCTTTTTGCTCGTACTAACGCATCCAGTGCTACCCGCAGTAGATATTAAAGATTTAACTGGATTTAAAGAACTAGGACTCACCATTGCATCTAATAGCTTTCTCTCCTCCGTTGAAATAACTGGAGTGGTTATAAAACTTAGTTTCTGTCCAGATTTTGCTGTTGTACCTTCTCGATCATCAATAGGACTAGCAGTTGTGATAACCTGCATTGTATTGCTGGTTGTCTCAAGTTGCAGCTGCCCAGAGTTTTGTGTCGACTTTGTTGTTCTAGCACCTGTAGGTTTAACATGTGAGATGTTTGGACTATCTTGCTGCTGTTGCACAGAACCTGCATGCATTGCAGCTGCTATATTTTGTATGTTAGGGTTTGTAGAGTTACTGGGCATGAATATAGGAGCATTAAGGTTTAAGAGACTCTTTGAAGTTGCTGTTGGCACTCGAGCAGCTGTTACCATTGCTAATGAGTCAATCTCCTCACCAACACTATCACAATCAACTTCATGATCATCCTCTTCTGACGAATAACCAGCAAAACCATCACCCCAATCTTCTTCATCATCATCCTCCCTTTGATCTTTCCAAAGTTTGGACTTGCTAGCCATCAGCCTCAAATTTGCATGTATAACCTTATTGTTATTCCCCGTTGAAGCCATAAGCTGCCCAGCTTCACCTTCAGCCTCTCCAAACGACTCCATGGACTGTGAAGGGACTTCAAATACGGACGTATTTAGGGTGACCAAAGGTTGTTTAACCATGGTATTACTCATCATTATTTCCTTTTGAGCATCTTTAATAATTTGTTCAACCTGTGGATTAGAGAAGTGCAGTGTAGGCACATTTGAACTATGTGCCTGAATACTCATCAATTCATTCCCCAGTTTACTCTTTGAGACATTTGGTCGAGCATTCAAGTTTTTGTCTAAATCACCCTTACCTTGCCCTCCTTGTTCAATACTGGGCATTGGACCATGTTGTTTGGCTATCACCCTATCATTTAAACCAGTTTTATCATCTTCAACATCCCTAGCAGTAGCAAGAACATCAAAAGAATTTGATGTAGAAACAATGTTCAAGGCATTAGGTCGAACACCTGGATCCTGTAACTTTGGTGAATCCCCTCTCTTAACAGGCGATTTTGAACCTGTAACCACGTTCCAAATTTCTCCCTTTTTACTCAGATCATCTCCCTTACCATCCTCAATTACCTTCCCCTCAACATATTCCAGTAATGCAGTCTTATTCCCAACTTTTATATTCCCTAAAGTCTGGGCTACATCTACTCTGTCAGAGTTTTGCCTTGGGCTTTTTTGCTGCTCACCTTCATGTGGAATTGGAGATGGAGAAATTTCCTCAATCCCAGCTTCACCACCTGCAGTCGTTTGTCCACCATCAACCATAGCCAGCCTTGGGGAAGCTACTTTATTTGAACCTCCATTGCCTTCTCGTAGTTGACCAGAATCATTTACTGTACCTGTTGACATAATTTTTGCTGCAGCAGCCAGCTTATCGTATGCTTCCACAATTGGATTAACTACATTAGAGATCCTTGCTAAAGCAGTTCTAGCAGGGACATCACGAGAAGGTTGGGGTGGACCTTTATCAATCCATGTGCCATCACCAAGATTGTAAATTTCTCCTGTTCGATTATGCATATGCTCATTGTCCCTAATAGAAACTTGTCTTTGTTGTCCAATTTGTGGTCCCTTACTACTCTTTGTGACATCCACTATACTAGTATCTGTTGTAAGGTCATTGTTAACCATCGTAGCAAGATTTCCATACGTATCATCAGCTGCCCTAACCACCATATTGGAGTTATTTCCAATAGCAATTTGACGATCAGTTAATTGTACCACCTGCTGATCGACTGGATTTTGTTTTCTTGATTCACCACTTCGTTGCATAGCCTTTTTAGCATTAAGATACTCCCTTGCATCACCTTGCAATTTGTCAAGGCTGTCCAGGTCTGCACTTGCATCCACGACAGCTACACCATCTTTACTTTCATCAATCCTCCAGCGACATGCTTTTTCAATATGTCCTTGATGCTTACAGTAGGTACAATAACTTGGGAGATTATCATAGACGATCTCTTGATAATGTTCAACTAACTTGCCAGAGCTTGTATCAACAATATTGATCCTAACCCTCTTAGGTTGTTTATCAAGTAGGTCAAGAAGTACCTTAACCCTAGCTGTGCTTGGTCTTGTTCTATCTTGTGTAGCTTTGTCTACTGCAAGAGGCTTCCCAACAGCTGAAGCTATGGACATTAACGACTTCTTGGCAAAGAAATTTGCAGGTAGATTAGGTAACGAAATCCACACAACAGACTTTGAAGTTTCCTCTTTTGGATTGAATCCAATCGTCCATGGAAACGATCTGAAGAAAAACTCATCTCCCTTCGACTTAATGTAACCTGTGGATCTTGACAAGACTTGAACAAAATCTTCAAACAAATCGAACCTTACTAATACATGTCTATATTCCAATTGTCCAATATTGCAGTAGCCTTTAATGTCGAACTGTTTTGGAATCACCTGTCGTAACTCATGTAGATCAGGTTTACCATATGAGGATTTAAGGATGACTGCTTGATGGAGACCTTCTTCAATGGTGAACGCCTTCACCTCTTCAGTTGTAAATTCCACAGTTGGAATTCCATGCTCGATGGTGACTGGACAAAGCTCCAGCTTTGTAGTTTTTGCGGCAGATTGATTTCCTCTGAGTTGCGATGCATATGAATGTTTGTTATTGAAGTTTGGACGTGTTTCAATGGTGTTTCTGTTTGCCTCTCCCACAACCAAAGGCTGGGGAGAGGTTGCAGCAGCCATGGCTGCCCTTCGAAGCTTGCGCGCGACCTAGAGAGAGAAAGAAGAGAGAAGGAAGAGAGAATTTCGTGCGCGCGGGACTACTAGGGTTTTTTAATTGCGTGTGGTTTTGGAAACCATTTTTTGAGTATACAGACTACTCTTTTTTTTTTTTGGAATTTTCTTAAGGAAAGATTTTTAAAGAAGGAACTAAAGGAAATATTTTTGGATTTTTTAAAAATTGGGGTTGGAACCGATGAGGTTTGCCTACATATCTCACATCCGGTGAGAATCAGACCCGCGTAGTTCGGTCAGTTTTTACTCAAAATTTTTTTTTAAAGAAAAAGACGATGTTTGACTCACTTTTTTTTTAAATTCATTTCCTTTTTTTCAAAGATTTTGACAGAAATTCGAGCTTTTTTTTTCTAAAAATACCGGGATTTTTGGAATCGGGTAAATTCTCTATCCTACCTCACTCTTGATTTTTCTTTTCATTTCCTTTTCCTAGCCGGTGAACATGCAAGCCGAAACAGATATATATTCACATAGCACGTAGGATGCATCAGGATGGTCTTTTATTTCGGGTACACCTGTCCTAGACGCACCCAACCCCTGTGTTGAGTCCCCAAGGTCAAATGCACATGATGCAAATAATCGTTCCTACTAGGGATCCAGTATGAGGTTGTGTTATTCTAGGTTTAAAACCTAGGGTTTATGTTCTAGACCTGGCTTACCCGAGCGGACAAACTCGAGTCGAGGAGGGGGCAACGTACCGGGAACACGAAAGTCTGCCCGGCCTTGTTGCTTGCCCAGCCCCGTCTTATTTGGGTATAACTCTAACAAAAAAGTGGGCCACGCGAACGTGAGCACCGTTTTTTAGAAGACTCAGAAGGGAGGCGTAAGAAGACATTTTAAATACAGTTCAAGTAATATCAAAGCGGCAAATAAATGGAAATTAGCACATTGGATCCACAAAATACAGTAATATCAACAAATAAATAAAGCCAAATAAAATCACATTAACAAGCTCGAATTCTTAAACCCTGAACCGGAAGTTCGAGGTTCTTATCCCCAGCAGAGTCGCCAGAGCTGTCACACCTCCTTTTTACACACCCGAGATGGTATATAAGGGAATTTTTCCAATTAAAGTGACATAAATCGAAATGGGATTATTTATTTAATTTTTTAGAGTCACCGCTTGGAATAAATTATTTGGTGTCCCAAGTCACCGATTTATTTTAAATCCCAAATCGAGGAAGTTTTTATTTTTTAAAGTCTGCGAACCAGAAATTCTAGATAAGGAATTCTGTTAACCCGGGAGAAGGTGTTAGGCATTCACAGATTTCGTGGTTCTAGCACGGTCGCTTAGTGATTATTACTCTGCTTAAGTTGTCTAATTACTTATTTTAAAAACCTATGTGCATTTACCTTTTACCGCTTTTAATCACTTGATTTATTCGTAATTAAAGAATTGAGTTACGCGTACGTATACTCTTTTCATTTGGCGCGTCCAAATCATGTCATGCGAACGTGTCCACAATTAATAACGCTTTGTTTATTTTATTAAGAAAAATTTGGTTGAAGTTGCGCGAACGCATCCCTCGAGTTATTTTTAGAATTAAATTTGCAATTATGTTATGCAAACATAATCGCAATAGTAATCTAAACCGGACCTAAAGCAAACTATGATTATTTAAGGGTTATTTTAATACTAAGTTGATATTTATGTGAGGGCCATGGGTTATTTAATGAAAATGACACACCTCAAATTTCTATAAGAGCTAACTAGTTTTGTGAGGGCCATGGGCTATTAAAAGGAAAAATGGCACACCTCAACTTCCTATAAGAGTTAACCAATTTTTACGAGGGCCATGGGCTTGGGGGGGTTTTATTTGGCATGGCACACCCAAAAAGTTTTAAAAAGAAAGGTAATTAATTCAAGCCATCTAAGGATATTCCTATTTGAAGACTAGATTAAACTTATCGAGAGCTAAAGGTTATGAGCGGGTTTTAAGGTACATGCATTGGGCCTTTGATCATTTTTTGAACAAGGCCAGTTGTGGCGTGTTGAAAAATCAGCTTGAAAACCTTGCTTGGGCTCACTATTTGGCCCAGAAATTAAAAGGTCTCAAAATTTATTGCTGGACCTGACAAACAGCCCACGTTGGGCTTAAATTTTAGGCGGGCCCAGTTGTGCATTGGCACCGGCTTGGGCCTATCCACCCTTTTTGCATTTTAGCCATGGTATACACATAGATCATGAACTACAAATGAACTTTCTTTTCGAAATAAAGGAGATTCAGATTCACAACCACAAATTTGAATGTTAATCATAATACGCACGATTTGCAAGAAACATCACATTTATGCCATGACCTTTGAGGTAAAAATCCTGGATTTGTGCTTATGACCCAGGCCCAATGACCCAGGTGAGACTTGCTTGATGAGCCTAAGACTTGGGCTTGTTTGCAAGTGCAGCCAGTTTACAATTACATACAATCCTAAACATGCTGATTACAAAAGGGAAATCTACTGTTGAAAGTCTATTAATAATAAAACTTAAATTAAAAAAATTAACAATCCACTTACAAAATCGTCAGTCCAAAACTTTATACAAGAAAAGATTTCAAACTAATGAATATTATCCTACCAGTCCTTTACAACTGTTATCTGATAAGAAAGAAAGAACAGCTAAATAAAACTACAAGGAGAATGTCCTCTAGCCTCGAACTCCTGCTATCATACTCTTCACAGCCGAAGTACCAGCTTGCAAAAGATCAGCTACAAAGCTGCTTCTTGCAAGCTGGCTGTTTAAACACCACAAATGAAGCTTCTTACTGTCCAAACCAGCCCTATTATGCTAAGGTTTTCATGAATCTGACCATGTGAAGAGGTCAGATCCACAGAAATGCCCTTAATTATACCAACTTAATGCATTGGTCAGACTTAAACATAAACACACAATGTAAGGAACAATTATGATTCATGGGTTTAACCATGTTAAAGGTTAAACTCATGAACCAATGTAGGTTTCAAGCCCAAAATCATGGCATGCTGCCTTGTGAATACTAGAATGGGCTCAGAGACAAGGAAAAGGGAAGTTCAATCCATGAACCTGACCATGTAAGGGTCAGGCTCAATGGACAAATATTATGTCAAGGAGGGGCACCTGAATCAGGTTTTAATTAGTGCACAAAGAAAACAGAAATGCATATATGGCATAAGATGTTTAGTAACAAGGTATAACAAAGAAACTAATCATTAGGACATAAGCTATAGGTAAAGAGAACTCATGTATTCTGAGCGAAGGAATAGCTTTTAAACCACTGCAGTTTCAGTATATAAAACTTAACAAAACATACATAAACAGTGTCAAACAAAAGCAACTCATATTCATCTTATGTTTCAATTACATGGTAGTCAAACAGGGAAAGAATCACATGTACCTTGACACGACAATTAAATAACAACTGAAATGAGGGTCAGACTATTGGAAGAGGTTCAGGAGCAGAAAACAGCAGCAATAAACAAATAGCTTCAGCAAGACCAAAGAAACCTCAGAATCTCAAGACCAGAATACTACTTGAAAACCAAAAAGCCCAACAAAAACATAAGAAAGTTCTTCTCTTCAACTCATTTTCAGTTTGTTAACAGAAGGGGAGGTTTTTTTTTTTGAAGTTCTTCTAAGATTTTCTTTAAGTCTGAAATTCAGATAAGAGTGGAAATTTTTTCTGCAGAGAATGGTGCTGAGTGTCTGTGTCTGTAAATTAGAATGAGAGGACCTACCTATATATAGGCTGCCTAGGGGAGGGTATCTTTTAGGCATATTCCTTATCCTAGGGAATGATAGTACTGTCCCTTTTTACAGCCCTTGGTACAGATGTCCTATAATTCAGCATCTTTTCCTAACAGCTAGGACAGCTGTACATTTCTAGAATATTTTTGATTTTCAGCTTAAGTAGAAAACCCTTTTTACCCCTTAGGCTACTAATTATTTCAGGTTCTATCCTAAACTCTTTTAAATTCAATTAAACCCCTAAGGTTTCATTGATTTCTAAATCAAGATGAACAAAACCAGAAAGCATCAAGAAACCAAATTAATGCTGAAATAAAACATGTTGATTCAATTCTATCTTAAAACTAACCAATTGATCAATTGCTTATTTAATTAACCCTAAAGGACACTAAAACCAATCTGAACTGATAACAGAAACTTAATTAAATCTAATTCATGCTTTCATCAATTAGACAACAAATGGAAACATGCAGAAGAAGAGAGCAAACAAACAGTTTATACTTCTAATATTAGCCCTAATTAATCTAAACAATCAAAATTAAACTACCATATCCAACATGCTTCAATTGACATACGAAACCAATTCATAATAAACCCTAGATTAACATGGAATCAAACCAAACTAAAAGCTATTTGAGCGATGCATTCAAAACATGAATGAAACTGCTAATTATCCTATTAGCTAGGTTGACTCTGAACTAAACTAAATTAGCAGACTAAACGAAGTTTTGAACAAACAAACCAACACGAACAAATTGATGCATCTTAGCACAAAATTGCTAACTAAACACGTCCAAAGAACAATTAAATTGAAAATCAAGCTATGAAGACTACTGACTTGGCAAGAAAAAGAAAGAAAGAAGAGAAGAAGTGGAGGGGTAACAGTGACTGAAGCCTTACCATGGGGACTGGAAGAAACAAACAACAGAAGCCTTTGGTGGTCCGTTTTCGCCTCGACCAACAGAGGTCTTTTCCTTTAGGAGATCCGGCCTTGCATGGCTTTGACTGGATCTCCATGAAAGAAAGGACTTCTGGGAGCCTTAAATTTGAAGGAAAAGAGAAGCAGAGGAGCTTTGGGGTCGATTTGGGGGAAGATTAGGGTTTCTAGGTTTGACTCTTAGATCTGAAATTCAAACAATCAGGCGAGGATTCTGGAAAAACTGGTTAGGGATCTAAGACGAGGAGGGAAAGGGGAGTATGGGGTGTTAAAATGGTAAGGTTTGGCGTAACTAGGGTTTTGGCCAGATTTTGATTCAAGATTCGAACAGACCGGGGATGATTCAAAGGAAAGGGAGTGTAGATTTGGAATGGGGAGATGAAGGGGAGTTCATGGTGTCATTTTGGGAGCGATTGGAGCATCGCCGCACGCAGAGGCAATTTCCGGCGGGCGGTTTGTGGCGGAGGCGGTGATGGAATGGAGGGCGTCTAGGGTTTCGTTGGTGGGGGTGAGATACAGAGCAAAATGAGATGAGTTTTAGTCTTGGGGGTGGGGGGGGAGGGGTTTGACCTCAATTCAGACAGTTATATGGTGAGGGATCGACCAGTTCCGGGCCGTTGGACTGATAAAATCCAACGGCTGTGATCAAGTTAACATGAAACGGGGTTGTTTGGGAAATGTGGGAGCTGGACCGGGTTTGGCAATTGTTTGGGCTTGGGCTGTAGAGGGAAATGTTTGGGGCTGGTTTAATTAATTTTAAAAAGGGGAAATTATTGGGCCGAACTTGGGGATCTTGAAAATGGCCCAATTTCACCAAATGAAACTCTTTTTCCAATTCTTTCTTTTATTCCTAATTTTCTTTTCTTTCCCTTTTTTTTAAAATCAAAAATCCTAATAATCAAAATCCTAAATTATCCAAAAATGTGAATTTAAACTAATTAACTAATTATAAAAATTATAAACATCACTTAATTCTAAATTAAAAGAGAAAATCAATAAACTAATAATTAAAAGACAAAAAATGTAAAAATGAACTATTTTTGTGATTTTCAAATTTTTATAAAACAAATGATTACTGATTAATTCTAAAAAATGTAAAAACAAATCCCAAATGAAATGCATGATATTTTGGTATTTTTCATGATTTAAATAAAAATTAAACATGCATAGAAATGCAAATAATTAAGAAAATTCTAGAAAAATTCCTAAAATTGCAAATAATTAACAGAAAAATCTATTTTCTTAGGATTCTGTAGGAGTAATTCATATAGGGAAAAAATCACATGCTCACACTAAATAAATTATTTTGCTAAACTAACTGTGATATAAACCAACTTATCAAGCTGAACTGTCTTGAACAGAAAATATGGAAATTATGCTCGAAGTTAAATATTGAGCAAGTTACCTCGCAAACATCAGGTTGCGGGTTAATAATAATCGCACATGTAACCATCTCATAGATGCATCTTATGTGGTATAAATGGCAGGTGAATGAGCCCATATTCACCTTTGATATTTTCAGTATTCATGGGATTCAATCCCAATTTTAGTTGGTCTATTAATTAATGAGAACAAGCAACATAAGAGAATTCATAAAGAACTTTCTAGTTCTTTTAATATTTACCAATGTGAATTCTCTTTTATTTTTGTACATCATATTTAAATTAATATGGCTAAATCAATTATGCCAACTGGATAAATTATTAATATTGATAAATGTCACGCCCCAAAAACCGAGGAGCGCGACCGGCGCTCAACCGAGTAAACCCGACTGAGCAAGCCTGTTAGGCTTCATTCTACCCAAACTAATTCATGAATAAAGAGGAGATGAACTCCATTAATCATACCTTGCAAATATTTCATTAACAACTTCCATATTATTTCCATTAGCAGTTTCAACCATAATGTCCAAAATATTACAATTTTCCCAACCTTTGAAAGTAGGGCCTGAAAGAAAGAAATTTCACCAATTTTCAGAAAAAGAAGATAAAAAAATGAAAAGTACAGTGGCTAGGAAAAGGAAAGGAATAGACCAAGTGCGCATAATAAAAATAGAAGATATGCGTGACCAAATTTTCCTGTTAAAAAGAAGATCTCTCTTCTTCTTCATTCTCATGCTGCCAGTCCGTGCTTGCTGTCATGCTGGCAAAAGCAGGGGTTTCGGTCGGTTTTACCTACTATCGGATTTGAACGAATGACTCTCGCCATATGAAAGCGATACTCTAACCGCTGAGTCAAGTAGGTCAAGCTGAGTCAAGTCACCCGATAAGAGAAAGCCGCGCAACCAAAGTAGCCCTTACTATACAAGGGGGGCGGAGCGCTAAGAAAGAGTTATGATGATGAAAAACATATTTTCCAAATACCAATACTTCTAATTTAATTTCCAATATCAAACACCACCCACAACCTGTCTACGGAGCCTCTAAATACAACTGAAGAGTAATATGGAAATGCCGGCAACAAGGCTCCGGCTATACCTCAAATGAATAATACATAATAACCAAATGACACAGGACCCCGAAATAAAGTGGGAATCACCTAGTTAGCTGGGAGGAACATACCGCTATCTCTGATCGCTGCCGCCTACTGTGGAAACACCTGCATCCATTAAAGATGCAGCGTCCCCGGCAAAAGGGACGTTAGTACTGTCGAATAGTACTAGTATGTAAAGCTAAAAATCATCTTTCAAAATAGAATAACTATGCAAGGAAAGGAAAGGCACAGAAACGGCAAATTTTAATCAATTGTATCCAAATATGCAATTGAAACATATTAATTAACTCCTTTCGAATTTGCGAAAGTATTGCATATTCTAGTTTGGGGAGATCTTTAGTAGCGATAATACCACAAGTCACGATATCACTGTTCACAATGCCACCGTACTCTTGGTACGGAGTCCGATCTCGGCCCGATCGGCTAAGCCACCTTATTTGAAGGTGTAACCACAATCACATTTTGTACCACAATCTCCAACACGAATTTTCATAATACCACCGTACTCTTGGTACGGAGTCCGATCTCGGCCCGATCGGCTAAGCTACCTTATTTGAAGGTGTAACCACAATCACATTTTATATCACAATTTCCAACACGAATTACCACCATGTGTGCGACATAGCGTCCGATCTCGGCCCGATCAGCTAAACCGTCTTACCACAGTGCCATGTGGTTCGACGTATCCATATTTACCAACAATCTCATCCCAATATTCCACAGTGCACCCTACACCGGCACGTGTAGTTTCGGGGTTAGGTTATTTCAACCTACCCTTCCTCGGTGACTATCGATCTCCAAAAAATATTATTATATATGTATTTCTATTATATGTGTTTGCACACAAAGGTAACACATATACACATATAGGAATGCAATCATCTCAAAATCTTTCACGTTGTACAAATCTTTATTAACATTTCCAACCTCTCACAATAGCAGTATTTCCTTGGCTCTTTGGTCCTTTCACAAGTTTCTCTGTTCATGGCACGATGGCCGTGTTTCACATTCCATACTTTCACTTCTTTTAATTTCAAGGATCATCACCAATTACCAACGTATAACGTATTTCAGAAATCATATATCTCAAGTTCATTATCAATTGAAACTATAAACACAAACATAACCAATTCAGTTAATTCCTCAGTTCACATTTCATTTCCATCATTTATTTCATAATTCTTGGCACTTGGGCTCATGTTACATTTGGAGTCTTTTCCCCTTTTTATTCGTTCAATAACATCATCTTCCATATTGACGGGAACCAACACGTAATGAATTGCACATATAATAGAAGGAGCATGTAGGACCATAATTCACGTTTTCAAGTAGCATGGTGATATGGTAACATATAGAACAGTTAGGAAATAGAAACCTTTCAACATATCACATTAAGTAATCAATTCCATATGATCAAGTAAGGGACTCTTACCAAGTCTTCAAACATCAATGATTTGATTCTAAGAAGAATGGAGTCAACCATACATACCTCAAAGAGCTTTTAGGCAGATTCCACATTTTTGAAGTTATCTTAAATAGTTGAGTCGAGGCTCGTCTCGTAATCCATTTCATATATGTATATTCTCCTTAGGCACAATCATATGTATATGTATATATATATGTATGTATATTACCCACACTCCATATCCCCCAGTTCTTTTAATTCATTCCCAAGTATCTTTATAGTCTATCATCGGCTAAACACACTCAATCAAGGCATTTAGTACACATATGGGCATCTAGGAGTAATAAATGCATCGAGTCTTCCTCACCCAAATGGGTATGCTAGTCTTCATTTAAATTACGACTCGGAGTCATACCATTTAATATTGAATCCATACATTAAACGTCTATATTTTGATATAAGGCTCATTCAGAATGGTCAAGCTTTACGGGTTCATCCGGGATGACCCGGAGGGTGGGAATTAGAAATTTTGAGCCGATTATACTAAATATTACAGAAAACATTGCGGAATTCCATTTCGAGAGATAAAGTTTAGCCAACATACCTGGTTGAGCTTTCCCTAAGTTACTATAATGCACCAACATCTCTAGCAGTAATAATCTATAAGGAGAAAGTGAAAATCAATTAACAATTTATAAATATTTCCCATGGTGTAACTCTCTAAAGAATTTCATCAAACACCTAATCATGTGAAATAGACTATAAGGTTCTACAATGAAATTCCTTCCTCCCTCATCCAATTTCATCAAGAACTACCCAAAATAGTTCATTAATCCCACATACTATAGCTTAGTGTCACATGCATGGCCTTTTTTCTAGCCCCACAATATATTTTTGAACTCATAATCTCATATATGAAATATTAGAAGTAGGACTTACCCGGAAGATAGTGAGCTAGAGATTAGCATGCTTGATTCTTGAGGGTTTGTGCAAGATTGATGATTAGGAGGCTAGGTTCCCTCTTTCTCTCTCTAAAATTCTCTCACCTCTCTCTAGATTTAGTCTAAAAATAATCCCAAATGAAGCCCCAAAGCTTATTTATCAAAGTGGGTTCGTATATGAAAATTCCCAAAAATGACCCTCGAAGTCAATTATGTGGTGCAATTATGCTATAGCATAATCGAAATGTGGGCAGCATTCTTGCAGCATAATCATTATGCGATAGCATAATCGACAGCATAATCGATTATGCTACAGCATAATCAACATGCGACAGCATAATGTTTTGCCCGACACTGCTTCATTATGCGACGCATATGCGGTCCGCATAGTCGTTTTGCGATCGCAAATCCAGCCTTTGGTAATTTGATCATAACTTTGTGTAGGAATGTCCAAATGACGAACGGTTTGAAGCGTTAGAAACTAGACTCGAAGACCTTTCATTTGATAGATTTTTCATCACATAAAACCTTATATATATCTAGATATGCTCGTTCAAAGTGTGGACTTGTGCGAACTCATTCAGAATTTTAGCCTATTATGAAATTTTCCAATTTGACTTAGACTTAGGCCTCCCATTAGACCCCACATTACACATTATAAGACTTGTACACTTATTTACCAAATCCAATTGATGCCCATCATGTTAATAGGACATAAAATATTATAATTAGCCTACCCGGTACCACGAAATACTAAATTACTTAGCGAAATTTTTCGGGGCCTTACATTCTCCCCCCTTAAGATCATTCGTCCTCGAATGAGGAGTAGAGTCCGCCCTAAACGCTTAACATAATATATCTTTTTTCTAACCTACCTCAGGTCCCGAAATTTTGACTAACTCCCAAATTTTTCAGAAATTTCGGCAGCATATCCTTTGTAACTAGGCCTATCCACCTGCCAGAGAATCACCAAAATCATCCTAACAACACATCCACAGTGAGACAAAGCACCACAATGTATATATCAACAATACTAATCTCACCATTACAAGCACTATATTATCATAAGGATACCTGGACATGAACTGCACATTTCTATATCATAATACCTAGAAGGTACCTTTCAAGTCAAAACCAATTGCTATACAATCAAGAGAAAATACCTTATTTCCACAACACTCTCGGCCTTCAATGTGGTCTCTTATACTTACAGGCTTTTCCATAACACATTCACGGAAACAACCCCAACCTCCAAACTTATCTAACAAGGATGACAGCTAGATACCTCACGTAAGCTAACTATCCATTAACTTCACCTTCAATAATTTCCACTGGAATGATACACAAAGGATATCCAACTACCTTCTTAGACATAGACACGTGAAAACACAAAATATATGGGGGACAACTATGGGGAAACTTCATACTCCCAGTGCAGCCTAATGTGAAATACACTTATGCAACCTTCATTATCAACTCACATAACATCTTCAGGAGAAAATATTGAGAATAACCTGTTCACCCTCCTGAATTCTAAATCTCTACACGAACACCCACGCTAAACCTTTGATGACCTTCAACAATTACTCTAAGATGGGCTACCATAAACTGACCATAAAATTACCTATCGAATATATGTGATCACACGGGGATGCTTCCTCTTTGACATGTTTGAACCTTCAATACCCAATAGATTTAATACAATGAGGAGCAACGGAATTCAAGATCAGGCTGGAATTATTCAGGAATCCATTGATGTGCTGAGCAGAGTATTTCGTGAGGTTATATGCTAAGAGACACGAAGATTACTACTAATAATGCTGACACCGTTAACCAGTGTGACGACATCAATTATCAGACAAATGAAGCACATAGGTAACTAAAGATACGACAACTTGTCTTGTCAGTCAGTATGCCTATGGTATGTGCAGAAACTTGGAAGCATCTAATCTCAACCTTTTACGAGTGAAACCTTATAGCTAGGACATCTTAATATGGGGATAAAATCATGTATTGGTTAGAGGGGTTCTAATGGTTAACATGATGCTCTGGGGAGAAAGACAAATAACACTCCTATCCACCCAGGGAGGTGGAACACCAAGGGTAGCAAAACTCCCCGCACATGACAATGACATAGTCAATGATTCTAGAAGTCGAGTGTGTAAGAACAACGGAACCCAATGAGATAGTATAAAATAATCATGGAAGGTTTGCAGATGTTCATAATGAGTTCTCCATGGATTTTGACTTGAGAAATACCCAGATGCTAATGAAAGGAAGAAAAACATGAGAAACAGGTGTTGTGCTATGATAACCCCCAAAGGTGCGCTTGGTCTTGACGGAGGGCATAGTAAGGGTTCTTATGAGAAAGGAAGTGTTACAATGACACATAGAAGGATATGTTCTCTCATGGTTATCGAACAAGTGTTGGGAAACTAGCACAATGAATTCAGTAACTAAGGAACACAATTAACACATGTTGTGGAGGTGTAAAGAGAAAATAAACATTTGTTATGGGCTGGACATGCATCTACTATATTAACTCCCAACTGCAATACAAGACCACGTCACGGGCAACCACAATACTAGGAACAAGGTGAGCTACTTACTATGGGATGTCCCATGTGGACACGAAAGTTATACTAAGATGGCGACACAAGATCTTCCTATGACGGGGATGTGAGGATCTCAATTTTCAGAGAGACTTTATGCACACGGTGACCATTTCGATTGACATGCACTCATATGATAGGTTTTGATGTATGCTCTTATGTTACTACACAGTGAGAAGATTTCGTGATGATACTCGCAAGAGAGTAGAGTGACTGTTTAGACCATAGAAGCAATATACACTAGTGAGTAAAAGAGTGACTCTAGAAGTATCACAACACTGGGATGCTTTACATGGAACTCGACACCACATAGGTAGACTTCACTACAGTGCATGCATAGGCACAAGTGAGCATATGTTGTCCATTTAAATAGAATGATTTTGTAAGAAATTTATCAGGTATAGTCCCTTGTTTAGAATTTAGGAAAGCAAGTGGGAAGTATTAATAGTGTTATAACTCAATTCAAGAACATAATTATAGAGCTCAACTCCATAGGAGGCTGTAAGCAAGAGAACTATGATCAGGAGGCTTCATGAATAATACGTCTCGTTCAAAGAATCAATACATGCAATGTTTTGTGACTCAACATCTTATTACGACCATGTTCATGAAAACTCTTCAATATGGATGTACATATACAACGAGTAGAAATTTTAATTTGACTCAGTTGGTGACTTTAGGTTGATAGGGAAATAGCTTAATTGATACCCCTCGACTCCACATCCCTAACGTACGTTGGTAACATACTGATACACTACATGATCTGGCAGTGTAGAGACATTAATAGGAACGAGGGTACTCCCCTTAGCAACAAGTTCTACCAATCCTTCCATAGCTCGATACATTCTCCTAACAAACGCTTGGGCAATCTCCCTCAGATTCAATGATGGGGTCATTCCCTCCTTACTGCTTCAAACTCGTGGATTATGGTGTCAAGATTACTCATCCTGGGAATAAAACATAGCGAGGAAATTAGTTCCCTATCTTGAGCTCTACTGCACGATCTAAAGTATCAAAGAAGGGTGAAATTCCTAAATATCTGAATAGCCTCCAACTTATAGATGTGGTCGACAACACACCGATAAGGACTCTACTAGACACGGCTCCGAGACATCCTTGGACACTTTAAAACCTTAGGCTCTGATACCAAGTTTGTCACGCCCCAAAAACCGAGGAGTGCGACCGGCGCTCAACCGAGTAAACCCGACTGAGAAAGCCTGTTAGGCTTCATTCTACCCAAACTAATTCATGAATAAAGAGGAGATGAACTCCATTAATCATACCTTGCAAATATTTTATTAACAACTTCATTTTATTTCCATTAGCAGTTTCAACCATAATGTCTAAAATATTACAATTTTTATAGTTATGATGATGAAAAACATATTTGCCAAATACCAATGCTTCTAATTTAATTTCCAATCTTAAACACCACCCACAACCTGTCTACGGAGCCTCTAAATACAACTGAAGAGTAATATAGAAATGCCGGCAACAAGGCTCTGGCTATACCTCAAATGAATAATACACAATAACCAAATGACACAGGACCCCGAAATGAAGTGGGAATCACCAAGTTAGCTGGGAGGAACACACCGCTATCTCTGATCGCTGCCGCCTACTGTGGAAACACCTGCATCCATTAAAGATGCAACGTCCCCGGCAAAAGGACGTTAGTACTGTCGAATAGTACTAGTATGTAAAGCCAAAAATCATCTTTCAAAATAGAATAACTATACAAGGAAAGGAAAGGCACAGAAACGACAAATTTCAATCAATTGTATCCAAATGAGCAATTGAAACATATTAATTAACTCCTTTCGAATTTGCGAAAGTATTGCATATTTTAGTTTGGGGAGATCTTTAATACCGATAATACCGCAAGTCACGATATCACTGTTCACAATGCTGCCGTACTCTTGGTATGGAGTCTGATCTCGGCCCGATCGGCTAAGCCACCTTATTTGAAGGTGTAACCACAATCACATTTTGTACCACAATCTCCAACACAAATTTTCACAATGCCACCGTACTCTTGGTACGGAGTCCGATCTCGGCCCGATCGGCTAAGCCACCTTATTTGAAGGTGTAACCACAATCACATTTTGTATCAGCATTTCCAACACGAATTACCACCATGTGTGCGGCATGGCGTCCGATCTCGGCCCGATCGGCTAACCCGTCTTACCACAGTGCCGTGTAGTTCGATGTATCCATATTTACCAACAATCTCATCCCAATATTCCTCAATGCACCCTACACCGGCACGTGTAGTTTCGGGGTTAGGTTATTTCAGCCTACCCTTTCCTCGGTGACTATCGTTCTCCCAAAAATATTATTATATATGTATTTCTATTATTTGGGTTTGCACACAAAGGTAACACATATACACATATAGGAATGCAATCATCTCAAAATCTTTCACGTTGTACAAATCTTTATTAACATTTGCAGCCTCTCACAATAATATTATTTCCTTGGCTCTTTGGGCCTTTCACAAGTTTCTCTATTCATGGCACGATGGCCGTGTTTCACATTCCATACTTTCACTTCTTTTAATTTCAAGGATCATCACCAATTACCAACGTATAACGTATTTCAGAAATCATATATCTCAAGTTCATTAGCAATTGAAACTATAAACACAAACATAACCAATTCAGTTAATTCCTCAGTTCCCATTTGATTTCCATCATTTATTTCATAATTCTTGGCACTTGGGCTCATGTTACATTTGGAGTCTTTTTCCCTTTTTATTCGTTCAATAACATCATATTCCATATTGACGGGAACCAACACGTAATGAATAGCACACATAATAGAAGGAGCATGTAGGACCATAATTCACGTTTTCAAGTAGCATGGTGACATGGTAACACATAGAACAGTTAGGGAAAAGAAACCTTTCAACATATCACATTAAGTAATCAATTCCATATGATCAAGTAAGGGACTCGTACCAAGTATTCAAACACCAATGATTTGATTCTAAGAAGAATGGAGTCAGCCATACATACCTCAAAGAGCTTTTAGGCAGATTCCACATTTTTGAAGTTATCTTAAATAGTTGAGTCGAGGCTCGTCTCGTAATCCATTTCATATATACATATATATATATATATATATATATATATATATATATATTTGTGTGTGTGTGTGTGTGTATGAGCACGTGATTTTTGCCCTATATGAATTACTCCTATAAAATCTAAGAAAATAGATTTCTTCCAACTATTTTCCATTTTATAGGATTTTTTGTAGGATTTTATTAATTGTTTGCATTTTTGTGCACGTTTAATCTCCATTAAAATCATGAAAAATGCCAAAAATACCATGCCTTGCATTTAAGTTTTATTTTTACATTTTTTAGGATTAATTAGTTAATTATTTGTTTTATTAAAAAATGAAAATCACAAAAATATTTTATTTTTGCATTTTTTAGCTTTAATTCTAGAATAGTAGTTTTTCTTTTAAAGTTAGGATCAAGGAATTTTTATAATTTTTAGGAAATTGGTTAGATTTACAATCTAGATTAATTTAGGATTTTAGTTCAGGTTTTTAATTAAAGAAAAAAAAGAAGAGAAAAAAGAAAAAAAACAAAAAAAGAAAGGGAAATAAAAGAATTGGATAACGGGGGGGGGGGGGGGGGGGGGGTTGTTTTAATTTCAGTGGGCAAAATCCCAAACGTTTCTGCTCAAACCGCCCCAAATCCAGCCCAATACCCATTTACCCGGTCCAGGCCCCCCGCTACACCAAACGACCCCGTTTCATCCCTTTGTCATCACAGCCGTTGGATTTTGGTAATCCAACGGCCCGGAACTAAGGACCCCCTTAGTATTTAACTGTCCTAATACGGTTCACCCCCCCTCCCAAATCATGAAACCCCGGCTCACTCTCCGTCTCACAAACTCAGAAACCCTAGAGACCAGCCGCCATAAATTTCCCCACCGTCTCCGCCGTCGACCACCCGCCGGAAATCGTCCACGGCGGCAGACCACCTCCAAACACTACCAAAATTACACCCTATAATTCCCGTCCTCTCATCTTTCCGAATCACAAAATAGCTTCCCTTAAATCCCCACCAAGATCCACCAATTTCAGATCTGAGCACCAAACCTAAGAACCCTAAATCACTCAAAAGGTCCCAAGTTCACACCCCATAATCTCCTCCTTCTCCTCATCCCATATTCCATTCTAGTTCCTCTAAAAAAACCCCAAAACTCTTTAAGTTTTGGATCTGAAAATGGTCAGAAGATGTCAAGTTTTTTTCGTCGATATCCCCGTCGATCTAGCACGCTTTGAGTCTAGAACTAACATTAGCTAATGGCTTTTGTTAAGAGCCATTGATTAACGTAAGTTTAAATTCATTTCGGAGTCGTCGGAATCCGGTTGATTTACCTTTGACCGGACAGAATGCATATGAGTTCGAGAGCTGGTATCTTTTCCTTTCTCTTCTCGATTTGTTGAAGCTTAATTTTGTTTTTAGATTAATTTAGGTTAATTGATGAAAATCTTCTAACTCCGGATTTGTTCCTTCATGATTTCTGTTTGCTTCCTGGTTAATTTTTCCTTTCCGTATCTGTTTTTCTTTACTTAGTTTGCATGTTTAGTTTAGGTTAATTTTAGTGTCTGTATTCATGTTTATTAGATTTTTGCTAGGTCCTCATCTCAGTAGTCAGTTTCAATGAGTTTTAACAATTTTCTTTTGAGACTCGTTTTGGTTTTGGGTTTGAATATTTCTGTTTTCGTTCTTTTCTGAGTTGGTTTACGTTAAATGTATTTAAGGTTAGCCTAAAGGTCCAATGGCTTAATGATTTTGTTCCTTTGATCTTTGTTTAGTGTTGTTCTTTGCCTAATGTTGTTAGGCCTGATTTGGGAATAGACAGGAACCTATAGGGGGTTAATTGAATAATTGAAAGTTAAAGGGGGGTAATTTGGGAGTTAGAAATGGGAATTTTCAGATAAGGTATCTAGAATGTTCTGGGGCATGGACAGCTGCTGTTATTCTGCCAGTACAAGTTGCTGAAGCCAATTAGAAATGGCCAGTTGTCCAATTGCTGTTAGAAAAGATGCTTTGTGAGGGGTGTTTTGGGAAAAATTATTCCTTGAATTGGAAGGCACACAACAGATTTCTGAGATATAAATAGGGCACTCTCCTCACTCTCTAGAGACGGAAAAACATACCCTAAAAATCTTTCTAAAGAAATTTCAGCTTGGAGCCTCTTCTTCTTTTCTTTTGGGGACAAAAGTTTAACAATCTTTCTTGGTATTTCTGGGGTTTTGAGCTCTTATGGCTTGATATTGAAGCTGGTTATTGATTTGTATTGTTGTCTCTCTGCTGCTGAACTATCTATTTCTATTTGGTATTTTGGAGCAATTTTCAAGCATCAAGGTACACACCATGGCCTTGTGCTAAAACCTCTGTAAATCTGATTTAACATGAATGCTAGAAATGCTGTTTGAATGATAGATTGTTATGATGCCATTCATCTTCATAAGTGCAATACCATTTGAATTTGCTTGACCCTGTATGTCTCTGTTAATTCAAATGTATCTTATGCTACAAAAACATGTTTTCGTGTGTTTTAAGTGCAGTATTTGGTGTCTGATTGGGTTTGAATTATATACACTATTTTTTTTGTTCATTCATGCCTAATATTCTTGCTTCGTGGGTTGAGTTTTGTGATAATCCAGTAGTCAACATGTGTGTAGCCAGGCTCTTGGTGGATCTGATCTCGACATGATCAGATCCATGAGAGTTAGGAGCTAAAACAAATGTTACTCATGTGTGGGAAGAGATGGCAGCCTTATGGAAGACTATGGTCCAAATTTTAGTTGTAGATATTTGGTTTTGATAGTTTAGGTTGAGTCTGTTTACTATGTTATAGGTTGAGTCGTGTCCGATTTTTGTTTGACAGCTAATTGTTCATCAATGGCTCGAAGGCCGTGGTTATTGTCAAATAGATATTGAATTTACATGTAAGTAGATGTGATGTATAAAGAAGCTGTGAGGTTCAGGACTGAATACTTCGAGTAGTTTTATTTTAATGTATTAGACCTGCTGGAAATCCAAGAAAATTGCATGATGATTTATGTATTGTTAGTTTTATCTTAGAATTCAAGATTGATAAGGTGCTTATGCATGTGACGTTGGAATAATTAGTCAATAGTTGAAAGTATGTTTAGCATATTCACTGTCATTGAGTAACGGTTAGAAGATATTGAATCTCAGCAAGGGAGCCAGGTTGGCCATCCAGTTTGGACTTTGGATTTAATCTACTGGACTCTGCCTGGCCCATTGGCTCTGGCCCAAGATAGGGCAGCTGGGTTTGAATCAGATCCCTGGGACTTGCCTCTATTCTGTTTTTTTTGCCATGATTTGGGCTCAATTTCAGGCCCAAGAGTATTCAGCCCCACCCCTTTTCCTTTTGCGTCTTGTGTTTAAAGAAAGGGCTTGTAATGTGGAGTCCAGTGTATTGCTAGGCCTGTTATTGGCCCAATCTCATTGCTGGGTGTATTTGGCCCTTCGTTCTGAATGGTGGGCTCAATTTTGAGCTCAACCCCAATGTATTTTCGTTAAATCATCAGCTGGTCTGCAGCTGGTTCAATCTTCTTTAATGTAATCGGGCCTGTTAATTTGTCTCAATACATATTCGTAATTAGTGTTTAGAGTAAATCTTGAGTTAGATTAATCAAGGACCTTATAATCATCTAACTGACGTAATTCTTTTTTTTAAAATAGAGTGAGGTGTGCCATCTTAACTAAACCACCCATGACCCTCACAAATATTGTGACTTAGCTATTAAAAATTAAATTTCGTAGAAAAGCCTTTAGGCGGGATAAAATCTACAATTGTGATTGTGTACACGTTCGTGTGACATAATTACGATTCTAAAAACCAAATCGGAGTATGCGTTCGCGCAACTCCGACCAAACTTTCTCAATAATAATAAAATCATTCTTAATATAGTCCGAGGTGTGCCATCCACAATTGAATCACTTATGGCCCTCTTGTTAAGTTTTTTAAAAATGAATGTTCGTAGTTTACTTTAGGCACGTTAATATATCATCGTGATTGTGTACACGTTCGCGTGACATAATTATGATTCTAAAAACAAAATTGGAGTATGCGTTCGCGCAACTTCGACCGAACCTTCCTAATAATAATAAGCGTTATTAATTGTGGACACGTTCGTGTGACATGATTTTTGACGCGCCAAACGAATGGGTACACGTACGAGTGACCTGTTTTAAGATAATTTCTCAATTAAAGAGGCAAAATCACATAGGTTCTAAAAATGAGTAATTAGACAATTTTAATGAGCCAAGTATGATCAAAGCGACCGTGCTAGAACCACGAAACTCGGGAATGCCAAACACCTTCTCCGGGTTAACAGAATTCCTTACCCGGAATTCTATTTCGCAGACTCTATAACAGAGTCAAATTTCCTCGATTCGGGATTCTAAACCGGTGACTTGGGACACCATAAACTATCCCAAGTGGCGACTCTGATCTTAAATAATAATCCCGTTTTGATTGTCACTTAAATTGGAAAAACTCCCTTATACCCTTTCCCGGGGTAGTAAAAAGGAGGTGTGACAGCTCTGGCGACTCCGCTGGGGACAAGAACCCAGAACTTCTGGTTCAGTGTTCAAGAATTCGAGCTTGTTAATATGATTGTTGCTTGGCTTAGTTTATTGTTAACATTACCGTATTTTGTGAACCTAATGTGCTAATTGCTGTTTATTTGCCATTTTATTGTTGCTTGAATTTTATTAAAATGCTTTCTTACGCTACCCTTCTGAGTCTTCTATAATTTGGTGCACACGTTCGCGTGGCCCACTTTCTGTTAGAAGTCATACTAGTTAGAACGAGGCATGGGTCAGTAACAAGGCCGGGCAGACTTTAGTGCTCCCGGTACGGTTCCCCCACCTCGGCTCAAGTAGTCCACTCGGGTAAACCCAGTCTAGAACACAACCCCAGGTCTAAACCTAGAAGAACATAACCTCATGCCGGATCCCTAGTAGGAACGTTTGTTTGCATCACGTGCATTTGACTTAGGGGACTCAACACAGGGGTTGGGTCCGTCTAGGACAGGTGTACCCAAAATAACAGACCATCCTGATGCATCTTACGTGCTATGTGAACATTTATTTATTTCGACCTGCATGCTGACCGGCTAGGAAAGACAATGAGGGGAAAAACCAAGAGTCGCGTAGAAAGGAAATAAACTCGATTTTGAAAATCTCGGTAGTTGAAAATGTCCCGAAACTCTGCCGAATTTTTCCAAAAAGTGGGATTTGAAAAAAAAGAAAAGCAAAAGAGTCATTTCAAAACGAGTCATTCATGTTTTCTTTTAAAATTATGTCAAGACTGCCCGAACTACGCAGGTCTTATTTCCACTGGATATGGGATACGTAGACAACCTACATAGGGTTCGGCCTCTTTTTGCAAAATTAACCAAATAAAGTGAAGTCGTAGGTAGGGATATATGTCAAGAATAAGCCGACCCAGCTTCGATGCCGTTCTCACCGAGATAGCCTTAGAATATTTTTCGATTGTCGAAGGGCTATTTTTGTAGAGAACGAACAAATCCATCAGTAAGGGGTCATTTTTCTAAGAGTCTTCCCCCGGCCTCAAAATTTACTTGAAATTGCGAAGGGGCCACATTTACGAAAGCAATCACTTTTGTGTAGAAGGGGAAAGGGTCATTTTCTTTTGCTCATTCCTTTGGGAGTCAAAAACTGTTTCCTAAAAAATCTATCAGAGTCAACCCTAACCCTAACCATTCACAAGTACCAAGATGAATATTGTCCAGGACCCGAAACTACTAATCATAGAGCAGGCTCAGTTACAGCTGCGCATGTGGTGGTATGATTTGGATAAAGATGGTCAAGACTGGGTAAAGGAACAGTTGGGTGCTCTCTCCGACATTTTGGAAATCAAAACACAGGAAGATTTGATCAAAGCTTTGGTAACCTTTTGGGATCCTGTGCACAATGTCTTTTGTTTCTCGTATTTTGAGCTCACCCCTACACTGGAAGAAATAGCTGGGTACATTCATTTTGGCCGGGACTTGAGAAAACAACAGCTGATATTCCCGAGAGCCCCATCAGTGCACAAATTTGGCTCATGTGGACAACGGATGTTGTTCCTTTCAATTTTTGTATTCCAGATTCGGGCATTCGGTTGGGTTCGAAACACATGAAAAGGGATTGAACAACAAACAGGACAAGAACCTTTGGCAAATTCATCGTAGGTTCGCCTTCATAGTTGCGTTCCTGGGAATCATAATCTTTCCAAATGCTGAAGGAACGGCAGATACCCGCATGGCTAGAGTTGCACAAACCCTTATTACAAAGAAAGATCACACACTTGCTCCTCTAGTACTGGAAGATATTTACCGGGCATTGACATTGTGTAGATCCGGGGCTCAATTCTTCGAAGGCTGCAGTGTTCTTTTATAAATGTGGTTGATTGAGCATCTCCTCCATCACCCCAATTTTATGAGCTATGGTTCAAGCAAAGATAACTTCATCAAAAGCTATGAGGAAAGGGTGAAAGATTACAACGCTCCAGAAGGGTTTGAAGCTTGGATCTCCCATTCGAAAGCTCAAAAAGCAAGTCAAGTCGAATGGACTACAGGATGGCTGCCGATGACAGAAATCATATATATGACAGCTACAACGGGATATTTGATGTTGATGGGTTTGAGGAGTGTCCAGCCGTACGCACCACAGAGGGTCTTAAGGCAGTTAGGGAGATATCAGGTGGTGCCTGAAGATGAAGATCTAACCACCCAGGTCATCGAGCTCCATCCAGAGGCCGCGTTGCCCGAGGCTTTAGTCCAGCAGGATTTTGGAACAGTTGCCGGTATATGAAAAAAGGTACCCAGGTACCAGATGTTGCAAAAGGGGAAGTGAATCCGAATTATGCAGCGTGGTTTGAAAGAAAGTCAGGTGCAAGCAATGAGCCAGAGCCCAAACCAGAGCCCGAGAGACCAGCAAAAGGACCGCATGTGCAGACTTTCGATGACAAAGTCAAGGAAAGGTTGGCCTGGGGAGAAAAGGAGAAAAAGTATCAAGCAACCATCCACGCTCTGGAAGAGAAATTGAGGAACGTTGAGTTCAATAATGATCTACAAATGCAAGAAGCTGAAGGAGAAAGAAGGAAATTGGCCCGGGAAAATGAAGCCCTACGAGCTCAAATTCGAAGAATGAAAATCGCCACTGAAAATCCGGCCAGAAGTAGACAAGATGAGAAGCTCATAAACGGCCTTAGGAGAAAGGTGTGTGATTACGAGGCTGACCTGGAAAAGACCGAAAAGGAGTTAGTAAAAGCTCAAGCCAAGTTAGCTAAAAATGCGGAGGGACGGGCAAATTTCGTCCGACAGCTGAAGGAGAAGTACGACAAAGAAATGGTGGGTCTAAAGAAAAGGGTCAATGTCCTTGAAAACGAAATGACCAAGTAGGCAAGAGATTTCAAAGATGAAAGGGAACACTGCTATGCCCTGATGTCGCAGTTAGAAAAGGACTTGCAGCAATTTCAAGAGCAAAATCATACTGCCGAACAAGTTTTGGGGGCCCGATCTCAGCAGATTGGACGGTTGCTACAAGATAAGGGTATTATCAGGAAAAGGGTTAGGAGGATTGCGGACTACATTGTGATGAAGTGCAACGAGTGTGAAGACATGACCCAGTCTATGTTCTTCGCTTCAGTTATGATTTTTGTCCGACAGATCATGGATGACTTATTTCGTCTCCAAGAAGACCTGGCGCATAGGCCCGCAGCAAGGCCAACTGGAGCAGCAGTGGAAGCACTTATGTATTCTTGATTTTTATTTTTCGAGTCTGTATTGTAGTTCCTTTTAGAGTCTGTCAGTCCATTTTGAGTCTTCTTTTAGTTTTCAAAAAGAAAAAAAAATGTTTAAGTCGTAGGGAAGTCGTCGTAATCAGGATGTTTCTATCTTGTTTTTTTTTTATAAAATTCGAAGAAAATTTGAAAAAAAAAGAAAAAAAAAACAAAAAACGTGTTTTTCTTTTATATAGCATTTATTTCTCAGAACTACGCTTGGTCTGATTCATGCAAGCGTCATGATACGTCGGCAATCCCCATAGGATTCGATCACAACCATAAAATGAAAAAGAAAAAAAAGAGATAAAAGAAATAATGGCAAAACAAGAGAGGAAAGACAATGCGAGAATAAAAGAAGGAAAAAGAACCAACAAAGAAAGGCGGGAATGAAAAGGAAAGACAGAAATAAAAATGCAAAATGAAAAGAATTAGTGAAAGCCGGGATGAAGCATGCAGCCGTTCAAATGCATAATAGAAATGGTTAACTGCTTAGGTGCATTGCATCCCCAACGTGCGGTTGCCTATCTGTTAAGCTCTTAATCGCTATCAAGTTTGCTTGTTGTCATCAAGTACAGGCAGGTGTTTAGTTTGTTCGGTATTCTGGCAAGTCACCCGTACAATACCAGATCTAAGAGCAAGGCGAACATAGCTGGCAGAGAATTGGATTCGAGTGTTATTGACCCGCCAAAGGAGGTAGAAGAGTCTGAGCTCGGTATGAAAGAAGAGTTGTATAAACTGAAACAACAGATGGCTGAGATGTACCAGGTATGGATGAAAGGGAATCCTCCCCCATCATACCCTGCCAACCCCACTTTTGTCCCACCATTGGCTCAAGAACCCTCTGTCATCGATCTATCCCCACAACATACTCCAAGCTTCAACCCTTACCACCATTATACGGGTTCCTCCTCCCACACTGTCCAAGCTCCGTTAGCCAAATCGACTGCAGTCCACCTCCACCAGCTACCCCTATTTTCGTGGCGCCTCCACCAGCTACCCTCCACCGGTCTTCCAGCGAACCGGCACTCCAAGACCAAGACAACCAGTATTACCCCTGGAGCCCACCTTCAAAATCCCAGATCATTACTCATATACCCCCCGTTTCGATCTTCCTGTCGAGACCGAGAAATTACCCAAAAACCAGCAACAGGAGGAGATGTTCTGGAAGGTAAGAAGCCTAGAACAATCGTTCAGAAATATGCAGGGATTGGGAGGCCAAGTAACTGTGGCCTACAAAGATCTGTGTCTGTTTCCTGATGTCCAGTTGCCTGCTGGATTCAAAATGCCCAAATTCGAATTATATGACGGGCAAGGGGACCCTGTGGCCCATTTAAGGGGATTTTGCAGCAAAGTGAGAGGAGCCGGTGGGAGAGATGAGCTGTTAATGGCATACTTCAACCAGAGTCTGAGTGGCGCGGCGTTAGAGTGGTAAACACGTCAAGATCATAGCAGATGGTATACCTGGGATAATCTGGCCCAAGCATTTGCGCGGCACTTCCAATACAACATAGAAATTGTTCCAGATTGTTTGTCCCTGACCAAGATAGAGAAGAAACCAGGAGAAAGTTTCAGAGAATATGGTTTTCGCTGGAGAGAACAAGCGGCAAGAGTCAACCCTCCGATGGAGGAAAATGAAATGGTGGAGTACTTTCTGCGGGCTCTGGAGCCTACTTACTTTGGTCATCTGATATCGGCCATAGGCAAGTCTTTCAACGAGGTGGTGAAGATGGGAGGCATGGTGGAAGAAGGGCTTAAAACAAGCAAAATCATGAGCTACTCGGCCATCAAAGCAACCACCCAAGCCATTCAGAATGGTACTGGGGGAGTGATCGGAAAGAAGAAGAAAGAAGATGTTGCACCAGTTGACTCAGGATCGTGGCTTGGTCCGAGGGGCATACCACACCATTACACCCAGCCTCAACCCCATCACCAAACCTACACCCAAACCCATATAACCCACCTCAACACTACTTCCCATCATCAGACCCTCCGTATTCCATCCACCACGCCCAATCATACACTCAACCTCCTTCTTACCCATAATGGCGTGCCCCAGCCCCACAGAACACCTACCCAGCTCCACAAAATGCTTACCCACCTCCACGAATCTATCGAAACCCCGCCGGTCCAGGTTTCCGACTCAAGCCAGTATTCAGGAACGAGAGGTTGCAGCGGAAGAAAACTTTCATCCCGTTGGGGGAGTCTTTTACCAGCTTATTCCAGAGATTGAGGCAGTTGGATGTGCTGAGGCCAATTGAGTCGAAATTACCAAACCCTCCTCCAAAAAATTTGGATTACTCTCTCAGTTGTGCATATTGTTCGGGAACTCCGGGGCACGATACGGAAAAGTGTTAGCACTTGAAAAATGCCATCCAAGAGCTCGTAGGCACAAACCAGATTATGGTCCAAACTCCGGAAGCACCCAACATCAATCAGAACCCGCTGCCAGCCCATGATGAAACAAACATGATTGAGATAATACACAAGTATGGGGAGCCCAAGAAGCCTTCACAATCCGTCATGATGATCCGGTCTAGTGAGGTAAAGCCAGTTAAGGGTACAGTTGTCACAAAAGCCACCTCTTCGATAGCTGAAGGATTAGCACACAAGTTGAGCATGACAAATGGTGAGCCATTTGTGGTAGCTGAGAAGAGATCCCCAAGTGATGCTGTAGCAAAGCAAAAAAGTCAAAGGTAATCGTGCCAGGGTTGGCAAATAAGCCTATCATAATTGTGGAGGGTGCCCGTACGTACCCTGTCATCATCAAGCCTGTGACCCAGTTACCGGTAATCAACACCAAGGCTATCCCATGGAATTATGAGCGTGTGATAGTGACCTATAAGGGGAAGGAAGTGAAAGCAGAGGTTAATGAGGCCCAGGGATTAACTCGTTCGGGGAGATGCTTTGCCCCGGAAGAGTTAAGGAAAGCTAAAACACTCAGAGACAATCCAGTCCTAGTAAAGAAACCAGTCACTGAAGAAGAGGCGGAGGAGTTTTTGAGAAAAATGAAAGTACAAGATTACTCCATCGTGGAGAAGTTGAGAAATACTCCCGCTCAGATTTCCTTGCTATCATTGTTGATCCATTTAGACGAGCATCGTCGGGCCTTGATGAAAATTCTGAACGAAGCTCATGTCCCCGACAAAATCACAGTGAACCATTTGGAGAAGATCGCCAACAAGATATTTGAGGTGAACAGGATCACCTTCTCCGATGACGAGTTGCCCGTGGAAGGTACCGAACACAACAAAGCTCTCTATCTTACAGTGAAATGTGAAGATTCTGTGGTCACCAGGGTGTTAGTGGATAATGGTTCCAGTGCGAACATTTGCCCTCTCTCCACTCTGCGCAAGATGAAAATTGATACTGAAAGGGTCCGAAAGAACAGTATATGTGTCCGAGGTTTTGACGGTGGAGGAAAAGATTCGGTTGGCGATATAGTGCTTGAATTGACAATAGGATAGATTGAATTCACCATGGAGTTCCAGGTACTGGACGTGGCCATATCTTACAATTTGCTGTTAGGTCGGCCCTGGATACATGCTGCCAAAGCAGTCCCGTCCTCGCACCAGATGGTCAAGTTCGAGTGGGACAGACAGGAGATTGTCGTGCTTGGTGATGAGAGCTCGATTGCTTACAATGATGCCCCCGTCCCGTTTATTGAGGCCAAAGACGATCAAGGGCCTTGGGTCTACCAAGTTTCTAAAACAGTGCCAGTGGAGAAGGTTCCAGAAGGGAAATGTATTCCAACTCCAAAGTTAGCCTCTGTATCTGTCATGGTGGCGTCTGAAATGCTGAAGAACGGTTTTGTGCCAGGCAAAGGCCTGGGCGCTTCTTTACAAGGTATCGTGCAGCCATTGTCTCTGCCTAAAAACTTGGATACGTTTGGTCTAGGATTCAAACCCACAGCGGCAGACGTGAAAAGGGCTAAAAGGTTGAAACAGAAGGCGTGGGCACTTCTGAAGCCTATCCCGCGTCTCTCCGGGTCATTTGTCAAGCCCGGTGCCGTGAAACGCCCAGTGTCAGCAGTTCCAAATCCTATGGTTGACGTTGATGAAGAGTTAATTGAAAGGTTCCAAAGGTGGTTTGATGATGTGAACATGGTGGAAATTGGAGAAGGTTCTAGCAAAGCGGATGTGCAGTTCGTCGGGCCGAAAGTAAAGCTTAACAATTGGAAGGCTACTCCTCTCCCTACTCGGAAGGTGTTTTGGTAGTTTGCTTTGTTTTCCTTTCTATCTGGGTTATTCCAGGGTTGTGACCCAGATTTTTATTTTTCGCTTGTTTGATATACAAACCCTGTTATCCTTTATTTTCAATGAAATGCAATTTCCCTTTTCCATTATTCCTGATAGTTTTTATTTTTGTTTTCTTTTCTTTTTTGTTGTACAGTTCTTTTTATGCTGGTTTCAATGACATGACATGCATGAGGAATCTTCGGCCAAGTCTTAAAAGTCAATCTAATTCTGAAATAATAATCCAAGAAATAGAGAGTGATAATGAAACAGAATATGATGAGGATGAGGCACTTGAGGAAATCAGTGAAGAATTAAATCATTTTGAAGAAAAACCTAAGCCTAATTTGAATGAAACCGAAGCAATCAATTTAGGAGATCCAGATAATGTCAGGGAGACCAATATAAGTGTCCATCTTGAACCACAAATCAGGGAGGAAATAATCAAAGCATTGTTTGAATATAAGGATATTTTTGCATGGTCGTATGATGACATGCCGCTTGAGTACCAACTTGGTGGTCCACAAATTGCCAACTGATCCAGCTTTCCCTCCCGTCAAGCAGAAATTAAGGAAGTTTAAGACCGACATGAGTGTGAAAATCAAAGAAGAAGTCACAAAGCAGCTTGATGCAAAGGTCATTTGAGTCACGTGGTATCCCACATGGTTAGCCAATGTTGTGCCTGTGCCAAAGAAAGATGGTAAGACCAGAGTGTGTGTTGATTACCGTGACCTCAATAAAGCAAGTCCAAAGGATAACTTCCCATTGCCAAATATCCACATTTTGATTGATAATTGTGCCAAGCATGAGATTGGGTCTTTTGTGGATTGCTATGCGGGATATCATCAGATCTTAATGGATGAGGAAGATGCAGAAAAGACGGCATTCATCACACCATGGGGAATATATTACTACCGGGTCATGCCATTTGGTTTGAAAAATGCTGGGGCAACTTACATGAGGGTAATGACTACCATATTCCATGATATGATACACAAGGAGATTGAGGTTTACGTGGATGATGTGATCATAAAGTCCAGGAAGCAGTCCGACCACGTCAGGGACCTGAGAAAATTCTTCTAGAGGCTCCGTAGGTACAATCTTAAGCTCAACCCTGCAAAGTGTGCATTTGGTGTTTTGTCGGGCAAACTGTTAGGGTTCATAGTCAGTCGGCGAGGCATTGAGTTAGATCCATCAAAGATTAAGGCCATCCAAGAATTACCATCGCCAAAGAACAAGATTGAGGTGATGAGTCTGCTAGGGAGATTGAACTACATCAGCAGGTTTATTGCTCAACCGACGACAACCTGCGAGCCCATCTTCAAGTTGCTAAAGAAAGATGCTGCGGTCAAATGGACTGATGAGTGCCAGGAAGCATTCGACAAGATCAAGGAGTATTTGTCAAACCCACCTGTGTTGGTCCCGCCGGAACCCGAGAGACCTTTGATTCTTTATTTGACAGTCCTGGATAATTCATTTGGTTGTGTGTTGGGTCAACATGATATCACTGGCAGGAAAGAGCAGGCCATATATTTTCTCAGCAAGAATTTCACATCCTATGAGGTTAAGTATCTCCCCTTGAAAGGACATGTTGCGTCCTGACTTGGGTAGCGCAGAAGTTGAAGCATTATCTGTCATCCTATACTACTTACCTCATTTCTCGCCTGTATCCTTTAAAGTATATCTTTCAGAAGCCTATGCCCACAGGAAGGCTCGCAAAGTGGCAGATTTTGCTCACAGAATTTGGCATCGTATATGTGACTCGGACAATGATGAAAGCCCAAGCTTTAGCCGATCATTTGGCCGAGAACCCGGTGGATGAAGAATATGAGCCTTTGAAGACTTACTTTCCTGATGAAGAGGTAATGCATATTGATGAGGTCGAGCAGGATGAAAAGCCCGGTTGGAAACTCTTCTTTGATGGGGCTGCTAACATGAAAGGTGTTGGGATAGGAGCTGTGCTCATTTCTGAAACAGGGCACCACTACCCTGTCACAGCTCAGCTTCGTTTCTATTGCACCAACAACATGGCTGAGTACGAAGCATGCATTCTGGGTTTAAGGTTAGTTGTGGACATGGGAGTCCAGGAAGTGTTAGTTTTAGGAGATTCAGATCTGTTAGTGCACCAGATTCAGGGAGAATGGGAGACTCGAGATTTGAAGCTCATACCATATCGACAATGTCTACAGGATCTTTGTCAACGGTTCAGATCAGTGGAATTCAGGCATATCCCTAGGATCCATAATGAGGTTGCTGACGCCTTGGCTACTCTGGCGTCAATGTTACATCATCCAGATAAGGCTTATATTGACCCTCTGCATATTCAAGTCCGTGATCAGCATGCTTACTATAACATGGTGGAAGAAGAACTTGATGGTGAGCCGTGGTTCCATGATATTAGGGAATACATCAGGATGGGGGTATATCCGGTACAAGCCACAGGTGATCAAAAGAGAACAATTCGACATCTGGCAAGTGGATTTTTCTTAAGCGGAGGAGTTTTGTACAAAAGAACTCCAGATCCTGGATTGTTGAGATGTATAGATGCTAGACAAGCCACGACTATCATGACCGAAGTGCATTCCGGAGTCTGCGGGCCGCATATGAGTGGGTATGTTCTGGCAAAGAAAATTCTTCGAGCAGGGTATTATTGGCTCACCATGGAACGAGATTGCATCAACTTTGTGCGTAAGTGTCATCAATGCCAGGTGCACAGTGATTTGATCCATTCTCCCCCGTCTGATTGCACACAATGTCCGCACCTTGGCCCTTTGTTGCTTGGGGTATGGATGTCATCGGACTAATTGAGCCAGCAGCATCCAATGGGCACAGATTCGTTCTAGTGGCCATTGATTATTTCACTAAGTGGGTTGAAGCTATGACTTTCAAATCTGTGACCAAGAAAGCAGTGGTTGACTTTGTTCATTCAAACATCATTTGTCGGTTCGGAATTCCAAAGGAAATTATCACGGACAATGGTGCTAATCTTAACAGCCATTTGATGAAGGAAGTATGCCAGCAGTTCAAGATTATGCATCAAAATTCCACTCCGTATCGTCCCAAATCAAATGGAGCGGTGGAGGCGGCCAACAAGAACATAAAGAAGATAATTCGAAAAATGGTGCAAGGTTCTAGGCAATGGCATGAAAAGTTGCCTTTTGCTTTACTGGTTATCGCACTACTGTTCGCGCTTCAGTAGGTGCAACTCCTTATTTGTCGGTATATGGTACTGAAGCAATGATACCCGCGGAGGTGGAGATTCCATCCCTCCGAATTGTTGCTGAAACAGAGATTGATGATGATGAGTGGGTCAAAACCCGATTGGAGCAGTTAAGTCTGATTGATGAGAAAAGACTGGCGGCAGTATGTCACAGCCAGTTGTATCAAAAGAGAATGGCAAGAGCATACAACAAGAAGGTGCGTCCCCAAAAATTTGAAGTGGGTCAGCTAGTATTGAAACGCATCCTTCCACATCAGGCTGAAGCAAAAGGCAAGTTTGCCCCAAATTGGCAGGGGCTGTTCGTGGTAACGAGAGTGTTGTCCAATGGTGCTTTGTATTTAACAGATGTAGAAGGCAAGTGTGTAGATATGGCTATCAATTCTGATGCAGTCAAAAGATATTATGTATGATTTCTCTGATTTTAATCGTGTTGTTTGTACTTGGCATATTTTTGAAGATTGGAATGACGAAGGCATTTTATTCTGCTATCTAGACACTTTATCCTTTGCTACCCCTTTGAGCCTCATTTATTTTCTTTCATACCCCTCTTTTGAAATCAGTAAAAGCTCAGAAACACAGATACAGAAGATAAATAAAGAAGAGAAAAGAGGAAAAAGAGAAGAGGAAAAGAGAAAAGAAATTGAAAAAAGAAAAGAGTAAGTAAAGAAAGAAAAGAAAAGAGAGAAAAAAATAAAAGGAAAAGAGAGAAAAAAAGAAGAAAAAAAAGAGAAAAGTACAAAAAACAAAGCAATTCCTATGTCATGAACTACGTTTGACCTGATTCCTTTTAAGGATACATAGGCATCCTCACGGTTCGGTCCCATCAGAAAAAAAATTCAAAAGCCCCCAAGCAAAGAAACTGGGGCAGAAGTTGCGATTTTGTAAAAGATCTGATTCCAAAAGTTGTAATTCTGAACCCATTCAAGTTGTTTTGAGCCTTTATGATATCCTTTCTTTCTAACCCCATCCAAAAACCCACATTACGGTCCAAAGAAAGACCTTCCGATCAATCTTCGAGGGATGTCAAGTCAAGCAAGTTAGAGGTATGATTCATATCAGGGGCAACACTCTGTTCTACGCAGGAAAAATGAATAAATGAGAGAGTCTTATTGGTGAAAACCCTCACGGGCACCGTAATGCGACGGAAAGCTGAGAGAAATTAAAATGAGAGAGTCTTATTGGTGAAAACCCTCACGGGCACCGTAAGGCGACGGTGAGTTGAGAGATGAATAAGTGAGAGAGGTTTGCTGGTGAAAACCCTTCAGGGTGCCGCAAGCTGAATAAGGTTGTTGACTTTGCAAAGGAATTTGATCAAGGGGACCCCAGGCATAAAGTGTGAGGACTGAAAGAGGATTGACTGAATGGACTAGGCTGATTAGTCCAAAATGCATGTCATGATCATTGATGCCAGTAGCCTCACTCAGATAAGTCCCTTTTCCTTTTCTTCCTCAAACAGTCTTCCTGTTTTGAATCTCCTTATTTATTCATAACGCTCGAAGTCATTGCATTTCATTTCCTTTTGGGTATACTTCTATAAGGCTTTTCCAATGTTAGCCTTGCTAAGCCAACAATAAAGGATTGCAAAGCTTATTACCAACTTCCAAATTGCACAAAGCAAAGCGCGGCTGAAGCATGAGGTTCAAGTGATCGATTGGGTTCGTGAATTATGGGGGAAATACAGAGGTTCAGATTGGAAGGG
Source organism: Nicotiana attenuata (assembly GCF_001879085.1). Lineage (NCBI taxonomy): Eukaryota > Viridiplantae > Streptophyta > Magnoliopsida > Solanales > Solanaceae > Nicotiana > Nicotiana attenuata. The sequence continues at coordinate 45,268,174 of NC_032000.1, read as the reverse complement.
CAGAAATGTAAGACAGCTGGTTTGAGTATGGGGCATTCAGGTCATTCAGAGTCCTGTGGTTAAGGTGCAATCAGAAGGTCAAACAATTCGCTTCCAGTCGGAGGCAGCTGATCAGAACAAAGCATGGCAGTGGAAAGGCCACCCTCAGCAAGAATGCCACAAACTAACCACCACATTTTCAAACTGATAAGATGTTTCTTTGATTGAAACAGGGGTAGGAAATTTCATTTGTTCCGGAGAAATCCTCCGTGAGGAAAGCAGGTGTCAAACAGGTTCGGCCGTAAGTTTTCAGTACCCTCCTGGATAACAGGATTTAGTAAGTTTTGAGATCTTCATAAATGACAAAGTCTGATGAAAGTTCTACCTTTGGGAAATATAATTTAGCTTTTAAGTTTCCACTTTGAGATGAGATTTAATTTGAAATTTTCAGGATAAGGGAATTTAGCTTAGAACTTCTTTTGATAACAAGAGTCGGTTAACACTCACAGATTTTCCCAATATCAAACTGGGGCAGAAAAATTTCTTTTGTTTTTTCTGTTTTGTTGTAATCAGGCGCCCACCTGGAGAACAAGGGAAAGCAGCTCAAGTTTCAAAGGAAAGCAGTTCGAGTTTCAGCAATCAGGCGCCCATCTGGAGAGGAGAACAAAGGAAAGCAGCTCAAGTTTCAAAGGAAAGTAGTTCGAGTTCAGCAATCAGGTGCCCACCTGGAGAACAAGGGAAGACAGTTCAAGTTTTAAAGGAAAGCGGCACAAGATTCAAGGGAAGGCAGTTCAAGTTTCGGCAATCAGGCGCCCACCTGGAGAACAAGGGAAGACAGGTCGAGTTCAGCAATCAGGCGCCCACCTGGAGAACAAGGGAAGCCCGTTCAAGTTTCAAAGGAAAGCGGTTCAAGTTTCAAAGAAAGACAATTCAAGTTTTGGCAATAAAGCGCCCACCTGGTAAACAAGGGAATTCACTTCAGAATACAATTCAAGTCAGCAACAAAGGAAGCTCACCTGGAAAGTACGAGTCAACAGCTCAAGACGCACCACAGAGCCGCAGAAACTGCAAGATCAAGTTTGAAGATATGTAGATAGGATTCTTGTAATTCATAGATCATGGTTTAGTCTAGCTTCTTTTGTTTTGACTTGGTGTAATAAGGAGTTCAGCAAGCAGTAGCAGCAGCAGCAACAGTGAAATCACAGCTTCCCGGTAGTCCCAGCTACAAAACTTCCCGAACTACACTAACCTGATTCCTTTATAGCCAAGGATATGTAGGCAACCTCGGAAGCAAGGTTCGGTCAAATTTCGAAAAATGCTTCCCACGGAGTATTCAAACGGGCAAAAATCGCTCGTATCCGCTCACTTTATCTTTGCACGAAAACTCTTCGTGTTTCCGAGCAAAGAGGGGCAGCTGTGAGCACGTGATTTTTGCCCTATATGAATTACTCCTATAAAATCTAAGAAAATAGATTTCTTCCAACTATTTGCCATTTTATAGGATTTTTTGTAGGATTTTATTAATTGTTTGCATTTTTGTGCACGTTTAATTTCCATTAAAATCATGAAAAATGCCAAAAATACCATGCATTGCATTTAGGTTTTATTTTTACATTTTTCTAGGGTGAATTAATTAATTATTTATTTTATTAAACAATGAAAATCACAAAAATGTTTCACTTTTGCATTTTTTAGCTTTGATTCTAGAATAGTAGTTTTTCTTTTAAAGTTAGGATCAAGGAATTTTTATAATTTTTAGTAAATTGGTTAGTTTTACAATCTAGATTAATTTAGGATTTTAATTCAGGTTTTTAATTAAAGAAAAAAAAATAAGGGAAAAAAGAAAAAAAAAACAAAAAAAGAAAGGGAAATAAAAGAATTGGATAAAAGGGGGGGCGTTGTTTTAATTTCATTGGGCCAAAGCCCAAACGTTTCTGCTCAAACCCGCCCTAAATCCAGCCCAATACCCATTTACCCGGTCCAGGCCCCCCGCTATACCCTAACGACCCCGTTTCATCCCTTTGTCATCACAGCCGTTGGATTTTGGTAATCCAACGGCCCGAAACTAAGGACCCCCTTAGTATTTAACTGTCCTAAAATGGTTCACCCCCCAAACCCTGAAACCCCGGCTCACTCTCCGTCTCTCAAACTCAAAAACCCTAGAGACCAGCCGCCCTAAATTTCCCCACCGTCTCCGCCGTCGACCGCCCGCCGGAAATCGTCCACGGCGGCGGACCACCTCCAAACACCACCAAAATTATACCCTATAATCCCCGTCCTCTCCTCTTTCCGAATCACAAAATGGCTTCCCTTAAATCCCCACCAAGCTCCTCCAATTTCAGATCTGAGCACCAAACCTAAGAACCCCAAATCACTCAAAAGGTCCCAAGTTCACACCCCATAATCTCCTCCTCCTCCTCATCCCATATTCCATTCTAGTTCCTCTCAAAAAACCCCGAAACTCTTTAAGTTTTGGATCTGAAAATGGTCAGAAGATGTCAAGTTTTTTTCGTCGATATCTCCGTCGATCTAGCACGCTTTGAGTCTAAAACTAACATTAGCTAATGGCTTTTGTTAAGAGACATTGATTAATGTAAGTTTAAATTCATTTCGGAGTCGCCGGAATCCGGTTGATTTACCTTTGACCGGACAGAATGCATGTGAGTTCGAGAGCTGGTATCTTTTCCTTTCTCTTCTGGATTTGTTAAATAATTTTCGAAGCTTAATTTTGTTTTTAGATTAATTTAGGTTAATTGATGAAAATCTTCTAACTCCGGATTTGTTCCTTCATGATTTCTGTTTGTTTCCTGGTTAATTTTTCCTTTCTGTATCTGTTTTTCTTTACTTAGTTTGCATGTTTAGTTTAGGTTAATTTTAGTTTCTATATTCATGTTTATTAGATTTTTGCTAGGTCCTCATCTCAGTAGTCAGTTTCAATGAGTTTTAACAATTTTCTTTTGAGACTCGTTTTGGTTTTGGGTTTGAATATTTCTGTTTTCGTTCTTTTCTGAGTTGGTTTACGTTAAATGTATTTAGGGTTAGCCTAAAGGTCCAATGGCTTAATGATTTTGTTCCTTTGATCTTTGTTTTGTGTTGTTCTTTGCCTGATGTTGTTAGGCCTGATTTGGGAATAGACAGGAACCTATAGGGGGTTAATTGAATAATTGAAAGTTAAAGGGGGGTAATTTGGGAGTTAGAAATGGGAATTTTTAGATAAGGTATCTAGAATGTTCTGGGGCATGGACAGCTGCTGTTATTCTGCCAGTACAAGTTGCTGAAGCCAATTAGAAATGGCCAGTTGTCCAATTGCTGTTAGAAAAGATGCTTTGTGATGTGTGTTTTGAGAAAAATTATTCCTTGACTTGGAAGGCACACAACAAATTTCTGAGATATAAATAGGGCACTCTCCTCACTCTCTAGAGACGGAAAAACATACCCTAAAAATCTTTCTAAAGAAATTTCAGCTAGGAGCCTCTTCTTCTTTTCTTTTGGGGACAAAAGTTTAACAATCTTTCTTGGTATTTCTGGGGTTTTGAGCTCTTATGGCTTGATATTGAAGCTGTGCTGTCTCTCTGCTGCTGAACTATCTATTTCTATTTGGTATTTTGGAGCAATTTTCAAGCATCAAGGTACACACCATGGCCTTGTGCTAAAACCTCTATAAATCTGATTTAACATGAATGCTAGAAATGTATGCTGTTTGAATGATAGATTGCTATGATGCCATTCATCTTCATAAGTGCAATACCATTTGAATTTGCTTGACCCTGTATGTCTCTGTTAATTCAGATGTTTCTTATGCTATAAAAACATGTTTTCGTGTGTTTTAAGTGCAGTATTTGGTGTCTGATTGGGTTTGAATTATATACACTGTTTTATTTGTTCATTTATGCCTAATATTCTTTCTTCGTGGGTTGAATTTTGTGATAATCCAGTAGTCAACATGTGTGTAGCCAGGCTCTTGGTGGATCTGATCTCGACATGATCAGATCTATGAGAGTTAGGAGCTGAAACAAATGTTACTCATGTGTGGGAAGAGATGGCAACCTTATGGAAGACTATGGTCCAAATTTTAGTTGTAGATTTTGATAGTTTAGGTTGAGTCTGTTTACTATGTTATAGGTTGAGTGGTGTCCGATTTTTGTTTAACACCTAATTGTTCATCAATGGCTCGAAGGTCGTGGTTATTGTCAAATAGATATTGAATTTACATGTAAGTAGATGTGATGTATAAAGAAGTTGTGAGGTTCAGGACTGAATAGTTCGAGTAGTTTTATTTTAATGTATTAGACCTGCTGGAAATCCAAGAAAATTGCATGATAATTTATGTATTGTTAATTTTATCTTAGAATTCAAATTTGATAAGGTGCTTATACATGTGACGTTGGCATAATTAATCAATAGTTGAAAGTATGTTTAGCATATTCACTGTCATTGAGTAATGGTTAGAAGATATTGAATCTCAGCAAGGGAGCCAGGTGGGCCATCCAGTTTGGACTTTGGATTTAATCTACTGGACTCCGCCTGGCCCATTGGCCCTGGCCCAAGATGGGGTAGCTGGTTTGAATCAGACCCCTGGGACTTGCCTCTATTCTGATTTTTTTGCCATGTTTTGGGCTCAATTTCAGGCCCAAGAGTATTCATCCCCAAGAGTATTCAGCCCCTCTTTTCCTTTTGCGTCTTGTGTTTAAAGAAAGGGCTTGTAATGTGGAGCCCAGTGTATTGCTGGGCCTGTTATTGGCCCAATCTCATTGCTGGGTGTATTTGGCCCTTCGTTCTGAGTGGTGGGCTCAATTTTGAGCCCAGCCCCAATGTATTTTCGTTAAATCATCAGCTGGTCTGCGGCTGGTTCAATCTTCTTTAATGTAATCGGGCCCGCTAATTTGTCTCAATGCATATTCGTAATTAGTGTTTAGAATAAATCTTGAGTTAGATTAATCAAGGACCTTATAATCATCTAACTGACGTAATAGGTGTGCCATCTTAATTAAACCACCCATGGCCCTCACAAATATTGTGACTTAGCTATTAAAAATAAAATTTTGTAGAAAAGCCTTTAGGCGCGATAAAATCTACAATTGTGATTGTGTACACGTTCGCGTGACATAATTACGATTCTAAAAATCAAATCGGAGTATTCGTTCGTGCAACTCCGACCAAACTTTCTCAATAATAATAAAATCGTTCTTAATATAGTCCGAGGTGTGCCATCCACAATTGAATCACTTATGGCCCTCTTGTTAAGTGTTTTAAAAATGAATGCTCGTAGTTTGCTTTAGGCACGTTAATATATCATCGTGATTGTGTACATGTTCGCGTGACATAATTATGATTCTAAAAACAAAATCGGAGTATGAGTTCGTGCAACTTCGACCGAACCTTGTTAATAATAACAAGCGTTGTTAATTGTGGACACGTTCGCGTGACATATTTTTGACGCGCCAAATAAATGGGTACACGTACGCGTGACCTGTTTTAAGATAATTTCTCAATTAAAGAGGCAAATGCACATAGGTTCTAAAAATGAGTAATTAGACAATTTTAATGAGCCAAGTATGATCAAAGCGACCGTGCTAGAACCACGAAACTCGGAATGCCTAACACCTTCTCCGGGTTAACATAATTCCTTACCCGGATTTCTGTTTCGCAGACTGTATAACATAGTCAAATTTCCTCGACTCGGGATTCTAAATCGGTGACTAGGGACACCATAAACTATCCCAAGTGGAGACTCTGATCTTAAATAATAATCGCGTTTCGATTATCACTTAAATTGAAAAAACTCCCTTATACCTTTTCCGGGGGTAGTAAAAAGGAGGTGTGACAATATGTATATTACCCACACTCCATATCCCCCAGTTCTATTAATTCATTCCCAAGTATCTTTATAGTCTATCATCGGCTAAACACACTCAATCAAGGCATTTAGTACACATATGGGCATCTAGGAGTAATAAATTCATCGAGTCTTCCTCACCCAAATGGGTATGCTAGTCTTCATTTAAATTACGACTCGGAGGCATACCATTTTAATATTGGTATATTTTTTATGTAAGGCTCATTCGGAATAGTCAAGCTTTACGGGTTCATCCGGGACGACCCGGAGGGTGGGAATTAGAAATTTTGAGCCGATTATACTTAAAATAACAGAAAACATTATGGAATTCCATTTCGAGAGATAAAGTTTAGCCAACATACCTGGTTGAGCTTTCCCTAAGTTACTACAATGCACCAACATCTGTAGCAGTAATAATCTATATGGAGAAAGCAAAAATCAATTAATAATTTATAAAGATTTCCCATGGTGTAACTCTCTTAGGAATTTTATCAAACACCTAATCATGTGAAATAGACTACAAGGTTCTACAATGGAAATTCCTTCTTCCCTCGTCCAATTTCATCAAGAACTACCCAAAATAGTTCATTAATTCCACATACTATAGCTTAGTGTCACATGCATGGCCTATTTCTAACCCCACAATATATTTTTAAACTCATAATCTCACATATGAAATATTAGAAGTAGGACTTACCCGGAAGATAGTGAGCTTGATTCTTGAGGGTTTGTGCAAGATTGATGATTAGGAGGCTAGGTTCCCTCTTTCTCTCTCTAAAATGCTCTCACCTCTCTCTATATTTAGTGTAAAAATAGTCCCAAATGAAGCCCCATAGCTTATTTATCAAAGTGGGTTCGTATATGAAAATTTCCAAAAATAACCCTCAAAGTCAATTATGTGGTGCAATTATGCTATAGCATAATCGAAATGTGGGCAGCATTCTTGCAGCATAATCATTACGCGATAGCATAATCGACAGCATAATCAACATGCGACAGCATAATGTTTTTCCCGACACTGCTTCATTATGCGACGCATATACGGTCCGCATAGTCGTTTTGCGATCGCAAAATTGGTCGCAAATCCAGCCTTTGGTAATTTGATCATAACTTTGTGTAGGAATGTCCAAATGACAAATGGTTTGAAGAGTTAGAAACTAGACTCGAAGACCTTTCATTTGATAGATTGTTCATCACATAAAACCTTATATATATATTTAGATATGCTCGTTCAAAGTGTGGACTTGTGCGAACTCATTTGGAATTTTGGCCTATTATGATTTTCCAATTTGACTTAGACTTAGGCCTCCCATTAGACCCCACATTACACATTATAAGACTTATACACTTATTTACCAAATCCAATTGATGCCCATCATGTTAATAGCACATAAAATATTATAATTAGCCTACCTGGAACCACGAAATCCTAAATTACTTAGCGAAATTTTTTGGGGCCTTACAATAAACTTTAGGTTTACATCATGACGTGTGCAATTATCAATAAACTCCAAGTTTATTATGATATGAATTTTTATATCAATAAACTTCTACTTTATTGTGGAATTCTTTTATTTGTGTAGTATAAACTGGAGAATAAAGCGGGTAGCTTTTCACATACATATTGTCCCGCTACAAGTCGTAGTAATAGAAGATATTAAATTTTTGCTTTATTTATAGTTTCAATATAACCAACCGCTTTCGCGAATACTTTAGAAACTCAATAAGTTTCTTTGAGACTTACTACAACACAATACCTTATTAATAACTAATTTTATACCTCAAAAATAATAATAATTGGCTCTTCCAGAGCTATTCATTAATTTGGTACTACCACATATTCATCAACATCCATATGGTGAATATCTCTTTTAAAGAGAAACTTATACCATTATGGTTATGGTCAAAATTATATGCAAGATCTATTTCTTGCATTACTGTTGTCTTTTAATAATCACATTGCCAAAATATTTTGGCGTGCAATAGGTACTTAACCAGTGACCATTCATGCCATAATAATGACATTATTTTCTTATTTCATCTCAAATCCCCTTTAGAGGTGAGTGCGGTATATTCACTACCACTAGCACGTTCATATTCTTTTAAGAATGAATATGTATTCATAAATCACATGTTGTCATATTCACATTATGAATGGACCATAATCATCTATATGTGCTTTACAAAATCTCATGTCAAATCAATGACAAATATTACTTTCACAAAGTAGGGAATTATTTTGAGAATCCTTATTGTTCTTATTACCACAATGATGACGATTATAATTTCGTCTACCACGTCCACATCTATTGATACATTTATAGTAATAATTTTGTCTTGTTTCAGACTTATCACATACTGCTATCAAATTCTCTTAAGAGAATGAAGCAAATTCAATGGGACGAATTTCCAATTCTTTGCCCACAATCATACATGAATTTGATCATGGCAAGACATAGAAATTTTACCATTTTAGGTAGTTATAATTTCTTTCAAACTCCATTAGAGTTACAATCAAAATATATCGTCTTTGCTTGTATTTAAAATCAAATTATAGGATATCAAGAATTTAAAAGAGAAAAATAAAGAAAAATACTTACCTTAAATCCAGAATTTAATGATGAAGGAAGTTCATGGAACAATTGACAATCATTATGCTCAATCCCAAAGCTTCTACTCAATTGGTTAGAGTCTCGTGCTGATAACGTGTTATGAAATAATAAAAGAAGAAGAGTATTATAGAGAAAAATAGAGAGAGAATTCTTATTCATTTTGGGATGATTTACAATGGAATAGAACCCCTCTATTTATAGGGAAAAAGTGACTTAGCCACCTAGCAACAAAGCCTAAAATCTTTCTAAAATATAGACATTCACCTTAAAACAATTCTATTTATAACATTCTCAAATTTTTTCCCTCATTTTTCCTTTTGTTAACTTACTAGATGGCTGGTGGGAGAAAGCTGCTCAACCATTTCCTCTTAAGGGGTTACACCAAACCAATTGATATTAGGTGCATCCCATATGATTGCACGTTTTGACATATCCTTACATTGTTAATTTTGACAAGAATATCATATACATATACTGATATTATAAAATTTATATAACATCAAATATAGCATATTAGGAAGTAGTATTTTTATTAGATTACTAGTTACTGTAATACTTATTGTAAAATTTTACTTTTAATTATATTATTGATAATTTGATTATATAAATACTTTTATGTTGTTAGTACATAACATTTATACTCAATTGACATCTCACTATACGGCTCAATTTATTGTAGTACTACTTTGACTAGCACTACTAATGGACCACAAATTAGGTCATCTACGTCCACATTAAGATTTTTGTTGTGTGAAAAAGGACTCCCAATTTACACAATAATGCAACATCATCATACTCTTCTATTAAAGTTCCTATTGAAAGGAAAGAAGACAACTGTAAAATGCCCAAAGTGACTTCACTTGAGGGTGAAGAAGTCTTTTAGAGGTGTTTGTTCTTTCCAAAAAGTGACTCTCCAAACCAAATTGACAACCCAAGACACTCTTCCAATAAGAAAGTTTGGACATTCCTTGTCTTCTCCCATGCCTTATTATCACTAAGATAAGATACCCTATTATGACTTTATGCTTGGGCATAGTCAAGTTCTCTTCTCTCCATATTCATGACCTTTACCTGACCTAGGCCTAGAAACACACTTCCATTCGTCGCGAGCCATGGATTCAGAATTTAGACCTTGTGAATTCTGAATTGTGGATAGAACTACGAGATCGCCCCAAGGACGCCTTTGATATCTAGGGGTCACGAACCTACCATAGAACCATATTCAATAAGTGAAACACATAGGTGTCCGCTCTCAGGTTAGGCAGTCATCAGGGTCGGAGAAGTGCATTGATTCATGATCTTAGTTAGAATGGGATACCAACTCGACACCTTTTGAGTGAGATTTTGAGAAGAGTTTCTCTTTGGAGAATGTATGGGTCAAAATCTAACCACAAGTGGATTACCATTAAAAGAAATGGCAAGGGGTTGACCAAGCCATGGACGTACCCGTAAGGCGTAATGGCGACGAGTGTCTCGGCCACTGCCGAGATCGAGCCATCGGAAGGCTTGCACGGCAGAGTATATTCAGTCATGCTTGAGCGAGTAAAGAGGGGCATAGTCAAGAAAGGGTATGCTAGTTAAAGACCTTTGGACAAAGGGGAAGATGGGTAATATTTATATATGACAGAAGAAAGCAAGTAGGGGGAGGGGTTCTCCTAGGAGAGAAAAAGGAATGGAAGAACGGGAGGAGACCTTCAACAACAAAGTAGAAGCCTAGATTTTGGTTACAAGCTTTTGTTATCGTTACTATTGAATCAGTAAAGATAGATCTCTTAGTTCTCAACGAGATTCCTTCTTTTTCTTCTTGACTCTTTCAGATCCAAAACAACTTGGTGTCAAAGATGTAAGCTTACCATTTACATATGATGTTCTTTAATCGTCCTAAGAAATGTTATGCAAGCTTGGTCTTATGTGATTCTCGTATTCAATATGCTTAGATCTAAAGCTAATTATGTTTGGCTAGGATTTATCCTCTATTTTCTTCATTAATTAGTTTAACTAAAAGGCTCAACACTTTTTGGTCAAATAATTTGGTGCCGTCTGTGGGGATTTCTTAGCCAAATTTTTTAGTTCCCTTTAGATCTAGAACTAGACAAGTATTACTTCCAGGCTGTCACAACCTCACCATCTTGGTATAAACACCAACTCGAAAAGAATGGTAGATAAGCTTTTGAGATAGTCGTACCAATCTAGGTCAGATCTCTACATAAAATAGAAATTATGACCGATGTCTATGCAAAACCCACGCCTCACCTGTAGCGATGGGCTTAGCACGTCATATGCATGTTTAAAGTAGAATCACGGTCACTATGCGCTCGGCATGACCGCAATCCCATGTGACGTATTCACCTTGTAAATCGGCCCGTACTTCTGCCTCTTAGGAAGGGATGATAGCCTACTGTGTGACCCTTTGAAATAGCGGGCATATCCTGCCTTATTTTCGTACCCACACGCACGGGATGATTTATGAACAAAGTGTGACATGTTTCCTTTCTTGTTTGCGCATATCAGATGGGGCCGGACTGGGACTCGGTCTCGATACCCCAATGGGCAAGGTAAGTTGTGATGAACCAAAAGGTCATCTTGTGTTTTTGAACCCGATTGGGGGTTCCGAGGCCTTCAAAACCTCATTTTATTTCTCCTTGATTTGTGCGCGCAGTCGGGGTGCATTTCCAGAAAGCCTTTAAGTGGAAATTTGAGAAAATAATAATTTTTGCATTTAAAAGTTGATTTTAGTTGACTTCGGTCAATATTTTGAGTAAACGGACCCAGACCCATGTTTTGACGGTCCTTGAGGGTCTGTAGTAAAATATGGGACCTGGGCGTATGCCCGGAATTGAATTTCGAGGTCCCTAGCCCGAGAAATGAATTTTTGATGAAAATTGTTAAACTGGAATTTGTAAAGGTTCTAAGAATTTGGTTAATAATTGATCTTGTTGATACCAAGTCCGTATTTTGGTTTCGGAGCCCGGTACAAATCCGTTAAGATATTTATACCTTATTTGTGAAATTTTGTGAGAAACGGAACTTATTTGACGTGATTCGGACCTTTGGTTGAGAAAATAGAAATTTTGAAAATTTCATGCAATTTGATGCTAAATTCATAGTTCTAGGTGTTATTTTGGTGATTTGATCGTGCGAGCAAGTCCGTATGACGTTTTAAGACTTGTGTGCATGTTTGGTTTGGAGCCTCGAGGGCTCGGGTGAGTTTCGGATAGGCTACGGGATATTTTAGACTTAGAAAATCTGGTATTTTTGTTGCAGCAGTTGTTCTGATATGCCATTCTTCGCGTTCGCGTAGGTAGTCTCGCGAACGCGAAAGATAAAGAGGGGCAGGGGAAAATTTCTTCTTCACGAACGCAAAAGACAGGTCGCGAACGTGGAGCAGCGGGGGCTTTACCCTTCGCGAATGCGACCTGTCTACCACGAACGCGTAGCATGGGGCCTGGGGGAGGGGAAGTTAACTCATCGTGAACGCGACACTTGGATCGCGAACGCGAAGGCCAATAGGGCCAAAGCTTCGCGAACTCGAAGAAGACCTGTCCAGTGTTTTAAAAACAGAACCAAAAACGAGAAAGGGTCAAATTTTCATATCTTCTTCACTAGAACTCGGCCTAGGGCGATTTTTGAAGAGCGATTTCTACACCAAATCATAGGTTCGTGTTCTTTAACTCATCTCTTTCAATTTCCATTAACACCTATTAGATTTCTATCCCTACATCTTGTTCATTCATTGTAGAATTAGGGATTTTGCAAATTTGGGGATTTAGACCTTGATTTGGGGTCAGATTTCGAAATTAATTACATATTTGGGCTCGGGGGTGAATGGGTGAATCGGTTTTGGTCCGAACCTCGAGTTTTGACCAAGCGGGCCGGGGTCGATTTTTGACTTTTTGGGAAAAATGTTAGGAAACCTATAATTGTGTATTGGAATTTATTTCTTTAGCAATAATTGATGTTATTAGGTTAATCATAACTAGAGACGAGTGGTACTGAGGTGGAACCTAGAGGAAAAGCGGCGATTGAGGCTTGAGTTTGGCTGTGGAATCGAGGTAAGTGCTGTGGCTAACCTTAGCTTGAGGGATTAGGTATTACTTGCCTATTTGTTACGTGTTTTGATATTGAGTACAACGTATAGGTAAGGTGACGGGTACCTATGCGTTGTTGTCGAGTCATAGCATGCGAGTTAGTCTTATTCTTGTAACCGTTATACTCTTTGATCATATATATCATGTTTAGACTTGTCATCCCATGTGTTGAGCAACTATTATCATGTTTTACGAAGTTTGGTACTGATTGAGTATTAACTCAGAGTTGAGACTGGTATTATAGAATTAAATGTTGAAGTAAGACTGGTTCTTGGTATTTCCATCTCCCTATTGTTATTGTACATTATTTGGGTGAGAGAGAGTGTTAAAGCACGAAGGGTGATGCCGTGAAATATATTGTGAGTGAGTGATAATGCATGAAGGGTGATGCCGTGCCGTATTCTGTGAGTGATAATGCACGAAGGGTGATGTCGTGACATGTTATGAGAGATTTAATGCACGAAGGATGATGTCGTGCCGTTTCTATTGTTTCTTATGGTAAGGACGAGAGTAAAAGCACGAAGGGTGATGCCGTGCACTTGTTTGCTATGTTATTACTTTCGTTGGTGTAAAGCATGTTATTTATTGTGACTCTTTACTTTACTATTTCCGGATCTGATATTCCCCTCGGTATGTTCTCCCCCTTCCCGTTAATATCTGCTTATTTTCCATTTTTTGTTATCATCTCGTATATGATTTAACTGCAAAGGTTCATGTTATTGTCATCCCCTAGTCTCGTCACGTCTTCGCTGAGGTTAGGATCGGCACTTACCAGTACATGGGGTCGGTTGTACCGATACCGCACTCTGCACTTTCTGTGCAGATCTCGGTACTGGACCGTGTTGATTTGAGTTGGGTTGCTGCCTTCAGTCCATCAGGAGACCCAAGGTAGTTCTGCCGGCGTTCACAGACCCTGGAGTCCCCTTCCAGTTTTTCCATTTCACTGTTTTTACTTAAATTCAAAGACAGTTGTATTTTATTTCGGTCAGTGTGTAGTGACTCTTAGAAGTTCGTGAATTGTGACACCAAATTTTGGGTAGACATGTATTAGTATTTGGATTACTATGAATTTCTGCACTTCTGTACTTTATTTTGGTTTAATTATTGTTATTTACTGTTTGGATAGTGGTTAGTGTATTAAATCTTTATCTCTTGGCTTGCCTAGCATTTTGAAAAGTTAGGCGCCATCACGATCCCGACGGTGGGAAATCCGGGTCGTGACAAGTTGGTATCAGAGAACTAGGTTGCCTAGGTCTCACAATTCACGAACAAGCTAGGTAGAGTCTGAGGGATCGGTACGGAGACGTCTGTGCTTATCCCCTAGAAGCTACAGAGTTTAGGAAAAACTTCACTTTTATCCTATTGTAATTGAACTTTCTACTTTTGTTCTTTCGCAGATGGCGAGAACACGTACCGCTTCATCAGCTAATCAACAGCATGAGCCCCCAGTGGCAGCTCCTACGAGGGGCAGAGGCAGAGGCCGTGCCAGAGGCCAAGGCAGGGGCAGGGCTCAGCCTAGAGCTCAAGCACCAGCACCAGTAGCGGAGCCTCAGGTGGAGTTTGATGATGAGGTTCCAACCCAGACCATTCCGGCAGGGCCAACTCAGGTTCCCGAGGGGTTCATCGCTGCCCCGGTACTTCAGGATGCTTTGGTCCGTCTAGTGGGCCTTATGGAGAGCGTAGCTTAGACTGGCATATTTCCTGTAGCACCAGCCGTCTCTCAGGCTGGAGGAGGAGCCCACACTCCCGCTACCCACACTCTAGAGCAGATGGCTCCTCAATTTCATACTCTAGTAGCTCAGCCAGTGGGAGTAGCTTAGTCGGTTATTGTGGCTCAGGCCGCTGGTGGATCCGCTATGTCTTCTGAGGCTTTGCTGAGGTTGGACAAGTTCACCAAGCTTTTTTCGGTTCATTACAGTGGGGCAGCTTCTGAGGACCCATAGGATTATCTTGACAGTTGCCATGAGGTGTTGCGGAACATGGGGATAGTAGAGACCAATGGGGTTGACTTTGCTGTATTCAAGATGATAGGGTCCGCCAAGAGATGGTGGAATGATTTTGTGTTGACTAGACCAGCTGGGTCGCCTGCCTTGACTTGGGACAAGTTCTCTTAGCTATTTCTCGAGAAATTCCTTCCTATCACTCAGAGAGAGGACTATCACAGGCGGTTCAAGCATCTTTAGTAGGTTCTATGACTGTCACTCAGTACGAGACTAGGTTTGTTGATTTGGCCTGTCATACTCTTCTTATACTTCCTACCGAGAGAGAGAGAGTGAGGAGGTTTATTGAGGGACTCGCTCAGACTATCAGATTGCAGATAGCTAAGGAGACAGGGAGCGAGATTGTTTTCCAAGATGTGGCCAATGTGGCCAGGAGAGTTGAGATGGTTTTAGCTCAGGGGTGTGGTCAGGGGTCTGACAAGAGGCCTCGTCATTCTGGTAGGTTTAGTGGTGCCTCATCTGGAGGCAGGGATTCTTTTGGTAGAGGCCATCCTCCCAGGTCGTTTCATTCAGCACTTCAGGCTTCTCACGGTTCTTCAGGTGGTCGTGGCTCTCATATGCAGTATTCTGATCAGCTAGCCTAGAGTGCACCACCAGCTCCTATCAGTGCACCTCCGCTCCAGAGTTTTCAGGGTGGTTACCTAGGCCGTCAAGGTCAGTTTCAGGGTCAGCAGTCTCAGCAGCTGAGCTCTTGTTATACTTGTGGCGATCCAAGGCACATTGCTAGATTTTGCCCTCGAGCATCGAGCAGTTCTCAGCATCAGGGTTCTCGTACCATGGTTCCGGCACCGGGTGTTCCACCGCCCGCTCAGCTAGCTAGGGGTAGGGGTCAGACAACTAGAGGTGGAGGTTGAGGTATTACAGGTGGAGATCAGGCCGCTAGAGGTAGAGGCCAGCCAGCCAGAGGTCGTCCCAGGGATGTAGTTCAGAGTGGTGGGGCCCAACCCCGATGTTATGCTTTTCCAGCCAGGCCTGAGGCTGATTCATCCGATGTTGTTATCACATGTAGTGTTTCAGTTTGCAGTAGAGATGCTTCAGTTCTATTTGATCCAAGGTCTACATACTCCTATGTGTCATCTTATTTTGCTACATATTTGGTTGTGCCGCGTGATTCTTTGAGTGCTCATGTATATGTGTCCACACCGGTGGGTGATTCTATTATTGTAGATCGTGTCTATCGCTCGTGTGTCGTTATTATTGGGGGTCTTGCGACTAGAGTAGATCTCCTACTTCTTGATATGGTCGATTTTGATGTCATTTTGGGGATGGATTGACTGTCACCTTATCATGCTATATTGGACTGTCACGCCAAGACCGTGACCTTAGCCTTGCCGGGGTTGCCTCGATTGGAGTGGAGAGGGACTCTTGGTCATTCTACCATTAGGGTTATTTCTTATATGAAGGCTCGACGTATGGTCGAGAAAGGGTGTTTGGATTATTTGGCTTATGTTCATGATTCTAGTGCGTAGGTTCCTTCCATGGATGCCGTACCAGTTGCTCGTGAGTTTCCATAGGTATTTCCTGCAGACCTATCGGGGATGCCGCCTGATAGGGATATTGACTTTTGCATTGATTTATCTCCGGGCACTCAGCCCATTTCTATTCCGCCATACCGTATGGCCCTGCTAGAGTTAAAAGAATTTAAGGAGCAATTGAAAGATTTGCTTGATAAGGGCTTCATTAGGCCCAGTGTCTCGCCTTGTGGTGCGCCGGTGTTGTTTGTAAAGAAAAAGGATGGATCGATGAGGATGTGCATTGACTATCGGCAGTTGAACAAAGTCACCATCAAGAACAAGTATCCATTGTCGAGGATTGATGACTTATTTGATCAGCTTCAGGGTGCCAAGGTGTTTTCAAAGATCAATTTGAGGTCTGGCTCCCATCAATTGAGGATTAGGGCATCCGATGTCCCTAAGACAGCTTTTCAGACTCGGTATGGGCATTATGAGTTTCTAGTGATATCATTTGGGTTGAGAAATGCCCCAGCAACATTTATGGATCTGATGAACCGGGTGTTCAAGCCCTATCTGGATTCCTTCGTGATTGTTTTTATTGATGATATCTTGATCTACTCCCGCAGCTGAGAGGAGCATGAGCAGCATCTTCGGATCGTTCTTCAGACTCTGAGAGATAGCCAGTTATATGCTAAGTTTTCGAAATATGAGTTTTGGTAGAGTTCAGTTGCATTCTTGGGTCACATTGTATCAGTAGAGGGTATTCAAGTGGATCCTAAGAAGATTGAGGCAGTCAAGGACTGGCCTAGACCCACATCAGCTACAAAGATCTGAAGTTTCTTAGGTTTGGCGGGTTGTTACCGTCGGTTTGTGGAGGGGTTTTCATCTATAGCAGCCCCGATGACCAGGTTGACCCAGAAGGGTGCCCCGTTCAGGTGGTCGGACGAGTGTGAGGCGAGCTTTCAGATGCTCAAGACTGCCCTGACTACGGCACCGGTGTTGGTATTGCCCACAGGTTCAGGTCTATATACAGTATATTGTGACGCATCTCGTATTGGACTTGGTGCGGTATTGATGCAGGGTGGCAAGGTTATTGCATATGCTTTGCGACATATGAAGATTCACGAGAAGAATTATCCAGTTCATGACTTGGAGCTAGCAGCCATTGTTCACGCACTGAAGATTTGGAGGCAATATTTATATGGCGTGTCGTGTGAGGTGTTCACGGATCATAAGAGTTTGCAGTACTTGTTCAAGCAAAAGGAGCTCAATTTAAGGCAGAGAAGGTGGTTGGAGCTATTGAAAGACTATGATATCCCCATCTTGTATCATATCGGGAAGGCCAATGTGGTGGCCGATGCTTTGAGTAGGAAGTCAGCTAGTATAGGGAGTCTCGCGTATATTCCAGTCGGTGGGAGACCGCTTGCTTTAGATGTTCAGGCTTTGGCCAGTCAGTTCGTGAGGTTGGATGTTTCTGAGCCCAACCGTGTTCTAGCTTGTACAGTCGCTCGGTCTTCCTTGTTTGAGCGTATCAGGGAGCGGCATTATGATGATCCTCATTTGCTTGTCCTTAGGGACACAGTGCGGCACAGAGATGCCAAGAAGGTTACGGTTGGAGATGATGGAGTTTTGAGGATGCAGGGTCGTGTTTGTGTGCCTAATGTTGATGGACTTCGTGAGTTGATTCTGGAGGAGGCTCACAGTTCCCGGTGTTCTATTCATTCGGGCGCCGCTAAGATGTATAAGGACTTGCGGCAGCATTATTGGTGGAGGAGGATAAAGAAGGATATTGTTGCATATGTAGCTCGGTGTTTGAATTGTCAGCAAGTAAAGTACGAGCATCAGAGACCTGGTGGTTTGCTTCAGAAGATAGAGATTCCTGAGTGGAAGTGGGAGCGTATCACTATGGACTTCGTTGTTGGACTCCCATGGACTCAGAGGAAGTTCGATGCAGTATGGGTTATTGTGGATAGGCTGGCCAAGTCAGCGCATTTCATTCCTGTGGCAGTTTCCTATTCTTCGGAGCAATTGGTAGAGAATTATGTCCGTGAGATCGTTCGTCTTTATGGTGTGCTCGTGTCTATCATTTCTGATCGAGGTACGCAGTTTACCTCGCATTTCTGGAGGGCAATATAGCGTGAGTTGGGTACCCGGGTCGAGTTGAGCGCAACATTTTATCCTCAGACGGACGGAAATTCCGAGCATACTATTCAGATTTTGGAGGATATGTTCCGCGCATGTGTTATTGACTTTGGAGGTTCTTGGGATCAGTTCTTGCCGTTAGCGGAGTTTGCCTACAACAACAGTTATCAGTCGAGCATCTAGATGGCTCCCTATGAGGTGTTGTATGGTAGACGGTGTCGATTGCCGGTTGGATGGTTTGAGCCGGAGGAGGCTCGATTATTGGGCACGGATTTAGTGTAGGATGCCTTGGATAAGGTTAAGATTATTCAGGATAGACTTCGTACTGCTCAGTCCAGGCAAAAGAGTTATGCCGACTGTAAGATTCGTGATGTGGCATTCATGGTCGGAGAGAGAGTGTTTCTTCGGGTGTCACCGATGAAGGATGTGATGCGGTTTGGAAAGAAGGGCAAGTTAATACCTAGGTTCATCGGGCCTTTGAGATTCTTGATCAAGTGGGAGAGGTGGGTTACAGACTTGCATTGCCACCAGGCTTATCAGCGGTACACCCAGTATTTCATGTGTCCATGCTTCGGAAGTATCACGGTGATCCATCCCACGTGTTGGATTTTAGCACTGTTCAGTTAGACAAAGATTTGACCTACGAGGACGAGCCGGTAGCTATTCTAGACTGGTAGGTTCGTCAGTAGAGATCGAAGGTTTATCCCTCGGTTCGTGTGCAGTGGAGAGGTCAGCCTATTCAGGCAGCTACCTGGGAGTCCGAGTGCGATATGTGGATCGGATATCCCCATCTTTTCCCAGCTCAGGTACTTTTCTATGTCCGTTCGAGGACGAACGGTTGTTTTAGGGGTGGAGAATGTGATGACCCGAAAGGTCATCTTGTGTTTTAGAACCCAATTCGGGGTTCCAAGGCCTTCAAAACCTCATTTTATTTCTCCTCGATTTGAGCGCGCAGTCCAGGCGCGTTTTCGGAAAGCCTTTATGTGGAAATTTGAGAAAATAATAATTTTTGACTTTAGAAGTTAAATTTAGTTGACTTCGATCAACATTTTGAGTAAACGAACCCGGACCCGTTTTTGACAGTCCCGGAAGTTCCGTAGTAAAATATGAGACCTGGGCGTGTGCCCGGAATCGAATTTCGAGGTCCCTAGCCCGAGAAATGATTTTTTGATGAAAATTGTTAAACTGGAATTTGTAAAGGTTCTAAGAATTTGGTTAATAATTGATCTTGTTGATACCGAGTCCGTATTTTGGTTCTGGAGCCCAGTACAAGTCCGTTATGATATTTATACCTTATATGTGAAATTTGGTGAGAAACGGAACCGATTTGACGTGATTCAGACCTTTGGTTGCGAAAATAGAAGTTTTGAAACTTTCTTGAAAACTTCATGTAATTTGATGCTAAATTCATAGTTCTAGGTGTTATTTTGGCGATTTGATCGCGCGAGCAAGTCTGTATGACGTTTTAAGACTTGTGTGCATGTTTGGTTTGGAGCCCCGAGGGCTCGGGTAAGTTTCGAATAGGCTACGGGATGTTTTAGACTTAGAAAATCTGGTATTTTTGCTGCACCAGTTGTTCTGATATGCCATTCTTCGCGTTCGCGTAGGTAATCTCGCGAACGAGAAAGATAAAGAGGGGCAGGGGGAAATTTCTTCTTCGCGAACTCAAAGGAGAGGTCGCGAATGCGGAGCAGCGGGGGCTTTAGCCTTCGCGAACGCGACCCGTCTACCGCGAACGCGTAGCATGGGACCTGGGGGAGGGGAAGTTAACTCATCGCGAACGCGATACTTGGATCGCGAACACGGAGACTGGGGGGATATGCCTTCGCAAACGCGATGTGTTACTCGCGAACGCGAAGGCCATTAGGACCAAAGCTTCGCGAACGTGACAGGCTTCTCGCGAATGCAAAGAAGACCTGTCTAGTGTTTTAAAAACAGAACCAAAAACGGGAAAGGGTCACATTTTCACATCTTCTTCACTAGAACACAGCCTAGGGCGAGTTTTGAAGAGGGATTTCAACACCAAATTATAGGTTCGTGTTCTTTAACTCATCTCTTTCAATTTCGATCAACACCGATTAGATTTCTAGCCCTAAATCTTGTTCTTTCATGGTAGAATTAGGGATTTTAGGAAGAATTGGGGATTTTGCAAATTTGGGGATTTAGACCTTGATTTGGGGTCGAATTCTGAAACTAATTACATATTTGGGCTCGGGGGTGAATGGGTGAATGGGTTTTGGTCCGAACCTCGAGTTTTGACCAAGCGGGCCCGGGGTCGATTTTGGACTTTTTGGGGAAAATGTTAGGAAACCTATAATTGTGTATTGGAATTGATTTCTTTAGCAATAATTGATGTTATTATGTTAATTATGACTAGATACGAGTGGTTCGGAGGTGGAAACTAGAGGAAAAGTGGCGATTGAGGCTTGAGTTTGGTCGTGGAATCGAGGTAAGTGTTGTTGCTAACCTTAGCTTGAGGGATTAGGTACTACTTGCCTATTTGTTACGTGTTTTGATATTGAGTACAACGTATAGGTAAGGTGATAGGTACCTATGCGTTGTTGTCGAGTCATAGCATGCGAGTTAGTCTTATTCTTGTAACTGTTATACTCTTTAATCATAAATTTCATGTTTAGACTTGTCATCCCATGTGTTGAGCAACTCTTATCATGTTTTACAAAGTTTGGTACTGATTGAGTATTAACTCAGAGTTGAGACTTGTATTTTAGAATTAAATGTTGAAGTAAGACTGGTTCTTGATATTTTCATCTCCCTGTTGTTATTGTACATTGTTTGGGTGAGGGAGAGTGTTTAAGCACGAAGGGTGATGTCGTGCAATGTATTGTGAGTGAGTGATAATGCACGAAGGGTGATGTCGTGCCATGTTATGAGAGACTTAATGCACGAAGGGTGATGCCGTGTTGTTTCTACTGTTTTTTATGGTAAGGACGAGAGTAAAAGCACGAAGGGTGATGTCGTGCACTTATTCGCTATGTTATTACTTTCGTTGGTGTAAAGCATGTTTTTTACTATGACTCTTTACTGTACTATTTCCGGATTTGATATTCCCCTCAGCATGTTCTCCCCCTTCCCGTTAATATCTGCTTAATTTCCATTTGTTGTTATCTTCTCGTATATGATTTAACTGCACAGGTTTATATTATTGTCGTGTCCTAGCCTCGTCACTACTTCGCCGAGGTTAGGCTCGGCACTTACCAGTACATGGGGTCGGTTGTACTGATACTTCACTCTGCACTTTCTGTTCAGATCTCGGTACTGGAACGTGTTGATTTGAGTTGGGTTGCTGCCTTCAGTCCATCAGGAGACCCAAGGTAGATCTGCCGGCGTTCATAGACCCTAGAGTCCCCTTCCAGTTTTTCCATTTCACTGTTTTTACTTAAATTCAAAGACAGTTGTATTTTATTTCGGTCAGTGTTTGTAGTGACTCTTAGAAATTCGTGAATTGTGACACCAAATTTTGGGTAGACATGTATTAGTATTTAGATTATTATGAATTTCCGCACTTCTTCACTTTGTTTTGGTTTAATTATTGTTATTTACTGTTTGGATAGTGGTTAGCGTATTAAATCTTTATCTGTTGGCTTGCTTAGCATTTTGAAAAGTTAGGCGCCATCACGATCCCGATGGTGGGAAATCCGGATCGTGACATAAGTCCAACCCACGAGATGCCTAGACATGATTAACGACGACGCCGAACACGACTGCCAAATCTGAAACCATCATTCGAGTACGAGGCGAAACGAGCAACCCTACAGCGCCGCTCCTCCTTTCACCGACTTGCCAGGCCAAGGTAAGGCAATTTCGTTTGGGCTTAACTTATCACGCTCTTTGTTGGTTCAAAACAGGAACACGAGCACTCTCATAGGTACGCGAACAAGGAACGAACGCCACCAAAACACCCAAGGAAAAGGTTTCGTACCAAGCCATCTCGCATGCAACAACCGAGTAAAGCCCCCTAAGTCGTATCATACAACAAATAACAGAAACAGTTCGGCACGAGTCGACTATCGAGAAACAATCTCCAGAACAGGGGACTCACCCATAAAACCCACAGTATTCTCCAATTAAAGCAAAGTTAAGCAAACCGGGACTCACCCATGAAACCCACAGTATTCTCCAATGGAAGCAAAGTTAAGCAAATTGAGACTCACCCATGAAATCCACAGTATTCTCCAGTGAAAGCAAAATTAAGAAAAACGGGACTTGCCCCGACGCACGCGTAAACAATGCAGTGACGAGTAATGTCCTCCAGTAAAAATAATACAACAGATTACAATTCCGACCTCGCTCGAATTAACACCCTTACGGCCATCGGCCATCGCCACATGAAAGGAAATTTCGACCTCGCTCGAATTTACAACGGGTTACAATTCTGACCTCGCTCGAATTAACACCCTTACGGCCATCGTCCATCGCCAACGAAAGGAAATTTCGACCTCGCTCAAGTTTACAACGGATTATGATTTCGATCTCTTAATTTCACATCTTTATGACCGTCGGCCACCGCCAAGTAAAAGTAAAAATTCTCCCAAGATGGTGACTCCAAATTCGACCTCGTTCGAACATATAAGTCCGAAATTGACTTTGCCCAAGATGGCGACCCCAAATTCGACCTCGTTAGAATATATAAGTCAGAAATTGACTCTGCCCAAGATGGCGACCCCAAATTCGACCTCGTTCGAATATATAAGTCAGAAATTGACTCCGCCCAAGATGGCAACTCCAAATTCGACCTCGTTCAAATATATAAGTCAGAATTGACTCCGCCCGAGATGGCGACTCCAAATTCGACCTCATTCGAATATATAAGTCATAAATTGACTCCGCCCGAGATGGCGACTCCAAATTCGACCTCGTTCTAATATATAAGTCAGAAATTGACTTCGCCCAAGATGGTGACTCCAAATTCGACCTCGTTCGAATATGTCAGAAATTGACTTCGCCCAATATGGCAACTCCGAGTTCAACATCGCTCGATACATATGCAAAAATTAACTTCGCCTAAATTAGTAAGTCGGAATTCAATCCCACTCGAGTATACAAGTCAAAACTGACTTCGCCCAAGATGGCGAGTCTAAATTCGACCTCGTTTGAATTAAGGTTGGTTCCGCCTAAGTTGACAAATCAGAAGTCAACCTCGCCCGAACTTGCAGATCCAAAGTGACTTCATTCGGACTTATACGATGAGATCCTACATGATCCGGGCAGGTTAGATTCCCAATTAAAAAGATCAGGGGGTTCATCACAAAGAAAATCAAAAGATATACAAACGAAGGCGAATCAACTATTTTATTCAAGTATACATGCGCGACAACCGCACCTTACAAAAGGCCGAAACGGGCCCTCAGGAAAAAGATGAAAATAAACAACAAAAGAACAAAAAAAACTAAGTACAAAGGTTGCAGCGAAAGCGTCACTCAGCGTCTTCCCCACCGCCGTTCTCCCAACATCCTCATCATCATCAGAAAAATAATGGTCGAAGCAGACTCTTGAGGGGGAGCTTGAGCCAATAACTGCGCCTTCTTAGCTTCGAGAGCCGCAACTCGGTCTCCCAAGATCGAAGCGGCTCGATCAAGTTCACCAATTCGCTCCTCGAGCCGTGCCTCCCTTAGCATGGTCGTCTCTCTCTCAGACTCCCGCTCGGACCTGAGGACGCGGATAGTATCCTCTAGTGCCGCCACCCTCGCCAAAGCCGACACTCGAGCGTTCTCTGGTCTCTCCATCTCGGCCACTTTCTTTTCTAGCTCGGCCACCTTCTCCGTCCATTCCGCACTCAGAGCGTCGACCTTAGTAGCACTTTTGTCGAGCTCAGATCGTAAAGACGATACCTTCGCCTGAAGGTCCTCGCACTCCGCGGCAACCCCTTTGCCCACCTCAATCTCTTCATCCTTGACATGAAGTTGCTCCTCAAGCTCGCTGCATCTGCGTATAGACCGCATCAGTTCCTCATCTCTTCTCTCCAACTCCTCCCTAATGGATTGGGCGCCCGCACCCGCTCTGAGCTGCTCATGCATCTTGATCGCGGCCAACCCTGCACTACTATTAAGTAGCGAGAGAGGTCGAAGCAGCTTTTACCCGATTTAGGGTCGGGATCGAATTCCACAGAGAGCTAGATATTGGAGTTGGGTGTCTATCTAAAGTGGAGTTGTGTATTTTCTCCAAATTGCACTTCTACACATTTTTGGGTTTTAATTATGATTCTAATTCTATAAACTACAATGCTCAATTAAACTACTACAAGCTAGGATTAAACTATTGCAAGTGGTTCAAATGATTAAAGGGCACTAGGGTAGTGACTTTCGCCTAGATGGTCAATTGACGGATTTTTGAGTCTAACGCTAGATTGACACATTTCGGAAGTATGATATAACCATTGCTCGATTCTACTCACTCTATACCTCTCGGTAGTTCGACTAATTTTGCCCGAGTTGACTTTCTCAAGTCCAATTGGGTATGCGAATTTGCACAAGCAATTGAGGATCAAGTCGGGTATTATGATCTCTCGGTTTAACCCTTTAATTAGGGCTATCAATTCTCTTGAGTACGCCTCAATTCCTTGTTGAACTAATTCTAGAGACTTAGGCTCTCTTTCTCAAGAAGAGCAAAAGTCAACTAAACACAAACTAGTGTTTGCAACCACTAATTTAGCAATTAAACATGGAATTAGCGCAAATATCAAACACCCATAGTCAATCAAGCTCTAAAATACAAACCCATCAATTACCCACACTAGGGTTGAGCCACAACCCTAGCTGATGGGTCTAGCTACTCATAATTAGAGAAAGAAACAAAGAAATAGATGAAGAAGAACTCATATTAATTAATTGCTAAATTAAACTTGAAGATTCAATGTTAAAATGAAGCTAAAATTACTCAAAACAGCTAAAATATTCGAACCCACAAGCGCAGCCTTCAGTACTTACTATCTGCTTGACCTAAAAATGGAAAAGAAGCTATTTATACTAAGTTGAAATGTCTGGACAAAAATACCCCTGCGGGGTTAGTGCGGACCGCACAAAATGGTGTGCAGCCGCACTAGGGCTCTGAACATAAAATTCCAGCTCTCTGAACTCAGGCAATGCGGACCGCAAAGAATGGACTGCGGCCGCGATGGCTTCTAGTGCGGTCCGCATGAAATGGAGCGTGGACCGCATTGGCTTCAATCTCCGAAAATAGCAACTCTCTGATTCTTGTTTGTGCGGACCGCACCAAAATCGAGTATGGCCGCAGTAACTTCAGTGCGGACCGCATTAAATCCCATGTGGCCGCATTGCCTGATTTGCCTGAGTTGCATACTCTCTGAACCTCACTTGTGCGGACCGTACAGAATGGTGTGCGGCCGCTTGCCTTGTTTTGCCTGAGCTTTGTCTTGCTTTGATACTTGTGCAAGTTTCACTCCTTTTTGAGCTGATCTTTGACATCTTGTCACCTTGTTGATCAAACCTGCAATCAAGCACAACTCGTGAGCCTTTTTGGGACTATTTTGTACAAATTTCTAATCAAAACATAAGCAAGGAGGAGTATAAAATGTATCAAAATCCCTAGTTATCAACTCCCCCAAACTTAAGCTTTTGCTTGTCCTCAAGCAAATAAAATAAGACCCACCCCTTAAGAGAAAATCCAAGACAATTCAGCTATCCTAAAGTGACCTCATTTAGCACCAATTGGGACTAACAATTGCCCTCAATACACATGAATCATTAACAACATTTACTCTTTTAAAACAACATGGATCAAGTGTGACACAAGAGCATCAAGAGTTGACTCAACACATCAAAGGACTCTTTCTATTACTTTAGTCATTGTGGATCCCAAACTCACACATCCTCGGCTCTCCCTAAGCAAACCTCACCTTTAGAATAGTGGCACTCAGAACGAGGTTAATGGAAATTCACTCATCCCTCTCAAAGAAAAGTCACAAGTCCGGCACTAAGTACCATATGCTTGCCCCTTATGGGAGTCACCACTAATGTAAGCTTCATTCAACTAGAGATCATATAGGGCTTTTATGGAGACATAGTGAAGGCTTTTGGTTCCGGGTAGGCAATGTTTGGTCTAAGTAGGTTCCATCTTCTCTTAAGCACTTCTTTTGTTTCATTTGGGCACAGATTCACTTGACTCTTTGAGTCTTTTCACTTCTTTCAAGGGGTAAGAGAGACACATTGTCACTCTTTTTTATGCATTTCAAATCTTTTTTTTTCTTTCCCAATTTTCCTCACCTTTCATTCTTTGCTTTTCTTGAATCCCTTTTTTTTTTATTCTTTTCCACATTGAGTATTCTTTTTGTCTTTTTGCTTTTCTTTCTTTTTCATTGCCTTTCCTTTTCTTCATTTTGTACCTTTTTACCACTTTGTTGCAATCCTCGTCTCTCCCCCCAAACTTATACTTTTGCCATGTGCTAAGGAAAGATCGGGTGCCAAGAGAGGGTATATTTTAGAACAGGTACAGGCTTGTATCATGGTTCTTGAAGGAAAAAGGTTTAAGGCTCAAAAGGGTTGACTAGGGATTTCATCTTTGGTAGGCTATGGAAGTGTTTAAGCTATCATTTGGATCAAGGAGAGCCTATAATCATGTCTCAAGTCAAAATTCACTTAGGATTTCGCCTCAACAAACATTCAGGGCAAGTTCTAGACCAATGGCTCGGGACTTGGACTTGTAATGCAATTTCTCACCACACACGCTATGGGGTTGCTAAAGACACAGAGTCGGGGGCCCACAACGACCTTAGATAAGATTTGAGCACACAATGGTCCCGAAAAATCACTTGATGATTATCGGTCAACACAAGAGTCTCAGGGTCACGACTTTCACCATCCTAAACACAACAATTTGTTTTTGACCGTGAGATCAAAGGCAAATGTGCTAGGCCCAAGTGAGGCTTTGCTTGAGGCACCCTTAACCACTAACTACTAAAAAGCCAAAAAGAAAAGAAAAACAGACTCAAATCCTTAAGAAGGTTGTCGCGCCATCCATCATTGGGTAGAGCCACCCGGTTCACACAAACTCTACCTTTGGAAAGAACCATGGCATTAAGAAAATCGAAGGCTTATTGCAAACGTTCAAAACAAGAAGCTACGAACATAAATAAGAAGCTAAGAACGAAAACTTGCGGAAAGTAAAATGAATATGTACAAGAGGGGATTTAATCGAATATACAATAGATGGGATGAATATGTACAATGTAACATAACTTTATATACAGACCCAAAGTAATATAAAAGTACGAGAAGTGTGACGAAATATTAAAATTATATACAAACCAAAGATGAAAAATCAAGAAAACATAAAAACTGTCAAATATATACAATCATCCAAATCCACAAAAAAGTAGGGCCTACCCCCTCAAATGAAAGTTGGCATTGTCCCCAATGCCAACTAAACCAAATAAGCACCAAAAAGAAAAAGGGAAAAGGATATAGAGACTCCCTATGGCCCGTCTGTCTGCATGGGCTCCTGAGTGGCCCCTAGGTCCTCACTGTGCTCGGGAACCTCAAACTGGTTCCCTATGGCATGCTGCTCTACTGCTGGGACCTCAAACTGGTTCCCTATGGCATGCTGCTCTACTGCTGGGACCTGGGCCTGGACCTGGACAAGCTCTTGAGATGCATCCTGCGGCTGACTGGAGGAGGCCTCCGGTGGGTCTGCCAACTTGATGACTGCATCGTCCGCTCGGGGAATCATCCTCTTCCTCTTGGGAGGCCTCTGAGACTGCTCCGGCTGGGGATAAGCTTCTGGTGCAGGGTCATGAAGCAATAAATCCAAAGGTAGCTTGTCTGCCTTCAACCTGTCAACATCAACCCTCAGCTCCTTCACGGACTCCTTGGAGGCCCGTGTCTTCCTCAACTTCTTGTGCTCCTTAGCAAGCTCCTTGAGAGCCTTGCTATGTGAATCAACAGCATCAGCGAGCACTTTCTGGTTGTCAATGATTTTCTTCTGGTTGACCAAAATCTCTTTGAGAGCATCCTCTATGGACTGTGGGACCTGCGGAGGTGGAGGAGCCAACTGAGCTTCCACTGTAGTAGTGAGGATAGACAACTTGGATGAAGTTGTCTGCATCCAATTGTTGATGCTGAGAAGAGCCTGGCTCAGTCGGTGAACAATAACTGGGTAAGCTCGGGAGGAGGGAATTTCCGGGTCTGCTGAGGTGGATGGGCCAGGAGGGATGTCTGTGGAAGTGGAGGCAGGCTGAGCAGGAGCCACTACGACAACTAGCTCTTCAGACTGGCCAGTTGAAGCAGTAGTTGTTCCCTTAAAGTTCTTGCTCTTTGGGTTGTCATCCCCGTGCATGCTGTACCAAAAGAATGGGGCCTTCGCTTTGACCGTTATGTCGAATGGCCTCTTTTCAAATTTTAGGTCCCTGAAGTACATAGTCAGAAAGTTGGGGAAAGGGTAGTTTCTATCATGCTCACTGCCCACAATTGTGATTATCCTAGACATTACATTTCCCACATTGATCGGGTACCCCGCCATGATCGAAGCCACCAACACTGCCCGGTGAAGAGGGAGGGAGTTGTCATGAGTGGTCGGGTCCTGTCTATTGCACACAAAAGTTTCCCACCCCTTTGCCTCGAAGTTCAAACTACGTCTCAGAATCTTGACGCCCGCATTCAACCAATCGGGGGTGGTACCTGGGATTGCCAGATACTGTGCCAACCAGGGACGGACCTCCTCGCCCAATTCCATCTTTGCCATATAAAGTGTCTCATCCTCCTCATCAAAGCCTAGGTAATCATTTATTGTCTTCCCATCAAACAACACTTTCAGGTTTCGCACCTTGGTCACCTTGGTGCCCTTTTTGATGTGGGCAACATTGGCGTAGAATTCCCTGACCAACTGCTCATTGGCATCTACACACTCACTCAAAAAGTACTCCCAGCCAATTCTCTCCCTAAACTGCCTCCTCACATTGCGGTTGTGAGGTAACAAATATCTATCAACAAAACTCCTCTCCGGGATTAACTTCCTCACCGGCCACCATTCCCTAAATTTGTGATAAGCTACCTCACTGACAAATCGGTCCTGCCACACCTTCGGGTTTCTTGTTCTAGCAATCCCGCCAACCTGAGGTTCACCCCCTTCTCCTACTTCTCCTTCTCCTCCTACTTCCTCAGTGTCTCCTACTGCACCCTCTCCAGATAATGAAGCTGTGGGAGAGGTGGAGTATTTCCCACTACCTTCAGCTGA
Source organism: Nicotiana attenuata (assembly GCF_001879085.1). Classification (NCBI taxonomy): domain Eukaryota; kingdom Viridiplantae; phylum Streptophyta; class Magnoliopsida; order Solanales; family Solanaceae; genus Nicotiana; species Nicotiana attenuata. The sequence continues at coordinate 45,238,858 of NC_032000.1, read as the reverse complement.
GCCTTCAAACAACCCAGAAGATACATTCACTGACGCTTGGGCACTGGGGGAGGTGGAGGAGTGTCTGTTAGCCTGAACCTCTCCGGCCAGTCTTTAATGTACTCTGGCACGGAGTCTGAAGAAATCTCCCGGGAGGGCTCATACTCACTCCCCGAGGACTGGGAAGCAGCTCTATCAACGGCTTGAATCGCTTTCCTTGTTGCCTTAATTGCCTCTCGAACTTTGGGGATTAATTTTATCTTTCCACGTCCCCTCCCCCAGGAGGACTCTCCTCTGCCTGGTTGTTTAGCACCCTGGCCTTTTGATCTCACCATTGTCTACAAACAAATTCAGTCATGCTTTGTTAGTATCAGTAGAAGTTGTTAAGTCACAGTTGCAGGATAGAAAAAAAAGTTGCAGACAATTGCAGGTTTTACACAGTGCAGACTGCACAAAATAGAGTGCGGCCGCACAGAGGTCAATGCGGACCGCACAAAATGGCAATGTGGTCCGCACAGAGGTGGGGTTCAGACTACCCACTCTCTGTATCCATGCAATGCGGACCGCACAAAATGTAGTGCGGCCGCATTGGGACCAATGCGGACCGCACAAAATGTAGTGCGGTCGCAGTCCCCAAACTTCAGAAAACCAACACTCAGCAGTGCGGTTCGCACAAAATGCCATTGCGAACCGCACTAAAGCACCGCGGACCGCACAGAATCAACCGCGGTCCGCACTGAGTGCCCAGAATCAACGCTAACTTAGGGTTCCGTGTAATTTGATTTTAAGTTCAATTTTACACCTAAGAAAGGTTCCTATGTGTTTATCCAGTGTTTTTAACTACCTAATGCTACTTTAATCAAGAAATTAACTAACCTAATTCTACCAAATTGAAAGAAATACGAGAAGAACAGGATGAGAAACAAGGAAAACAAAAAGTAAAAGAAAAATAACAAAATTAAAACAATTAAAAAGAATGTGATGTTACCAGATGTAAGAAGCAATGAAGATGATCAAGTCCAAACAGTTAATTGCAAGTAAAAGAAATGATGAACAGTGTTTTTAGAGGTTCTGGGAGTCAAGGGTTCGAAAAGTGTAACGGGAGGGCCTCAGGCCCTATTTATAGAAAAGGACCTGGGACCCATCTTACCAACCCAGTGCGGACCGCACAAAATCGACTGTGGTTCGCACCACTCAGCATGTTTCAAAGCTTGAGAAGGAAACCACTGCGGTCCGCACAAAATGGAATGCGGCCACAGTGGTCTACCGCGGACCGCACAAATGGACTGCGGCCGTGGTGGCAAACTTCAGAGAGTTGTTATTTTTACCCTTTCTTCAGTGCGGTCCGTACTAAATGTAGTGCTGCTGCATTGAAAACTTCAGAGACCTGAATATTTTGTCCACTATGTCCTGCACTGCATCACACAAGCCTGTAACATCTCACAACTAGTTAGTCCAAAATAAAACCTATCCTACAATGAAAAACAACAAAAAACAAGAAGAAAAACACATGGGTTGCCTCCCAAGAAGCGCCTGATTTAACGTCGGCACGACGCATGTTACCATCTAATCATTTGAAATGAACAAGTACCACCACATGGCTATCATCAAACTTTCCCAAGTAGTGCTTGACCCTATGACCATTAACCCGGAAAATCTCCCCATTTTTGTTCTTCAAATCAAGGGCACCAAACGGGGTCACAAACACTACCTCAAAAGGTCCGCTCTACTTTGACTTTAGCTTTCCCGGAAACAACCGTAATCGAGAGTTGAACAAGAGCACCAAATCACCTACTCTAAACTCCTTTCCACGAGCATATTTGTCATGAAGGTACTTCGTTTTGTCCTTGTACAAGGAAGAACTGGAGTAGGCATGGAAACGCAATTCATCAAGTTCATTAAGTTGCTCAACCCGGAGATTTGCAGCCACATCCCAATCAAGGTTCAACTTTCTCAAGGCCCACATGGCCTTATGCTCTAACTCAACCGGTAAATGGCAAGCTTTCCCGAACACCAACCGATACGGAGACATACCAATCGGAGCTTTGTAAGCAGTCCTATACGCCCATAGAGCATCATCCAACTTCTTAGACCAATCAGTCCTATTTGCATTGACCGTTTTAGACAGAATATTCTTGATTTCCCTGTTTGAGACTTCAACTTGGCCACTCGCCTAAGGATGATAAGGAGTAGACACTTTGTGGTTGACACCATACTTGGCAAGCAAGGTGTCAAAAGCTCTATTGCAAAAATGCGATCCTCCATCACTTATAATTGCACGAGGAGTGCCACACCTTGTAAAAATGCTCTTCTTTAGAAATGCAACCACACTCCTAGCTTCATTGTTGGGCAAAGCCACGGCCTCGACCCATTTTGAGACATAATCAACCGCTACAAGAATGTAGGTGTTTCCGCACGAGCTTACAAATGGGCCCATGAAATCAATACCCCATACATCAAAGATATCCACTTCTAGAATGGTGTTTAGAGTCATCTCATCTTTCTTCGAAATACCACCGCTCTTTGTCATTGGTCACACCTTCTCACTAAATCACTTGCATCTTTGTACAAAGTTGGCCAATAAAATCCACAACTTAGAACTTTCGAAGCTGTCCTCGCCCCTCCATGATGGCCACCATAGGGGGAGGAATGACAAGCCTCTAGAATGCTAGATTGCTCCTCCTCAGGTACACACCTCCGGATCACTCCGTCGGTGCAAATCTTGAACAGGTATGGCTTATCCCAATAGAAGTCCAGACTGTCCCGTTTGAGCTTCTTCCTTTGGTTAGAAGAGAGCTCACACGGGATGATGCCAGTTACAAGGAAATTAGCAACATCCTTAAACCATGGCATATCACTCATCGACACAGAAAGTAGTTGCTCATCGGGAAATGTATCATTGATCTCTAGGCCATCACACGGCTTTCCTTCCTCCTCCAAGCGGGACAAATGATCCGCCACTTGGTTTTCACTACCTTTCCGGTCCACAATTTCCAAATCAAACTCTTGAAGTAATAAGACCCATCGCATCAGTCTAGCTTTGGAATCTTTCTTTGTCATCAAGTATCTAAGAGCTGCATGATCGGTGTGCACTATTACTTTGGCTCCCATAAGATATGGCCGAAACTTTTCCATTGCGAACACAATAGCCAACAACTCTTTCTCAGTTACCGTGTAGTTCCTTTGAGCCTCATTCATTGTCTTGCTAGCATAGTACACCGAATGAAACATTTATTTCACTCTTTGACCCAAAACTGCCCCAACCGCAACATCACTCGCGTCGCACATGAGCTCGAAAGGCAAGCTCCAATTGGGTACGGTAATGATCGGGGTGGTGGTAAACTTATTCTTAAGGAGTTCAAAGGCCTTCATACATCCCTCATCAAACACGAACTTGGCATCCTTTTCTAGCAGCTTGCACAAAGGATTTACTACCTTCGAAAAGTCCTTGATAAACCACTGGTAGAACACCGCATGCCCAAGAAAACTTCTAACCCCCTTGACAGAAGTAGGGGGAGGAAGTCTTGAAATCACCTCAATTTTAGCTTTATCAACCTCAATACCATTCTTTGAAATTTTATGACCCAAAACTATGCCCTCCACCACCATGAAGTGGCATTTTTCCCAATTTAGCACAAGGTTGGTGTCTTCACACCGGGCCAACACTCTATCCAGATTTTTCAGACACTCATCAAATGAATCACCCATAACATTGAAGTCGTCCATGAACACCTCCAAAATATCTTCCACCATGTCGGTGAAAATAGCCATCATACACCGTTGGAATGTTGCCGGTGCATTGCACAACCCAAAGGGCATCCGAGAAAAAGCAAAGGTGCCATATGGACAAGTAAAGGTTGTCTTCTCCTGATCCTCTGGAGCTATCAAAATTTGATTGTACCCTGAATAACCATCCAAGAAACAATAGAAGGCACGCCCAGCAAGATGATCAAGCATCTGGTCATGGAAAGGCAATGGGAAATGATCCTTGCAGGTCACCTTGTTCAGCTTGCGGTAGTCCATGCCCACCCTCCATCCGGTCATTGTCCGGGTTGGGATAAGTTCATTATTAGCATTGGTCACCACGGTCATACCACCCTTTTTCGGCACACACTACACCATTGAAGTCCACGAGCTGTCAGAGATAGGATACACCACTCCGGCATCTAACCACTTGATCACCTCCTTTTTCACAACTTCTTGCATTGCCTCGTTCAGCCTCCTTTGATGTTCCAAGGAGGGTTTTGCATCATCTTCCAGAATAATCTTGTGCATACAGAATGCGGGGCTTATTGCCCGAATATCAGCTAAAGTCCATCCAATTGCCTTTTTCTGCTTTTTGAACACCGCCAATGTGGCATCTACCTGCATGTTAGTAAGACAAGAGGAAAGAATAACTGGTAAAGTTGAATTAGGGCCTAAGAATTCATACCTGAGGTGTGGAGGCAATGGCTTCAACTCCAACACCGGATGTTCCTCAATTGAAGGCTTTGTTGGAGGGGTCTTTCTATTTTCAAGATCAAAAGAGAGTTTTCTAGGCTCATAAGAATAAGAGCCCATTCCATGTAAAGCATTCACGCACTCTACTCGGCCCTCATCATCATTGACATCAAGATTCAAATCCTCCACATTGATCATTGCACTAGTATCATCAATTATCACAGCCGTGACAAGATCCACAAATGAACAAACTTCTGTACAATTGGGTTGCTTCATTGACTTGCACACAAGAAAAACGACCTTTTCATCACCCACCCTGAAAGTGAGTTCCCCTGCTTCCACATCCACTAGAGCCTTCCCCGTAGCAAGGAAAGGTCTCCCCAATATGATTGGGACCTCATAATCTACCTCACAATCCAAGATCACAAAATTAGCTGGCAAGATAAATTTGTCCACCCGGACGAGCACATCATCAACAATACCCAATGGTCGCTTCATTGATCTATCTTCCATTTGTAATCTCATAGAAGTTGGCCTTGGTGGCCCAATACCCAAAGTCTTGAAAACTGAGTAGGGCATCAAGTTGATGATTGCCCCTAGATCACATAAAGCTTTAGCAAAGTCTGCACTCCTTATAGTGCAAGGGATAGTGAAAGCACCGGGATCCTCTAACTTCGGAGCCATTGAATGTACTATAGCACTAACTTGGTGGGTCATCTTGATAGTTTCACAGTCCATGGATCTTTTCCTTGTCACCAAATCTTTCATGAATTTAGCATAGCCAGGCATCTGCTCTAAAGCCTCCACCAAAGGCACATTAATGGATAAGCTCTTCATCATGTCAATGAACTTTTTGAATTGATTCTCATTTTTCTGCTTGGCAAGCCTCTGAGGATAAGGGGGAGGTGGCCTAGGAAAGGCTGCCTTGGCTTTTGGCACAACCGGCTCCGGCATGTCTATGACGTGTTCCCTAGACGGGTTCACATCATTTTTTGTTTCCACCTCAGCATCTTGAATATCAATCCTAACTTCTTGATTCACATTCTCATCAACCACGTTTTCAACCATCAAAGGAACTTCATCTTCTTGCAACTCAACTTCATCACCCAGAACTTGCTTTTGTTTGGAGGGATTCACATCACCGCCTCTTACACTCCGTGTAGTTACTGCCATAACATGATTGTTCCCACCCTTCGGGTTCACTACTGTATCACTTGGTAGAGCCCCCTTAGGGCGAGTATTCAAAGACTGTGAGATTTGGCCTAGCTGGACCTCCAAATTCCTAATTGAAGTGTTGTGAGAAGCCAATTGCGCATCGGAGTCAGCATTCTTTTTCATCATCTGTTCAAACATCATTTCAATTCTACCCATTTCGTTGTTGGAAGAACTAGGACCCTGGGATGGAAAAGGTGGTGGGTTGCTCGGTTGTTGGTACATTGGGGGCCTTTGAAAGCCTTGCCCCTGATTTCCTTGGTTATTGTTCCACCTGCCTTGGTCCATCCACCCTGGTTGTTGTTGTTTCCACCCCAATTGTTGTTGTTGCCCCAGTTTCCCTGATTGTTCCGATTGTTATTTTGATTTCCCCAATTGTTGTTCCCTTGTTGTTGATTGTTCCAATTATTGTTGCCTTGTTGTTGGTTACCCCAATTGCCCTGGGATCTCCACTGTTGTTGTTGGTTAGAAGAATTGCCTCTTTGGACTTGGTAATTATTCACATATTGCACCTCTTCGTTCTGCCCATCATAACAATCATCTTGGAATCCACCACAATCATTGTCAAATTGATCCGAATTCCCTTGGTTCTGTTGACCTCTCTGTCTTCTATTGTTCACAAGCATGTTAACACCCTCCATGGCATTTACTTGGCAAGGATTCTGAACTTGTTGCAACTGTGCCTTTGCTAATTGGTTCATTGTTGTTGTAAGTTCTGCTATAGCCTGTCCATGGTCATGTAGTTCTTTGTGCAAATGAGTGACCGTGGGGTCACCCTGTGGCACATTGGCTCTACTTTGCCAAGCGGAGGATGTGTCAGCCATTTCATCAAGAATAGCACAAGCTTCATCATAAGGCAGCTTCATGAAATTTCCCCCAGCCAATTGATTCACTATGCACTGATTCGTTGTATTGATGCCCCGATAGTGTGTTGTATCATAGCCTCGGTCATATCATTGTTGGGGCATTCCTTTACCATAGTTCTATATCGCTCCCAAATCTCGTGCAATGGTTCGGTGGGCTCCTGCTTGAAGGCTAAGATCTCATCCCGTAGTGCTGCCATGTGCCCCGGTGAGAAAAATTTGGCAATGAACTTATCCGCCAACTCATCCCAAGTTGTGATGGAATGGTTGGGAAGTCGCTCAACCCAATCCAATGCCTTCCCTCTAAGTGAGAATGGGAAAAGCCTCAATCGAAGTGCATCCTCGGACACATTGGTTTGCTTGCTCCCCCAACAGGTATCCACGAACCCCTTGAGATGTTTGTAAGCATTTTGAGTGGCAGCGCCCGTGAAGTACCCACGCTGCTCCAACAATGTCAGCATCACGTTGGTTATTTGAAAATTGCCCGCCCGGATCCGGGGCGGAACAATTGCACTTGCATAGCCTTGGCTGGGAAGAACTCTAGGAGCCACTCTTGGAGGTGGCAGAGGAGGGTCTGGGACGTTCTCATTTGCATTGGCCTGGCGGCCTCTACGTTGTCCTTGAGGTACAAGAGGCACCTCTTCATCTCCATTGTCATCAACCTCCTCCCCCGCATTCACGTTTTCAAGAGGGTCATTAGCATTTAATGCCATTTTGTACCTGAAGTATTGACACAAACAAATTAGTAACAAAGAAGGAAAGAAGAACAAAACACAAAACTACCTAGATAGATAGCCAAAATCGTTAGCTCCTCGGCAACGGCGCCAAAAAGTTGATCGCGGCCAACCCTGCACTACTATTAAGTAGTGAGAGAGGTCGAAGCAGCTTTTACCCGATTTAGGGTCGGGATCGAATTCCATAGAGAGCTAGATATTGGAGTTGGGTGTCTATCTAAAGTGGAGTTGTGTATTTGCTCCAAATTGCACTTCTACACATTTTGGGTTTTAATTATGATTCTAATTCTGTAAACTACAATGCTCAATTAAACTACTATAAGCTAGGATAAAACTATTGCAAGTTTTCAAATGATTAAAGGGCACTAGGGTAGTGACTTTCGCCAAGGTGGTCAATTGACGGATTCTTGAGTCTAACGCTAGATTGACACATTTTGGGAGTATGATATAACCATTGCTCGATTCTACTCACTCTATACCTCTCGGTAGTTCGAGTGATTTTGCCCGAATTGACTTTCTCAAGTCTAATTGGGTATGCAAATTTGCACAAGCAATTGAGGATCAAGTCGGGTATTACGATCTCTCGGTTTAACCCTTTAATTGGGGCTATCAATTCTGTTGAGTACGCCCCAATTCCTTGTTGAACTAATTCTAGAGACTTAGGCTCTCTTTCTCAAGAAGAGCAAAAGTCAACTAAACACAAACTAGTGTTTGCAACCACTAATTTAGCAATTAAACATGGAACTAGCCCAAATATCAAACACCCATAGTCAATCAAGCTCTAAAATACAAAACCCATCAATTACCCACACTAGGGTTGAGCCACAACCCTAGCTGATGAGTCTAGCTACTCATAATTAGAGAAAGAAACAAAGAAATAGATGAAGAAGACCTCATATTAATTAATTGCTAAATTAAACTTGAAGATTCAATGTTGAAATGAAGCTAAAATTACTCAAAACAACTAAAATATTCGAAACCACGAGCGCAGCCTTCAGTACTTACTATCTGCTTGACCTAAAAATGGAAAAGAAGCTATTTATACTAAGCTGAAATGTCCGGACAAAAAAACCCCTGCGGGATTAGTGCGGACCGCACAAAATGGTGTGCGGCCGCACTAGGGCTCTGAACATAAAATTCCAGCTCTTTGAACTCAAGCAATGCGGACAGCAAAGAATGGACTGCGGCCGCGAAGGCTTCTAGTGCGGTCCGCATGAAATGGAGCGCGGACCGCATTGGCTTCAATCTCCAAAAATAGCAACTCTCTAATTCTTGGTTGTGCGGACCGCACTAAATTGAGTGCGGCCGTAGTAACTTCAGTGCGGACCGCATTAACTCCCATGTGGCCGCATTGCCTGATTTGCCTGAGTTGCATACTCTCTGAACCTCACGTGTGCGGACCGCACAGAATGGTGTACGGCCGCACTTGCCTTGTTTTGCCTGAGCTTTGTCTTGCTTTGATACTTGTGCGAGTTGCACCCCTTTTTGTGCTGATCTTTGACATCTTGTCACCTTGTTGATCAAACCTGCAATCAAGCACAACTTGTGAGCCTTTTTGGGACTATTTTGTACAAATTTCTAATCAAAACATAAGCAAGGAGGAGTATAAAATGTATCAAAATCCCTAGTTATCACATCTCCCGACATCTGTTGCGATATCGACGATACTTCTCGGCCATTTTCAGAAAGATCTCGGCCTGTATCTCGACCCTACCAGCACTCTCAACCTCCAGCATGTAAGTCTAAAAAAGAAGCAAGAAAGAGTCAGTGTAAAATCAAAAAGGTCACAAAACTAAGAAAATAATGGGGAACTCACCCTTAGGCCCATCGCGGCCACACCACGTGATAGTTCGGAGTCGCTGACATCCTGAAGAGCTTCGCTTTCAGTGGAGGAACACAGAAGATCGAACTGCGGCACCAGATCCACCATGTCTTGCAGCAGATTGAGATTCGACGGAATTTCGAGTATTCGGGAAGGGCCTTCTGCTCTTACCACAGTTCGGGTAAAACCCTCCTCAAATATCATCATGTCCTCAGGGTCAATGTAGGATTCGGACTCATAATCCTCAACCATGACACCATTCCCCCTCTCATTGGCTGAAGAAGGGGCGCAGTTCTGCCGAGATGTCGAAGGGCCATCCGAAATAGCAACGGTAGCCTCGGAATCCGCCTCTCCGTCGCACCAACCCCTTGAACGCTCACAATGGGCGTTACCTCCGCGGCTGGGTTGGTACCACCGCCAGTTTCGGGCGTCGCCGAGGCAAGGTCGCCCCTCAAAGATATTTCGACTGGAGAAGCCTCTTCCAACACTACCCATCGTCTCTTCGACGGGGCCTCTTCACTACCAGCGCGGGAAGATTCGCCCGTTGAACGGACTGCGGGAATCGGAGTCTCCGCCTGAGGAGTAACCTCCACACGCATGGCTTCGGCCGCGGGCGCAGGCCGGGTAGTAGCTCTTGGTGCAGCCCGGGCAGCAGCCCTCGACGTAGGCTGGGTAGGGTGCGCAGGTTGACGGAATGCAAGTGGAGGAGCCCTCGTCCTTTGCACTCTCCGACCTATCAACAAGGCGGGATTAGATCATACAACGACAAGGTTAAACTATGAAGCAAAGAATAAAGCGAAACTACAACAGGTCGACTCACCAGTAAGAGGCTTGCGCCCAAACTTCTCATGAAAGGACGCCCACTCACGAATCCTCACCGTGTGGGAGAGAATTGCGCTCACCCACTCGCGGATATCGCCAACTAGCGGGGGAGGTAGTCTCTTGGCTACAAAAGCAAAAACAAGTCCTCTACAATGTCGCCTAAAGGGAGACGATCGGCGACCGTCTTATGAAAAATCATAGAGTAAACAAAGAAAAACTCACGAGCAAAGTTCCACGTCTATGGAAACCCTGTCGGGTTCGCCACGAGGTGCTCTGTCGGCACATAGAAGTAGCTTTCTATGAAATGGTGCCTTATTGTCCATCTTCACCACCAAACTCTTGGTTCCTCGATGGCGCATATGGATCATCGTACCCCGAAGAAAATGAGGGGCAAAGATGTGAAGCATGTGCCCCAGGGAAATTCCTCGGCCGGCCAGTTCCACGTACTTGATGAGCATAAGAAAGAGTTTGTACACATACAGAGAGAGTTGAGTCGGGCACACTTCATAGAAGCGGAAGAAGTCCACCACCAGAGAAGGAAGGGGAAACGTGTCCCAACAATAAAGGGATACGCGTAGAACGTAGAGTATCCCGGGCGGTGCAAATGCACAATATTCTTCCCCGCTGGCACCATGTCGATATGAGCAGGGATTCCCCACTTAGCTTTGAGTATCATGATCGTCGCCTCATCCATAGTAGAAGGAACGGGCTTCAGTTCATCCCCAGCAGGGCTGTTAAAATCGGTCCTCATCTTCCCCGGACGAGGAACTACCTCATCCACCGTCGAAAATCCTTCGTCTTCCACCACCTCCGCTCTCTCATACGTCACTTTTCGGCACTGGAGCACCGACAACTCTATCAAATTGAGAAGGAGTACTAGCCATTTGTCTTTTTTGATCGAAATAAACGAGAACGGTGAAGGAAAAAAGGTAATGGTCACAGCGAACTCTAGCGAAAGCAGAAGTATGGACGATTAGAGAAGAAGGAGGAAGTTTGCAGAATTTCTTTCTTAGACAAATTGAAAAGTGCAACAGTCTAATAAGAGGCTCCCCTATTTATAGAAACATAAATGTTCTGAGCGGGAAATCTGAGACCTGCCAATCAGGATACGGAAAGGGGACGGGAAACGATACGGCGCACATACATACAATCATGAGGAGTTATTGTCTATTGTTTCCATATTTATTTTGCACATACATAGGAATCAATTCTGAAATACTAAATTCTGTCTAACCAGCGAACCCATGATTGAACTCTGCACTGTTTGTGGGAGAGTGGGGTGGGGTTCATTAATGTATTTACTATAACTATAAGGCAAGCATATCTTCCACTAGCTTATAATATTCACAATTTCCCTTATCTAAACCATCTAGGACCAATATTTGTATCTTTCCTTCTCCATTCTTATTTCACCATTTAGAACTTCAGTTCAGCTCTCATTTCTTCTTTGTCTATTCTTTGTAGAAACATATGCCAAGCCTGCAGCTTTGTAACATGACTACTATGGAGTGTAACTAAATCCAAAACTGCAATCCCCTATTTCAAATGGATGTTGTTATTAAGTGTAGTTCCACTAGACGTAGTAATTGAAGTGTATAGAGAAAGTACAATCAGTTTGTGGCAATCCAGTTTGTGGTTTTGGGGGTTAAATTGGGGTAGCTTACCCTTTTAGGATTTCTACTAGTTGGGTTTCTTCTTCCACTAATATATAAAAAAAAGTTAATTTATTTTTATTAATTAGATATTATTACTCTCGTATCATATCCCTCAAGTCTAAGCAAGATATACCGAGCACTTAGCAGCACAAGTGAAATTGCAGCTTTAACTGCTCCACTGTGTTTGCATATGACTCTCTTATAGAGGTAAATTCAGATTCTAAAGTCAGTCGATTTAAAATAAGTAAACTTATTATGAATAAATTGTTCGAGTCAAAAGCAATGTTTTCTTTAATCGGTACAATCCTCTTTACTGCTCCACTGACTTTTTAGTTGATAGGATTCCCATGATCGAAGATTTTGTAATATAAGAAACGAATCACTAATAGTAATTATGTAAAGCTTCAACTGATGCCATAAACGACTATTTTTCTTATATAGTCAGACATCTCTATAACAACATCCCTATATAACAACACTTCACTATAAAAGTCAAATTTTTTCAGGAACTAATTTTCATGTTGTGAGCACGTGATTTTTGCCCGACCCAAAATACTCCTACAGAATCTCACAATAGATTTTTGTAAGTCATTTTAATTTTATAGAATTTCTAGGAATATTTGTTCAAGTGTTTGCATTTTTATTTGCATTTTTTGCATGCATTAAAGCATAGAAAATACCCCAAAAATATCAAAATTCCATGCATTGCATATTAGGTTGTGTGTTCGCATTTTAGAATTAACTTGGTTAATTAATTGTTATTAAAATAAAAATCGCAAAAAATATCATTCATTTTTACATTTTAGCCTTTAATGTTAAATTAGTAGTTGTTTTTCCTCTTTAATCTAGAATTAGCTAATTTTGTAAATATTATAATTAGATAATTAGTTTAATTTTGCAAAATAGATTAATTTAGGATTTAATTTAGAATTTTTATTAATTAAAGAAAAAAAAAGAAAAGAGAAAACAAAGAGAAAAGAAGTTGGAAAAAGGTTTAAATTGGTCTTGAAATTTGGCAAAATGTGTACCCAAATACCGTCCAAACCCAAGCCCAAAACCCGGTCCAGTGCCCCAGCTCCAAAACGATCCCGTTTCGCGCCCTTTCATCACAGCCGTTGGATTCATTTGATCCAACGGCTCGGAACTGATTACCCCTCCCCTTAAAACTGTCCTAACCAGACCCCCAAACCCTAGAGACGGACGTCACTTCCCCCCCTATCTTTCATCTCTATCATCTCTCAAGACCCCACCGTCAGCCGCCGACCGGAAATCGTCTCACGGCAGCGGGGATTCTCCAAACCACCCCAAACTTATACCAGATGATCTTTAGCCTCCCCTCTACACTATCCCACTACTAATTTCCCCAAAATCACCACCCAAATACGCCAATTTCATATTTGAAATCTGAACCTAAAAACCCTAAATCACCCAAACGTCCCCAAACTCACACCACAGGACCCTCGACCTTCCTTCACCACTGTCCTACTTTTGATTTCTCGAAAATCCCCGCCGAATACTTCGAATCTTAAATCTAAGATCCACAAAACCGTAACCTCTCCCCTTTTTGATTTTTCCGGTCAGCTTCTGGTGTGTTTGAACCCAAAACATCCATTAGTCGACTGTTCTTGTTGATAACAGTCAATTAATGGTAGTTCAAGATCATTTTACCTCGTTGAAGCTTGGTCAAATTCATAGCTGGTCCAGTGTTAAAACGAGCTTAGGTATCTCTTTCATTTTTCTGTTATTTTATCTTTTGTTGTTCTTCTTCATTGTTTCTTCTAGCCGCATGCTTTAGGTATTCTTTGCTTTTGTTTAAGTTGTTTCTGTTAATAAAAGCATGTTGGAATTTCATTATTTGAAGTTATTTCAATTGCATGAATTTAGTTAATTAGGGCTCACTTTTAGGTTTGAAAACATAAACAATTCTTTTCGTGTTTCTATCTTATGCCTATGATTCAGTGCTTATTTTTGGTTAATTACAATAGCTTTGCTCGAGATGTTTAGTTTGTTTTGGTTAGCTGTCAAAAATTGGTTGTTTAAGTGTTTAATTTGCAAACTGAGTAAGTTAATTTCTATGTTGTCTCTGCAGTTTCATTATTATTCTGTTTTGATTTGCTTAGGGTTAATCAGATAAACACTTTTAGGTCAATCTTAGAGCGTAAATTGCATCGTTTCAATTTTATTTGTCATTGGATTTGGACTCTGACTCCTTTTTGGGTCTGGTCTCTGTTTGCCAAAGTTTGTTAAGTAATTAAGAAATTGTAAGGGTTAAATGAACAAAAGAAAACTTAAGGGGTCATGTGAAGGGTGGGTAAGTATGAAATAGGATAAAACCATGTGGGAAGGTTCTAGAATAGGGGCAGCTGGCCTCATTTGGTTAGCACAAAATGCTTAAACCAATGAGGGACAGCCAGCTGTCTAAGTTTGTTAAAAGATGCTTTTGTGGCTGAAGGGAATAATTCCCTGATTTCTGTTTCAGCACATGGCATTTTAGATGCTTATAAATATAGAGCCTTCCTTCACTGATCAATCAGAGATTTTCGAACCCAAAAAGACCCAAAAAGTTCTGCACTGTTCCATTGAGAGCTGATTTTTATTTTCTTCTGAATTTCTTTAGCAAGACTTTAGAAAAAAAAGAGAAAAAAACATTCTCTGGATTTCTGGTTTTCTGGGCTTGAGTATGGATTAAATTGAAGTTGCTGCTGATGTTGACTAACTGCTGAACCTTACTCATTTCTAGCTTGAAGTTCTTATTTCATTCTCTTTTGCTGTATCCAGGTATGTTCATGAGCTTGCAGTGATAAAAATGAAATTGTAACATGTTGATTTGGGATTTGACTCCACATTTTACTTAGCTAGATGTTTTATATTGTTCTTCTTCATTTGAATTTGTAACTTCTTTTCAATTTTAATTAAATACTGCTGATACTGATGCTAGTGTATTCAGGATTGTTTAGATGTCAAGTTAGCTTAATTCATCCATGTGTGGTTTAACAGTTTACTATACCTAGTAGTTGTAATTATTTGAAACTTTGCTAAAGGTTATTGAGCATACATTGTACTATGTGTTTGAATTGTTGAGTGTAATGGCATGTGTAGATCTAAGTCAGTCCATGAACGAGTTCAGGAGTCCATCTCTTGTTGATTGATGTTAGCAGCATGTTTAAACAAATTTTATAATAGCTGACTAATGTTCTGTGTTTTTAGTAATTGGGTAATTAATTTCTATGCACAAAAAATGAAATCAGGCCTAACCAAGGCCTGGACACTAAATGTCCTTTGTTTAGGATAACTAGGCCTGGTGTTTGGCCCAGATGAGGAAGCCGGCTTTGAACTAAGCCCCGTGTGAATGATTTCTGCTTTCTTTCACTTTTAGGGCTCAATTTCGGCCCAAGTATCTTCAGCACATTTTTTTTCTTAAATTTTCTGTTAATATAATAAATGTTTTGCAACGTTGAAAGCCTGTCTTTAAAGGTTGGTCCTAGTACTGGCCCAATGGAATCCGCCGGAATAAACCAGGCCGGTCTTGTCCCTTTTGTCCTCACTTTTGGGCTCCACTTCGAGCCCAATGCCTACCAGCCATTGTTTTCCTCTTAAAGACTTTTGTATATAACAAATTGGGCCTGTTGCTAGCCCAATCCTCCCAAAATAATTAACAGCCTAGGGTATTATCCAAAGCGTGATTACAATCAATAGTTTTAGATTGAACTTTGACTTAGTCTAAAACATGGACATCGTAGTTTGCTTTAGGCGCGGTTAATATATTATCGTTGTTGCGTACACGTTTGCGTGAAGTCACTATGATCTTAAAAACAAAATCGGAGTATGCGTTGGCACAACTTCGGCTAAACTTTCTTAATAATAATAAAGCGTTATTGATTGTGGACACGTACGCCTGACATGATTTTGACGCGCCAAACAAACGGGTACACATATGCGTGACCTGTTTTAAGATAATTTCCTAATTAAAAGAGGTGAATGCACATAAGTTATAAAATAAGTAATTAGACAATTTAATCAAGCCAAGTATGATTAAAGTGATCATGTTAAAACCACGGAACCTGAGAATGCCTAACACCTTCTCCCGGGTTAACAGAATTCCTTACCCGGATTTTTGTGTTTCGCGGACTGTAAAACAGAGTCAAACTTCCTCGATTCAGGATTTTAAACCGGTGACTTGGGACACCATAAATTATTCCAAGTGGCGACTCTGAATAAAATAAATAATCTCGTTTCGGTTTTGTCACTTTAATTGAAAAAACTCCCTTATACCCCTTTTCGGGTAGAAAAATGAGGTGTGATAGCTCTGGCGACTTTGCTGGGGAACAGAATCCAGAATCTCTAGTTCAGAATTCAAGAATTCGAGCTTTTAATATGACTTTACTTGGCTTTATTTATTGTTAATATTACTGTATTTGGTGAACCTAATGTGCTAATTGCTGTTTATTTACCATTTCGATATTGTTTGAATTTTATTAAAATGCCTTATTACGCCACCCTTCTGAGTCTTATAAAATATGGTGCACACGTACGCGTGGCCCACTTTCTGTTAGAAGTCATACCAATTAGAACGGGGCTTGGGTCAGCAACAAGGTCGGGTAGACTTTCGTGCTCCCGGTACGTTGTCCCCACCTCGGCTCGAGCTGTCCGCTCGGATAAGCCAGGTCTAGAACACAACCCCAGGTATAAACCTAGAATGACATAACCTCATGCCGGATCCCTAGGGGACTCAACACAGGGGTTGGGTCCGTCTAGGACAAGTGTACCCAAAATAACAGACCATCCTGATGCATCTTACGTGCTATGTGAATATTTATTTGTTTCGGCCTGCATGCTCACCGGCTAGGAAAAGAAAATTAGGGGAAAAACCAAGAGTGATGTAGGAAGGAAATAAAACCTGGTTCTAAAAATCCTGGTATTTGAAAACGCCCCGAAACTCTGCTGAAATTTATTCAAACAAAATAGGGGTTTGAAAAACAAAAAGAGAAGAAAAAGAAAAAAAAGAGTCATTTCAAAATGGGTCATTCATATTTTTTTTAAATTATGTTAAAACTGACCGAACTACGCAGGTCTGATTCTCACCGGATGTAGGATACGTTGGCAACCTACATAGGGTTCGGCCTCTTTTTTTTTTTGCAAATTAACCAAATAAAATGAAGTGTGGTTAGGGCTCTAGTCAAAAGAATAAGCCGACCCAGCTTCGGTTATGTCTTAAGCTGTTCTTGACGAGATAGTCTTAGGATATTTTTCAATTGTCGAATGGCTATTTTTGTAGAGAACGAACAAGTCTGTCAGTGAGGGGTCATTTTTCTAAAGTGTCTTCCCCCGATCTCAAAATTTACTTGGAATTGTGAAGGGGCCACATCTACAAAAACAACCACTTTTGTGTAAAGGGGAAAGGGCCATTTTTCCTTTGATTTTTATTATTTATTCCTTTGGGAGTTAAGAATTGTTTTCGCAAAAAGGGTCCACCAGAGTCAACCCTAACCTTAACCATCCACAGGTACCAAGATGAACACTGTCCAGAACCCGGAACTATTGGTCATAGAACAAGCTCAGTTGCAGTTACGTATGTGGTGGTATGATTTGGATGAAGATGGTCAGGATTGGGTGAAAGAGCAGTTGGGTGCCCTTACGGACATTTTGGAAATCAAACGCGGGAGGATTTAATCAAGGCCTTGGTAACCTTTTGGGATCCTGTGCACAATGTTTTTCGTTTCTCGGATTTTGAGCTCACCCCTACTCTGGAGGAAATAGCTGGATACATTCACTTTGGCCGGGACTTGAGAAAACAATAGCTTATATTCCCGAGGGTTCCCTCTGTGCACAAAGTCTTTGATCTTCTTAATATCAGCAAACAAATGAAGAAGGCTCATGTGAACAAAGGGTGTCGTTCCTTTCAATTGTTGTATTCCAGATTTAGGCATTCAGTCCGGTTCGAAACACACGAAAAGGGATTGAACAACAAACAGGACAAGAGCATTTGGCAAATTCATCGAAGGTTCGCTTTCATAGTGGCGTTCTTGGGAATCATAGTCTTTTCGAATGCAGAGGGGACGATAGATACCCGCATGGCCAGAGTTACACAAATCCTCACTACAAAGAAAGATCACACACTTGCTCCTTTAGTGTTGGCAGACATTTATCGGGCATGGACATTGTGTAGATCCGGGGCTCAATTCTTTGAAGGCTGTAATGTTCTTCTACAAATGTGGTTAATCGAGTGGACTATAGGATGGCTCCCGGTGATGGAAATCATACATATGACGGCTATAAAGGGTTACCTAATGTTGATGGGTTTAAGGAGTGTCCAGCCATACGCACCACAGAGGGTCTTAAGGCAGTTGGGGAGATATCAGGTGGTGCCCGAAGATGAAGATCTAACCACCCAGGTCATTGAGCTACATCCAGAAGCCACATTGCCCAAAGCTTTAGTCCAGCAGGATTGGAATGGTTGCCGAAATCTGAAAAATGGCACCCAGGTACTAGATGTTGCAAAGAGGGAAGTGGATTCAGATTATGCAGTGTGGTTTTAGAGAAAGTATTGTGCAAGTGATGAGCCAAAGCCCGAACCAGAGCCCGAGAGACCCGAAAAGAGACCGCATGGGGAAGGACAGAAGGAGAAAAAGTATCAAGCCGCCATTCACACTCTGGAAGAGAAATTGAGAAATGTTGAGTTCAATAATGATCTACAAATGCAAAAAGTCGAAGGAGAAAGGAGAAGGTTGGTCCAGGAAAATGAAGCCCCCCGAGCTCAAATTCAGAGGATGAAGATCGCCGCTGAAAATCCAGCCAGAAGCAGACAAAATGAGAAACTCATAAACAGTCTTAGACGGAAGGTGTGTGATTACGGGGCTGACTTGGAAAAAGCCAAAGAGGAATTGGCTAAGACTCGAGCAAGGTTGGCACAGAATGCAGAAGGGCGGGCAAAGTCTGTTCAACGGCTAAAGGAAAGATATGACAAAGAGGTCACTGTGCTAAAGAAGAAGCTGACTACCCTAGAAAATGAGATGGCCCAGCAAGCGATGAATTTCAAGTCAGAAAGGGAGCATTGCTATGCACTGATTAGCCAACTGGAGGAAAGCATGCAACAGTTACAGGATCACAACAATGCGGATACCCAAGTGTTGGAAGCTCGGGCATAGCAAATAGGGCGTTTGCTTCAAGTGAAAGGTGTCATCAGAATGAGGGTTAAAGAAATAGCCGACTATGTCGTGATGAAGTGTCACGAATGTGAGGACATGACTAGGTCGATGTTTTTTGCTTCTGTGATGACATTCGTTTGCCAGGTAATGGCCGACTTGGACCCTCTTCAGCAGGATATTGCACATAGGTCCGTGCAAAGATCGGATGATGTTCCACAGGCTCCCAGGGCACCGGTGGAAGCTCTTATGTACTCCTGACTTTCTGTTGGTTTCAAGTCTGTAGTTCATTAGTTGAGTCTGTTAGTTTTTAATGTCTAGTTTGTTTTTCTTATTAAGAGTATGTATGTCAGAATCATTGTAACAGAAAATCCAAAAAGATTTTATTGTAATGAAATATAAACCCCAAAATTTTTCTTTCATTTTACTTCACGCTCATCCCCTAAACTACGTAATGATCTGATTCATGCGACGTCATGATACGTAGGCGATCCCCATAGCATTCGATCATAACCCTAAAATGGAAGAGAGGAAAGAAACTGAGTGAGAAGTGAGAGTGGCAAAACAAGAGAGGAACTAAAATGCAAGAATAAAAAGAGGAGCAACAAGAACCAAGCAAAGAAAGGTAGGAATGAAAAGGAAAGAGAGAAGAAAAAGTGCAAAGTGAAAAGAGTTAGTTAAGGCCGGGATGAAGCATGCAACCGTTCAAATGCATAATAGAAGCGCTTAACTATTTAGGTGCATTGCATCCCAAACGTGCGGTTGCCTAGCTGTTAACTCTTAAACACTAACAAGTTTGCTGTTGTTATTGAGAACAGGAAGGTGATTAGTTTGTTTGGCATTCTGGAAAGTCACCTGTATAACACCAGGTCTAAACACAAGGCGATTATGGCTAGAAAAGAATTGGATGCAAGTGTTATTGACCCGCTAAAAGAGATGCAGGAATCTGAGTCTGGTTTGAAAGAAGAGGTATATAAGTTAAAGCACCAAATGGCCGAAATGTACCAGGTATGGATGAAGGGGAATCCTCCACCGTCATACCCCGCCAACCCTGCTTTCATCCCACCACTAGCTCAATCCCAAGAGCCCACCATTGTTGATCTGTCCCCACAACATGCATCGAGCTTCACCCCTTACCATCACTATCCGGACACCTCTTCCCAAGCCATCCAAGCTCCACCAGCCAAAGCAACCACCCACTCTACTCCACCGGCTGCCCCTATCTTCGTAACACCCCCACCAGCCACCCTCCATCGATCTTCCAGTGAGCCGGCATTCCAAGCCCAAGATAACCAATACTATGCCCCAGAGCCTACCTTCAAAGTCCCAGATCATTACACTTACACTCCTCACTTTGAACTTCCTGCCGAAACTGAGAAGCCACCCAAAAACACAGAGCAAGAGGAGATATCTATGAAGGTAAAGAGTTTGGAGCAGTCACTGAGAAATATGTAAGGGTTGGGTGGCCAGGTGAGTGTGGCATATAAAGATTTGTGTCTGTTTCCTGATGTCCAGCTACCTGTCGGATTCAAAATGCCCAAGTTTGACTTGTACGACGGGCATGGAGACCCCATGGCCCACTTAAGAGGATTTTGCAGCAAAATGAGGGGTGTTGGCGGGAAGGATGAACTGTTAATGGCATATTTTAGTCAAAGTTTGAGTTGCAGCATTGGAGTGGTACAATCGCCAGGACAACAGCAGATGGTACACCTAGGATGACTTGGCTCAGGTTTTCGCTCGGCATTTCTAGTACAACGTAGAGATTGTCCCAGATCGCCTATCCTTGACTAAGATAGAGAAAAAGCCCAGTGAAAGTTTCAGGGA
This sequence comes from Nicotiana attenuata, assembly GCF_001879085.1. Classification (NCBI taxonomy): domain Eukaryota; kingdom Viridiplantae; phylum Streptophyta; class Magnoliopsida; order Solanales; family Solanaceae; genus Nicotiana; species Nicotiana attenuata. The sequence goes on along the minus strand of NC_032000.1, from coordinate 45,218,365 downwards.
GTATGGTTTCCGTTGGAGAGAACAGGCAGCACGAGTCAACCCTCCAATGGAGGAAGCTGAAATGGTGGAGTATTTTCTTCAGGCCTTGGAGCCTACTTATTATGGTCATCTGATCTCGGCCATAGGTAAGTCTTTCAACGAAGTGGTGAAAATGGGAGGAATGGTAGAGGAAGGACTCAAATCCAACAAGATCATGAGTTACTCTGCCATCAAAGCAACTACACAAGCAATCTAGAATGGTATCGGGGGTGTGTTAGGGAAGAAGAAGAAAGAAGATGTTGCTATGGTCGCCTCAGGATCGTGGCATGGCCCAAGGGGTTCACCACACCATTATACCCAGCCTCGACCCCAACCTCAAACCTACACCCAAACCCCATATAATCCATACCAACACTACTACCCACCACAAAACCCTCAATATTCCGTTAGATCACCCCAATATCACGTCCATCATGCACAATCATATGCTCAACCCCCTCCTTACCCGCAATGGCGCGCACCAACTCCACAAAATCCTTACCCCCCTCCATAAACATACCGAAACCCTACTGGTCCAAGCTTCCGACCCAGGCCAGAGTATAGAAATGAAAGGCTGCAGAGGAAGAAAACCTTCATGCCGCTTGGGGAGTCTTATACCAGCTTGTTTCAGAGGTTGAGGCAGTTGGATGTTCTGAGGAAAATTGAGTCAAAATTACCAAACCCCCCTCCAAAGAACTTGGATTTAAACCCTCAGATGTGCATATTATTCTGATGCTCCAGGGCACGGCACAGAAAAATGTTGGCATTTGAAGATCGCCATCTAGGAGCTCATCGATACAAACCAAATTGTGGTCCAGAGTCCGGAAACTCCGAACATCAATCAAAATCCCTTGCCAGCCCATGCTGAAACACACATGATTGAGATAGTGTATAAAGATGGGGAGCCCGAGAAACCTTCAAAGTCTATCATGATGATCCGTGCCAGTGAAAGTAGTTCAGTCAAAACTCCAGTTGTTACAAATGAAACATCTCCAATAGTTGACGGGCTGACAGACAAGTTGAGCCCATCCAGTGTTAAGCCGCCTGCATAGGTTGTGAAAGGGCCCCCAAATGATATGGAAGCAAAGCAAGGAAAGCCAAAGGTAGGGGTGTCGGGGGCAGCAGGTAAGCCTGTCATAATCGTAGAGGGGGGCCGCACTGACTCCATTATTATTAAGCCTGTGACTTAGCTGCCGATAAGTAACACCAAGGCTGTTCCATGGAATTACAAGCAAGTGATAGTAACCTATAAAGGGAAAGAAGTNAGGCGCCCACCTGGAGAACAAGGGAATTCATTTCAAGTTTCAGCAGCAGGCGCCCACCTAGAGAACAAGGGAAATCATTTCAAGTTTCGGCAGCAGGCGCCCACCTAGAGAACAAGGGAATTCATTTCAAGTTTCGGCAGCAGGCACACACCTGGAAAACAAGGGAATTCACTTCAAGTTTCGACAGCAGGCGCCCACCTGGAGAACAAGGGTATTCATTTCAAGTTCAAGCATCAGGCACCGACCTGGAGAACAAGGGAACTCATTTCAAGTTTCGGCGGCAGGCGCCCACTTGGAGATTTCAAGTTTCTGCAGCAAGCGCCCACCTGGAGAACAAGGGAATTCATTTCAAGTTTTGGCAGCAGGCGCCCACCTGGAGAACAAGGGAATTCATTTCAAGTTTCAGCAGCAGGCGCCCACCTGGAGAACAAGGGAATTCATTTCAAGTTCCGGCGGCAGGCGCCCACCTGGAGAAGAAGGGAATTCATTTCAAGTTTCAACATCAGGCGCCCACCTGGAGAACAAGGGAATTCATTCCAAGTTCAAGCATCAGGCGCCCACCTGGAGAACAAGGGAATTGGTTTCAACTTTAAGGCGCCCGCTTGGGGAAACGAGGGAACACATTTCAGAGTTAATTCCAAGACAACAGCAGGAACCCGCCTAAAGAATGGGGTCAATGCAAGTTAGAAGTAACAAAAGCTCGCCTCGAGAACGCGAATCAACAGTTCAAGATGCGCGGCAGAACTACAGAAGTTCCAAGAGCAAGATTGAAGACACAAAGATAGGAATTTTGTAACTCATAGATCATAGATTAGTCTAGCTTCTTTTCATTTTTGTTTCGGTGTAATAAGGAGTTCAGCAAGCAGTAGCAGCAGTGAAATCACAGCTTCTCGGTAGTCCTAGCTACCAAAACTTCTCGAACTACACTGACCTGATTCCTTTATAGCCAAGGATATGTAGGCAACCTCGGAAGCAAGGTTCGGCCAGACTTTTCAAAAATGCTTCCTACGGAGTATCCACACGGGCAAAAATCGCTCGTATTTGCCCACTTTATCTTTGCCCGAAAATTGTGCGTGTTTTCGAGCAAAGAAGGGGAGATGTGAGCACGTGATTTTTGCCCGACCCAAATACTCCTACAGAATCTCACAATAGATTTTTGTAGGTCATTTTAATTTTATAGAATTTTTAGGAATATTTGTTCAAGTGTTTGCATTTTTTGCATGCATTAAAGCATAGAAAATACCCCAAAAATATCGAAATTCCATGCATCTCATATTAGGTTGTGTGTTCACATTTTATGATTAATTTGGTTAATTAATTGTTATTAAAATGAAAATCACAAAAAATATCATTCATTTTTACATTTTAGCCTTTAATGTTAAATTAGTAGGGTTTGTTTTTTTCCTCTTTAATTTAGGATTAGCAAATTTTGTAAATATTATAATTAGATAATTAGTTTAATTTTGCAAAATAGATTAATTTAGGATTTAATTTAGGATTTTTATTAATTAAAGAAAAAAGAAAAAAAAGAAAAGAGAAAAGAAGTTGGAAAAAGGTTTAAATTGGTCTTGAAATTGGGCCAAATCTGTACCCAAATACCGTCGAAACCCAAGCCCAAAACCCCCCAAAACCCGGTCCAGTACCCCAGCTCCAAAAACGACCCCGTTTCGCACCCTTTCATCACAGCCGTTGGATTTATTTGATCCAACCGCTCGGAACTGATTACCCCCTCCCCTTAAAACTGTCCTAACCAGACCCCCAAACCTAGAGACGGACCTCACTTCCCCCCTATCTCTCATCTCTATCATCTCACAAGACCCCACCGTCGGCCGCCGACTGAAAATCGCCCCACGGCGGCGGCGATGCTCCAAACCACCCCAAACTTATACCAGATGATCTTCAGCCTCCCCTCTACACTATCCCACTACTAATTTCCCAAAAATCACCACCCAAATACGCCAATTTCAGATCTGAAATGTAAACCTAAAAACCCTAAATCACCCAAACGTCCCCAAACTCACACCATATGACCCTCGAACTTCCCTCACCACTGTCCTACTTTTGATTTCCCAAAAATCCCTGCCGAATTCTTCTAATCTTAAATCTAAGATCCACAAAACCCTAACCTCTCCCCTTTATGATTTTTCTGGTCAGCTTCTGGTGTGTTTGAACCCAAAACATCCATTAATCGACTGTTCTTGTTGAGAACAGTCGATTAATGGTAGTTCAAGTTCATTTTACCTCGTTGAAGCTTGGTCAAATTCATAGCTGGTCCAGTGTTAAAACGAGCTTAGGTATTCTNTTCATTTTCTGTTATTTTATCTTTTGTTGTTCTTCTTCATTGTTTCTTCTAGCCGCATGCTTTAGGTATTCTTTGCTTTTGTTTAAGTTGTTTCTGTTAATTAAAGCATGTTGGAATTTCATTATTTGAAGTTATTTTCAATTGCATGAATTTAGTTAATTAGGGCTCACTTTTAGGTTTGAAAACATAAACAATTCTTTTCGTGTTTCTATCTTATGCCTATGATTCAGTGCTTGTTTTGGGTTAATGATCACGCCCAACTATGTCTTCTAAAAGACAAAGTGGTTGTTGCAAATATAATCCGGTTTTAAGTCGGGAGTCGAATCCTCAAGGAACTAACCTATCTATTACAACTCTTTAGCAATGCTATTATCAAGTCAACCAATTTCCCGATGCTAGATTTTTATCAATCAATCTTGGGTTTTGTTTAACTACTTCAAATGATATTAAAAATAACAATATGCTAAACTGAAGATACTCCAATGGTAAAAAGGTCTAGGGCAGTGATTTCCCCAATTGCTAGTTTAGGTCTTGACTCCTTCGCTATAATCTCGCCGTAATACTCTATGAGGATTAAGAGTTATGGGTTATCGTAATTATCTCTCGATCAACTAGGCTAATTTACTAGAGCATTCTCTCGAACTATTCTAGCTGACAATATGTGCAGCTCTAAATTATCCCACCAAAGTTTTGTTATCTCTAAACCCACTTTTAAGTTCAAGTAATGAATCTCTTCAATTACCCAAAAGTGGTGTTGTTCAACAGCAGTCTAACCTAATATTCTTTCTCAAGAAATATAAGGCAATTAGACACGATTAATCAAGGTCCCATTCAATTAATCACCATACAAAACGTAGTTGAACAATAATATAATAATTCCGGCTCGATTATAACAAGTTGAGTGAAAACTTCAACCAACAATTGGTTCCATCAACCCTAGATCAATTTTTTAGCTACTCATAACAAAACAAGACAAAACTACAAAGTTGTTCATAATGTGTAATTGCAAGAACTAAAAGGAGATAGAAAAACTCTAATGTTTAGTTGATCTTCTCACACTTGTTCTTGCCTCCAAAGTAGTCTAAAAACAAGCTTAATAATATCTTGGGCAAGCTTCTAGAGTTTATAAGGCTTTGGAATAAGTTTTCCCCGAGTTACACTTTGGTCCCCAAATTTTCTGGCAACTGAACAGTTCACAACCGCGGTGAAGGCTAAACATTCTGCCTCGCGTTAGTTGTCTGCCGCGGTCGTGGTGGATTTCACCTCAGTCCATTTTTGCTTCTTTATGCTCGGGTGCTTCTTGATTGGACGTTTTCTTCATATTATTGACTCCAAAACACTTTGTGGTGCTTCCTAACTTAGATTATTTCCTGCGAAGCAAAAGAACACCAATTAGAGCATTTTGTTATCAATTCGCCTATAAAACAACAATAAAGCATGGTAATATTAAGGTGTAAATATCATCTATATAGCCTAATATCAATACCCCCACACTTAAATCATTGCTAGTCCTCGAGCAATCCACCACACTCTTTCAAAGTTCCTTCCCTAAGCTTTTCCCTTAACGCATCACACCTTGAACAATTTACCAAAGTTGCACCTAGTAGTGAACAACCTTTGCCTCAGAAGTCGAATCTCTCGTACCATGCCATATTCACACTTACTCAAACTACTCTATACAGAAGTCAAGACTTACCTTTCCTTCGTGAATCACATGCCCTCACATCACACAAGAGAGTAGTTCCACAATTAATATGATTAAGAACAATTAGGAACTCAGATGGACAAAATTCGCTCACTCTCCAAAAGAACATTCACATGCCACAAAGATGCACCATAGGCTTGCCCGTAGTGTAATACTCTACTAATCGAACCTATCCAATCTAAGATCAATTAGGACTTCACTTGGTTGTAATGCAGGCTAAGGGATGGGTAGAATATATTTGGATATAGTGACTAACCTCCCTAAGCACTTTTAATACAAAACAAATTAACATTCCATATCATTCTTATGTCAACCAGACATTCCACCACAATTTATTTATAACATCCCATTGCTTTAGGTGCATTTGTATCAAGCTACCACTTATCAACTACTATATTTATTCACAATTTTTTTTTCGTGGCGCTTCTTCTTTTATTCTTCAAAGCTGCACCTTTCCTCTATTTCATTGGCTCCACTCAAAACCAAACCACCACCCCACACTTTAACTTTTGCATATGTCAAGGCTATTCAAGTGCTCATGGGAGGTAAAAGGGGTTCAAACAGAAGGCTATTCAAACAATTAGGTAAGGTTCGCAATGTGGTTGCCAAAGGAACAGGCTTATAGGCTCAACGGGGTTAACTACGATGTATTACATTCAGGTGGGTTTACGTTATATATCTGGCTTACAAAGAAATGCCTATATCACTTCTAAGACTGAATGAAGCTACTATTTCGCTTTGCAAACACACAGGGCAAGTTCTAGGCATCAAATGTAAAGCATAGAATACAGCATAGCTCACACACACATGGCATATGACTCACTCTAGATTGATTTATCAAGACATTCTCTTTTGAGTGTTCAAGTCAGTTACAAACATACAACTTTAAGGCACTTTAGCATGAGTCAACCATTGAGACTAGGCGTTACACTCTAGTGTCGATTGTGTTCAGGTGTATTAACACCAAGGGATTCTCTTTCTATTTCAGCACGTAGCCCATCAATGCTAACTAAAACTAAAAACAAAATAAACAAAAACTACCTACACCCGGTTCAAGATAAAACCTTGGAAAAGAACCGTGGCCCAAAGAAAAACCAAGGGAGAGTTACTACACTACCTAAAAATAAAGAATAAAAAATATTTTTGGTATTTTCTCTAGACTAACTTCCCTCAAGAAAATTGTCTAAAGGATCCGTCATCAGGAAGAGTCTATATATTCCCTTTTTTTTTGAATTTTTACATCGACTTAGTCCCTCAAGAACCCCGTCGAAAGAGATCCGTCTTCGGGACAAGTCAACTTTCCTATTTTAAGCTTACCTACTTTAACTATCAATCAAACCACAAAACAAAACAATTAAGAATTACATGTACATACATACATTGAAGTAGCCCCCACTCCACACTTAAAAGGTAGCCATGCCCTCATGGCATAAAAACTTAAGGAACAGTGAGGTAAAAGAACTTCCCTATAGGATCACTCCTGATCGGAGACAGTGTCTGGGTTCACATTGCAAGCACGACCCAGAGCTCTCAGCCAGCCTAAGATTTTCTTCTCCGACTTGGTCTGATGAGTGGCCAGAGTGTCAACTCTGGTGCCTAGGTCAGTGACCGAAGTGCGGAGACCAGCCATTTCCTGCTCTAGGGCTGTCAGGCGGGTGCTTCGGCGGGGCTGTGACGGGCCTGCCTCCTCAACTCGCGTAGGTGGTGGGACAGCAGCTTCCTCAGCATCATCATCAGATTCATCATCATCCTCAACTATCACCACCGGCTATCTCCCTACTGTTATCTTGCTAGCCCGGAAAGGGGCTTTCAACGGCAATTTCCCATAAACCCTGAGGTTTTCAGGGATTCTAGCAGCACGGCACAACTTGGTGACCAGAGAAGGGAAGTAAAAACCTTTGAGTAACTCAGGTGAGTGGATGAACATTTCATCATGAATGAGTTGGGCAACATCAAAATCCTCGTGGGTCATGAAACAGTAGATAGTTGCTACTCGTGGTTGGTTGACATCAGTAATATTGTTGGAGGGCAACAGCCGACTATTGATGATTGTGAGCCAACACTTAGCCTCCCAATTGAGAGACTGGGAGTTAAGTGTGATCCCGAGCTTTATCCATATGTATTCTCTGTCTGTCACACATATTGTCTCAAGAAGAGTTGCCCACAAGGCACTTGATCGGCGGTAAGTACGATAATTATCGGCTTCCCCCATGAACACTAGCAGCTGGTACACCCTGCGTATGGCCTCGAGGGATGCATTTACCCAGGTATTGCGTACTGTGACAACCCCATTCTCATGTTCCGGGCAGTTAGCATAGAATTCCCTTACTACCTGTACATTCGCCTCCTCCGGTTCCTCAAAGAAGATGTCCAGCTGACACATCCTCATCTCAGCAAAGATATTCGGGCACTCCACTTCTAAGGCTTCCCGGTCAATATGCACCTCATGTAACAATTTCTTCGATGCCTTTGCATTGTACCTGTCCTCCGCCGGTTTGGAGACAAACCTAGTGCGGTCAAACTGTGCTGCACTAGCTTGACCCCTAGCTCTTGAGGAGTTGCCCGGTCCACTAGCGGAAGACCCTGTTGTGCGTCTCTTTCTAGATGGTTGCATTTTACCTGTCAAACATAGAAACGCGTATCAGTGAGGGTGTGAGATGTGTGAACTATGGGTGGTTACTCAGACTTCACCACAACCATGGTCACATTAGCCCTTATAACTCCATTGGGGCAATTCCCCAAACACCTTGTGAGCAAGACAATTCTTCACACCTATAGCCCATATGGATACATCAATGCTTCCCCCAAATCACAAGTTGTACTACACCAATACACCACACAACAATTAGTTCAACACCCACAAATATACACCTCTCCACCACATTATACACATAACCCCTTCACAAGTGACTACAAAAACGAAATTCAAAAGAAAAAAATAACAAAAAGCTACTAACATTACTACACAATTAAAAACATGAACTAACATACAACTAAAATAAAATACAAAAGAAAAGGTAGGGGGATGGGGAGTGTCATACCTTGATGGGGAAGAGAGTGAGAGGAATAGAGATGGAGGATGTGAGAGAAGTGAAGAAGAAGAAGAAGAAGAAGAAGAAGAAGAAGAAGAAGAAGAAGAAGAAGAAGAAGAAGAAGAAGAAGAAAAGATGAGGGATTTGAGAGGTTAGGGTTTAGAGAGAGGGAGGAATTGGGGGAGTGATGGGGGTGGGCGGATGTTTTGTGAAATAAAAGGGGGGGTGGGATTTGTGAAAAGAAAATAAAAAAAATTAATTAGAAATACTTACCTGGGCGACGATTTTTAACGCCTCACCGCGGTCGAGCCGCGGTCCCAGCGCTCGCGGTGGGTTAACCAAGCGAGGCAGAATACCTCTGTCTCACCGCGGTCAAGCCGCGATCCCACCGCGGTCGCGGCGGGTTGGACAATTTTGAGGCAGAATACATGCCTCTCACCGCGGTCGCGCCGCGGTCGCGCCGCGGTCGCGCCGCGGTCGTGGTGCGATTGCCATTTTTTTTTTTAGATCATGGTTACATACAAGACTGAAACAACAATAATCGTGGGTTGCCTCCCACGCATCGCCTGATTTAACGTCGCGGCACGACGCAGGCTCGGAGCACCACTCCTCATTCATGTACTAGGGCTCTTCCAACATTATTATCTCTCTATCCCCTTTCTCATTTGCCATTCCAAGGTAGTGTTTCAACCTTTGACCATTCACTGTGAACTTATTCGTCCCATCCTCTGATTCAATCTCAACAGCTCCACTTGGGAACATTTGCACCACTCTGAAGGGTCCTGACCATCGGGACTTCANGGAGGTGTAGCTCTTTTTTCTAACTCAGGGGACTCGAACTGAGGTTCCCTTTTCCAGAATCCTTGGCCTTCAAGTGCCATGACCCACTCAGCCAACCCTTCACCATCCATCTCCTCTAAATTTGTTAGGCAAGCCTCCAATTGATCTTTAGTAGTCAGGGTCGCATCATCTTCGTGAAGGATCACATCCACTGCCTCCACTAGGGAGCAATTAGCGTAATCACTAGGTCTCCTCATGGATTGCTGAACGTTGAATATGACTTCTTCATCGTTCAGCCTCATTTTTAATTCCCCAGTTTCACAATCGATCAGTGCTCTCCCAGTGGCTAAGAATGGCCTCCCTAAAATGATAGGTATCTCCTCATCTACCTGAAAATCCAGAATGACAAAATCTGCAGGGGACACAAACTTCCCCACTTGTACCAACACATCATCAAGAATCCCAGTTGGCCTTTTAACTGTGCGGTCAGCCAGTTGCAACAGCATCGAAGTCGGTCTAGCTGCCAATGCCCAGTTCGGTGTATATAGCTAGAGGCATCAAATTTATGCTGGCTCCTAAGTCACATAATGCCTTTGCAAATGCATAACTCCCAATAGTGCATGGAATAGTAAAGCTACCTGGGTCAGACATCTTTTGAGCCATGGGTCTTGTCACTACCGCAGTGCATGTCTGAGTCAGAGTTACTGTGGATAGGTCCTGAAAATCAAACTTTCGTGACATTAGGTCCTTCATCATCTTCCCATAGCCTGGCATCTCTCTCAAGGCATCCATCGGAGGAATATTCAACTGAATTTGACGCAGCATGTCCATAAATTTCTTGTATTGATCTTCCTTCTTTTGTTTTACCAGTCTCTGAGGGAAGGGTGCAGGTATCACCCTTTGTGCACTCTTTGCTGGCTTCTTTGCGTTGGGGTTTTGTGGCACAAGAGGTACCACCTGTTCTGCAACTTGTTCACTCTCGTTAGCTTTACCCTTATCGTCTTGAACCTGTTCAACCACCACTTCAGTGAGTTCTGCTGGTTCATCTACCTCTAATGGAACTGGAGTGGCTGGCGTAGTCTCTTTGCTGGCTTGTGCAATCTCCTGCTCTCTGTCTAAATCTCTCCCAATCCGGAGACTTACTGCCATCAACTGATTCGGGTTTTGCTCCTTGGGGTTAATGTTCGTGTCCGCTGGCAATGTTCCCTGGGGGCGGTTGTTTAAGGCCATAGACAGCTGCCCCAACTGAGTTTCAATGTTCTTTATTGCTGAGTCATGCACTACCAACTTTTCCTGCATCTTACCATTTGTTCCAATGAGTTGTTGAAGCATACCCTTGATCTCCACCATGTTGTTATCTTGTTGCTGAAGAGGTGGCTGATATGTCAACTGTTGCTGATTTTGCTGTGGATAGCCCTGTTATCTCTGATATGGTACTGGCACCATTTGGCCTTGGGGTTGCATACCTCCTGGCTGTGGCTTGTTTGGTCTGTATTGCTGATTTGGTGCCGGTCTTCACTGTTGTCCTCCTTGTCTCTGACCCCCAAAGTTGTTGACATAATTCATATCTTCTCTTACCCCTTGATTGTCACCTTCTCCACTCCATGAACACACATAAGACTGATTAACACAGGGTGTACACAGTCCTCCATTTGTTGTCTCAACAATATACACCTGCTTTGTACCCATCTCATCAATCTTCTTTGTCAATATACTCATCTGAGTCATGAGTGTGGCTATGTTTTCTGCATGCGAATTATTTGGGTCAAGAGGAACTGAATGCACTATGGGTGCCAGTGTTGTACCTCTATTCATCCACCCCGAATTCTGGGACATCTTGTCAAGAAGGACTTTGCACTCGATGAATGTCTTACTCAAAAATGCACCTCCAGCTGAAGCATCCACATTGGCTTTTAGATTATTAGCTAACCCCATGTAGAACCTCTGGCCGAGCATCTGGTCTAGAATACCATGGTGAGGACACTTCACTAGCATCCCTTTGAACCTTTCCCAAGTTTCCTGCAAGGTCTCAGTCGGTTGCTGCTTGTACTGCAATATCTCATCAATCTGCCTTGCAGTCTTATTGGGCGGGTAGAACTTATTCAGGAACTGCTTGACTAATTCCTCCCAGGTGACAATGGAATTTATAGGGAGCGAATTCAACCAAGTCTGAGCTTCCCCAGTCACAGAGAATGGGAACAGTAATAGCTTGATAGCTTCCGGGGTCACATTAGGCTGCCTTTGAGTCACACAAATCGACAGAAAATTTTTCAAGTGCTGCTGAGGGTCTTCAATGTGTGACCCGGAGAACAATCCCTTATTCTGCAGAAGATGCAGCATGTTGTTGGTGATCTGGAATGTCTCCGCTTGAATTGGGGGCACAGCTATGGCAGTAGCCAGGTTGTCAGCTATTGGCTATGCCCAATCATAAAGTGCGGCTTCTGGCGCAAGAGGTGCCACTACTCTGACGTTTGGGGCAGCTGGCTCATCCCCGATGTTTCCGTTGACGTTCTCTACGTCACCCATGTCAATTTCAAGCTGGTGTGGTTGTTGTGATTGTTGGATCCTCTTGTTAGCATGGTTCAATGCCCTGAATGTTTTCTCGGGGTCTGAGAGTCCTTCAAGCAGTTCTCCAGTCCTCGAAGAATTTCTAAGCATACACCTGAATTCCACAAGAGTTCAAACGTGAGAATTTCAATGAAAATATTGTTTAACACCTTCGAAAATTTATCTAAACTAATAATTCTAACACTACTTCTAAGTTGCAATAAATAACACTGTTAATTCCCCGGCAACGGCGCCAAAATTTGATCACACCCAACTATGTCTTCTAAAAGACAAAGCGGTCGTTGCAAATATAATCCAGTTTAGTCCAGAGTCGAATCCTCAGGGAACTAACCTATCTATTACAACTCTTTAGCAATGCTATTATCAACTCAACCAATTTCCCGATGCAAGATTTTTATCAATCAATCTTGGGTTTTGTTTAACTACTTCAAATGATATTAAAAATAACAATATGCTAAACTAAAGATAATCCAATGGTAAAAAGGTCTAGGGCAGTGATTTCCCCAATTGCTAGTTTAGGTCTTGACTCCTTCGCTATAATCTCGCCGTAATACTCTATGAGGATTATGAGTTATGGGTTATCGTAATTATCTCTCGATCAACGATAATTTACTAGAGCATTCTCTCGAACTACTCTAGCTGACAATATGTACAGCTCTAAATTATCCCACCAAAGTTTCATTATCTCTAAACCCATTTTAAGTTCAAGAATGAATCTCTTCAATTAACCAAAAGTGGTGTTGTTCAACAGCAGTCTAACCTAATATTCTTTCTCAAGCAATATAAGGCAATTACACACGATTAATCAAGGGCCCATTCAATTAATCACCATACAAAACGTAGTTGAACAATCATATAATAATTCCAGCTCGATTTTAACAAGTTGAGTCAAAACTTCAACCAACAATTGATTCCATCAACCATAGATCAATTGTTTAGCTACTCATAACAAAACAAGACAAAACTACAAAGTTGTTCATATTGTGTAATTGCAAGAATTAAAAGGAGATAGAAAAACTCTAATATTTGGTTAATATTCTCACACTTGTTCTTGCCTCCAAAGTAGTCTAAAAACAAGCTTAATAATATCTTGGGCGAGCTTCTAGAGTTTATAAGGCTTTGGAATAAGTTTTCCCCGAGTTACACTTTGGTCCCCAAATTTTCTGGCAACTAAACAGTTCACCGCGGTCGCGGTGGATTTCACCTCTGTCCATTTTTGCTTCTTTATGCTCGGGTGCTTCTTGATTGGACATTTTCTTCACATTATTGACTCCAAAACACTCTGTGGTGCTTCCTAACTTAGATTATTCCCTGCGAAGCAAAAGAACACCAATTAGAGTAATTTGTTATCAATTTGCCTATAAAACAACAAAAGCATGGTAATATTAAGGTGTAAATATCATCTATATAGCCTAATATCAGTTAATTACAATAGCTTTACTCGAGACGTTTAGTCTGTTTTGCTTAGCTGTCAAAAATTGGTTGTTTAAGTGTTTAATTTTCAAACTGAGTAAGTTAATTTCTAAGTTGTCTCTGCAGTTTCATTTTAATTCTGTTTTGATTTGCTTAGGGTTAATCAGATAAACACTTTTAGGTCAATCTTAGGGCTTAAATTGCATCGTTTCAATTTTATTTGTCATTGGATTTGGACTCTGACTCCTTTTTGGGCCTGGTCTCTGTTTGCCACAGTTTTTTAAGTCATTAAGAATTTGTAGGGGTTAAATGAACAAAAGAAAACTTAAGGGGTCATGTGAAGGGTGGGTAAGTATGAAATAGGATAAAACCATGTGGGAAGGTTCTAGAATAGGGGCAGATGGCCTCATTTGGTTAGCACGAAATGCTGAAACCAATGAGGGACAGCCAGCTGTCCAAGTTTGTTAAAAGATGCTTTTGTGGCTGAAGGGAATAATTCCCTGATTTCTGTTTCAGCACATGGTATTTTAGATGCTTATAAATATAGAGCCTTCCTTCACTGATCAATCAAAGATTTTCGAACCCAAAAAGATCAAAAAGTTCTGCACTGTTCCATTGAGAGCTGATTTTTATTTTCTTCTGATTTTCTTTAGCAAGACTTTAGAAAAAAAAAAGAAAAAAAACATTCTCTGGATTTCTGGTTTTCTGGGCTTGAGTATGGATTAAATTGAAGTTGCTGCTGCTGTTAACTAACTGCTGATCCTTACTCATTTCTAGCTTGAAGTTCTTATTTCATTCTCTTTTGTTGTATCCAGGTATGTTCACGAGCTTGCAGTGATAAAAACGGAATTGTAACATGTTGATTTGGGATTTGACTTCAGATTTTACTTAGCTAGATGTTTCTATTGTTCTTCTTCATTGAATTTGTAACTTCTTTTCAGTTTTAATTAAATAATGTTGATACTGATGCTAGTGTATTCAAGATTGTTTAGATGTCAAGTTAGTTTAATTCATCCATGTGTGGTTTAAGAGTTTACTATACCTAGTAGTTGTAATTTTTTAGGACTTTGCTAAAGGTTATTGAACATACATTGTACTATGTGTTTGAATTGTTGAGTGTAATGGCATGTGTAGATCTAAGTCAGTCCATGAACGAGTTTAGGAGTCGATCTCTTGTTGATTGATATTAATAGCATGTTTAAACAAATTAATTTATAATAGCTGACTAATTTTCTGCATTTTTAGTAATTGGATAATTAATTTCTATGCACAAAAAATGAACTCAGGCCTAATCAAGGCATGGACACTAAATGTCCTTTGTTTAGGATAACTGGGCCTGGTGTTTGGCCCAGATGAGGCAGCCGGCTTTGAACTAAGCCCCATGTGAATGTTTCTGCTTTCTTTCACTTTTTGGGCTCAATTTCGGCCTAAGTATCTTCAGCACTTTTTTTTCTTAAATTTTCTGTTAATATAATAAATGTTTTGCAACGTTGAAAGCCTGTCTTTAAAGGTTGGGCCTAGTACTGGCCCAGTGGAATCCTCCGGAATAAACCAGGCCGGTCTTGTCCCTTTTGTCCTCACTTTTGGGCTCCACTTCGAGCCCAATGCCTACCAGCCATTGTTTTCCTCTTAAAGGCTTTTGTATATAACAAATTGGGCATGTTGTTGGCCTAATCCTCCCAAAATAATTAACAGCCTAGGGTATTATCCAAAGCATGCTTACAATCAGTAGTTTTAAATTGAACTTCGACTTAGTTTAAAACATGGACATCGTAGTTTGTTTTAGGCGCGATTTAATATATTATCGTTGTTACGTACACGTTCGCGTGCGTCACTACGATCTTAAAAACAAAATCGGAGTATGCGTTCGCGCAACTTCGACTAAACTTTCTTAATAATAATAGAGCGTTATTTATTGTGGACACGTACGCGTGACATGATTTTGACGCGCCAAACGAACGGGTACACGTACGCGTGACTTGTTTTAAGATAATTTCCTAATTAAAAGAGGTGAATGCACATAAGTTCTAAAATAAGTAATTAGACAATTTAATCAAGCCAAGTATGATTAAAGCGACCGTGCTAAAACCACGGAACCCGGGAATGCCTAACACCTTCTCCCGGATTAACAGAATTCCTTACCCGGATTTCTGTGTTTCGCTGGATTGTAAAACAGAGTCATACTTCCTCGATTCGGGATTTTAAACCGGTGACTTGGGACACCATAAATTATCCCAAGTGGCGACTCTGAATAAATATAAATAATCCCGCTTCGGTTTTGCCACTTTAATTGAAAAAACTCCCTTATACCCTTTTTCGGGTAGAAAAAGGAGGTGTGACACATGTTATGTTATAATATATGTTCTTTATAACAACATTTCGCTATAACATCTAAAAATATTCAGAACAAACGAGGTTGTTATAGAGAAGTTTGAGCTAAAATTTCACGGTATAGCCAGTTTTTGGACTGGTCAATCAAAAATAGCCAGCGTTTACCAAGTCAATGAAAAATAGCCACCGTTTTGCTGCAATAAAGACCGGTCCAGCATAATATACTAGAATTCGGTGCATTTGTGTATGAACTCCAGCATATTATGCTGGACTGGTATACTTTGCTGGCTCCAGTATAATATACTGGAGACTGGAGCACTGGTGCTCCAAACTCCAGTATATTATACTGGACCATTATACTTGCTGGAACTCCAGTATATTATGCTGGAGTTCTAGTGTATTTATGCTGGAACTCCATCATATTATGCTGGAGTTCCAGCATACTATCCTGGAACTCCAGTATAATATGCTGGAGTTCAAGTATACTTATGCTGGAACTCCACCATAATATACTGGAGTATTTTCCGGGTTTTGAACAGTATTTTCGCTCAGATTTATCTTTACATAAAAAGTGGCTAAATTTCGATACTTTTGAAATTTGGTTATTTTTGAACGACCAGTTATAAATCTGGCTATTTTTAAAAATCACCCGAAGTTTGACTGTATTTAATCCAACTTTCCTTCCACGTGCCATATTTGATATTTTATAAGATAATCTCTAATAATTACAGTAATAATCTTGGTCAGAACAAAATTTATGCGCATTTTGGATAATTGACATTTCTGGTATACTAAACAATAATTTTCTATTAATATATACTAGATAAATATTTTTAACATAATCTAATATCATAGTAAACTCTTCAAAGAAAAAACTTACTATAATTAATATAAAGGAGGATGATTTAAGGCTTTCTATGAGTCTAAAAATAATGCCAATTAATGGCACTTAAGAGGAAAAATCCCCTTATTGCCCCTGAACCGGGTTAGACCCGATACCCATCCCTTAAGTGAAACCCGGTCATAACTCTCTTGTATTTTTTTGAAATTTCCCCGTTAAATTTAGTACTCAATAATTTATGAATAAATCAGGTTTTTGCTAATCCAGCTCAAATTTTGGAAATTTCAGGATATTCTGGGGACCTTTTGGATTTTGATATCGTAATTCCTAGGAATCGGTATTTATTTTTATTTTCTTTTTCTATTTGAGTTTCAGTTTTTGATACTTTTTGTTTAATCATGTAAATTTGGAATGACAGTAAATGCTTACGAAATTATATTCATTTGCCTGTGTATGTCGTAAAATTTGTGCAACTATATATCTGTTATGAAGCAGCAGAAAGAAATTTGAATTATCAAACAAGATTTATAATCAGTTTCGTCAATCTTTAGGTATTGTTTTTTTATTTGAAAATAGGAAATGGGGTGCAGGGAATTTTTATCATTCATAGTTTTTTTTTTGTGTGTGTTTTTTCCTTCAGATGTTGCTGCTACTATTTATGAAATGAGTGTCACAAAGAGCATAGCCGTTAGTCTACGATAGTTTTTTAGGCAGGCCGTGTTTAGTTTTATTCTTTTTCTGTGAATCTTTTATTGTTAATATCTGACCTTGTGATATAATCTGGAAAACATTTTACTGGTTTATGTGATTTTCAAGAAGCAGAAAAAATTTTGAATTATCCCGATATCTGGTAATCAATTTCTTAAATCTCTTTGTTGAAGGGACACTTTTATTAATCAAGAATGTGAAATGGGTTGTCGTGCTTTTTATCCGTATTCTTTTCAGAATTCAGGTATTTTGGCATTAGTTAGGAACTGAATCTCGCGAATGGATAATCCATTAATCTCATCTTGTTTTCTTGCACATATGGTTCTCTAAATTTTTTCTGCTTTATGTATGATCTAATTGTTGTTCATATCTGATCAATGTGGGTTTAAGCAGTTAAGCAGTGAGGTATAAGAATGACTTATGATATGGTGCTTAATAAGCTAATTCTTTAGATTGTGAGGCCTGTATCCTGGCGCTGTCCTGATAAATTAAGTTGGACATACTATTTTTCTTCCGAGCATGCTAATTTTTTCTCTCTCGTGTTTTTAGAATGTCTAGTCGATCAACTAGTAGTAGTGACCACTCTGTTGATGTAAAAGAACTATTGGAGATTGGGGCAAGATGTAAAGAGGTAAAATCTGCTCTTCAATTGTTCATAATATCTGTTATAGTGCATCCATGGAAATAATGCGAAACTGAATTCAGGAATTCAGTCATGGCTCTTAGGAGTTGTATGATCCGCCAAACAAGTTAATTGCAGATTATATTTCATGTGTCGTCATATGGTGAATAACAATCACCAAAGTATTTGCATTTGTTACTGGATGTTTGGTTAATCTCTTTAGAATCTGGATACATAGTGTATAATCTAGAACATGGTTTGGTTTTCAATTGGATACCAATAATACTCTTGGATTATAAACATTATCTTATCCAACTTATTATTTTGTTCAGTTATCATATGTGATTAAAAATTATTAATGTACTATACCTAAATATCGAAACTAAATAATAATTATTAAGTTTTATATATCTCAAGTAATGAACAATTTTT
This sequence comes from Nicotiana attenuata, assembly GCF_001879085.1. NCBI lineage: Eukaryota > Viridiplantae > Streptophyta > Magnoliopsida > Solanales > Solanaceae > Nicotiana > Nicotiana attenuata. The sequence continues at coordinate 45,200,348 of NC_032000.1, read as the reverse complement.
CATATAAAATCTAGAGTAAGATATACTAAAATATGAGAATAACCACTTTCTTATGGGGGTTTTTTTTTTGGGAGCTGCAAGCTGTTATGACTAAAATGAATGCTATAAACATTATCAGATATTTACGGGATAATAACAAGAGATGGACTAAACTAGTAATAAAGGGACGTGCTTGTTGTTTACATGCTTTTATGTAGGCATTAGTACTAACTGTAGCGTTAGTCTACCACGAATACATAGCACAGTATTATATAGGAATTACCGTATAACTAATGCATGTATTATTAACATGGAAACTGAAACGAAAACCAAGCATCTGACTAACACTGCAGAATTTAATACTGGAATTAATTGACGAATAATTTTAAGCTAGAGATCTGTGTGCAATACTTTATTTAAACTGCTATTTACTTTGCTTGATTCAATAACTTTTGGAGCCCATTTTTTGTAAGTCAGAAACTTTAGTAATTAACACCAAGTCGGTATCAATTTTCGGAAACTATTAACTTCTAATTTTAGTTTGCCCTGCTCGTATGCTTATAGCTGTTATACAAATTATCTTTCCTGATAAAGAATGGATATGTGGTAGTTTTCTTGCTAGTTAGCTTTCTGTATTTTCTTTTGTTAACTTCTCTTTTTGGCAGCTTAGGAAAGAAAAAGATATGCTGAGGGGTTCACAAGGCCAGAGCTTTGAACTGATCCGGGTAATTTCTGATATCTTTATCTTTATTCGTCTTTTGATCTGATAATTGACCATTATCAAGGCATCTTCAGATGTGCTAGACAAATAAAGTTGTTTGACGGCAAATATTACCTTTACTAAAGGGATAGTCATTGTGTTATCTGGCTGTGGATTTGCATGCTTTCTAAAGCTGGTTATGTTCTGCATTCTTGTTAGTAAAAACTGATGTTACATTACACTACAATCTGACAATATTGATGACACAGCTCTAAAAATCAGAGGAGCACAAAATATGATCTTTGCAATTGATCTTGGAACATACAAATGTAAAAGCATACATAAAAGGTCTTTTGGATGTGTAAATATGCTGAATAGGCTGGTGTCTTTAACTTTTTCCTTTTTGTGTAAAGTATTATTTGTATCTGACCTCCATAGTCAATCTGGGTCCTTTGTTTTTTCTCTTCAGATAACTATTAGGTTTGCTACCAAATAAATCTGGATATGATTTGCAAACTTGTGTCTTGTTTCCTTTTGGCCAGCGAAAGACAAAACAAATAAAAAGGACTTGCATTTCAATATTTACCTTTACCCACGTCAATCCACTGCTTTTAGTTTCATGTAATGTTTCAGTAGTTGCGCCTTATCTATGTACGATCATTTTTCTAGCGATCAGTAGCATGAGGAGCTGGTACATTTTTAGCTAACCATAAAGTCTTATGTTGACTCTTATAGTCCATAAACTAATGTAAAGAAGACGGCAAACTTTTCCAGACGTTCTACTGCATGGCAAGTGGCAATCTTAGGGTATACTGGTTCTAGGAGATAGAATAGAGTAGGCTCTTGAGACAACAATCAAATTATGAGAATTATTAGCTTATAAAGATATAATGTGCATGTTTAGCACAATTTGTCACCACATATATTTTAAATAATTGAGTTTGAAAATAACCAGTATGATTGTATAGCCGACTTGTATTGTGAATCTTGGAGACTAAGGTGAAAATTTGACTATCCATATTAAAGAATAAAATGTTTTCAGAGACTAGAACAGCATGTGCAGACATTATCTGAGGCCCGTGCAGAAGACAAAAATCACATCCAGAAGCTGGAAAGCGAGTTGGAGAACTGTTCCCAAGAGATAGGTATACATTCCAAAATAGGTTTGCTGCATTATATATGTCTTATATGTTGTTTTCCTTGGTAAGCATTTCTTAGTTTCTTATCCGAAGTATACTCCTCCCAGACTCCTGGTGCCTGGAACCCCAGTCCATAAAAAGATTCAAAATAGAAGAAAAAGGGTGAAGTTTGTGCTACTGATGGGACTCAAATGACAGTTGACTGTTGATTCTCCATGTCAGATTCATCTTTTTCCATCGCATAGACGTTTAACCTTTTCTTTGGTGGAATATCATCTTTGGATGGGACTTGTATGGTCTTTTCTTTGGTTTATATATTTTGTGGATTTGCACCTTTATTGGGTCAACTGTTGCCTAGTAATTTTCAATAGGTCATACACTTTATATTTATGTAGCTAGTCACTTCACATTTATTCCCCTTCAACAGTAAAATATCTCGTCTACTTTATTATATTGACTTGACTTGCCCATTTTAGGCTCACTGTTTAAAATATATTTGTTGCAGATTACCTGCAGGATCAGCTGCATTTAAGAAATGAAGAGATGAATTCTCTAAGTGAGTGTGTGTGCAGCCTTCAGTTGAAACTTGCAAACCTTGAAAATATATACGAAGAGGTTGCAAGGTTAAGGGAAGAATTGGAAATTTCAAATGCTGAACGCTTATATTTGTTGCAGCAATTGGAAAACAAAGAGTTAGAGATAGAGGGCTCAGCTTTGTGCATAGAGAGACTAGAGGAGTCAATAGCATCTGTAGGATTAGAGCATCAATTTGAAATAGAGGGTATGAAGCTTGATTTGATGGCTGTGGAGCAGAATTATTTTGAAGCTAAGAAATACCAGGAAGAAACAACTCAAGAGAATGTTAAGTTGAATGAGTTTATTCATGACCTCGAACTTCGGATGGATGACGCAGAGAAGGCTGTTGAAAGTCTAGAGAAGGAAAATGAAAGTTTAAGGGAACAACTCCAGGCATCTGAATTGAATGCCAAAACATTTTCTGAAAAAGTAGAGGAGCAATTTCGTGGTTGGCTAGCAAATATTGATGAGAGCTCCTCAAGTAAAGAAGAGGAAAATGCTACTAGGTATGCACCTATATATGCTTCTCTTAATCTACCATAAGCTGGTTGGCTTAGGATGGTGCTTGATTACGTTAAGTAATTTAGGATCTTACAATGAGATGTTTGAGACAAGTTGGTATGATGTGAAAGAGCCGTACTGATTCCATAGTCCAAATTCTTAATATACTTCATCTAACAAAGCAATGTGTCATTCATGTTTTCACATTTGTTACATGCATATTGTAGTGATTGCATATTGTCTTAAAGTTGACCATGCTTGTACAAGGATCTGTAATTATACTAAAGCTATTCTCATCTTTGCTACTATGTTTACGTCGTCTCTGACACTGTCCTTTCGTTGAAGCTGCTGTGGTGACATTTTGGGTCCACTCTTTATCAAACTGGCTTCTATAGGGCCATCGGATGTTGACTTGTTGGACAAGATGGAGAAATTGGCTCGTCAAGTAAAGAACTATGAGTCACTTGTAAAGCAGCTTAAGGTACTATTTGTAGTTAACAACTTAACATTCATGAAAACATTCACATCCAAGTCCCAACATGATCTAATGCTATTGGTCCATTAATTTGGATGTGTAGGTAGAGCTGAGAACGGAAAAACTAAAAGCCAAAGAAGAAGCGGAGGATTTAGCTCAAGAAATGGCTGAACTGCGATATCAGATGACTGGGTTGCTTGAAGAAGAACGGAAACGCCGTGCTTGTGTTGAACAATTATCTTTACAGAGAATAGCAGAGTTAGAGGCGCAGGTATCAAACTTTACATTTGTGACTCACTATGTTCCTTGAGGTGGAGCCTTTTTATGAGGTTTCTGATAGATTATCTTGTGTTTACAAGGTTGAAAAAGAAAGGATGAAATCCTTCGATGAAGAAGATCAAAGTAAATCTATCACCATTTACAAACATGTTAGTGAAGCATAAAGACGGATCAAATGTTGCAATTTCAAGCATGTCTTTTGCAGTCGAGCGTGTGTTTAAGGTCTGTTATCCAACTTCACTTTTATTTATTTCAAGGTGTTTACTGAAGGGAACTTAATATTGACTAAGAGGATGAACTGTGCAGCAACTGGCAAAGGATTCTGATCAATAGCTGTATTATAACCTTATCAAATGTGAGATGGTGGAGAAGTTCAGTTTGCTTCGTTGTTTTCGGAATGAGTAATACATGCATAAATATTGAGCTTTCTGTTTGCAGATGAAAGACTGTTAACTCTTAAATGGAATCAATGTTGGCTTTGATGTGCTTAATGATTTGCTGGTTTCATTAGCTGATATCCTGCCTTAGGGAAGATGATTCCAGTCCCAGATGAAATGCTGGGTTATCATCATTGCACAGTTTAGTTGGATTATGATGCTTTTACATACCGACGACTCGTGCTTTTACAGATTTATTTTTTTCTTGGTGAACCATGGAAATGTAATTTATGTGAGCCTAGACTTAGTTGGAATTATTGGGTGTCCCAGTGTGGACACAATTTGTAATTGGTCTCCTGGAATGTGCTTGGCAAACTGCAAAGCCTTTTCCTAAAGGGTGCCGTCTGAATTATAATTTTTTTTAATCAGATCTTTGTACTGCTAGTGTTCCCTATTTGTTCTACATTAAATATATTTATCTATTTGTTTCTAGTCAATGAACTTTGTAAAAGATTTTGCTCTTTTTCCTCAATGTAATGGTGATTCATCACCCGGCAACGCATTACACATTAGTAGATGGATGTAAAAGCAGTAGCCTTTGATGACTGTCTAGTTCAATATTCTGTATGTACTACATTTGATATACAACAATCATATTCCCACTTCAGAATAGCAAGAACTTTTGCTCATGAAGACAGTCAGAGCATCAAGGAGTGAAACTGAATGATTTTCCCTCCCCCCCTCTCGCTGGTTTCAGGAATTTGACATCAGGAAGAGTTTTCGTACCATTTATCACCTTCGACTCATCCCAATCTTTAAGGAAGAGATCGACCCTCCGTTAACTTGTTCACAGAGAGTCAGCCCTCGCCAAGCTACTGGCGCCTTTCTCGAATACGACAGATGTGGAAGTGGCTAAAGAAGTTAAGAGGCAAAACTATTGGACATTCAGTTTCCTGTGAGGTTAAGAGTTGTTCTTATTGAAACAAATTTATTAGACATGGGGGCAAGGAAGGGAAAATGGGGGAAGGGATTACAAGGAAAAGAAAATTTAACTTCCACTACAACTACAGATCAGAACAGGACAAAAGTATCTAATCCTCATTTGTAGTTTGTAAGCTAGTAAAAGGCACTAATTAGTTGCTTATTTTCCTGTTTGCTTGTGTTACTCCAGCTTGGTTGAACTTAATTGTTACAGTTTCTGAATAGGATAGTCACTCAAGTGTATCTCCTTTCAGTTTTCAATACCATCAGTTGGAATGATGAAAGTCAGATTATCTATCTATAATTAAAAGGAGATGAAAAAGCATTCTCATTTTGCCAAGTGGCATCATCGGAATATGCCACATGGCATTTTAGGACAATCCTCCAAAAAAATAGGAGCAATAAAATTATTTGAAAAAAAAACTACATAATTTCAGATTTCTTTATTTTAAAAAAATTAAATATTCTTTATTTATAAAAAATTAATTGATTTTAAAACATATGTTTTTTAATCTTTAACTTTAAAAAATAAATTTGATTTAGATTATTATTTAAAAATTAAAAAATAAAACATACGTTTTTTACTCTTAACTTTGAACCATAAAGACCAAACTTTATTTTTAAAAAAGAGTTTTATTTAATTCAATTTCAGATTTTCTTTTATAAGAAAATTAACTGATTTAAAACATTCGTTGTTTACTCTTTACCATTAAAAAAGAAAACTGATTTACATTATTATTTAAAAACTGCACAATTAGAACCCCACTTTCCCTAAACTTCCTATGCCAAACATACACTAAGGATAGTGGACAGTCACGAAATCGCTCAACCATACGATTAAAACTCACTCACGACTGAAACTCACGAAACCATATGAAACTGCTCCAAACAGACGGTTAACTTCTATTTCTCCCAACTGATAGTCGGTACTTAAATACAAATCTTTACTACTGCTATCAAAAATTCAAGAAAACTTATAGTTCCTGCAAAATATGGCTACTCACAATCATATAATCAAGGATATAATAATTTCGAAAATGCAATGGAAGTTGAAAGTTCGGATTGTTTGTCCGTGGGCAGTACCAGATCGTTAGAATTCATACGCTACTTTCTCGATTGAATTGGTTCTACAAGATGAAAAGGTATTAAAACTTTGTTATTGTCTTATAATTCGTTTTGCTAACTCTGTTTTTTAATTTGAATATATGCGGATTCATGGGATCATCAGTAGAAAAAACCCCGATTGAAGCATCTGTGCACCACACATATGTATCCTCAAATATGTTTCTCACTGATATACTATCATGTTTTACTTCTCTATTTTTTAATTTGCAAATCTGGATTTTTTGCTCTACTCTTCGAATATTTTTTAATTTCTATGTGTATATTCATGGGATAATCAGTAGCAAAAATTCGATTGAAACATTTATGTACCAAACATATGTATCCTCAAATATGTTTCTCAGTGATATACTAAAACATGTATCACTGCTTTTGTTTTTTTTTTAATTTACAAATCTGGATTAATTTTTTTAATTTCTATGTGTGTATTCATGGAGTAGTTCCTCTGCTCAAACCATCTGTCAACGAAGTTTCTCTGTCTCTGATGAGTTAGCTAAGGGTGTTGTTCAAGTTCAAATAATTGGCGAATTAGTGGAGTCCATGCAAGCGAATGAACTATTTTGTGTTATATTAATTCAAGCGTTCTTTAAAGTTAGTAGTTGTTCTATGCACATCTGTTACAATAAATAGCACATACATCTAAGTCGTTGTGCGATAAAATCAAGCTAATTGAACTTAGTTTGTCATATTGATACATATGTTGTAGAGTCCTAAATATCATGAATATTTTTGTTGTACCAAAAACTGTTTAACAATAATTCCCTTTAGGTTGTGTACTTTTATTAGTCCAATAACTTATNAGTGTACCTTCTCTGTTGTTGCAATTTTATTGTCGTTGAAAGTTGGATTTTCTTTGATTGGACTGTTTGATAGGGAATGTGTCATGGAGATTCTATTTGATAGTGTGGTTTTTTCACCATAGAAAATGCATTTCTTTTATTTTTTATGGTGAAGGTTAGTGCTTTCATAATGTTTACTTGCTTACTCTTTTCTTTTTTGTAGCTGAATGCCAAATATGTGCTAAAATGCAATTTGTTAAAATGTAGTGCTATCACAATAGGGACTGAAACAATCTATTGAAAAATCAGAAAAGCTCAAACCTTTTTCTCATTTACTAACATGGTGCTGCCAAGTTCGACCGGCGATGATACACATATTTTTCACACAGCCTCTGCTTGATGCCATTGTATTTTACAAGCCTAGAAATTATTTGTTCACCTTTATAGCACCCTAAAATTAATATCTCAACGTTGAGAATCCATAACCAGAAGGCAGCATAAATATAGAAGTAGGAACTTATGAACCTTTATTCGGAGAAACATCATTCCACAAATTAGCCTCCACAACATTAACCCACCAGTGAGCTCTTTCCCAGGAGCTGATCTTCTTGCACTCAGCTACTCTTTTAATTCTTACATAGCTATGGCACCATATTTGTGTGTTATTGAAAAGCATGTCGATAGCTTTGTTGATTCTGAGAACAACTTATATTTTTGTCATGGAACAACTAATATGCACTTTACATTCAGATTTTTTTAGTCATCGACTTATGATATATCTGACAAAGGAAAACTGGTAATTTATAGTTGAATCAATAAGCAAGATTTCTTAGTGGCAAATCTTTTATGCTGAATTTTTCTCTATCGCAATTGAAAGTAAACTGTCTCATGGCCCTCGAATGCTTACTAATCGGCTTCTTCTTTGGAATGAAGTGAATACCAATATCATCTCACATTTAAGGTATAACGTTTGTCATATTTGGTTCAACCATTTTTCTCGAGTCATAAATGTAGCATTCACTTCCGAGTAAAAGATTATTTACTCTCATGGTTTGTCAAATGTTTAAATATGTTTGAACTTTTACATAGAAATCTAAAGTTAATCTGAACCGGTGATTTGCAATTGTCATTTTAAAGTTTTATGTGAACCACTGATTGGCTTGAGGATATGAGGTGACAGTCAAATAAAAGCAGCTAAGGCTCAGAAAAGAGTTGCAACACCAGGCGTAACACCACAAGTGATCAAATCTCTGCGGTAACAGTCATTTATGGATTACTTCAGGTACTTCTAAGTTAGTTGTAATACTTGCAAAAGCCACACTGACCAAGCAAGTTTGCTATGCAAGCCCCACGCTGAACTTTAGGAGAACTATTCAACTATATGTTCATATATCTAAAGGAGTTTTCATTGTGTTTAGACTTCTTAATTTAGCTGATGTTTCTATTTTCAAAGGTTCGCATAAAATAGGTACATACCTATTCTCTATTCTTTACATTTCCTTTTCCCTGATCCTTCTTTTCTAAAGTAATTCAGTCTACAAACTCATGAATCATAAACTTTAATTGGAACAGTTAAATAATAATATATTTCTGCATACACGTCGATACCACGATCAGTCGGGGTTGTTGGAAAGAGAACTTCTGGAATCACAATATATACAAAGAAGGTCCAGATTTTGTGTAGATTTATACATATTTGCTTTTGAATTTAATTATGGTATTCTGATATTATACTTTTCACAGCTTTGCGCGTCCTGGCTAAAAAAATTAAATCTCTCTACAGACACATCAAAATCACGATCCACTTGTGCCGTTGGAAACAAGACTTCTAGAACTACAATATATAAAAAATTTAGTTCTAGATTATTTGTATATTTATACAAATATCCTTTTGAACTCAGTTCTGAATTTCTGCCATTATGCTTTTTCCAGCTTTGCACGACCATACTAAAAAAAATTATATCTCTCTGCAGGGACGTCCAAACCATGATCCGCTTGTGCCATTAGAAAGAGGGCTTATGAAACTAAAGTGTATAAAAAGTTAAGGTCCAGATTCTTTGTCAACTAATACAAATATGCTTTTGAATTCACTTATGAATTTATGGTATTCTACTTTTCAGTTTTCACATCTTTGAGCATTATGACTAAAAGAAAAATCACATCTATGTGCATACACGTCGAATAGACAATACGCTTGTGCTGTTAGATAGAGGACTTCTACAACTACAATATATATAATAATCAAGTCCAAATTATTTGTATATTTATAAACATATTCTTTTTAACTCAGTCATAAATTTATGTTATTATGTTTTTCACAGCTTTGCGCGCATCGACTAAATAATTATATCTCTCTACAGGCACATCAAAACAATAATCCGCTTGTGCCATTGGAAAGAGATTTCTGGAACTACAATATATACAAAAATTATGTCCAGATCCTTTGTAGATTTGTCTCCTTTCTTCGTTAATATCCATTTTTCTTTATGTGAAATATTTTGTGGTTGTTATGTATTCACTATGATTGAACTATATTTTGTACTTTAGTTGTATTACGATGGTTCACATATCATGGTCTTTTAATTACTTTCATCAGCACTTTTGACCATCGTTGTTGATGTACTATTTTTCTTGGTTGAGTCCAACACAATAATTATGAAGGTGAATTTTGTACCTTTTTCTTAAATAGCCAAAGTACCTCAATCGGGTTCACAAGTAGGAAATATAATTTTGTATTTTTTTTGTGTGCAGGCTACTCATAAATGTAAAGATATTGTCAGTTAATACCATTCCTCAGTATGAGTCATGGAGAAAGAGTTTGGGTGCCAATTCAAGTGGTTGGTCAATTAAGTACTATTAGGTTTGTGTACCAAACATTTCATAAAACTATCAAACTTGCCTTTCTACCAATTATTCTTTTTATTGCTTTGATAGGATTTTGTGCAAGTTGCCGATGCACTACTGCTTCTTGAGGAGGTTCAAATACATTCTATTTTCGTGTATCAAAACTCATAAATTAATTGTTCATCTCTAAATTCGTCAGGTCCACTATATTCCTTGCCTCAAAGGCGGATGTAACCTTATATAATCAGGTAATGAGTCTGAACCTCTAATTTTAAAATATAATAGGTTTCAAGCTAAAACTATGCACTCATAAAGTTTAAATTCAGGTTCCGTCCCTGCCTTATCGAAGGCTTATCTTGCTCGAACATATGTCAAGATGGTTGGATACAAGTGCATATTCAATGGGCATGCTTTGATCTAGCTGTTGCTACTTGGTAATTCTTTTTGTGACTGATTCTTTCTCAAATTACATAGACCTATGGCCTGGAATATTAAACCATAACATGCTTCACCGCCAAGAAAACCGTGATGGTTGATGAAGTGCACCATAAATATCGTCAAAGTCAAAAGTACATAAGAAACAATAGGTACTCCAGATCAAAACTATGAAACAATTTTTACATAGCAATTTTGAAGTAGTTATTGGCAATTTTAATTTTGAAGTTTATTTGAACCACTGATTGGCTTCAGGATATGAAGCGACACTAAAATGAGAGCAGTTGAGGCTCGGAAAACAGCTGCAACACCAGCCACATCACCACAATTGATCAAATCTCTACCGCCACGATAATTATTGAATTGCTTCAGCCACTTCCAAGTCAGATGATACTTGTGGAAGTCACCCTAATCAAGCAACTCTGCTATGCAAACAACAAACAGAGAAACCAAAAATAAAAAAATAAATTCAATGCAATCATGGAGAATTTATCAATTCAAGCAGCAATTTGATTGATGAATACAAAGAAATGGCATGTAATCGATTTAAGCCTGCCAAATTTTTTTTAGAAACAACTCAAAGAAATTCATCTATTTTTTTTTTTCAGTTTAATTCTTTTGAGTGCGGTTGTTAAATTTTGTTTGCAATACACATCTTTTTCTATTATCACTTTCTGCTTTTTTTCCCTTTGAATTAATCCGCGCATCGTGGGGGTACGACTACTAGTTACATAATATAAGCAAAAGTTAAATCGATCATTGCCAGTAAATCTAAGGGCAAAAAGGGCAGCCCGGTGCACAAGGCATTCCGTGTTCACACAGGGTCGGGGAAGAGCGGCACCCTAAGGAGTGTGATCATAGGCGGACCTATCCTATACCGAAAGGGGACATCGGCACCCGTAAAGTTCGGCAAATATTCCACATATACATGTAAATGTCTTTAGAAAATAGTGATATATTGGTACTAGGCACCCTATATACAAAGCAGATTATGGTTGAATCTGAAACTGCACCCACGACCTTCAAATCCTGGGTCTGCCTCTGAGTGAGATATAGACAGTCTGCCCTAATGCAAGCATTTCTAGTTGCTACCACGGCTCGAACCCCTGATCTATAGGTCACACGAAGACAATTTTACCGTTGCTCCAAGAATCCCCTTCATTGGTAGTAAATCCAACTCCACAAATACATAGAACATATACCAAAATTATTTGCTCTTAAGACTTCGACCATGCATAGTCCTTTTCACATAAAATGCCTCAATTTTGAAACTAACAAACTTCTGCAAAGCCACTGCTAATCTCTACAATGCTGGCTACAACATACAGTTCAATATCATCTATTTAATCTTAATCTATATATTCACGGTCTTGAATCCAATGAACTTATCTGAATCTGTACACGTTTTTTGTATTGCAGTAGTGTCCTAGCCAACTTGCTCGCAACAATTTCACCTAGAACTCTCAATCTTCTATTACTAAAGGTACCGAGTAACCCTGTCCATCAAAACTTAGGTAATTGAGAAGAAATCACCTAACTTTTTTCGCCTCTACTATGATTGGTGTCCTATGATCTTCCATACCTTTGGGTACAAAGCTTGAAACAGAAGATAACTGGCAACAACTATTCTAAAGGACAAATTAAGTTCTTAATTTAGCCATTCACGAGACAAGTGCACAAATAGCCATTCTCAGAAATGCTATTTAGGGATTACCCCGTACTTATTGTTGTCCTGAAATTTTAAACCAAAAATCTTAACTTCAGGACGACTCAGGCCATTTTAATCATGAAAATTAAACTGAAAAGCTCAAATCCAGGATGCACTGGCTAATTCTTCAATAACGGTTCTTTAGAGTGGCTACCTTCTACGCCATTCACCTAATCTGAGAAAACCTGATTCCGTAAAATATCTCTATTAATGATTGTATCAAATAAAGGAAAACTAACGAAAGCCATCTAAACCTTTAAAAAAAAAAAAAAAAAAAATAGACCTAAAATTTAACGCCTTTATATGCAAAACCTAGTACTACCTGCAAAAAAATCATTCAAATGTTTATATCATTCATGGGTTGGATTGAAATGGCTAGCATTGCCACTATAACTGATGCACTTTAACATCATTGATTGTATGTTCCAATTTATGGATCTTAGCTGCAATTTTTGTGTGTTTGATTTCAGACTCCTGCAGTCTCTTTTTGTCTTCTTGAGACGAGGGTTGTTGTTGTTGTTGTTATTGATTTCAGACTCTCGCAATAAGTAGTCTCTATGATTTCCTAACAGGATTTCAGAAGCAATCTCTCCCTCCAACAACCTTCGCCAACCAACTTCAATTTCTTCTTCTATATCTTGACGTTTAATTCTTCTTCAACTTGTCTAGATTTAGTATTTCGAACGACTAAGAGAGAGGGGAAACCAAAAATATTGAACTACACTCTGTTTGGATCATTGTTCCCCATCGTTTCATAATGCATTGTATTGTATCCTATCGTTTTATGAATATAATGTTTAGATAGATTGTACTGTTTGTTATTGTTAAATCATATTTTGCTGTTTGGTTTGACGTATCGTACTGTAACTGGTTAATTTACTAAAATACCCTCAATTGTTTAAATATTAAATTTATCAAAAAAATATGCATAAAATAATTTTAAAAAACAAAACAGAAGAAGACAAAACACCTTAAGAAAGCAGAACAAAGGAGTGAGACAGAAGAAGGCAAAACAAAGGAGCACAGCTAATTAGAATTGAGTTAAAAGTAAATTAGGAGAAAAAATAAAACAGAAGGCGGTAAAACACCTTTAACGTTGGCGGCAGAAGTTCTGGAAAAAAAATAAAGTAGGTTATAGGTTGGAGATTTGGAGTTAAAATAACAAAAAAACTAAAAGATAAAATAAAATTGTGGAATAATAAGTTACGGCATAATTGGAAAGAAAAATAGGAAACAATCCCACCACACCAAATCAGTTATTTAAAAAAAGGGAACTTTTCATTGTTCCAGAATAATGGATTTAACAATACAATACAACCAATTTTCATGAAACAATCAAACAAACATTATTTTGGGATAACAATACAATACGATACAATGGGGAAACAATCATCAAAACAAGCTGCAACTCTTTTGCTATTTTGTTTGGGATAAAAAAAAACGAGAAGAGTTTGGATGTTAGTACTGACCTCCGCAAAGAATTTTATATTTTGAAAACCACAAGTCTTATGGATACCGTCAAACCTATCTATAACAACATCCCTATATAACAACATTTCGTTATACGGTTTCACTTCACTATACTGTTTGACTGTAAAGTAAAGACGGAAGTCCTAATCCAACACAAAAACCAAAAATTAATCGAAGCCTATTCCCTCCATATATAGTACTGCTACTGAAGTCCTAATCCAACACACAAACAAATTTCGAATTTAATTTTTGAAAATAATAAATAATTGATTTCAATCTTATGTATTTTCACAAGATATGGACGGTGTCCAATGCCAAGTTTCATTATTCAGAAGATTTTGATTCAAAACGTGAGTCCTCTTATGTCGTACTTGGATTATATTAGACATGTGAAGCACGTTATATAAATGTCAGAACTAAATAGATTATGTAATAGGAATTATAAGTTCAGAATTTATGTTTTTTTATTTTAAATTTTGCCTACAATAATTTTGTAACAACATATCAAAAGTCCATCCATTACTCATCAGTCAAAACACATTTTTCACGTAATTCTACATTCTTTATTAACGGCTATAAAATATAGACAACCAATTGGTTACCAAATACCAACCTTACCCATCAAGATTAGCTTTAAATATCACAGTAGCAGCAATAATAAGATTTTGTATTCTCATAGCCTAGAAATCGCCGATGGCTAGCAGAGCACGAATCAAAACTTGGTGGATAATGAGGTCGTCCTTCTACCATTCTTCACTTAAATACCAAGTTTTTGTTAGCAGCAGAATTTGAACTAGTGACATGTGCCAACCACAAATCATGCATTGCATTCTAACCACTGAACCCAAGCCCTGGGCCAACAATCACAGGACCTTTTACGAGTTATGTTCACATTTTGTTGAATAACTAAGGAGACCTAAATGGAAAACCTTAGCTGCCAATGCAAATGCCAGTTACATAGAGAATGCACTCTTACCAATCCTTTCCTTGACAGATTACCAGTTCATGTTTCACAGTTTGCTATTTCAAAAATTGCCCCTAAATCTGCATGGAAACCATAAGAAACAATCATGTGGAAAATGAGTACGAAGTTTCCTATATAGACAGACTAATGAAGCCTATGACCCACATACAAATTAAACCACGAAGTAAGTAAATTGATCGCTATAGGACATATTAGCAAAGCATTTTCCTACAAGAAAAAAAATGTTTATAACATGTTAATGAAGCATCTAATGAACCAAAATTATGTGTACATAATTCTTTTGTAGGTAAAGAAACAGTTGGAAGTATGTTGTATATGCCGGTCCTCAAAATGTCACAGCTGGGTAATTATCCAATATAATCGGCGTTGAACTAAAATACCACCTTTGTCATCCCACCTTTTGACAACCTTTAGGTAAGCGGGCTGGTTTTTGAAGTACAAATAACCCAAAGCAAAAGCTAGTTGAAAAAATTTCAGCTTTCCCAGTTTTACATCCTTAGTGTGTATAGATTAAGTGGGTTATCTATCAAGGTAAGAAATATATTAGACAGAAACTTGTGATGTTTGACAAAAGTATCATTAATGAAGATGTTACAAGAAACCATGTTATGATAGAATCTTCAAAGAATAGATGCTTTTTCCGTTTTGTAAAAATGGATCAAAACTTTTTGAGCCTGTCTACGGAAGAAAGTGGGTCCCACAAATCAATATGAAGGGATGCTTACTTTCCATCGGTTGGAATGTGGAGGTTGATAATAAAATCTGGCAACATTACATGGGTTTAAGCATTTGCATAATTTATTGACAAGTATTCTCTGTGATTTGAAGGTCATAATGCTACAGTTTTGTGTAATCAATAACAACATTGCGTTGTTCAACCAGTGACTTTATCTAATGCCAAGGACAGATCCAGTTTCATAGATACTAAAAGTGAACAAGAAGTCTAGTTCACAATATGAAGAAGTGACTTCATCGCCAATTAGTTCATTTGATCAGGGAAAGCATAAAAAGGAAGGAAAAGAAGCAAGGGCAGACTTAAGACTAGCAGTAGCACACAAAAGTTTCAACCAAGATCCACACAATTAATATCTTAATAATGGAAGAAAGTAAAAGCACCAACTAGTATTTAAATACATATACTTGACAAGAGAGAGTAACGGCTGGGGAAAGATTTGAATAAGAGAGGACCTGGATCAGGGATTTTTGATGTAGTTGCACAAAGCTCTTGACTTGGACAAGCATCATCTTCTAGCAGATTACAAATAGGGGATCTTGCAATCTGAAAATTGAAGATGGATGAAATTTTCAAAAGATCAAATAGGCTTGAACAGTCCAACTAAAAGATGTATTTGCTTAAACTTGGGACTTTTGCTCAGCAGCTGCTATACCTTCAGGGGCCTCCTCAGTAATTTTGCTTGCCAACCTAGAAACTCATAGCTGCCAATGCAAATGCAAGTTGAGCAGAGAGTGGATTCTTGTCAACATAACCATTGCTACATGAAACCAGTACTTTGAGCTCCATAGTTGCCACTATTTCTGCAAGTGTTACTACATCTGCCAGCAAAACATATAAACATGGGGGACAAGTGACTATGATGTGTTTAATGTAGACAGTGAAGCTTATAAGTCTATCGAAAGCAAATTAACTAGGTATTTTATCATACTCAACTGAAGTCCATTCCCTTCTACCAATAATCTCCACATGAACAAATACCATCCTGGAAATGATGGTAACGGATAGGATCTCTTATGACAATGCTCCGACGCTCTATCTGTGCTAAAAGTTTCGCAAATAAATGGCAATCTCCACAGATCCTGAGATTCTTCCTGATTCTAATGGTCTTCTCTCTAGACAGGCTCATTACACCAAAGGAAACAGCTATTTTCTCACTGTGGTACAGAAGTGAGTCTTCCATCTGTTCACCTTCAAGATCTTGCAAGACAAAGTTTGTGTCTGGAACATATCCCACCTCTTTTAATCTCCAAATAATCTGATTTAGCTCTTTTTTAATTTCCTCTATTTGTGGATGGGAGTTGTCTCCCATAATAAAAGCATGGATCTGTTTGTTCACTTCAACCCAGCTGCATCCTGGTTCCTTCTTCACTCCTCTTTCCCTCATGGACTTTCTCAAGTCAACAACGTCTTCCCATTTGTGAGTGTGCGCATAAATATTAGATAGTAATATGTAAGTTCCTGCATCACTTGGATCCAGCTTAATAATTTGTTTGGCAGCATATTCAGCTAAATCCATTTTTCGATGTACTCTGCAGGCACCAAGCAATGTTCTCCATGTCACTGCGTCTGGTTCACATTCCATTTCATGGATTAATTTCACCGCCTCATCTAGCTTCCCAGATCTTCCAAGAAGATCAACCATGCAACCGTAGTGTTCTCTTCCTGGATCAATACCAAAGAGTTTCTTCATTGAGCGGAAGTAATATTGCCCATCTGCTACCAGGCCTGCATGGCTGCAAGCAAATAAAACTCCAAGAACAGTGATGTAGTTTGGTTTGATCCCTGAGACTTTCATCTCCTTGAATAATTCCAGTGCTTTTCTGCTGAAACCATTCTGGGCGCAGCCTATGATCATGGTGCTCCAGGAGATCACGTCTTTCTCTATCATCCGAGTAAATATTTGGTGGGAATCTTCCAAATTGCCACACTTGCAATACATGTCCAAAAGTGCATTGTTAAGGATTAGGTCCCGCTGGAACTTGAGTACATGAACATGGACTTGACTTCCCACTTCTAAAAGTGCCAAACTAGTACAAGCTCTAAGAACACTTGTCAAGGTCGACTGATCAGATGAGAATCCAGCTCTCTTCATTCTTTTGAAGAGAGTCAAAGCTTCATCCCCATCACTGTTTTGAGCAAATCCACCAATAATGGAGTTCCAGACAACAAGATCCCCTGTCACCATCTCATTAAAGGTGCACAATGCACACTCGAGTTGACCCATTTTGGAGTAAACATCAATAAGAGCACTTCGGACAAATACGTCAGACTCCAGACCAACTTTGAGTATGCTGCAGTGGAGCTGCCTAAGATTGGACAGGTCATCACAAGCTCTCAGAACAGAGGAGTAAGTAAACATATTAGGTCTCACACCATCTCTCAGCATGAGGATCAAAAACTCCAAAGCCTTGTTGTTGATCTTAGCGCTAGAGTAGGCAGCTATCATTGTAGTCCAGGAGACAACATTTCTGTCAGACATTTGATCAAATAAAGCTTGTGCTTGGTCTAGCATGTTAAACTTCACATACATGTTAATAAGTGTGTTAACGAGGAACGTTTTGGGCTCATAACCATTGGAGAACACATGTTGGTGGACCCGTTTGCCTTGCTCGACTGCGCCACGAGCCAAGCAGCACTTAATGAGTTCAGAGTAGGTGACGGCATCAGCCCATATCTTGTGAGTTTGCAAGGAATTTAATGCTTTCATAGCCCTGGGAAGATCCCTTTGATAGCAGTAAGTTGTGAACTCATTGAGCATATCATTACATTTTATTGATCCTGTCTCATTCTGCCACTGAGTTGCTACACCAGAGTAACAGCACAGATGTTGAAGCAGATGTCCAAGTGCAAAGAGTGGAGGAGATGGACCAATAAAAACCAGACCATATACTGGTGCGAGTTTGGCTTTGAATCTCAGTAAGGATTTCATCTCATTTTATGTTGTAGGACTGTGAAGATTTTCAGAAAAGCAATACAGTATGAGCGACAATAGTAATTACCAATCAAGTGCCTTACACAAATTTTCTTTCAACATAATTAAAAGGCAGCTCGGTGCACTAAGCTCCCGCAATGTGCAGGGTCCGGGGAAGGTATGGACCACGTTAGGTCTTGTGTACGCAGCTATATCTTGCACTTTTGCAAGAGGTTGTTACTGCGGCATGAACCCGTGACCTCCCGAAAACATAACTGAAATGTAAAATTTGCAACTCATACGGTTTTAGATGTAGTTTCTACTTCTCTAGTAATTCAGAAAGTTTTATCCACGTTTAACCTCCAAAAGAAGGTCAATCTAAAATCATGAATTGAAATGTGACAACACTAGGAAGGAGAGAGCATAAACATTCAGTAGAAATTTTTGGACACTAGTATTCAAAAAAAGGGACCAGCTTGTTCCGCAATTAACAGCTTCTCGTTAAAGAACAGAGCTAAAACGTGATTCTATATTAAGAAGAATCATATCCTTGTTTTAGCAACTCATATAAGGTCAATAAAATCTCCAAGTTCAGACCTTTTTTCCTCGTGTGTTTTTCCCCCCTCTAACAATCAATTTAAGTTTAACTTTAGTGAATAAAGAGATATGAATTTGCTAATCTAATTAATTTTGGGTATGAACCTGCTCGCATAAAGTTATGTTCAAAGTATTCCAGGTTAATATAGAAAGTAAGATACGCATATAATCAAATAGGTTGTAGGCATTGCATAAGAGTAACAAGTACTAACAGAACTTGTACTCACACTTTACAGAAATGAGACCCTGACACGAAGATTCAGCGTAGGAAATTGCAAGAATTTGGATGTTGAAACTAAGGATTTGTCTGATTTAAAGCAATTTCCAGCTGCCGCTATTCGTAAGAGCTCGGCCCGCCCAATCTGGGAGATATTGAGGAACAGCTTTTGGACAACGTACGACTACTGCATAGTACATCTTAGTAACTTGGAGAAAATGACAAAAATGGTCTCATATGTTTACAACAATAGGTTTAAAATAGTCCCTTAAATATACTTATAAACAGTTTAATCCTTTACGTTTGTCATAAGTTAGCATTTTTGGTCTCCATCAAACTTTTTCCATGGTTCCCATTAAATTTAACAACCAATGTTTGTTAAACATTTGACAAAGACCAAAAGTTTTCCCTTTTGACAAACCTAAGGAATCAAAACTGCTTACAAAACTGGAATATATTTAAAGGACTATTTTAATGAGTACTATGATGGATCAACTGGTGTCACTATTTTGTTAATCTATATTGAATTTCATAAGATACAAAGTTTTATAACATCTTATTTTCAAGTGAAATGGTAGGTATATGAAAATTTACTGAGCGAGGAGACTATGAATCAACTGATGGTTCAGCCAGTAAATGATGCAGTAATTTGCACCAAGCAACCTTGTTCTTGGCTAGGTGTGACATGACCTCTTCGCTACAAGATCACATGCTTTTTTGCCTTTCACATAACGATGGTGTCCGAACTAACTTGCACCTATTGCAACAACACAGCATCTACAGAGTATCTATTACCTCCCACTAACATAAATACCGAGTAAATTATGCACAAGGTCACATGTTGCTACTTGAGTTTGGCTAATTGACTGTGAAGTACCACCTATAGGTCCCAAATAGAAACTGCATAGCAACCACATATAACACTAGTACTATATAGTAGTAATAATAACATAATACATCAAAAGCACCTCTGCCGGGGACGGAATTTTTGAAAGAAAAAAAAAAAAAAAAAAAAAAAAAACTTTCTTCCCCCCTGTGCAGTATATCAGATTGACGGCAAAGGGAACGGGAAGTAACGGGATTCAAGTGAACTCATCTCGCAGGAGATAACATCTTTCGTCCATTATTCAATCAGAGTCCATTCGACTTTCATAGGGAAAAAACGTGTGTTTAACAAATCATCGTTTTAAAAAGCACTAGAAACTTTATAATATATCCATTAATCCATATCAAGACTGACAAAAGCTACCTTACGAACAAAATGTTGGTTACAAGTATCCCAGAACTTAAGCAGAGAAAAGGTACAGAAAGCCTTAAAACCCAATAAATACTATGCTCCATTCTCTGTTGAGATCATTTTCTGAGCCAACATCTTTTCGATTATCATCTTGAGCGCAGAGGCACTTGCCCGACATTTATCATCTGAAAAGCAAGATCTTCCTTCTTCAGCTGCTTTACATAGCTGAGGATCCAGTGGCACTTCCCCAAGAAAAGGGACACCCATATCACCACACATCTTTGCAGCACCTCCACCACTGCTATCAAAAACTTCACTAAAAGCAACTAAGTTTAGCATTTCAGGGGCTTTTTCTCTCATATAAGCCATGGCCCACTCGGTCATGTCTTTTCGCTCACCGGTCTCTGTCATTCTCATGAATTTGAATTCTGAGAGTGGCTGGGAAAGACCGCTCATGTTCTCAACAACACCAAGAACCTCCACCCCGACTTTCTTGCAAAAACTAACTTCTTTCCTCACATCTATCAGAGATACCTGTTGAGGGGTTGTGACGATAACTGCACCATCTATTCCAGTTGCTTGTAGGAATTGAACAATTGAAATATGCTCATCCGAGGTCCCAGGTGGAGCATCAACCACAAGAAAATCAAGCTCTCCCCAATAAACTTCTTTGAGGAATTGCTTAATTAGACCATTCTTGCGGGGGCCTCTCCATATGACAGCTTCATCAGGGTTGGGAAGCATGAAACCAATTGACATAACCCCAAGGTTAGACTCAACATAAACAGGGGACCATCCAATGTTACTCTGGTGAATCTCTTGCCCTTCTAGACCAAGCATCTTCGGGATGCTGGGGCCACATATATCAATGTCAAGAAGACCTACTTGAAAATCCATAGCCGCCAATGCAAAAGCAAGTTGAGCTGAGAACGTACTCTTACCAACACCACCCTTGCCAGACAAAACCAGTATTTTGTGCTTCACAGTTGCCATTCTTTCTACTATTGCAACCAAGTCTGCACGAAACCATAAATACAAACACTTGGAAAATGAGTACGAGATGTTTAACCTTTGATAAATAAAGCCTGTTATACTACTGTGCGCAATCGTTGACAGGTAGTATATAAGTAATTGGGAAAAGCAACGGCTGACATATACAGCATGCATTTGACCCCAGAAATGTCCCAACTTGGCAAATAAACAATCTAGTCAGTATTACACTATCAACCACTTTATCATTCAACTTTCGAGAACCTAGGGTGTCCGCATACTAGCTTTCAATAGCAAACAAATTATTCATTAGAAAGCGTGAGTCAACAATATTCAAATTTCCTTTGTTACTTACTGCAACATATAAGAGCTACTTGAGTTACACTATCTATATGAGAACATAAATTCAAAATTAATGTACCAAGGCATTAGTTCTAAAATTAAAAAAGGTAACATCTGAATGAGAACTAGATGCCTATGCCGGAGAGGTGCTTATTAATGTGATTTAGGCATTCTATAGTGTGAATGCTTGCACGTTTTTGTGTGGAGAAAATCCTTTCTTTCGTTGCTCATTCCACAACAATGAATCTTCAGAAATATAAAATTCCTTCAACTTCTTCTAAGTTCCCTTCTTGCTGCACAGACTAAAAAACCCTCTCCGACCAATCATTGCAGAGTACACTTTGATGCTCGGTATTTCTCTTTCTTTTTTCTGCATATGACATGCACAGTCAAGTCGTTCTTTTTTTGATTGGTAAAGTTTATGTCTTTCAGTGAAGTTCAGTTAAAAGTTTATCCTTTCTTAAACTCATTCCCAAGTTAAGGATTTAAAATTTTGAACTAATTCCTGAGTTGATGATCTTAATAAGATTCAAACAAATTGAATTAAGCATCCTTCCTTTATGACTTCAGCTACTGTATGAACATGGGTATATAGCCAAGGACATCAAAAAGACATAATGCAATAAATAACAAACATGACTGAAATTACTGGGAAAAACTTTAGTTTCTAAGACAGCAAGCAACCAACGATAATATATTGTACGCATATGTATCCTGTACTTCAGCAACAAGTGCACTCTAACTGCTGATAGTGCTTCATATGTAATGAAATTGCCGATAGTAACTTAATAATAGCCCCTCCATTGTGTTTCACTAACATAGTTTAACCACCCTGACTATTAAAAAAGAAAGACGAAGATATTATGCTGAGGTTACTTTGAACTATGTATATACACAATCTTGTAATAGTACTATAAGTGTTACCAAATGATTACATTCCGAATTCTAGAAGAAAGAAGCTTTTGCCATTTTTATAATATCAAACTAATTGGGACGGGATGTCTTTCTCTTAACATTTGGAATAAAGCAATTGAATTTTTCCCATCCCCATAAGCTTTGGCGCGCAGAGTTAACCCGATAAGATGCATAATCCAATCCAAGTGCGCACAAGCTAGCACGACAGTAGGATATTAAAAAATAAAAGGGATAACATTCCAAGTCGCAAAAATTGACACCTAACATTTCAAGGCAAGAAAAACAAGTTCAAACAAAGTATTTTACAGAATCATATTATGCACAATTAAAGAGTAAAATAGTGATGGAAAAAATATTGGAAAAAAGAAAAGACCTGGGTCAGGGCCTTTAGGAGCAGTAGCACAAATTTCCTGATTGGGACATCCTTGGCAAGCATCCGATTTTCCTGCTGTTTCTGATTGTGGACCTGGGCAATCTGAAAAACCAAAAAAAAAAAAAAACAAATATAGCGCTAATAAACAATTAAATACAAGAAAATAAATACTTAAGCTTTAAATCAAAGAATATACATACGTTCAGGAGCATTTTCTGGGATTTCATTGGACCCTCCTCCGTTTTCCATCTTTTGTCCCTTAGCTTTATCAAGGTGCAGGAGCAGCTAGAATACAGCACAAAGATTTAAACTTTATTACTGCTAAATCAGTAATTGCAAATTCGAGTACCTTTTTCTGCTGCAACAAGTCGATAGTTGTCGGTGTAAGGTTTTACAGAATTTAGCGATATTTTTGTAGGCTCTTTTATGCCGCCTTTTAGAGAAATGGCCGTAAATTGTAGTAATTCCTTTTGTATATTAGGGCTATTGAGTTTATATCACAGGACTACAGGAGAGAGATAAAGAAGGAAATGTTTGACTTTTACTTTACTTGTTCCATTACTCTAGATTAAAAGTAATCCCTTGAGTATGCATTGCATAGTTTGCACCCCTCAAATTTAGACAAAAATACTCGTTTGGCCATGAGTTTTGCCAAAATAAATTTGGGATTTATTTTCAAAACTCATGTTTGACCATAAATTTTGCCCACATTTTGGCAAAATCCCAAATCCCAAACCCCAAATCTCAAAATCACCCCAATTGCTGATTTTGGGCCAGAATCCTAAAACTTGGGAATTATATACATGTTTTTCCAAAATAAAGTTGGGAAATATATTTTGAAAACGTATGTCCAAACACATTTTCATCTTCAAACCAAAGTTCATCCAAATCAGATTTTTCAAAATAAATTTGGGATCTATGACCAAACGCTAGCTTAGCAGTTTGGATCTTTATCAAATATTTAATAAATTTTAAAAAAATATGAAAAAAGTATTAGTAGAAACCTACATTAGAGGTGCAATTTGTAGTTTTTGCTATTTTTGGTCAATTGCTTAGAGTTTGATGCAACTTTTGGATGTGTAATTACTAATTTCTGCTATTTTTGGTATCTAGTGCACCTTTAAGGATTTGATTGGACTTTTATGGTGTTTAAATTTAATTTTTTCCCCTAGATTTTAGGTCAATTAATGTACGTATATTGTTAAATATTTGGTGGAGACCAAAAGTGTTAATTTTTGGCGAACTTAAAGGTCCAAAATAGCTCAATGTAATACTTAAGGGACTACTTTGAACCTACTCTCAAACATAAGAAACTGCTTTCATTATTTTCTTTGTGTCTTGACATGAGTTTTTGTAATTATTCACACAATGGTGATGAGATTTAACAGAATTTAAGAAAGATAGAATGAAGAAGAAATGAAGAAATGATGAAGAAGAAGATGCATCAGAAGAGAGAGAGAGTTAGTGGAGAGTGTATTTCATTATTCAAAAGTGTATCTATTACAATGTAAAGTCTTATTTATATATCAATGTTTATCCCTCACATTAGCACTCTAACTGACTACTAATCCTGACATTAGCTAATTCTTCTAACAACCATTAACAACTTAACTAACTTCCTAACAACTTTAACATACAAAGACTATTATACCCTTACATTATTTAATACTCCCCCTCAATCTAGGTGGTGGAAAGATATTAAATATTCCTAGCTTGGACTTTAGATATTCATGTTGAACTCTGGTCAATCCTTTTGTAAGAACATCTCCAGTTTGATCAGTTGTTGATATGTATTTTGTAGTAATAAGTCCTTGTTGAATTCTTTCTCTCACAAAGTGACAATCTATTTCAATATGTTTAGTCCTTTAGGATTTGCAACTATTAGTATGGCTGCTTTGCTATCACTGTAAATATCAATAGGTAACTTAATATGAATATCAACTTCCTTTAGCATTCCATGTAGCTAGATTAGCTCAGCTACTATTGTTGCTAAGCCTCTATATTCAGCTTCTGCAGAACTTCGAGACACAGTGGTTTGTTTCTTTGATTTCTAAGACACCAACGAATCACCTATTTTGATTTAGAAACCTGTGACTGATTTTCTTGTCAATGGACATGTAGCCTAGTCTGTATCACAAAATGCAGTAATAGTATTAATCTGACTGCTAGACAATAACACTCCTTGACCTGGTTGATTCTTAATATACTTGACAATTCTCAAGGCAGCTTTTATATGAGATTTTTTAGGCTGTTGAAGGAACTGACTTAGAGTTTGAACCCCAAATGCAATGTCAGGTCTAGTTACAGTCAAATAGAGAAGTTTTCCTATCAGCCTTTGCAATGAGGTTTGATCAACCAATGGATCACTGCTTCCTGAGTTTTCTGTTTGTCCGGCATGCTCATCATACTGTTTTGAAGTAAGCTTGATATTGTTATCAATAGGAGTTACTGTTGGTTTTGTTGAAGTAAGTCCATCCTCTGAAATTAATTCCAGTGCATATTTCCTTTGATGCATGACAATTCCTTTCTGTGATCTAGCAAACTCAATTCCTAGAAAATATTTTAGTTCCCCCAGGTCTTTCATCTTGAAGGCATTTTGTAATGATGTTTTTGTTTCTTCAATAAATGTTAGACTGTCTCCTGTGATTAGTAGATCATCTACATATACTAAGACAATGATGATTCCTTCAGCAGTCTTCTTGATAAATAATGAATGATTAAATTGACTTTGTTTAAAATTGTACTTCTGAAGAGCCTCACATAATTTTGTATTCCACTGCCTAGGAGCTTGTTTGAGCCTATATAAGGATTTAATAAGCCTGCATACTCCGTTCTCCCCCTGCTTCTAAATCCCTGAGGTAATTCCATATATATTTCATCAAGTAAATCTCCTTGAAGAAAAGCATTGTATACATCTATTTGGTGTATATGCCATTTCTTTGAAGCTGCAATACTTAATACAGTTCTCACTGTAACCATTTTCACTACTGGTGAGAATGTTTCTTGATAATCAATCCCTTCAGTTTGACATATCCTTTAGCTACTAGTCTAGCTTTAAATCTTTCAATATCACCTGAGGCTTTGTACTTGATTTTATAAATCCACTTGCAGCCAATTGGCCTCTTACCTTCTGGTAGTGTTACAATATCCCATGTATGATTGTTTTCAAGTGCTTTTACCTCCTCATTCATAGCTTCTATCCATTTGGGATCTAGTATAGCTTCAGAATAACTGATAGGTTCAGTGATTGAAGAAGTTAAAGCTACATATGCTTGATACTTAGAAGATATCTTGTCATAGCTTATGTATTGATCTAAAGCATAAGGAACATTCTGATGAATGTTTAAGGATACAAAATCTTTCCAGACATGAGGATGTTTACCTCTGCAGGACTTTCTAAGCTGAGGTTGTTGTTGATTTTGAATTTCTGTAGACACCTGAGATATTTCAGGTAGTTGCTGAATTTCTGTAGATATTTGAGTGTGCTCTCCTTGAGTATTAGGACTATGTGGTTCTGAGTAGCCATAGTCTGTTGGTATGTCTAAATCATTTTCCTCTCCCATGTTTTGATTAGTGTTGAACTCTTCTCTTCCAACTCTATTTAAGGAATCATTGCTTGTTGTATCTGCTGATCTTATCTCAAATAATGTTTCACAGTTGTCATACAATGCTCCTGGTTTAGTTGTATTATCAACAAACACACGTTTTGAAGTACATGCTTTATTTATAAATGGAAATATGTATTCTCTAAATATGACATCTCTGCCAACAAAGAAAGACTAGTTAGTCAAATCATAAAATATATAACCTTTTTGAACTTCTGAATAGCCCATATGAGCGGATGGTTTTGTTCTAGACATTAATTTGTCTTTCTCCTGAATAACTTTAGCACAACATAAACAGCCTAGCACTTTAAGATGTTGAATGGAAGGGTTTTTTTATACAGTTTTTCAAATGGAGACAGATTTCTAATAACTGAACTAGGCATTCTATTTATTAGATAAAGTGCAGCTAAAACACAACATCCCTAGAATTTGATAGGAATTTGAGCTTGAAACCTAACAGCTCTTGTGACTTCCAATATATGCATGTGTTTCCTCTTAGCAACTCTATTTTGCTGAGGGGTATAAATACAAGTCCTTTAATGATAACACCCAAATTTTTGAATAGGATTTCACATACATAGTTTACAAGCTCTGTTCCATTATCTGTTCTGATAATTTTTATTATCTTTTCAAATTAATTTTTGACATATTTAAAGAAGTTTTGAATTGATACACACACATCAGAATTTGTTTTAGTAAAAATAACCATGTCATTCTTGAATAGTCATCTACAATAGTCAAGAAATATCTATTTCCATCCCAAGTAGGTATTTTATATGGTCCCCACAAATCTACATGTATTAGATCAAAACAACTTTTACTTTGAATACTACTTATAGGAAATGGCAGTCTAGTTTGTTTGGCACATGGACAAATTGTGCACTTATTTATTCTATTCTTGATGGTTTCTAAATCTACTTGAATCAGTCTTTTTAACACTTGTGTAGATACATGCCCAAATCTTCTATGCCACAACACTACATCTATGTTTCCAGCTTCAATTGTCTCATTACTTCTTGCAGTTAATGCCTCCAATTTCTCTTTTTCTCTTGACTCAGTGTATAGAAGATAAAGTCCAACATCTTCTTTACCAATTCCCTTCACCTTCCCAATGAAGAGTTCCCGAAACACACAGAAGTCAGGAAAGAATGTAGCTGAGCACTGCAATTCTTTGGTTAGTTTAGAGACTGATAGAAGATTATACTTAAATTGTGGAACATAAAATACATTTGTTATTATATTATCTTCTAAAATTGAGCTGGATCATGTATGTGTGACTACTATAATATCCCCATTTGGTAACAGAATTTTCTTTGAATTTCCTGTTTCAATAATTGTGTCTTTCTTTAGTAGACTTATGTTTGAAACCATGTGGTTTGTGGCACCTGTATCTATAATCCACTGTTTAATACAATCATTAACAAGTAAAGCTGTATCCATACCTGCTGCATTTGCAGATGAAGCAGTGTTATTAGACACAGTAGTTTTGTTCAATAGTTGAAGAATTTGTTCATACTGATTTTTGGTGAGTGCATAGTTTGCCAGCTGACTCATAGAACTTTCAGTGCTTGAGTTGTTTGAACCAACTCCAGTAATTTGATCACTCACATTTGTATTTTTTTTCATAGTTGAATGTAGATCCTTGCTGATATTCTTGATCAACTGAATTGTACTCAAAATTACTTTTTTCTGTTAGAACATTGGCATTATAAGTTGCATTTGTATTTGAGTTTCCATTTCCCCTTATTTTATTTTTGAAGTCTGTTGGATAACCAACTATCTTGTAGCAGTTTTCTTTGTTGTGCCCCTTCATCATCCAGAAATCACAATAGGCACTAAAATTCCTCCTAAACCTCTGATTATGATTCTGAGTTCCTCCAGTCTTAGAATGCATTGCAGCTTCAAAACTTCCCATTTGAACTGTTGGATTGGCACCCAGAATTCCTGTTGTAGCAACCACAAATTTCTGCGCTTCATCACTCACAATTAAGGCATATGCCTGATTAACAGTAGGAGAAGGATTTCTCATCAGAATTTGACTCCTAGCTTGTGAATATGAGTCGTTTAACCCCCATCAAAAATTGATATAGCTTTAATTTCTACAGATAGGCTACAAATTCCCTTGATTTTGAGCAATCACAGCCAGGTGATGGCACCAAAGCTTCAAATCCTTCCCATAGGTCTTTCAATTTTTAGAAGTACACAGATACTGAAGTTGTGCCTTGAGGCAGAGTAGCTATTTCCTTATGTAGATTAAAGGTTCTTGAGCCATCCACTTTGTTGAATCTTTTAGCAAGATCTTCCCAGACAACTTGTGCACTAGACGCATACATGATTCCTCCAAGAAGACCTTTTGCAATTGAATTCATAATCCAAGAAAGTACTTGCGTTTAATCTTTCCCAATGATTCCACATCATTTCTGGGAATCTTTCCTTCTTGCATATGCCATCTACCATACCCAGTTTGTTCCTCCCTAGCAATGCAAAACTCATAGATCTGAACCAAATTGAGTAATTCTCAATTCCAGTTAATTGAAAAGAGATGATCTGAATCACACTCACATCCGCATGAGACAAGAATAGAGGATGATTACAATTAATCTCATTGACTTGATTCACTTGATTTCCTGCAGATTGAGTTGCATACTTAGTAGGAAACTTATTTCCTGGAGTTTGAACCAATGTTTCACCATTTACTGTCATTTTTCTTATTTTACTCAAGATTCAGACATATTTGAACCAGATGCTAGCAAGATCAAAGAGAATTTCTGAATGAAATTTTGGATCGTTATGTGAGCTACAATTCTGTAGCGTGAGGGCTCTGATACCATATAATTATTCACACAATGGTGATGAGATTTAACAGAATATCAAGAAAGATAGAATGAAGAAGAAATGAAGAAGAAGAAGAAGAACAAGATGCATCAGAGAGAGAGAGAGAGAGAGAGAGAGAGAGAGAGAGAGAGAGTTAGTGGAGAGTGTATTTCATTATTCAAAAGTCTATCTATTACAATGTAAAGTCTTATTTATATATCAATGTTTATCCCTCTCATTAGCACTCTAACTGACTACTAATCCTGACATTAACTAACTCTTCTAACAACCATTAACAACTTAACTAACTTCCTAACAACTTTAACATACAAAGACTATTATACCCTTACATTATTCAATAGTTTTTAAGTTTTTTCTTTCAAAAAATTGAAGTTAATTTGAAAAAAAAAAAGATATTTAAAAATTAAAATTGTGTTTGGACATGCATGTCACTTGAAAAAGTAGTAGAGTTTTATGAGGAAAAAAATATGACTTTTTCAAACTTAAAACTCGGTATCTTATTTCATTTTCACTAGTTATACTAGTACTAGTTGTATACCACCGAGAAAATAACATTCAAATTGGAAACTGGCTAAACATGTTTTTAACATCATTATTTAATTTTTGTATTTCGATATATCTAGTTCACAAAACAAACAAATACCAAAACTGTATTGAATCTGTCATAAAATATAGATTTTAATTGTAGTATAAGAATAAAGTAATTAAAATGTTGCGGGCTAAAATTAGGTTAGAGAAATTTTTATTTCATACTGACATTATTTTGTGCTGGTATTTCTATTTTCACGTGATTTGTGTAATTTCGCTTTTAAAAAAATATATTATTTACATTTGTCCCTTTTAAATTTGTATTTCTTTTTGGCAAAATGGAAATATTTTATTCAACCAAGTAAGCATATACCCAGAGCTAGCTCAATTGGACTTATAGAGTTAGTTCTTACAAAATAACCAAATTTAAACCTATATAGCTAGTTGAAATTGGAAACCTATCAAGATGTCTCAAAGTACTTTTCCATTTACAATTGCCCTGCGCAACTATATGTAAATAGAGATTTTTTCCTTCCTATACCATATATGAAATTTTATTACTAAAAATGTGCACAGTTTCTAATTTACCCGCCCTGTCCACATTTTTCCTACAATTATTATACCATTCATTAAATACTAATTATTAGTAGCTGAATCGTCCTAATTAGGCGTGCTAAAATTCAGGAACGGAATCTTCTAATTGATTTAGCCACAAATCAAATCTGTTCAAAAGCTCAATTCGTCGAAATCAAATCTGTTCAAAAGCTCAGATCTGTTCTTCGATATTTTCACTTAAGACACAAATCAAAAGCTCAGTTCGACGAAATCAGAAGCTTAATTTCAAATTGTAGAAATCAGTTCTGCAAAAGCTCTGTTCGTCGACATTCTCTCTACATCTCTCTCTATTTCTCAATCGCAAATTTCAGTAATACAAAGCAAGTGAAAAGAGAGCAGCAATTCCACCATTGACAGCCATTAAAAAGCTTGAAAGCTTTGAATTCAAATTTGGGTTTTCAAAAATCATTGTTTGTTTGGATTGGGTGTTGTTGAAAATAATCGGGAATATGGTTTGGAGTTTATATCTCAATTTTGAGGGGTTTTGGTGAAGATTAGACTTGGTTTTGACTGAATTAAACTCGAAGAAGAAGAAGAAGAAAACATATTGCATAAATTGTAGATAAATTGTAGATTGTTTGTATTCTGATTGTAGATGCTTTATTTTCTGTTTTCACAAATAAAAAACGGCTAAAACTTCTACAAATCTTCTGAAAAAACGCAATTATGTCAAAAATCCCAATTATGCTACAATTGAATGGGAATTGGGGTATAAAAATTCAATGTACCCAGTTTGTAGATATTTTGTAGATAAATTGTAGATTATTTCTAATCTAATTCTAGATGCTTTGTTTTCTGTTTTCACAAATCAAAAACGACTAAAACTTCTACAAATCTTCTGCAAAAAACGCAATTATGTAGAAAATCCCAATTAAACTACAATAGAATGGGAATTGGGATATTAAAATTCAATATACCCAGTTTGTAGATATTTTGTAGATGAATTGTAGATTATTTGTATTCTGATTGTAGATGCATTATTTTCTGTTTTCACAAATCCAAAACGACTAAAACTTCTACAAAATCTTCAGCAAAAAACGCAATTATGTCGAAAATTTAGTTTAGAAACGACATACTATTTTTTTTTTTTTTTTTGTCTAGATAGCGAACCAATATCACTGTAGATGAGAGCATTCTTTAACGTCACGATGTTACAAAAATAAAATATTCCCAAATAACCAAACGCCACATATCCATTTGATGCAATTTATACAATTTGCAGTTCTTTAATTTTGCCATAAAAAAACTTACCTCTGATTCGTGGTTAGACATTGATGCGTTAACGTTCCGTATCAAACTCTTGTTCAATTATTCGACTTTGCCAGACAACAAGGAAAGAACAAACATAAAATCTATTTATTTAAAAAAGAAGAGGGAAAATTGAGAATTACTTGTCAAAAAGAGGGATATACGCTACCTTGAATTAAGGAGTTATATACGTTGTATTAATTGTACCCTTAAAATACACTATGGTATAGAATTGGTAATTTGGTATACTAAGTGCAATTAGGTCAAACCTTAAACATTGAGGGTAATAAGGTTTCCTATGTGGCATAGGAATGTAAAAATTTCATTTATTTAAGAGAAATTTTCAGAAATCGCTATTGTTTAGTGGCTACTAACTTTCTATAGCTAACATATACATAATTATTTCTATAGCTATTATTCAGTTGTTACGGTAGTATATTCGTTACAATCGCGCTAATGTATTCATGAATACAATAGCAAAAATTACCTAAAAATAGGGGATTCCAGCTGTATGTGACTGTATTCAGATGTATTCACGTCATGTATTCATGAATACAGTAACGACAATCACCTAAAAAAAAGGTCTATCCAGCTGTCTAATAACGGAAAGAGGATCAATTAACGTGATACACTCCTAATACAACTCAACAAAATCAATTCTAAATAAATTTCGCTGCTATTGTCATGCATTCCATGTATTCACGCGGCTGTATTTATGAATACAATGAGGTAAAAACACAGGGATTACAGATGTTTAATTATGTATTCTATGGCGCGAATGTATTTATAAATACAATGAGGTAATCCGCCTAAAAAATAGTGATTACAGGTGTTTAATAATGGAAAGCGCAATATTGAATTGTATGTAGTTCCACTATATTGAATTCAGTTGTATTCAAACAACAAAAAATCGCGAAAGGGATGTATACAGTTCTATTAAATTTGATTGTATACATTATATTTAATTCACAAATATTCACTATTATACATTGTATTCAATTTACTGTATTCAATTCGACTATATTTAAATAAACACAAAATCA
The DNA here is from genome assembly GCF_001879085.1 of Nicotiana attenuata. NCBI lineage: Eukaryota > Viridiplantae > Streptophyta > Magnoliopsida > Solanales > Solanaceae > Nicotiana > Nicotiana attenuata. Next base: position 45,167,806 of record NC_032000.1, on the reverse strand, counting down.
CAAAACACAATGATATTTGGTTGTATTCAAAAAATGCAGATCTTGGGAATACATAAATACAAACAAAAAATAATATATTTATATAAAAATATAATGTATTTGAGCGTATTTGTACAGAATACAATGCAGTTATATCATTGTATCATGTGACTAAAAAAGCAAATCATGGCTTTCCTGTTCGCCTTCTGCCTCATGGAAATTAGCATAAATTCATCTCATGAAGTGAATCATGTTCTTGTTTTAATTAGCTTGAGCAAAATTAAGATCTGGCAGTCATGTTCACTGATTCCTGTATTCGGCCAGATGAGAAGATTGTATTCAGAAAGAGAGAGAGATTGAAGAAAATTTTTGATGAGATTTTGAGAGAGAATCGTATGTTAACCGAAAGAAAGATTAAAAAAAAACATAAATAGCGTATTTCACGCCTTAATGATAGGATGTACCATAAATACCTATTTTGCTATAAAAAATAAAAAATAGCTATAGAAAATAATATTTTAAAATAATTTTGATTTATAATAAATAGAGTGTATACATTTGGTATAGGAGATAAAATTTCCTTTCTTTTACTATGTCGGCATATACCCTACTCTTCGCTTGAAATGTGATAAATGGTAGCAGCAAAAAGAAATCCCAAAATGAAACATGACATCGCCCAACTTATATGATTATCTCTCTCACTACATGGAATTACACTGGGTATGTTGTTTCTTCTTCTTTTTATTTGGTTGGGGGGGGGGGGGTAGGGGAGGGTGTTTCTCAAAATGCATCGTGCAGCTCGATAGAAAAACAGAAAACAACACAACATTTAGAATTACTATAATCAAAGTGCTTTCAAGAAAAACATCAATCTTCCCAATTCCAAGAACAAACTGTTTTATCTCTAAAGAAAACAAACAGACCTAGAGCGGTAGGTATACTGCTAACTACTTACTCTTCCTCAACTATTCTTCCCTTCTCGCTGACATAGATACCATCAAGGAACTTACGGATATCTTTGTTCTTCACATGGCATTTCTGTCCAGAAAAAAAAAACAATATATGACCTCAATATGTAAGATCTTGATATTCACTATGAAGAGTAAACACATATTACGGCGAAATAGAAAAGAAACGGAGGTTTACTTGGTTAATGAGGGCAGCAGATCGTGAGACAAGTTCAATGTCATTTCCGTCCAATACCAACTCATCCTTAACTTTTTCTGAGCGGACAACAGTAACCCCTTCAAGCATATCGACTTTCCTCACCTGAAAATCACAGCAAACAAGTCGGTTTCTTAGCGCTCTACACTTGAGAAATGTCCATAATAAGTGCAAGAGCAAAATCAAATTATATGATCTCAAGGTTATTTAAATATCCATCATGCTGACATGCGAGACAGCAGTGTATTGAGGATCACCGCATTCAAACAAGATCATTACAAGCAAATGCATAGTGAATACCAGTGATAACGGAAGTTTTTTACATTTAATATAACAATATCAGTTCCAAGCAAAGGGCAATAGATTCTACATTATCTAGTGCTAGAAGACAAGAGTAGACAAACATATGAATCATTCTAGGAAGACTTCCCTTTAACTATGACCAAAAGGGGAAAGGAGGGGAGGGGGGGGGGGTGGGGGGGAATTTTAATGAAAACGTAAACAGG
>NC_032000.1:45152448-45166137 GCF_001879085.1 Nicotiana attenuata | reverse complement strand
GGGAATTAGAGAAAAACTAAGAAAGCATCCTCTAAAAGCTATCAAGTAATTGTCTTAGTACATTCCTATATAATCTTAAAACAAAAAATCAGCAAAAGTAAAGCACATTGAAGCTCATTGCAGATAAATCTTGTACACTATAAACCATGTAAGGGACACTTAAATCCATCAATATTAGTCTTGCGATGATCTCCACGTGCAACAAGCAGCATGAACTAAAGGCACCAGAGTTGTTATAAATACTTCTCAATGCTTTTTGCCTCTGCTATTTGAAACCTATCCCTGAGCGGCTAATGAAAAAGCCCAGATCAAGTGTCTTTGGTACGGCAGAAAATGTTTTCTTGGAAAATATTTTCCACATATCTTGAATTGTGGAAAAGCTTTCCTCCAAGGAAAATATATGAATTCCCTCCATTAGCGAGAGAAGTCATTTTCCATTGTTCTCTTACTACATATCGCTTACTTTAATCAACACTTACCCCTTGTTATTCACAGTTAATACAAGTATATGACCAACAACACTATGATTATCCCTTATCCTACACAACAACTCCACCAATCCCCTGCTTCTTAACGCGAACGTGGTACCACTATCGCGAACGCGTAGAGCAACCCGCTCAAACTTTCGCGAACGCACTCCTCCTGACGCAACCGCAATGACTAAACCACCAGTGGCCCCATAATACTCTTCGTGATCGCGATACTCCTCCACGATCGAGATGACTAATAACCCAGCGCCAGAAATCAGAGAAACCACCAATGCCAATATGAGGAAAATGATCCAAAGTCACTCCGGAACTCACCGAGCCCCCGCGGGACCCGTCCGAACATACCATTGCTAGAAGGAGGGCTTGAACCTTCAATCTTGTGGTTAACAACAGCCACACGCTCTAACCAAATGAACTATTCCAGCTGCTTATTCATTATAATTTATAGTTCAACTAGTTTTAGGCTGATTATCAATCTACCGTAATCCTCCTACTTCATCCAACCTTAGGAACAGAGCAAGCTCACACAGGATAATCATAAGCAATATTTATATCTAACCAAACACATGAAAATTATCCTGCAAATGTAAACAATTAATTTTAACAAAAACTAAAATTCATGAAAACACTTTCCTTCATACCAAACACACTCGAGAGTCGAGAAGCTTATTTATTTCCCAAAATGAAATTAGATGAACATTCCTAATGTTAAAATTAATATACAACAGCACCATGTATAATCAAACATTTAAAAGTACCAACATCACAGTTAAACAAACCAGCATTTTAATCAGATCATAAAAACCCACTTAATACTAACAAAAACAAAGACTACAAAACAAAAAAGAGAGAGAAAGAAATTATACCCTCTTCTCGCCAAGGAAATTCCTGATCTCAATGGCCTTATTCCCTCCACTAATAGACGCATTGATAGGAAAATGAGCATACACAAAACGCATCTTGTACCGGTACCCTTTAGTGACACCAGTGATCAAATTCTCAACGTGACTAAGTGCTGTACGGATTGCAGCAGTAGTCTTACGTGAACCAAACCAAGCATCAATCTTGAGCTTTTTTTTGCCTGTTTCTTCATCTTTAATGAGCTGAAAATCAAGATTTAAATGCTTGAAGTTTCTAGTGAGTTTTCCTCTTGGTCCTTCTACTTCTATTTGCTTTGCTTTTACTTTAATGTTTACCCCATCTGGGATGTCCATTGTTTCTGATGAGAGTATGGTCTTCATTTTGCTTTAAGCTCTCTCTCTCTCTCTCGGCGTTTCTGTGAAGACAGCAAAACCCTAGAGGGGGAAGTTTGTTTAAGAGGGTGAAATACGGATTAATAAACCTAGAAATGATTAATGATGTCTTTGTTTATTGGGCTTATGAGCCTTCAAGATATGGCCAGCCCAATGAAATTCAAAACTAGCCAGATTTACAAATGGTAATTGAAAAATAGCCTTTGTTTTAAAAGTAATTGAAATTTAGCCATTTTTCATGTAAAGATAAATTTGAACGAAAACACTGTTCAAAATCCAGAAAGTATTCCAGCATAATATACTGGACTTCCAACATAATATATTGGAAGTTCATATACATGTGCTCCGATCTCCAGTATATTATGCTGGAACTTTCTGTGAATTAGAGTTCCAGCATAATATACTGGAAGTTCATATGCAGGTGCATCAATCTCCAATATATTATGCTGGAACTTTCCGTGTTGCAGCAAAATAGTGACTATTTTTAATGACTTTGCAAACACTGGCTATTTTTCAATTACTCGTCCGAAAACTGGCTAACTCGTGCTATTTTAGCCCATGTTAACTTTATCGTGTCACAAAATCACCATTTAATAAAGAAATATATATTTTTAGCCGCTTCTAAAAATAAATACCAATAAAACGTTTAAGTTTTGTATATATGTGTATCATATACATATAATATATAATTTAATATTTTTGTCTAGCGCATGCAATTAATTTTGGTTGATCGGCCAATTTTATATTTTATCTTATAATTTATATATTGGTTAGAAAAAGTAAACAATGAATCAAGTTATATTTGTCGATGTGCTTTTGCATGTATATCAATAAAAAGATATCAAGTGATCTGCGTATTAATTGAACAAATCGCTCATTAAAAATATGGCCAACCCAAGATAATAAAATTATGAGAAATTAATTTAAATAGTCATTTATTTAAAAATGAAAAATTAACCCAAACAGCCACCCACCCTACAACTTAAACAAAAAATAGCCAACGAATGTATATTATATGCATAATTTATGTATTAAATGTGTGTAATTGTGTATAATCAATGTATAATCTATGTATATGGCTAGAAAAAGTAAACAGTTAATATGGCCGGCTATTTTTGTAAAAATCCCTTTAAGAATATAGCCATAAAGGTATATATTCTGTATAATTAGTTTATAGTATATGTATATTGGTTAGGAGCTATAAAAATTTTATATCCGAGCGGCCACTATGTATCTTCTACACTTTTTTTTGGGCTATAAATTGCCCCACTTCTTCCTTTATCGTCTCAGGAAGTTGTCATGGCCTTTGATCCCTATTTTATATTTCTTGTAACCATGTGACCAGGAGATTACGCGTTCAAATCGTGAAAATAACCTCTTGCAGAAATAGTAAAAATGGCGTGGAGTAGCTACTATTTAAGGTGGTATTTATTTCTTATCCAGAAATTCTAATGTTGAACAAAAACTGCCACTACTCTATTAAAATTAACACAAAAAGACATTTTTACCCTTTCTTCCATTGTTTTTCTTCCCAAACCCTCGCTTCTCTATCTCAAGTTCGATGTAGAGACATGTTTTTGTGGATGCATATGTTTTTTGTGATAAAAATGTTGAATTGGGTTTTTTGATTCTTGTGAATTTGATGGCTTTGAACAGTTACGAAGATGAAAAATGATATCTTGCTGTTTTTCTAACAAGAGTCAGCTTTGTCTTGTTTCGTGTAATTGCCACCTTTATTCGTTTTTTGCCTTCAATTTTATGTATGGATTCAATGCTGAATTGGGTTTCTGATTCCTGTTGATGCATGTGTTGTTGAAAGGATTTGTCCTTAACTTATAGTTACAAGCACAGAAATTAAGGACAGGTAATTTTTAACTTAGAGTTACAAGCACAGAAATTAAGGACATGTAGTAACTTAGAGTTTCAAGCACAGAAATTAAGGACAGGTAGTCCTGAACTTAGAGTTACAAGTTCAAAAGTTAAGGACATGTAGTCCTGAACTTAGAGTTACAAGCTAAAAAACTAAGGACAGGTAGTCCTTAACTTAGACTAACTTGCTCATAAATTAAGGGCAACTAGTTCTGAACTTACAATAACAAGCTCATAAGTTAAGGATACTTGGTCATGAACTTAGAGTTGGAAGTTCAAAAATTAAGGACACTTGGTCATTAACTTAGAGTTACAAGCACAGGAATTAAGGACAGGTAGTCCTTAACTTAGAGTTACAAGCACATAAGTTAAGGACACGTAGTCCTGAACTTCGAGTTACAAGCACATAAGTTAAGGACACGTAGTCCTGAACTTCGAGTTACAAGTTCAAAAGTTAAGGACAAGTAGTCCTAAACGTAGACTTACAAGCTCATAAATTCAGACAGCTAGTCCTGAACTTACAATAACAGCTCATAAGTTAAGGACACTTGGTCCTGAACTTTATGAGCAGAGTGTATTTTCGTCCGGGCGGGTAAAGTTATTAAAGCAGTGGCTAAAGACTAAAGACATTTTAAACAGTGGCTTAAAAGTAAATACATATTTTATTAGTGGCTAACTGTGCACTTCCCCCGCAGAAATATAGGATAGGGCTGCGTACAATAAACCTTTGTGGTTCTGCCCTTCCTCGGATCCCGCGTATAGCGGGAGCTTAGTGCACAAAGCTGCCCTTTGTTTATTTTTATTTTTTTGTGGGAAAAGAGTCAATTTCGTCCTAGTGCATTTGCATATATTTTTCTACTATTCTTATTCTACTAGTTTCTACGAACGTGCGTTGCACGTTAATAAATAGCATGTAGATTTTCGATTAATTGTTTATATGGAGAAACAATAAGTTCAATTACAGGAATAAAGAGTTACCGTAATGATATTCACGTAAAAATACAACAATCATCTAAATCCTAAAATTACTGTTAGAATTGAACTGGCTGGTCGTCGTTTAAACCTATAACAATGATAAAATTAATTAAGATAGTTAGATATATAATAATGTGCTTATAGTTTATACATATGATCTACCTAAGACTTGTTTATATAAAATTGGTGAATGAACTTGAACTGCTCGTTAAGAATGATTTTGATACATAGAACTAAGGAGGAGGCTGATATTTGGATCTTTTGAATGCAAAGGAACAAGTAGTCGGCAAGTTATTCAACAGTCAAATTATATTCTGTTCACCATATATTTAGTTAATACATGACTTTTTACTTCTTCATTTCTTTCCCCCTCAGATTGGCACGAATTGGTTTTTTACTTCCGATGTGTTGTGATAAGTTTAATATTGCAAATAACTTGGTCGAAGCTTCTTTATTTAATTTACAAACTCGTTGACTACAAAGTCACTTGCTATAAAATACTGAGTAAAACTCTCCTTCCGTCGACATGAAAATCTCTAAAAATACCTGGATGAATAGTGTTTAGACTTTAGAATGACTCATGTGGAAATACTCACTATATAAATCCTTGTGGTCTTGCGGGTATCAACTTGAGTGTTTAAGATGCCTATCCACGCTAGTGTGATTAGTATGGCGTCGTAACTCCACAATTATTGCAATTTTTTTTCAAAAAATATCATCATTAGTAGACTTCAAAGTCTTATATAACAAATAAATTAATTTATCAAATATAAATTATCTATTTCAATAAATAATTCAGCTTTGAAGGATATTAAAGTGAACATAATGATTTTAGCACAAATCTTAGAAATTACAATTTTATTTAATGTAATTATCTTTTTGAAGTAATTTAAGGAACTTGAATATGACACTCGAAGTAAAACAAAATGGTGTAAAAAATGTTCCCATAGCTTTATTAATCTATTCTCATTCACAAAAAGTATTACTCCACTAAAATATATGTTACATCTAGTGTCCTGCAAGAACATTGTAAATATTTTACATATTAAAATAATATTTTGTCCTACTATAAAGTCCAATCAATAGGTTACAATTAAGAAATAACAAACAAATATAACTTATAAAATAGGGATTTTTTTCTAACTATACCATATATGAAACCTTATTACCAAAAATGTGCATAATTTGTTAATTACCCGCCCAGTCCACACTTTAACTACAATTTATATACCAATCCATAATTAGGCAGATTCTGCCATTTAAAACGCGCGAAAAAAAGGCACAAAATCTGCGTTTGATTCTTTCCACATTAAATTCGAAATTTGAAACGGAAAGAGATCTGATTGCTGCGTAATTCTCTCTTTCACTACAATTCAAAAACAACGCAGAGCTTCAGAAGCTTCAACAACGCAATACAAATTGTAGAATTCAAAATTGTTCTTCGTCGTCCTCAGTACTCAAATTGTCGAACCTATATCTGTTCTTCATCTTTTTTTCTCTCAACTACACGAAATCATGTCAAAAATCCCAATAATGCTAAAATTGAATGGGAATTGGGATAACTATGGCAGATTTAGAGATTTTGAAGTTGATGCCATTGTGGTAGATGAGAATGCAGGTTTGTGTAGTTCGAAAATGCTTAGAATTTTAGTTTTATGATATTATCTACAAATTTACTACATATATCTACAATTTGACTACAAGTTCTTTATTTGGTGCAGGAAAAAAATATTTTAATAAACAGTGTCTCCAGATTGAAGATAAATTGTAGGCAAATTGTAGTTTACTTGTAGTTTGTAGTTAATTTGTAGATAAATTGTAGATAAAATGTAGATATATTGTAGATACTATATTTTTAATATTGTAATTTTTTTTTTCTTTGTGTTTGTTCTGAAAATGTAGGTGAGGGCTTCAACAGATCATATACATACTGTGTTGGATGGTGTGAAGCAGTACATTGTGTGTCTAGAAAACAAGAAATGTAGTCGTGGCCAATTCCAACTTGAAGAACTTCCATGTGTAAATTGTTTCCAGATTGTAGTTATAATGTAGGTTAAATGTTGTTAATTTGTAGTTTTTGTAAAAATTTTGTAGACAATTTGCAGATTATTTGTGGATGACACATTTCTACGATTGGAGTATTTATTTCTTATTTTTTGTTGTGTAATTTATATTCAACTGACAGTTATATATAAATATTACATAGAACTTGGAGGTAAACATCTAAAAATTATGATAAAAAGCTACAAAATTTATATAATTTATGCAATCGATTTAATACCTGCTTGGCTTGAAGAAGGATTATCTATACGACGCCACGATATACGTGCAACATGCTTCCTACCCATACTAAAATACAACAATGGACGAACATCGATTAAGAAAGTGTAAACAAATCCACAAAAAATCAGTGATTTTTAAAATCCACTTCTATAAAAGTAAAATTATGAAAATGTACTAATATAGAAAAATTTTTGCCTAGAAAATGTTGTTAATAAACTATAGAAACGAAATCTAAAAAATTCCTACGTGAAAGGAATGGTTGCTTGTGCAACTGCTGATGTCGTTTTCATGGAGAAAAGAAAGTCCTAAGCTAAGATCTGAATTCTATGTAATAGTATACAGTTCTATAATTATGCCTAATATAAATGAAAGGAAAGAGAAAGTGGGAATATACGGTCCTATAATTATGTCTAATATAAATGCCCCCTTAATTATATCACTAATTTGAATTATGGTATAGAAATGGTAATTTGGTATACTAAATGTAATTTACTCATACCTTAAACATATAGGGTAAAAAGGTTTCCTATGTGGGATAGGAATGTAAAAATTCCTATAAAATATTACAGAAGCTTCCAAACATAATAGCAACGGCAATTCTTCATCCAATATTCAAGTGCAACAATATTAGTAGCTAAAACAATAATCGTCCACATTACTTTAATTTGTACAAACGACCAAAATTTCCACCACCTAGAATTGGATAAATTTGTTCTCATAGTTAGAATCTTCTTATAATAGGATTTGAAAACTCACTAAATTTTCCATCACTTTAGCATTTTAGTTCGAGGAGGAGCTAGAATTTGAAAATTATAGGTTCAGAATTCTAGTTCTTTCAAGTTACTGAATTCTAGCTTAATAATTTTTTGCATATTCAATAAATTTCTTAAGACAATAATAAGGTTTGGACTAAAGCTACTGGGTTCGGCTGAACCCGTAGCCGAAGGACTGGCTCCGTCCCCTGATTTAGTGATTTACCACTACTACAGATGGCAACATACCTACAATTATAATTAAGTGATGACTCTATATTACGGCCTTTAAGAATTTAACTATTTTTTTAAATAGATAATTTGGATAGTGTTACTATTTGATCAGCATGTATTCTGAAGAGTATGCTTATAAAATTGTAGTCCTAATTACTATTTCATATGTTAAAGAGAACCTCATACAGTTGAATAATGGGTTTCAATACCTATAAATAAAAATTACTCCTAATTAGTTTATAACAAATTGTTTCATACTTCTTGCAGTTATGCGAGTTTGTTTTATCATGAGAGACCAATTTTCTTTCCTTCTTCCATATTATTTTTTACCCATATCTATTGAGTAATAAAATCGAAAACTAACCACAGAGACGCAAATAGCAAAGGATATATAAGACAATTGATATAGTTGAACCTAAAAGGAGGAAAAAGAGGCCTCTGACCTTGAACGAAATAGCGTAACATACATATAAATTAAATTTTGCTCACCAAGTATTTAAAAATCATCATTAGGAAGTAATTTAGTGAAAGAATAAAAGAAGGAGAAACGTCCCGTGCGAGAATATTAACCAAGTACTTGATGATACGAAGCTTCGGTCCTTATCCTTGAATCATGCTCTTTCATTCTTAATGTGCCCGATTAACACACAATTAAAATCTTGAACAAATTCACAAGTCATGCTCTAATTCACCCTCATGTCGTTTATAATCTCATCTCCGTTGGCTTTCGCTTGCAGTCTTTTAATTCAAGACTTTCTGCCTTCCTACACAATTACTACTATTTTCCTGGAATTCTTTCTTTTCTAATAAAAAAATTATCTTTTGGCTTATCCTAGTTCGACTCCTCTTATATGTACGATTAAAAATAATAAAATAATATTTTTTTAAGAACTAATACTCCATATGGAACACGTAAATCCTTGTGGAGAATAGGTATTAATTGGTATATGGTATGGAACTTCGACATCCTAAGCTATATATGAGTTAGTATTTTTTTTTCAAACCATATTTGAGCTCAATTACATCTCTTCTTAACGTAGAAGCTATATATAATTTTTACTTATTCTACTATAATAATTTTACATCTTAATATGTACTATTTCCAGATAGATAGATATATAGATCAAGGGCGGATTTACATGGACCCAAGCGGTGTCACGGGACACTGATATAGATAGATAATAAAAAAAGAAAAGATTATTGGGATGAATGTAAAGCAATTTAACTCAACACCAAAGGTCAAAAAAGAACATAACAAAAGAATAGAGTGTAACCCGCATGTTGAACTGATTTTACACATAATACTGCTGCTACATTAAAGAGCATGCATAAGAACTCACTTACCGGAGACACACAAAATTAAACTACAAGGAAAAAGAGAAATTAATTAATAATGACTACACGGAAAAGGAAAAATTTAACAATGATGACTCCGAGCATAACTTTAGAACTTCACACCTGGCAGGACATTATATTATATTCTCGTTGAACAATATAAGGAATTAGAATTAGAAGCACACGCAAATTCCATATTATTACTACAATAGAGTTATAGAGAGCTTCTATCATCAACGTACTATTTCAAGGAGGGCTGAATTCAACAAAATCCAGCAAGCAGTATAACAACACATTAAAATTAAGGAGTTGGATTGAAATTAAGAAAGAATGAGTCATGTAAACATGTCATGGTGTTAGTTTAATCTAGAGCATCTATATTAACCCTTTTGTGTAGTTGGGGGTTTCTAGAAGATTTTCTTCCTTTTAATTTTGAGGGGATATTTTCATGTTTAATGACAATATTCAAAATTTGATTAAGTAGCATGGAAGGAGCTTACTGAAGAAACTAATATGCATAAGCAAGATATTTTTTCGTTCTGCTGGGACTTCTCTGTGAAAATATGGTGCTGGCTATTCCATTACATGCACTCTGGTGTTTTCCATAAGTTCAAGTACTTCCTAAACTAAAATAAGTAACAACAGATTAAAATTGTAATAGACGAATCCTTTCTCGTTGCTATTAGAACTTGAATGAAAAAATAAAAAAGAACCCCTCTATTTATTAATTTGACATTTCGATTTGGACTCTGCAACTAATAATAAAGTGCTTTTACGTTTTTGTACATTTATGTTACAAATATAACTAATTAATAAAAGGTTATTTTGGTAAACCAACATTATATTCATGCTTTTATAATAATATAGATATAGATAGATAGATATAGATATAGATAAGTGAGTATTAGCAGGCACCTCACAGTCAACATACTTGCTTTTTTGGAGGACATTTTAGTCATTACACATTAGATGGAGACTTGCTGAACCAGTAGACCCCCTTGAATTTCTATCTTCCACGTTCAGTTGGAGCCTTTTTGTGTCTATGACCATTAGTTAGCTATTGATGTTTTGCTCCTTTTATTATTTTCTTTTTTTCACTAGAGTTAAAATTTTCAGTAACTTCTCCAATTTCAGAAATACCCACTGAAAAATGCTGCAATTTAAAAAAGGACCTCAAAACTAAATCTGAAATCCTGAATAAACATAATTTTACATCCAGAAAATCAAACATCTAAAATTATGAGCGAAGAGTTATAAACCTTCAACAAATCAAATTGAGAATCTAAACATAAATCCTAATTAAGCATGAATCGCCAATTTCAATAACTATTCTATGCGGTAAAAGTTCAGTAACTTCCCTGATTTCGTAAACATCTCGTTAAAAATTCAGTAAATTTCAGTAGGATCTAAAACTAAACATAAACCTTGAATAAACATGAATTCACATTCGAAAAATTAAACATATCAGTATTTGGATGTTAAAGATATGGACTGATCAGGTCAAAATATTTTTCCGAATCAAACCTTGTTCTTTTAAATTAGGTAAACTTTGCTGTGCCATTAGAAAATTACTTTTCACACCTAATTTTCTTCGTGTGTAGAAAACCTTAGTGCACAAACTTCCGCTAAAGAACTTCAGTGATAATACGTAATTACGTATTTATCAAAGTAGAAATTCTTTCCTAATAATCTGTAAGTGGAAACTTTTTGCATGGCAAAAGAAGCAAATTGCAGTTCATTAACATTTACTACTTTTCTGGGGTCAAGGCGTTCGATGAATTTTGTGATCTAAAGCCAAACTTTACGAGGGAACTTATCTTTTTAATTTTTTTTAAAATTGGTTTGAAGTTTATTGTTTTTAGCTTTTTTTTTTTAGATACATAATTATTTAATTTTCTTAGTATTTCTCAATTGACAATATAGGGAATCCATTTAACCTTTTTTGTGACATTGTTGTTCTTGTTATCAAAATCTGTATTGCTGTAAAATTAATAAAATAATAAACTTTCTGAAAATCAAAAACAGAAAGTTAGTAGAACTAGAACATCAAAATACATTCTTAAAAAACAGTATAGGAATAAATCGAGCCCACTGAATACACAGTGTGTCCTTAAGGAAATTATTCCCCTCAAATACCTGAGGTTTTGGAATATATCCTCCCAGGATAGAACGCTTTAACTCACCAGAGTGTTGGTACCAAAAACGCGATGAACAGCAAACAACTCGAAGGCTGTAAAACACACTGAAATTTTTGTGCAGAAGAAGAAGAAGATAATCAGAAAATTTCGTAAGTAAATATTCTGGTATTTGAAGGAATATTTATAGCCAATTTGACACTGTTTTCTGAAAAGGTTTGCAACCTTTTAGAACAGACATAGCTGTTGGAACAGGTTTGACACTGTTTCAGAACAACCATAGCTGTTGGAAATATTGCGGGAAAAATAAACAGATTTAAAATAATCCGGGAAAGAAAACGGACCGGACCGGGTCGCGGGTCATCCGGATTGAATGTTTTCCGTTAATTAATTTAATTAATTAATTAATTATTTCAAAGAATTTTGTCCAAAAAGATTAATCAATCAATCTTTGACCAAATCCAAATCTCTGAAGCCGAAGCCGAAGCCGAAGCCGAGCGAGCGAGCGAGCGACGGAGCGAGGTTTGCCTTCTTCTTATCTCTTTAAGAGCTAAAAGATGAGCTTCTCTATATATACACAAAGATTTTCTTTCCTTCTACCAATTAAGGCTGTTTGGTGGGCCAGTCTGGGACCGGGACCGGACCGGGCCCGCGGTCCTAACGGGCTAAACGGTCCCGGCGGGCCGGTCCTGGTGGGCCGGTCCCTGAATGGGTAGGAAGCCCGTGACGGGCCGGTCTCGTACACGAGGCCCACGAGACCGGGACCGCTAAGCCCGGCACCGGCAGGCGGTCCTGGGCCGGTTCAACCGGGCCTAACGGTCCTAACGGGCTCCAACGGCTATTTTTTAAAAAAAAAAGTTTTTTTTTAAAAAAATAGCCAACGGTCAGATTTTAAAATCTAGCCGTTGGCCTTTAATTTTCAACCGTTTGGAACTTTAAAAAATAGCCATTTGGCCCCCAAACTTTATATAATTACACTTTTCCCCAATTCTCAACTATAAATACCCCCTCATTCTTTCATTTTTACTCACCAATTCATCAATCTATCTCAATCTCTCTCAATCTATATCTAATTTCTCTTCTATAATTGCTTATTTTATTGTTGCAATTTCGTGAAAAATTGTGAAGTTGGTGAATTGAAGTATTCAAGTCTTCAACGATTTTCAATTTTCAAGAAGTTTGTTCGGTCAATTCGGTAAATTCGTTCCAACTCTTAACTTTTAAGAATATATTTTTGTGTGTTTAGTTTGCATAATTGTAATTAATATGGCATTTTCTTTGAAAAAAATGTTTGGTGGTAAGGGAAAAGCAAAAATTGGTGAAAGTAGTCTCCAACCTACTACCCTTCCCCCGGCTCCCCGACCCAGACCTGTTACCCGTCCTGCTGCTCCTATTATTCTTGATAGTGATAACCCTTGTTTTTAATTTTTTGATAGTGAATTTTGCCATAATGTTGCACCAGGTCAACAATTAAATGAAGAAGTTATGAATGCTCTTTATCCTAATCAAACTATCTTAGAAAATGATGAGGAAAATGAGGATGTAGATGAAATCCAACCGGATTTAGATGATACACCTACTAGTCCTGTTAATAACCCAACTGATGCCCCGCCCGACCCACCTGTAGAAATCCCTACTTTTAATAGACAACCTTCTAAACGCCTAGAAACATCAATAGTTTGGAATATTTTTACTCAAGTAAGAGAACAAAATAAGGCTAAGTGTAAAACTTGTGGGAAATTGCTGGCGCATAAATATACTGGAGACCGTAGCGGTACGGGTAGTTTGGCTAGGCACATACAAACACACCCTAGAGATAAAGTTAAATATTTACAAATGAAAGCGCAGCAAGAGGGGACAAGTACAGGTTCAAATCTAGTTCAACCAGGAATTAACACTGTGACCGGTAGTATTTTATATTACGATCCTAATAAAGATCGTGAAGAATTAGCAAAGATGGTTACCGTTATGTGCTTACCCTATACTTTTCCTTCTAACCCTAATTTTGTGCATTATATTAGAAAAGTTTTTAATCCTACTTATAAAGGTTGGCCTCGCGCAACAGTTAAGAGCGATATTTATAAATATAAACATGAATATGAACAATATTTGCGGTATTTATTTACTCATATAACTAATCGGATTTCTATTACTACTGATATTGGTAGAAGTAATAATGACTGTGATTATCTAACTGTTACAAGTCGTTGGATAGATGAGAAGTGGATAATGCAAAAATACATTATTGCTTATAGAATAATTAATTCACGTCACACAGGTAAGTTTATTGCTAACACTGTTGCAGATATTTGTAGATATTTTTGCATTAGAGATAAAATAATGACATTTTCTATGGATAATGCTT
>NC_032000.1:45147246-45150467 GCF_001879085.1 Nicotiana attenuata | reverse complement strand
GCATTTTAAGGAGGCATATAAAGTATTGTGTTGAGGGTATTTATCCGCAAATTCGTCTTTAAGATTTTTCAACAATTTGTGTTATTTTAAAATTATTAGACGTATTTATGCTTCATGTTGTACTTTGTTATTAATTTATTATGCATGCCAATTTAGTTTTACTATTGATTTGTTATTTTACATTTTCGTCAAACACTTTAATAATTAGATTTCTATATTATATATACCACATATATTTATATAGCCATGCATAAGAGCAATTTATATATATACATACACATATGGTTTACAAGAAATTGCCCTAAATAAAAAAAATAAAAAAAAAAAGCCCGGAAATAAAAAACGCCCGTTAGCCCCGCTAAGCACACGAGCCCGGCCCATTTAGCCCAGGACCATATGGGCTTAGGCCCGTCACGGGCTGGTCCTACCCGTTGAGCCCACGAAGCCCGGGACCGCGAAGCCCGGGACCGCCAGAGCCCGGGACCGCTAAGCCCAGGCCCGTTTAGCCCGGCCCGTTTAGCCCATTTAGGCCCGGGCCCGGGACCACATACAGCCTTACTACCAATGAGGGACAAAGTGCATTAGTAAAGTGAACTCATTCAAAATTTCACTTCCATCCATTTCTTTTTCCACCATTTTCCACTCACACCTCTTTTGTTATTAATAACAAATAATAACAAAACCCAACAATCCCCACATGAATGCGGAATGGCTATAAACTTAAAGGAATGAACGGACGTGTGTGTGTTTTACATGTAAGAATTAATTGCATTTGGATAAATAGGTTTCCCTTTGAACTTTCCGTAGTGAACTTATATCGGATATGCTCGGTCAATCGGTAGATTTGATATATTTGAACCATCGAGCTTTGTTGTATACCTAGACAACATAAGTCACAAAATCAATCCTTAACCATCTATGGTTTTCACGGTTGTGTTCGTTTCAGCCAAGAATTCCGCCTGGTTTCATGAGTGCTTAGAGAATGGGCCTTTACTTTCATTCCCCTTGAAGCGCCTTACACTTCACACTCATATAGATGATTCCTAAACGTGTAATCCTAAAGACACGCTATCTGGTCATATCCACACTTAGCAAATCATTAAAAAGCTTTAAGCTTTATTGACTCATCAAAAAGCCTTAATACTTTACCTCGTTTTTGAACATTGTCTTCATCACGAGAATGGGTTGAGTTATTTGACAATGTTGAACCGTCATTCATAACTTTGTTTGATCTTGTTGAACCTAGCTCTTGGGATCTCCAGTCTGTTAGGTAGATTTACCGCCATGATGACTTGTCCTAGGCCTTTAACCCCATTCCCTATGATGATCTTTCAATTGCCTCTCTAGATAGCCTTTTGTAAGTGGATCCGACACGTTATCTTGACTTTACGTAGTCAATTGTGATAACACCACTAGAGAGTAGTTGTCTAACGGTATTGTGTCTCCGTCGAATATGACGAGATTTTCCGTTATACATAATGATCCCTACCCTATCTATTGCCGCTTGACTATCACAATGTATACAAATAGGTGCCAAAGGTTTGGGCCAAAATGGAATATCTTCCAAGAAATTTCGGAGCCATTCAACTTCTTCCCCGGCCTTATCTAAAGCTATGAATTCAGATACCATTGTAGAACGGGCGATGCACGTTTGTTTGGATGATTTCCAAGACACTGCTCCACCCCCAATTGTGAAAACATATCCACTCGTGGATTTAACTTCAGATGATTTGGTGATCCAATTTGCATCACTATATCCCTCGATCACGAAAGGATATTTGTTATAATGCAAAGTATAAATTTGGGTATGTTTCAGATACCCCAAAACTCGTTTCATTGCCATCCAATGTATTTGATTGGGATTACTTGTAAACCGACTCAATTTGCTAATAGCACATGCTATATCTGGTCGCATACAATTCATGATATACATCAAATTTTCCAATACTCTTGCATAGTCCAGTTCTGAGTCACTTTCACCTTCATTCTTTTGAAGTGTAGAACTCACGTCAATTGGAGTCTTGGCAATTTTGAAATCCAAATACTTGAACTTGTCAAGTACCTTTTCAATATAGTGAGACTGTGATAATGCTAGACCTTGTGGAGTCTTGTGAATTCTGATTCCTAAGATCACATCAGCAACTCCTAAGCCTTTCATGTCGAATTTGCTAGCCAACATGCGCTTTGTAGCATTTATATCTGCCATACTTTTGCTCATTATCAACATGTAATTAACATATAAACAAACAATGACTTCATGACCTGGAGTTTTTTTAATGTAAACACATTTGTCACACTCGTTGATTTTAAAATTCATTTTGCCAACATTGTTTGGTCAAAATTTTGCATGTCCATTGTTTGGTGCTTGTTTAAGTCTATAAAGCGACTTAACAAGTTTGCACACTTTCTTTTCTTTACCAGGAACCACAAAACCCTCAGGTTGTTCCATGCAAATCTCTTCCTCCAATCTCCATTAGAAAGCTATTTAACATCCATTTGATGAATTTCAAGACCATACACGGCCACTAGTGCCACTAACACCCTAATAGATGTTATCCTTGTTACTGGCGAGTAAGTGTCAAAGTAATCAAGACCTTCCTTTTGTCTATAACCTTTGACAACAAGTCTTGCCTTGTATTTGTCAATAGTGCCATCAGCTTTAATTTTTCGTTTAAAGATCCATTTCGAACCTAAAGGCTTATTTTCCGGAGGAAGATCATCCAATTCCCATGTATGGTTATCCAAAATTTATTGAATCTCACTATTGACTGCCTCTTTCCAAAATGCTGAATCAGAAGACGACATAGCTGCTTTAAAAGTTTGAGGTTCATTTTAAAGCAAGATTATCACAAAATCTGGTCCAAAGGAAGTAGATGTTCTTTGACGTTTGCTACGCCTTGGATCTTCTATATTTGGAGTATTTTCCTTTGGTTCTTCCCGAGGTCGTTTAGGTCTTTCACTTAACGACTCGCATTCAGTTTTATACGGATAGATGCTATCAAAAAATTCAGCATTATCTGATTCCATTACCGTATTAACATGAGTCTCGGGATTATCGGATTTACGAACCAAAAACCGACATGCTTTACTGTTTATAGCATATCCAATGAAAACACAATCTACTGTTTGGTCCGCTTTTAACCCTTTAGGCAAGGTAACCTGTAACTTTGCGAGACACCCCCCACACTTTGAAATATTTCAAGTTGGGTTTTCTTCCTTTC
>NC_032000.1:45117788-45144660 GCF_001879085.1 Nicotiana attenuata | reverse complement strand
TCTTGCCATGATCAAATTCATGTATGATTGTGGGCACAAGAATTGAAAACCCGTCCCATTGAATTTGCTCCATTCTCATTCCATTAAGAGAATGTGATAGCAGTATGTGATAAGTCTGAAAGAAGACAAAATTATTACTATGAATGTATCAATGGATATGGACGTGGCAATAGACGAAATTATAATCGCCATCATTTGTGGTAATGAGAACAATAAGGATTCTCAAAATAATCTTTCACTCTGTGAAAAATATTTGTCATCGATTTGACATGAGATTTTGGTAAAGCACATATAGATGATTATGGTCCGTTCATGATGCGAATGTGACAACATCTGATTTATGAATACATATTCATTCTTCAAAGAATATGAACGTGCTAGCGGTAGTGAATATACCGCACGCACCTCTAAAAGGAGGTTTGAGATGATATAAGAAAATAATGTCATTATTATGGCATGAATGGTCATTGGTCACGTACCTATTATACGCCAAAATATTTTGGCATTGTGATTGTTAAAAGACAACGGTAATGCAAGAAACAGATCTTGCATATAATTTTGATTCTCTTTATAAGAGATATTCACCATATGGGTGTTGATGAATATGTGGTACTACAAAATTAATTGAGAACTCTGCAAGAGCCAATTATACTATTGTGGAGAAACAAAATTAATCCAATAAGGTATTGTGTTGTAGTAAGTCTCAAAGAAACTTATTCAGTTTCCAAAGTATACGCGAAAGCGGTTGATTATATTGAGACTATAAATAAAGGAAAGATTTAATATCTTCTATTACTACAACTTGTAGTGGGGTAATATATATGTGAAAAGCTACCCGCTTTATTCTCCAATTTGTACTACATAAACAAAAGAATACCAAAATGAAGTGGGTATTTATTGATATAAAAACCCGTATCATAATAAACTTGGAGTTTATTGATAATTGCACATGTCATGGCGTAAATCTGAAGTTTATCAATATTGATAATTTATTCAGTTGGCATAATTGGTTTAGCCATATCAATTTAAGTATGATCTGCAAAAATAATAGAGAATTCACATGGGTAAATATTAAAGAACTAGAAAGTTCTTTACGAATTCTCTTATATTGCTTGTTCTCATTAATTAATAGATCAACTAAAATTGGGATTGAATCCCGTGAATGCTGGAAATATCAAAGGTGAATATGGGCCCATTCACCTGCCATGTATACCACATAAGATGCATCTATGAGATGGTTACATGTGAGATTATTATTAACCCGCAACCTGGTGTTTGCGAGGTAATTTGCTTAGTAATTTAATTTCGAGCATAATTTCCATATTTTCCATTCAAGACAGTTTATCTTGATAAGTTGGTTTACATCACAGTTGGTTTAGCAAAATAATTTATTAAGTGCCTCTACTTAATAGCTAAACAATTGCTTGTGAGAACAAAGTTATCTATATCAGTTTGATATACGTTATATAATAAAGTATATTATTTTCTCCCCTTACGAGTGGTTCAGGGTCAGGAACCAAATAATTCCATCTTATTATTATTATTGATGTGCGGTGTATATTTTGATTAATACCAAACGCACAAAGATGATGAAGCAAGTTAGTTTTTCTAACATGATGGGGAGAGATGACAACATTTGAGAAAAAGTTACGTGGAATGAATTATCATTTGTACATCTAGATCCTCGAATAAGATAATATGAACTTGAAGTTCATAAAAAGGTAATTCATTTGCAATATATTGCAAAGCATGCCAGACGCATTTGCTGACCCAAAGAAAGTAACTATATTCTCATTGCAAATGCTCCTATTAGATTAAGTCCTAGAAGGACAAAGTCTATGGTACGCTTAAAGCATATAGACAAATCAGTTTCAAATAAACTTCTTGAAAAGAAGATGAGCAAATGATTAAATGATCATAACAAAAGGAGGCAAGTGATCTAGAAGATCACATGACATAACACTTCATAAAATCTCATGAGAGATTCAGGTACCTGAATACATGAATGAAGAGATCTCTATGTTATGTATTTATGAAAAATAAGGAGGTTGGAACCGATGTAAAATGTTTGTCGACGACATCTATGATACCGCTAAATATAGATATGAGGATCTTAAGTCTGAAGAAACAATTCGAATATAATTGGTTTCATATGAAAGACGTGTAGTTTTGAACATGTAGTTCAAACACTTGAAAGTATAAAGTCAATGGTATGTGCAATCAGTTTTCGATATCTTATTTGTCTAGCATGACATGAAAACTTGATATGCATCTAAAGTCTATTATATGACTTATATGACAATCCTTGAAGGAATTAAATTGCTTGAAGCATATACAATTCTTGATCTTGAAGTACTACTTACTCAGTGCAATTTGTGCACAAATGTATCTTGCTATAACTATAGGCATGATAATATGACACCAAGAGTTTTCACCTCTATGTGAAGATATTGAACTGACGATTCCAACAAGATCATATGAAGACAATCCATATCTATCAAGAATGATGATTTCAAGGTGCAATATATTCATTCAAGTTAATATGGCTGATTTGTTTATCAAATATCTACCAAAGATCTTTTGAAGATGGTACACAAGATTGGAATGCAAATGCTTAAGGATGTGAAGTGATGCTCTCATGAGGGGGAATTAATACGCGTTGTACTCTTTTTCCCTTACAAGGTTTTGTCCCACTGGGTTTTCCTTGCAAGGTTTTTAACGAGGCAACCAAAAGGCGTATTATTAGATATGTGTACTCTTTTTCCTTCTCTAGAATTTTTTCCCGCTGGGTTTTATTTATGTTAAGGTTTTAACGAGACACATTATCTGTTGAATAGACATTCAAGGGGGAGTGTTATAAATAGAATTTTATTTATGGTGAATATCTATATTTAGAGAGATTCTAGAGTTTATTACTTGGTGGCTAAGTCACCCTTTCCCTATAAATAGAGGGTTCTATTCCATTGTAATTCATCCCAAAAGCAATAAGAATTTTCTCTCCCTACTTTTCTTTGCAATACTCTTCTTCTTCTTTTATTGTTTTATAACATTATCCAATTTTTTCATTTGAATTACTTGAAATGGTAATCAGTTAATATCTGTGTACACGGTTGGATCGAGTAGCCCAACTTCGAAGTCTTGAATTGGGGCTATGAGTTCGAGTCTGGGCGACTCGAAGTGGGGGTCGGACCCAGCTGAAGGACACACATCTCGAGGGAGCAGATCGAAGGCCAGACACGACCTACGTCGTTATCAGTACAATCTCGAAGGCACTCAAGAAAGAGTGAGAATTTCTCAAGGACACGTGGATCAGAGCATAAATTGAAGGATAATATTTGTACGAAATAGTACAGGTTCGTACTAGGTTGTTATAGTACACCTGTACCAATAAAATTCTTTACCACGATTAGGAATGTACTATATTGGGGTTTTCTCCTCCTATATAAAGGGAACCCTAATCATTTGTAAAGAATCTCATTCACTGCAATAGAACATTCTACTCTACTTTTCTCGTTTACCGTGCTCAACATTTGTTCTTCAACTTTATTGTCTTTACTTTATTGTCCATCCTTTATTGCTCTAAGCTCACCTCGAGGCCCCTAAGATAATCGATCTCGATGTCTTATTGTTCTAACAACACTGGTTTGGTTCATCATTTTTTCTTACTTAAATTTAATATTATTTGTACACTCACTAGTATTGAAATAAATCACATATCTTTAAAACCACAAATCATATTTAATTGTTACTCACATTTTTCGAAGTAAACAATCCGATGTACAAAAAATATTTGAGGTAAAAAAAGGAACTCAAAGATCATAATGTTCAATATCTTAAGAATAAATATAAATATGCTATTAGAAAGAGTGAAAACTGCTCTGAAGGTTTAATTATACTGTTACGAGCTTTCATCGTCTAGAGTTGCATGCGGAAAACGGGAAATGATCAATAAATAATTTTTTTAAAGGAAAAATATTAAATACGAATAAACAAAGTTGAAGTGGGATGAAAGTTTAAGATAGTGGATATAAAGTCTAAGAAAAAAAGTACTAGCATTTAGTAATTTCAGAATTCGATGTGGGAAGATAAGGAGTTTGCAACTACGAATGTCCAAGAAAAATTTAAAAATAAAATCAGACAAGAAATTGAATCAAATTGTTTTAAAGTTAAATTTCAAATAAAAAAGATCTAAATGCTACACATAAATTGCCTTGTAAAACTATAGGCATTATTTTAGTAGCACTTATAAATGCAACACAAAAATTAAATTTTCAAAGCAAAATATAACTTACAAATCGCATTTTCAAACTGCGACTTATAATCGCATTTATAAGTCGAATATGTCACAACATTATAATGTGGCCGTAAATGATATTGAACCGCATTTAAATTGCGACTTATAAGTCACGATTTTGAAATGCGACTTATAAATCTATTATATAAAATTGAACCCCAATTTTATATATCACAAATTTGAAATAAGACTTATATATGCACTTCCGAATGCGATTTATAAGAGCCTGTTTGGACATAAAAAAAATTCAAGTTTTTTTAAAAATTATTGTTTGGCCATAAAATTTTTAATTTTCACTTAAAGATGAATTTTGGAATTTTTCGAAAATTTGAAATACTCCAAAAAATTATTTTTTAAAATTTTCGTTCATATCCCTCACAAAAATTCAAAAACAACCGAAAATTATATTCATGCCAAACCCAACTCACTTGGAATTTTTTTAGAATTTTACATTTCTTATGTCCAAACGCCCACTAAATCTACTACAACTTGAAATTTGAAATGTGTTTGTTGAGATGAAGCCTAACATTGTGGCGGGTTTTTGGCTTTTTACAGACCAACACCGGCGACAAATCCGGTGACAAGTCCCGGGGATTTTTTGCTCTCAGCAGCTTTGTTCCTCGTCGACGTTTTTTGTCGTCGTGTCAGTAGAGATCAAATTTTCCCGATCCAACCGCATCTATCGCCCTAATGTACACGAAATTGTGCAAATTATCGTAAAGAAAAGTAAGTATTTACGGCCCCTCACTTATTGTTAACGAAATAAGCTGCAATTGCAGGATGCAGTGGAGGGCAAAATCGTAACGGAGCTCTCTTCTCCGATTTCTCACCAAGGCATTCGACTCAATGCCAATGCTTCAGTCAGCTTGCAGGTTCTTATTCCTCATCTACTTTGTTGATCCTTCAGTACAAAGGTGTAAATTTTGAAAGAAAAAAAAAGTTCAGTTTGCTATATGAGTACTAAGTAGGATTGTTAATTCCGCGATAATATGTCTTGTTACAAGTATCATAAGAAGTCTTGGCAATTGGGGCGGGGAAGGGCGGAGCAGGGGGGACATTTAAATGGGGCGGGGCAGGGTAGGGTAGGGTAGGGCAGGGCAAAATCTAATTTTTGAAAAATTAGAATGGGGCAGCAAGATTTGGGTTAGTATCTGGGTTGGTCCAATGATTAGAACAGCTGCCCTCCCTAAGTTAATTAATTCCGCGTACTTTATATCTATATTCACTTGGCTCTCTTAAAGATGCATGATTAGGTGCTATTGGAATTTTGAGACTTGCTAAGATAATTATGCTTGACTTTGGAGAGTGAAGTTTTTTAATTACCACCTCATATCCCCTAGCTGGCAAATCTTGGAGTTTTTCGTTCTTTAAATAGAAAGTTGAAAAGATAAAAGAAATTAAAAGCATACTGCAAAATACAAAATAAAGAGAAAAAATTTAAAAAAAAGTCTAAACAAGGCAGGGCGGGTCAAAATTTTAGCGGGTCAAGACTTGCCCTGCCTCCGCCCCATTTACATCCCTATTTATAAACTTATATATCTCTTTCGGTCTTTAAATAGAAAATTGAAAAGATAAAAGAAATTAAAAGCATACCGCAAAATACAAAATAAAGAGAAAAAAATAAAAGAGTCTAAACAAGGAAGGGTGGGGCAGGGCTTGATCACTTTGTTACATAAATTAGGACAAATTCAGTTTTTGGCTATTGAGTTAAGGAAAAGTCAAAACTCCTTAACTCCACTGAAAGGAACACATTTGATATTGAGTTGTGGCCATTCATTTTGAAGGATGAAGCAGTCAACACACTCAATAATTTGGGATAGTTTACTAAGATGCTAGGCCTATGGTAATTGTACTACCTTTTGTTATGACTCATATTAACTATAACAATATTTCCTTTCCAACCAAAAAAAAAAAAAAACTCAATGTTCATTCTTCTTTAGTGAATTCTTTAATTTGCTTTAAAATCCCCCAATAGTGCCATTTCAATTCAGTGTTTTAAAAGGCGTTTTTGGGGCGAGCCCTGGTGCGAGGCGCACCAAAAACGTCCCGGGACGATGGTGTGGGGCGAAAGTCTCAAGAGGCGTACGCCCAGCAATTCAGGGCGTACGCCCGGGCGTTCGGGGCGCATTTTTTTAGTGAGGTGTAAGCCCCAAAGATTTTTTCAAATTAAAACAAAATTTGTTGAATAAGTCCTTCATATAATACCCAAATTCTCAAAATTCAGCTTGGTAATTACTCAAAAGTTTTAAAAAAAACTCAAATGCATTAAATTTAAAAGTTAAGACCTTTTTTTATTGATTGAAGCCCCAATTCATGGTCTTTCCCAATTCTTTATCTTGTCCACTAGTCTGCTAATATCTTCCAAAAGCAACGAATATTCATTTTTTTTTACAAATACAAAGAGAACTCCATTCTCCTTCATAGCAGCAAGTTCAAAGTTCAAATTGCAGGATAATCATCCTTTTTGTTCCTTCGAGTAGAAAACTTTATTCTTTTCGACTCAAGTTACTTGAGCTTCTAAGTAGCGCATAATAGATCGTTTTGACTAATTTTTTATGGGGATGAAGCGCGCGCACGCGCGCGCGCACACACACACACACACACACATATATATATATATATATATTTCACATATTTATAGTTTTCCTTATTTTTTATGCAATTTTACCAGTTTATAAATATTTACTGTAATTATATTATTTTATAAAATATTAAAAATTAAATACCTATGGGGCTTATGCCCCGTGCCTCGGGGCTTACGCCTCGCCAAGGCATATGTAAAACGCCTCGCCTTACGCCCACGCCTTTTAAAACACTGCTTCAATTTTAATTTGATTAGAAAATATCCCAACTTCCACATGTTTGAAACCTTTACGCTGAGAACATCAAACCTTAAAAGTCAACAATCATCAATAAATAAAGACAAAATTGAAGCTTTTTCCAAGTTGCTTTAGTAAACTGCAAGGAAGTTGACTGCTTTGCCTGACTAGTTTGACCCTACCACTTTGCATCCTTAAGTGTTAAAATTGAAGTAAATCCTTCTTCAGATAGGTTTTCAGTGCTGATATTTCCTCCTCTTTATTCAAGATTTAGCAATAGGTATCTCAAAATACATGGAGAAATCCAATTCATTCTTTTTCATCTGGACATTTCTTGCCTTTCTGTTGATATTACTTAGCAGAATTTATGTCTGTAGTGCTGCAGAAAGTGATTTTTATTGCTTGAAATCAATAAAAGATTCTTTACAAGACCCTTTCAATAACTTGGGCAGTTGGGATTTCAGTAATGCTACAGAAGGTATCATCTGCAGATTTTCAGGAATTAATTGTTGGCATGTTAATGAGAATAAGGTATTGAGCATCACACTTTCAAACTATGGATTAATAGGTGAGTTTCCTCGAGGCGTTCGAAATTGTACAAGTTTGACTAGTTTAGATCTTTCAGGCAACAAGTTGTATGGAAATATCCCTTCTGATATTTCAGTGATAGTTTATTATTTGATAACACTTGATTTATCAAATAACACATTTTCTGGCAATATACCACCTGATATAGCTAATTGTACTTACCTTAACGTTCTGAGGTTAGATAATAATAATCTAGAAGGTGAAATTCCAAGTATAATAGGCTCTTTACTTCGTCTTCAGACATTCAGTGTAGCCAACAATTACTTGACTGGGGCAGTGCCATTGTTTGTTAATGCACAAATCACAGCTAAGAGTTTTGAAAATAATCCAGAGCTTTGTGGGAAGCCCTTGAAAGGATGTGAGGATTCTTGGATATGGAAACATATCGATCGTGCTTCGTTCATTAAAGCGTTTGTGGTTGGTTGGGTACTTTTCTTTACGTTGGGTTTAGTCCTTCACTTATTTCAGTTTCCAAGCAAGGTTATCAACAAGATAGTCTCATTCAACAAATGGAAACTGAGGGTAAAGGAACATTTAACTTCAGGAAGCGATTCGCCAGGTGAAGAGGACTTAAGCAGCAACCAGAAGGTAAAGATCCTGCTACATTTCCAGCTTTTTCCCTGCATTAGTTAAGTTGCATTTACTTCTAGTTTGTGATCACTTGTCTCAAATCCGCGTATAAATTCTTTATTCAATGAACAAATGTGATAGCAGTAAGTTTTTCTATGTTCTGTTCTATTCTGTATGTTCCAATGATTTAACTAGCTGCTTTACAGATATTAAGGCTGGAGAAGTTTGTCACTAGAATGAGTTTTGCGGAGCTGGAAAAAGCGACTTCTGGTTTTAGTGAAAATTATTTAGTAGGAAATGGAATGTTGGGCAAAGTGTACAAAGCAATTCTACCAAATGGATGGACACTTGCCATCAAGAAGCTCAATGAATGGGAGAATTTGGAGGACGAGTTTGTCTCTGAGATAACAACTCTCGGTGGCCTGAGACATCGGAACCTATTGCCTCTTATAGGTTTCTGTACTGAAAATGAAAAAAAACTTCTTGTTTACAAATATATGCCTAATGGAAGCCTTCATGAATGGCTGCACTCGACGGGAGATAAGGTTGAGATTTTGGATTTCCCACTGAGAGTTAAACTTGCACTTGGGATAGCAAAAGGTCTGGCTTGGCTTCATCATGGGTACGAATTACACGTTACACACGGAAGCATAAGCACACGATGTATCTTGCTAGATCAAAATTTTGAACCTAAAATATCCAATTTTTGGGAAGCAAAATTTTGGAGTAAGAATGAGACTGCATTAAGTTGGAGTCTTTTTCCAGTAGCTGAATATTCAGGTTTAGGTTCTTACAAGCAAGACATCTACTGCTTCGGTGTTGTGCTTCTCGAGCTGGTAACAGGGAAGGAACCACATGAACTGACCAGCTCGAGAAATCTATTTGATCATTCGCCTTGTCTACTTGATGCAGACAGAAACTTGCTTGGAAAAGGAGTCGACGATTTAATCCTCCAATTTCTTGAATTAGCTTGCAACTGTGTGAAGTTCTTTCCTAATGAAAGGCCAACAATGTTGGAAGTGTATGACACACTGAGGACAATTTCTCAGGGCCGAACAGACTGGGTACGAGAGATACCCTTATCAACTGACATGTCAAGTCTATATGACTAGTGCTGAGGAGACAAAGTAGGAGCACACTAAATTAAACCATGAAGGCCAGTCTGTATATTAATAGCTTCTTGCAATTGTAATTTCTAAGAATCTGTAGATACTTACCAATATTGGAAAACCATATGGATTGCATTTGTAGTTTCTAAAAGAATAGAAGACTGATCCTGCATTAACTTTGTTAAAATTTTATACCATGTATTTTTCTGAGAGTCGTCTTTTGAAACTGTCGTCTAGCAGATTTTCAGAATATCATCCTTCTAATATTGGATTCTGGGCTGAATTGTTACTTTCGAATAGTTGAGAACTAACTGAAGATGCCCACAATTTGGTATAGGCAATCACCTAGAGTATATTGCTGAAACCAGTTGTTATCAGGTCAGTTCTGGTTGTGATTCAAAATTGAAAAAGTATGAAACATAAACCTGTAGACAATCTAATATAATTGCATATTTACAATTCTATCAAATGTATATATCTCTTTTCAGACCATAACCATGATGTCCAAATACAATTTCAACCCCTGATTCCTCTGCTGTCTCAATCTAAAGATGATCAATAACAACAAATGCTTGTGGACCGATGGACTTTCGAAGAAACCATCTTCTTTTGTCCAATGTGTAAATAAGTTCTCATGTAAACAAGCTGAATAATGTACTTAAGGGGGCATTATTCATATAGATGCTTACTACATTGAATCATTAATTCTGTACTAATTAAAGTCATTGCGATTTGTTTGATTTACAATTTTCCTTGTCTCAGATACTCTCCTAGTGTTATTTAAGCGAGTTGAAGTAAAAAAAATCATCAATAAATAAAGACAAAATTGAAGTCTTTTCCAAAGTTGCTTCCGTATACTGCAAAGAAGGTTACCAACACTTATTTACCAAACACTTCTAACAATTTTTTTTCAGCTTTAGCACTTTTATCCAAACACTTAACTGCTTATTTATAAAACAAGGCCTAACACTTAAAAATTGCTTTTAAGCACTTATGCTTAAAAGCCACTTTTTTTTAAGCCAATCCAAACGGGCTCTTAGTTCATAAGCTTACACCATTGAAAATCAATATGGACGTTGCGGAGGTAGTTACCATGCTACATAGCCCCTCTAACAATTTCTCACATGTGCTTAATGATTGCAGATACTTGATGCACCAGCTGGGTGATCCACTAGTGAAACTGTTAGGACCAAAAAATAATAAGGTGTTATGTGGAAGCTCACAAGCAAACATTGAGCGACGATAAGTCCGACAACAAAAAGAAATATACCAAAAGAGACACAAACATATAACGTGGTTCGGTCAACTGACCTACATCCATGACGGAGAAGAGCAATCCACTATATAAAAAGAGAGTACAGAATCAAGAGAACAACCTCACGAAGAGGCAAACACAAGTGACACACTAACACTTGTCCCGTAAAGTTCTTCCCCTAAACACTATTCTCAAGCCCCCTGTGGCTACATTGTGGATGCTACTGAATGAGAAGGACATATCTTCAATTTATAGAACTCCAAACCTTTTCCTACAAGAAAAGGGACTAGCCAAATATGGGAGATTTATAATTTCCTTCTACAAGAAGGAAAACCCAATTATGGTAAATATGTTGCCCTTTCCTTCAATAGATAGGAAAACCAAATATGGTAAGAAAATCAGGACAACACCTACAATTCTCCCCCTTGGCCTGAATTTTCTTACAAAATAAACTTGATCCACCTTCTTCACATAGCCTTCAGCAGGTCGCATCTCCAAATCTCCACTACAAAGTTTGTCTCAACGTGCGTAGCACACCGGTCAAATTTTTCAGATAAAAATTATGATTATCGTTAAATATG
Organism: Nicotiana attenuata; assembly: GCF_001879085.1. NCBI lineage: Eukaryota > Viridiplantae > Streptophyta > Magnoliopsida > Solanales > Solanaceae > Nicotiana > Nicotiana attenuata. Next base: position 45,133,444 of record NC_032000.1, on the reverse strand, counting down.
TTGCGGCTAGAACTGAACCCGCCAAGATGAACCTGTCTTGAACCTCGCTCTGATACCACTTGTTAGGACCGAAAAAATCAGGTGTCATGCGGAAGCTAGTAAAGCAAACCCTCAACAACGATAAATCAGACAACAAAAGAGAAATATACCAAAAGAGACACAAACATATAACGTGGTTCGGTCAACTGACCTATATCCACGACGGAGATGAGCAATCCACTAAATAAAAAGAGAGTACATAAATCGAGAGAACAACCTCACGAAGAGGCAAATACAAATGACACACTAACACTTGTCCCGTAAAGTTCTCCCCCTAAACACTACTCTTTAGCCCCCTATGATTACATTGTGGATGCTACTGAATGAGAAGGACAGATCTTTAATTTATTGAACTCCAAACCTTTTCCTACAAGAAAAGGGACTAGCCAAATATGAGAGATTTATAATTTCCTTCTACAAGAAGGAAAACCCAATTATGGTAACTATGTTGCCCTTTCCTTCAACAGATAGTAAAATCAAATATGGTAAAAAAATCAAGACAGCACTTAACAGAAACATGGTTACAGAGAGCAAAATCCAATAGCAGACCAGCTAGCTCATTTTGGAATGAAACTTATGGGGAATAATATCACCTTTTTGGAGCAACCACCACTTTTTGTTATGGCAAACGTAGAAGCTGACAAACTGGGTTATCTACGAAGCAGACATAGTAGTAGTCACTTTCCAGTGCAAGCATACTCCAAATCCTTTTGTTTAACGTCCGATAATGCTTCGTCTAGTCGGACCAATTGTATTAGTAAATTAAATAGGATATATAGTACTACTAGTAGTCAAGTTCCATATGTTTGTAATTCTGCTGCACAAATGCAGTTCCCTGTAACGCATCTTTAATTAATAGAAGTAGTCTTTTGAACCAAAAAAAAAAAAAAAAAGATATGGACTGACCAAGTCAAAATATTTTTCCGACAGAATCAAACCTTTTTCTATTAAATTAGGTAAACTTTGCTGTTCCATTGAAAAAATACTTTTATAATCCCCAAAACCAAGAGTGCCATTTCCATATTCACTTATCCCAATTCCCACATGTTTGAAACTTTGCTCTGAAACATCAAACTATGAAGTCAAGAATAATATGAATAAAGACAAACTGTAGACTTTTGTTGCTTCAGTAAACTACAACGAAGTTAACTGCTTGACCTGAATAGTTTGACCCCATTGTATCATTAAGTATAAAATTTTAAGTATAAATCATTCTCCAGAGAGATTTTCAGTGCTAATATCACCTTTTTCATTCAAGATTTAGCAGGATGTCACTAAAATTCATGGAGTTTTCAAATTTCAGAACAAGTTCTTTCTTTCTTGCCAGCAATATTCTTTGCTTGAAATCAATAAAAGATTCATTACAAGACCCTTTCAATTCTTTGAACTCTTGGGATTTCAGCAATGTTAGACTTTAAGCCATTGGGCTTTAAAGTAGAAGAAGTGTGAATTGGAAATGGAGGGAAATTAAAACTTTGAAGAAGTGAACTTTTGTCTTGCACTTTGTCCCTCATTGGTGAGGGACAACCACATTTGTGTGCTTATATATAGAATCACTTCTTAAAGCTCTTAAAAGGAGTTGAAGAGAATGAACCCTCGCGCCGTCGTCGTCGCTCGCTCGGCTTCGGCTTCGGCTTCGGCTTCGGCAAAATACGCCAGAACCTTGCTGAAGGTTCAGAGGGCCTCTCTGGCCGCGGTTCTGCCGCGACCGCGGTAGAACCGCGGCAGGCAGGTTCAGAAAGCCTCTCTGACCGCGGTAGAACCGCGGCAGGCAGCGTATTCTTCTGAAAAGTCACCTTTTCCAGACACCTCTTCTGATAATTGCCTATAAATTCTGAGGCAAGGCTCCATTTTCTATACACGAAAAACACTCCAGAACTTCTTTCTTTCTGAATATACTGCATTCTAATTCGCAGTCTCTCTCTCTCAAGTTCGTAAGTGTGATTTTGCTCCGTTCTTTAAGTTCGTTGGTATCCTGCAGTTTGTATTGCCACTGTTGCAGGAAGGTTTATTCCGTTTTATCCTGGGAGGATTTAATCCATTTTCGGCTTCGGCTTCGGCTTCGGATTTGGATTTGGATTTGGATTTAATAATTAATTAAATGCCAAATCACTGCTGAAAATACGCCAGAACCTTGCTGAAGGTTCAGAGGGCCTCTCTGGCCGCGGTTCTGCCGCGACCGCGGTACAACCGCGGCAGGCAGGTTCAGAAAGCCTCTCTGACCGCGGTAGAACCGCGGCAGGCAGCGTATTCTTCTGAAAAGTCACCTTTTTCAGACACCTCTTCTGATAATTGCCTATAAATTCTGAGGCAAGGCTCCATTTTCTATACACGAAAAACACTCCAGAACTTCTTTCTTTCTGAATATACTGCATTCTAATTCGCAGTCTCTCTCTCTCAAATTCGTAAGTGTGATTTTGCTCCGTTCTTTAAGTTCGTTGGTATCCTGCAGTTTTTATTGCCACTGTTGCAGGAAGGTTTATTCCGTTTTATCCTGGGAGGATTTAATCCATTACCTTGGCAACGTGTGAGGGGGTTAAAATTCCTTAAGGACACACAAGCAAATTGTGGACTCGGAATATTTCTTAAACTCTTCTGTTTTTCCAGTTTCTTTTATTTTTCTAACAGTTTTTTTCTGAATTTGTGTTTTAACACAGTAGCGCTTACAAACTTAAGGAATATCAACTAACGTTTCTGTGTTGAAACATATATTAAACTGTTATTCATATTTTGTATACTGTTTTGGAGACTAAAGCCTTCGTGCTTTCTACTCCAATAATTATTCTGTCCGGTTTAAAGTATATAAAAACTTTACCGGAATAATAAACGTACGGGTTTGAAGTATATAAAAACTTCACCATTGTTACGTGTTGTATGTTTGGTTTGGTATTCAGTTTGAAGATATCAAAACTTCACTGATTTAACCAAGTTCTGTTTTGTTTCCAACTTTACAGAAAAAATGACGAATGAAAACCAAACTAATGGAAATGTTGCGGGAACGGGTGCTACTGTTAAAAATGTGGCTGCCTCGTTAAGCCGTTCAACTCCTGCTCATGCTATGGCACCAGCAGAAAAATCCGGAAAGTTTTCCGGAATAAAGAAGGCTTCTGAACCAAAGAATTACCCAAGCAAGAAAAAGTTCAAGGGTAATTGCCACATCTGTGGAAAATCTGGGCATAAGGTCGTGGATTGTCGTGCATCAAAGAATGATGTACAAAAGAAAAAGAAGAAGAAAAATCAAGCAAACATGGTTGAAAATGTTGAAGACATGGAGGACTTGTGTGCCATATTGTCTGAATGCAACTTGGTAGGAAATCCTAAAGAATGGTGGATAGATTCTGGAGCCACCCGCCATGTTTGTGCTAACAAGGAGTTATTTTCTTCTTATGCCCCCGCAGGACCCGACGAGACAATTTTCATGGGAAATTCGTCTACAGCCAAAATTGAAGGAGTTGGCAAGATTGCGTTGAAGATGACGTCGGGAAAAATAGTGACTCTAAACCAAGTCCTCCATGTTCCAGAAATTCGCAAGAATCTTGTGTCTACCTCACTTCTTGTCAAGAATGGATTCAAATGTATTTTTGTTTCTAATAGTGTTGTACTAAGTAAGAACGATTTGTATGTAGGAAAAGGTTACCTAAATGAGGGCCTTTTTAAGCTAAATGTAATAGCAGTTCCTATCAATAAAGTGAATGCTTCTTCTTACTTGCTTGAGTCAAACACTTTATGGCATTCGCGTTTAGGTCACGTAAACTTTAAAACATTGCGAAAGATGATAAATCTAGAAGTATTGCCAAAATTTGATTGCATTAATTCCAAATGTCAAATATGTGTGGAATCAAAGTATGCTAAGCATCCTTATAAGTCCGTTGAAAGGAATTCAAGTCCTTTAGACTTAATTCACACAGATATTTGCGACATGAAGTCAACACCATCTCGCGGTGGGAAAAGGTATTTTATTACTTTTATTGACGATAGCACGAGATACTGCTATGTTTATTTACTTAATAGTAAAGATGAGGCAATTGATGCTTTCAAGCAATACAGAGTGAAGTTGAAACGCAACTAAACAAAAAGATCAAAATGATAAGAAGTGATAGGGATGGCGAATATGAATCTCCTTTTGAAGAAATATGTTTGGAAAATGGCGTTATTCACCAAACAACTGCCCCTTACTCTCCACAATCTAACGGAATTGCGGAGAGAAAGAATCGAACATTGAAGGAGATGATGAACGCGTTGCTGATAAGTTCTGGCTTACCACAGAACTTGTGGGGGGAAGCTATACTTACAGCTAACCGAATAATCAACCGTGTACCTCATAGTAAAACACAATCCATTCCTTATGAGAAGTGGAAAGTAAGGAATCCTAGCTTGAAATACTTCAAAGTGTGGGGGTGTTTAGCTAAGGTACAAGTTCCTAAACCTAAAAGGGTTAAGATAGGTCCAAAAACGGTTGATTGTGTGTTTATTGGATATGTAACCAATAGCAAGACATATCGGTTTCTGGTTTATAAATCAGAAAATCCAGAGATTCACGTTCATACGATAATAGAATCAGATAATGCTGAATTCTTTGAAACTATTTATCCGTATAAGAAGGAAAGTGAAGTGACCTACCAAAAGTCAAAACGACCTCGGGAGGAAATAATAGATGGTATGCCTAATGAAGAAAATCCGAGAAGAAGTAAACGTCAAAGGACATCTACTTCATTCGGTCCAGATTTTCTGACTTTTCTGTTAGAAAATGAGCCTCGTACCTTCAAGGAAGCAATGTCTTCCTCAGAGGCACAATATTGGAAAGAAGCTGTCAATAGTGAAATAGAATCCATATTGAGCAACCATACTTGGGAATTGGTTGATCTTCCTCCAGGTAACAAAACGTTGGGTTCTAAATGGATTTTCAAGAAGAAAATGAAAGACGATGGTACTATTGACAAATACAAGGCAAGACTTGTTGTCAAAGGATTTAGACAACGAGAAGGTCTTGACTATTTTGACACATACTCGCCGGTAACAAGAATTACATCCATTCGGATGCTAATAGCGTTAGCCGCCTTGTATGGTCTTCAAATCCATCAAATGGATGTAAAAACAACCTTCTTAAATGGTGATCTTGAGGAAGAAATTTACATGAACCAACCTGAAGGGTTTGTGGTTCCGGGAAAAGAAAAGAAGGTGTGTAGACTTGTTAAGTCTCTTTATGGACTAAAACAAGCACCCAAACAATGGCATGCGAAATTTGACCAAACAATGTTGTCAAATGGTTTTAAGATTAATGAATGTGATAAATGTGTTTACATTAAGAACGTTCCAAATCATATAGTCATTGTTTGCTTATATGTTGATGATATGCTAATAATGAGCAAAGACATTGCCGACATTCAAGCTACTAAGCGCATGCTTGCTAGTAAGTTTGATATGAAAGACTTAGGAGTTGCCGATGTAATTCTAGGAATTAAAATCCAGAGGACTCCTCAAGGTCTAGCTTTGTCTCAATCACATTACGTGAAAATGGTACTTGANATTAATACGATAATAGAATCAAGATAAATGCTGAATTCTTTGAAACTATTTTTCCATATAAAAAGGAAAGTGAAGTGACCTGCCAAAAGTCAAAACGACTTCGGGAGGAAATAATAGATGATATGCCTAATGAAGAAAATCCGAGAAGAAGTAAACGTCAAAGGACATCTACTTCATTCGGTCCAGATTTTCTGACTTTTCTGTTAGAAAATGAGCCTCGTACCTTCAAGGAAGCAATGTCTTCCTCAGAGGCACAATATTGGAAAGAAGCTGTCAATAGTGAAATAGAATCCATATTGAGCAACCATACTTGGGAATTGGTTGATCTTCCTCCAGGTAACAAAACGTTGGGTTCTACATGGATTTTCAAGAAGAAAATGAAAGACGATGATACTATTGACAAATACAAGGCAAGACTTGTTGTCAAAGGATTTAGACAACGAGAAGGTCTTGACTATTTTGACACATACTCGCCGGTAACAAGAATTACATCCATTCGGATGCTAATAGCGTTAGCCGCCTTGTATGGTCTTCAAATCCATCAAATGGATGTAAAAACAACCTTCTTAAATGGTGATCTTGAGGAAGAAATTTACATGAACCAACCTGAAGGGTTTGTGGTTCCAGGAAAAGAAAAGAAGGTGTGTAGACTTGTTAAGTCTCTTTATGGACTAAAACAAGCACCCAAACAATGGCATGCGAAATTTGACCAAACAATGTTGTCAAATGGTTTTAAGATTAATGAATGTGATAAATGTGTTTACATTAAGAACGTTCCAAATCATATAGTCATTGTTTGCTTATATGTTGATGATATGCTAATAATGAGCAAAGAGCTTTCTCATTGTTGTGTTCGTTTTAGCCATGAACACCGCCTGGTTTCATAAGTGCGTAGAGAATTGGCCTTACAGAATTCTCATTGAAGACGGCTTCCACTTCACACTTACATAGGTGATTCCTAAACGTGTAATCCTTTAGATTGACACTATTTGATAAATACCTCATCAAACTTAGGTAATCATTAAAGAACGTGTAAAGTTCTATCCTTGTTACTGAACATTGTCTTCATCACGAGAAGGGACCAAAGATTTTACTTTGACAATGTTGAACCGGTCAATCACAACCTTTGTTTTGAGCTCCTTGAACCTAGATCTCGGAACATCCAAAATTCTAGGTAGAGTTACCGCCATGTTGACTTGTCCTCGGCCATAGTCCCATTTCCCTTAGATGATTTTCTCAACTCCCTCTCTAGTTAAGCCTTTTGTAAGCGGATCCGCCACATTATCCTTTGATCTTACATAATCAATAGTGATAATTCCACTAGAAAGTAGTTGTCTAACAGTGTTATGTCTTCGTCGTATATGACGAGACTTTCCGTTATGCATTAACGCTCCCTGCCCGTCCTATTTGCAGCCTCACTATCGCAATGTATTGCAAATAGGAGCCAAAGGTTTTGGCCAGAACGGAATGTCTTCTAAGAAATTTGAAGCCATTCAGCTTTCTTCACGGCTTTATCCAAAGCTATTAAAACTCTGATTCCATTTGTAGAGCGAGCAATGCACGTTTGTTTTGAAGACTTCCAAATACTGCTCCTCCACAACAGTAAAAACATATCCACTGTGGACTTTGTTTCTGTTGAGCCGGTTATCCAATGCATCACTATATCCTTCGATAACCGCAGGATATTTTATAGTGCAAAGCGTAGTCGGGTATATTCCAAATATCCCAGAACTCGTTTCATTGCTACCCAGTGATGTTTGTTGGAATTACTTGTGAATCGACTAAAGTTTACTTAACGCACCAAGCTATATCAGGTCGTGTACAGTTCATGATATACATTAAGCTTCCAACACACGAGCATACTCCAATTGAGACGTACTTTCACCTTTATTCTTTATAAGATGATGATTTAAGTCAATTGGAGTTCTTGCACTTCTAAATTCTTAAATGTTTGAATTTTTCAAGTACCATTTTCACGTAATGTGATTGAGACAAAGCTAGACCCTGAGGAGTCCTCTTGATTTTAATTCCTAGAATTACACCGGTAACTCCTTAGTCTTTCATATCAAACTTACTAGCAAGCATGCGCTTAGTAGCTTGAATGTCGGCAATGTCTTTGCTCATTATTAGCATATCATCAACATATAAGCAAACAATGACTATATGATTTGGAACGTTCTTAATGTAAACACTATTTATCACATTCATTAATCTTAAAACCATTTGACAACATTGTTTGGTCAAATTTCGCATGCCATTGTTTGGGTGCTGTTTTAGTCATAAAGAGACTAACAAGTCTACACACCCTTCTTTTTTTTTCCTGGAACCACAAACCCTTCAGGTTGGTTCATGTAAATTTCTTCCTCAAGATCACCATTTAAGAAGGTTGTTTTTACATTCCATTTGATGGATTTGAAGACCATACTAGGCGGCTAACGCTATTAGCATCCGAATGGATGTAATTCTTGTTACCGGCGAGTATGTGTCAAAATAGTCAAGACCTTCTCTTGTCTAAATCCTTTGACAACAAGTCTTGCCTTTATATTGTACATAGTATCATCGTCTTTCATTTCTTCTTGAAAATCCATGTAGAACCCAAGCTTGTTACCTGGAGGAAGATCAACCAATTCCCAAGTATGGTTGCTCAATATGGATTCTATTTCACTATTGACAGCTTCTTTCCAATATTGTGCCTCTGAGGAAGACATTTCTTCCTTGAAGGTACGAGGCTCATTTTCTAACAGAAAAGTCAGAAAATCTGGACCGAATGAAGTAGATGTCCTTTGACGTTTACTTCTTCTCTGGATTTTCTTCATTAGGCATTATCATCTATTATTTCCTCCCGAAGTCGTTTTTGACTTTTGGCAGGTCACTTCACTTTCCTTTTTATATGGAAAAATAGTTTCAAAGAATTCAGCATTATCTGATTCTATTATCGTATTATGTGAATCTCAAGATTTTCTGATTTATGAACCAGAAAACGATATTGCCTTGCTATTGTTACATATCCAATAAACACACAATCAACCGTTTTTGGACCTATCTTAACCCTTTTAGGTTTAGGAACTTGTACCTTAGCTAAACACCCCACACTTTGAAGTATTTCAAGCTAGGCTTCCTTCCTTTCCACTTCTCATAAGGAATGGATGATTGTGTTTTACTATGAGGTACACGGTTGATTATTCGGTTAGCTGTAAGTATAGCTTCCCCCCACAAGTTCTGTGGTAAGCCAGAACTTATCAGCAACGCGTTCATCATCTCCTTCAATGTTCGATTCTTTCTCTTCCGCAATTCCGTTAGAATGTGGAGAGTAAGGGGCAGTTGTTTGGTGAATTTAACGCCATTTTCCAACATATTTCTCAAAAGGAGATTCATATTCGCCATCCCTATCACTTCTTATCATTTGATCTTTTTGTTTAGTTGCGTTTCAACTTTCACTCTTGTATTGCTTGAAAGCATTCAATTTCTCATCTTTACTATTAAGTAAATAAAACATTAGCAGTTATCTCGTGCTATCGTCAATAAAAGTAATAAAATACTTTTTCCCACCGTGAGATGGTGTTGACTTCATGTTGCAAATATCTGTGTGAATTAGTTCTAAAGGACTTGAATTCCTTTCAACGGACTTATAAGGATGCTTAGCATACTTTGATTCCACACATATTTGACATTTAGAAATTAATGCAATCAAATTTTTGGCAATACTTCTAGATTTATCATCTTTCGCAATGTTTGAAAGTTTACGTGACCTAAATGCGAATGCCATAAAGTGTTTGACTCAAGCAAGTAAGAAGAAGCATTCACTTATTGATAGGAACTGCTATTACATTTAGCTTAAAAAGGCCCTCATTTAGGTAACCTTTTTCCTACATACAAATCGTTCTTACTTAGTACAACACTATTAGAAACAAAAATACATTTGAATCCATTTCTTGCAAGAAGTGAAGTCGACACAAGATTCTTGCGAATTTCTGGAACATGGAGAACTCGGTTTAGAGTCACTATTTTTCCCGACGTCATCTTAACGCAATCTTGCCAACTCCTTTCAATTTTGGCTGTAGACGAATTTCCCATGAAAATTGTTCTCGTCGGGTCCTGCGGGGCATAAGAAGAAAATTAACTCCTTGTTAGCACAAAACATGCGGGTGGCTCCAGAATCTATCCACCATTCTTTAGGATTTCCTACCAAGTTGCATTCAGACAATATGGCACACAAGTCCTCCATGTCTTCAACAATTTTCAACCATGTTTGCTTGATTTTTCTTCTTCTTTTTCTTTTGTACATCATCTTTGATGCACGACAATCCACGACCTTATATGCCCAGATTTTCCACAGATGTGGCAATTACCTTGAACATTTTTCTTGCTTGGGTAATTCTTTGGTTCCAGAAGCCTTCTTTATTCCGGAAAACTTTCCGGATTTTTCTGCTGGTGCCATAGCATGAGCAGGAGTTTGAACGGCTTAACGAGGCAGCCACATTTTTAACAGTAGCACCCGTTCCCGCAACATTTCCATTAGTTTGGTTTTCATTCGTCATTTTTTTCTGTAAAGTTGGAAACAGAACAGAACTTGGTTAAATCAGTGAAGTTTTGATATCTTCAAAACTGAATACCAAACCAAACATACAACACGTAACAATGGTGAAGTTTTATTATTACTCAACCCGTACGTTTTATTATTCCGGTAAGTTTTTATATACTTTTAAACCGGACAGAATAATTATTGGAGTAGAAACACGAAGGCTTTAGTCTCCAAAACAGTATACAAAATATGAATAACAGTTTAATATATGTTTCAACACAGAAACGTTAGTTGATATTCCTTAAGTTTGTAAGCGCTACTGTGTTAAAACACAAATTCAGAAAAAAAACTGTTAGAAAAATAAAAGAAACTGGAAAAACAGGAAGAGTTTAAGAAATATTCCGAGTCCACAATTTGCTTGTGTGTCCTTAAGGAATTTTAACCCCCTCACACGTTGCCAAGGTAATGGATTAAATCCTCCCAGGATAAAACGGAATAAACCTTCCTGCAACAGTGCAATAAAAACTGCAGCAGGATACCAACGAACTTAAAGAACGGAGCAAAATCACACTTACGAATTTGTGAGAGAGAGAGACTGCGAATTTAGAATGCAGTATATTCAGAAAGAAAGAAGTTCTGGAGTGTTTTTCGTGTTGTATAGAAAATGGAGCCTTGCCTCAGAATTTATAGGCAAGTATTCAGAAGAAGGGTGTCTGAAAAAGGTGACTTTTCAGAAGAAGAATACGCTGCTGCCGCGGTTCTACCCGGTCAGAGAGGCTTTCTGAAACCTGCCTGCCGCGGTTTGTACCGCGGTCGCGGCAGAACCGCGGCCAGAGAGGCCCTCTGAACCTTCAGCAAGGTTCTGGGTATTTTCAGCAGTGATTTGGCATTTAATTAATTATTAAATCCAAATCCAAATCCAAATCCGAAGCCGAAGCCGAAGCCGAAAAATGGATTAAATCCTCCCAGGATAAAAACGGAATAAACCTTCCTGCAACAGTGGCAATACAAACTGCAGATACCAACGAACTTAAAGAACGGAGCAAAATCACACTTAAGAACTTGAGAGAGGAGAGACTGCGAATTAGAATGCAGTATATTCAGAAAGAAAGAAGTTCTGGAGTGTTTTTCGTGTATAGGAAAATGGAGCCCTTGCCTCAGAATTTATAGGCAATTATCAGAAGAGGTGTCTGGAAAAGGTGACTTTTTCAAGAAGAATACGCTGCCTGCCGCGGTTCTACCGCGGTCAGAGAGGCTTTCTGAACCTGCTGCCGCGGTTCTACCGCGGTCGCGGCAGAACCGCGGCCAGAGAGGCCCTCTGAACCTTCAGCAAGGTTCTGGCGTATTTTGCCGAAGCCGAAGCCGAAGCCGAAGCCGAGCGAGCGACGACGACGGCGCGAGGGTTCATTCTCTTCAACTCCTTTTAAGCGCTTTTAAGAAGTGATTCTATATATAAGCACACAAATGTGGTTGTCCCTCACCAATGAGGGACAAAGTTCAAGACAAAAGTCACTTCTTCAAAGTTTTAATTTCCCTCCATTTCCAATTCACACTTCTTCTACTTTAAAGCCCAATGGCTTAAGTCTAACATTGCTGAAATCCCAAGAGTTTCAAAGAATTGAAAGGGTCTTGTAATGAATCTTTTATTGATTTCAAGCAAAGAATATTGCTGGCAAGAAAGAAAGAACTTGTCTTGAAAATTTTGAAAACTCCATGAATTGGTGACATCCTGCTAAATCTTGAATGGAAAAAGGTGATATTAGCACTGAAAATCTCTCTGGAGAATGATTTATACTTAAAATTTTATACTTAATGATACAATGGGGTCAAACGATTCAGGTCAAGCAGTTAACTTCGTTGTAGTTTACTGAAGCAACAAAAAGTCTACAGTTTGTCTTTATTTCATATTATTCTTGGACTTCATAGTTTGATGTTTCAGAGCAAAGTTTTCAAACATGTGGGAATTGGGATAAGTGAATATGGAAATGGCACTCTTGGTTTTGGGGATTATAAAAGTATTTTTCAAATGGAACAGCAAAGTTTACCTAATTTAATAGAAAAAGGTTTGATTCTGTCGGAAAAATATTTTTGACTTTGGTCAGTCCATATCTTTTTTTTTTTTTTTGGTTCAAAAGACTACTTTCTATTAATTAAAGATGCGTTACAGGAACTGCATTTGTGCAGCAGAATTACAAACATATGGAAACTTGACTACTAGTAGTACTATATATCCTATTTAATTTACTAATACAATTTGGTCGACTAGACGAAGCATTATCGGACGTTAAACAAAGGATTTGGAGTATGCTTGCACTGGAAAGTGACTACTACTATGTCTGCTTCGTAGATAACCCAGTTTGTCAGCTTCTACGTTTGCCATAACAAAAAGTGGTGGTTGCTCCAAAAAGGTGATATTATTCCCCATAAGTTTCATTCCAAAATGAGCTAGCTGGTCTGCTATTGGATTTTGCTCTCTGTAACCATGTTTCTGTTAAGTGCTGTCTTGATTTTTTTACCATATTTGATTTTACTATCTGTTGAAGAAGGGCAACATAGTTACCATAAAATTGGGTTTTCCTTCTTGTAAAGGAAATTATAAATCTCTCATATTTGGCTAGTCCTTTTCTTTGTAGGAAAAGGTTTGGAGTTCAATAAATTAAAGATCTTTCCTTCTCATTCAGTAGCATCCACAATGTAATCATAGGGGGCTAAAGAGTAGTGTTTAGGGGGAGAACTTTACGGGACAAGTGTTAGTGTGTCATTTGTATTTGCCTCTTCGTGAGGTTGTTCTCTCGATTTATGTACTCTCTTTTTATTTAGTGGATTGCTCATCTCCGTCGTGGATATAGGCAGTTGACCGAACCACGTTATATGTTTGTGTCTCTTTTGGTATATTTCTCTTTGTTTTGTCTGATTTATCGTTGTTGAGGTGTGCTTTACTAGCTTCCGCATGACACCTGATTTTTTCGGTCCTTAACAAGTGTTATCAGAGCGAGGTTCAAGACAGGTTCATCTTGGCGGGTTCAGTTCTAGCCGCAACATATTTAACGATAATTCATAATTTTTATCTGAAAAATTTGACCGGTGTGCTACGCACGTTGAGACCAACTTTGTAAGTGGAGATTTGGAGATGCGACCTGCTGAAGGCTATTGAAGAAGGTGATCAAGTTTATTTTGTAAGAAAATTCAGGCCAGGGGAGAATTGTAGGTGTTCCTGATTTTCTTACCATATTTGGTTTTCCTATCTATTGAAGGAAAGGGCAACATATTTTACCATAATTGGGTTTTCCTTCTTGTAGAAGGAAATTATAAATCTTCCCATATTTGGCTAGTCCCTTTCTTGTAGGAAAAGGTTTGGAGTTCTATAAATTGAAGATATGTCCTTCTCATTCAGTAGCATCCACATGTAGCCACAGGGGGCTTAGAATAGTGTTTAGAGGAAGAACTTTACGGGACAAGTGTTAGTGTGTCACTTGTGTTTGCCTCTTCGTGAGGTTGTTCTCTTGATTCTGTACTCTCCTTTTATATAGTGGATTGCTCTTCTCCGTCATGGATGTAGGTCAGTTGACCGAACCACGTTATATGTTTGTGCTCTTTTGTATATTTCTTTTTGTTGTCGGACTTATCGTCGCTCAATGTTTGCTTGTGAGCTTCCACATAACACCTTATTTATTTTTGTCCTAACAGTTTCACTAGTGATCACCCAGCTGGTGCATCAAGTATCTGCAATCATTAAGCACATGTGAGAAATTGTTATAGAGGGGCTATGTAGCATGGTAACTACCTCCGCAACGTCATATTGATTTTCAATGGTGTAAGCTTATGAACTAAGAGCCCGTTTGGATTGGCTTAAAAAAAAAGTGGCTTTTTAAGCATAAGTGCTTAAAAGCAATTTTTAAGTGTTAGGCCTTGTTTTATAAATAAGCAGTTAAGTGTTTGGATAAAAGTGCTAAAGCTGAAAAAAAATTGTTAGAAGTGTTTGGTAAATAAGTGTTGGTAACCTTCTTTGCAGTATACGGAAGCAACTTTGGAAAAGACTTCAATTTTGTCTTTATTTATTGATGATTTTTTTTACTTCAACTCGCTTAAATAACACTAGGAGAGTATCTGAGACAAGGAAAATTGTAAATCAAAACAAATCGCAATGACTTTAATTAGTACAGAATTAATGATTCAATGTAGTAAGCATCTATATGAATAATGCCCCCTTAAGTACATTATTCAGCTTGTTTACATGAGAACTTATTTACACATTGGACAAAAGAAGATGTTTCTTCGAAAGTCCATCGGTCCACAAGCATTTTTTGTTATTGATCATCTTTAGATTGAGACAGCAGAGGAATCAGGGGTTGAAATTGTATTTGGACATCATGGTTATGGTCTGAAAAAGAGATATATACATTTGATAGAATTGTAAATATGCAATTAATTAGATTGTCTACAGGTTTATGTTTCATACTTTTTCAATTTTGAATCACAACCAGAACTGACCTGATAACAACTGGTTTCGCAATATACTCTAGGTGATTGCTATACCAAATTGTGGGCATCTTCAGTTAGTTCTCAACTATCGAAGTAACAATTCAGCCCAGAATCCAATATTAGAAGGATGATATTCTGAAAATCTGCTAGACGACAGTTTTCAAAAGACGACTCTCAGAAAAAATACATGGTATAAAAATTTTTAACAAAGTTAAATGCAGGATCAGTCTTCTATTCTTTTAGAAACTACAAATGCAATCCATATGGTTTTCCAATATTGGTAAGTATCTACAGATTCTTAGAAATTACAATTGCAAGAAGCTATTAATATACAGACTGGCTTCATGGTTTAATTTAGTGTGCTCCTACTTTGTCTCCTCAGCACTAGTTCATATAGACTTGACATGTCAGTTGATAAGGGTATCTTCCGTACCCAGTCTGTTCGGCCCTGAGAAATTGTCCTCAGTGTGTCATACACTTCCAACATTGTTGGCCTTTCATTAGGAAAGAACTTCACAACAGTTGCAAGCTAATTCAAGATTGAGGATTAAATCGTCGACTCCTTTTCAAGCAAGTTTCTGTCATCATCCAAGTAGACAAGCGAATGATCAAATAGATTTCTCGACCTGAGTCAGTTCATGTGGTTCCTTCCCTGTACCAAGCTCAGAAGCACAACACCGAAGCAGTAGATGTCTTGCCTTGTAAGAAACCTAAACCTGAATATTCAGCTCATGGAAAAAGACTTCCAACTTAATGGCAGTCTCATTCTTACTCCAAATTTTGCTTCCCAAAAATGGATATTTTAGGTTCAAATTTTGATCTAGCAAGATACATCGTGTGCTATGCTTCGTGTGTAACGTGTAATTCGTACCATTATGGAAGCCAAGCCCAGACCTTTTGCTATTCCCAAGTGCAAGTTTAACTCTCAGTGGGAATCAAAATCTTCAACCTTATCTCCCGTCGAAGTGCAAGCCATTCATGAAGGCTTCCATTAGGCATATTATTTGTAAACAAGAAGTTTTTTTTCATTTTCGATACAGAAAACTATAAGAGGGCAATAGGTTCGATGTCTCAGGCATCTCTCTCT
>NC_032000.1:45112948-45117763 GCF_001879085.1 Nicotiana attenuata | reverse complement strand
AACACAACAATGAGAACCAAAAGACGGTTAAGGGTTGGTTGTGTGACATATGGTTGTCTAGGTATACACTAAAGTTCGACGGTTCAAAGATATCAAATCTACCGATTGACCGAGTATATCCGACATATGTTCACTACGGAAAGTTCAAAGGGAAACCTACTTATCCAGATGCAATTAATCCTTACTTGCAAAATCACATAGCTTTCATCTATGATCTTTCTTGATACAGCCATTCCCATTCATGTGGGGGATTGTTAGACTTTAAGCCATTGGGCTTTAAAGTAGAAGAAGTGTGAATTGGAAATGGAGGGAAATTGAAAATTTGAAGAAGTGAACTTTTGTCTTGCACTTTGTCCCTCATTGGTGAGGGACAACCACATTTGTGTGCTTATATATAGAATCACTTATTAAAGCTCTTAAAAGGAGTTGAAGAGAATGAACCCTCGCGCCGTCGTCGTCGCTCGCTCGGCTCGGCTTTGGCTTTGGCTTTGGATTTGGATTTGGATTTGTCAAATGATCGATCGATAAGATTATTTTTTGGAAAAAATTTATTTAATTATTTAATAATTAATTAAATGCCAAATCACTGTTGAAAATACGCCAGAACCTTGCTGAAGGTTCAGAGGGCCTCTCTGGCCGCGGTTCTGCCGCGACCGCGGTAGAACCGCGGCAGGCAGGTTCAGAAAGCCTCTCTGACCGCGGTTCTGCCGCGACCGCGGTAGAACCGCGGCAGGCAGCATATTCTTCTGAAAAGTCACCTTTTCCAGACACCTCTTCTGATAATTACCTATAAATTCTGAGGCAAGGCTCCATTTTCTATACACGAAAAACACTCCAGAACTTCTTTCTTTCTGAATATACTGCATTCTAATTCGCAGTCTCTCTCTCTCAAATTCGTAAGTGTGATTTTGCTCCGTTCTTTAAGTTCGTTGGTATCCTGCAGTTTGTATTGCCACTGTTGCAGGAAGGTTTATTCCGTTTTATCCTGGGAGGATTTAATCCATTACCTTGGCAACATGTGAGGGGGTTAAAATTCCTTAAGGACACACAAGCAAATTGTGGACTCGGAATATTTCTTAAACTCTTCTGTTTTTCCAGTTTCTTTTATTTTTCTAACAGTTTTTTTTTTTGAATTTGTGTTTTAACACAGTAGCGCTTACAAGCAATTTTACTGAAGGTTTCACCTGCCGTTTTATTGGAATTGAATGCTGGCATCCTGATGAGAATAAGGTACTGAACATCATGCTTTCCAAAATGGAATTAATAGGTGAATTTCCAAGTGGAATTCAAAATTGCACAAGCTTGACTGGTTTAAATATATCAAATAACAACTTGTATGGAACTATCCCTTCTGATATATCAGTGATAGTTGAACATGCCACAACACTTGATCTCTCAAATAACACATTTTCTGGCAATATACCGCCTGATATAGCTAATTGTGCCTACCTTAATGTTCTAAAGTTGGAAAACAATAATCTAGAAGGTGAAATTCCAAGCAGAATTGATAGGTTATATGTGTATCCCTGTTATGTTTTGATGATCTAACAAACTTACTGTTAAGAACCAGATAAGGAACCTGATACACATCCTCAAGAACTTAAAGATCAACAAGTCTCCAGTTGGGGACACAGTTCAACTCTTCAGAGTCAAAGAAACAGCAGAGGGAACAGATAGCTACCAGTTCCGGAGGAGACTGTACAAGTCAACTGCCCCAGCTGTAAATATACCTCCTGCACACGCTACAGTGCAGCAGTCAACTTTATGGGGAATGCCCTTTACCTAACTTGCTTACTTCATTCAAATTGATGTCACAAATGAATTATTAACCTCAAGCAAGTTAAAAACAAATCACTTGCACATTCAAGAATTGATCAAGCATTTCTCTCAAGTCATCTATCAATCTTGCAAGTGACTCTCAAGGGCATCAAGAACAAAGAACAACATAACAACGAACCAGTTCCCTGTATCGAGTTATTACATGTCCTTAGTTGTGTTGTACCTTTGTTAAAGCACTTTACTTGTAATTCCTACTTAGCTTAGTTAGAAGTATTGTGTAGGAAATCTTTGTAAATCATAAACCCTTGTGTTTGTGTCTTGGCTAGAGTTAGTCGAGTTGAAAAGTCTTTGTAATAGAGTTATTACAAAGTGGCTTGTAATAGTGTTGTTACAAGTTAGTGAGGGATTAAGAGGTTAATTCCTAGGTTACAATAGTTTGTAATCTAAAGTTTGCTCAGTAGTGAAGTTGAAATCCTACAAGGGTAGGTCGTGGTTTTTAATCCCGTGAGCTGTGAGTTTTTCACGTAAAACTCCATTGTGTCATTTACTTACTGCAGTGTGCGTGTGTTCTGTGGGAACAAATAGAGAACCTGGTTCTCTATATAGTTGGTGGACCCTTAATTTCTATCAATTGGTATCAGAGCGGGTTCTTTCTATCAGGCTAACACCTAGAAAGGATCCTCATGGCTACTCCGCCAAATTTCGAAGAAGGTCAGTCTACCTACAGGCCACCAAGATTTAACGGCCAGTGCTATGGATGGTGGAAGACAAGGATGCACGACTTCATCATGGCGGAAGACTCAGAGCTGGGATATCATCTGCAATGGACCTTCGTTCCTACGAAGACCATTGGAGACCCCGCAGTGACTGTTCCTAAAACTAGAAAGGAATATAATCATGCTGACCGCAAGGCTATTGAAAAGAACTTTCGAGCTAAGAAAATCCTCATCTGTGGTATTGGACCAGACGAGTATAACAGGATTTCAGCATGCCAATCAGCTAAGGTGATCTGGGAAGCTCTCCAAACAGCTCATGAAGGAACAACAAAGGTAAAGCAGTTCGAGATTGACATGCTGACTGATCACGTCCAACTACGCCTTATAAAAAGGACTAAGCGGTCGCTGCAAATATATAATCCGGTTCTGTCCGGAGTCGAATCCCACAGGGAACTAACCTATTTACTACAACTTTTAACACTTCTAATGAATAGCTCAAACAATCCCCGGATGCAAGATTTTTAACGGATAATGATTAGAATTTAGTTAACTAAGGAAAAATAATAATAAAACTAGCAATAATCAAGAATATAGTTGAATTTAACGGTAAAATGGTCTAGGGTTATTGATTTCCCCAATTGTCGGATTAATTCCTGACACCTTAGCTATAATCTCGCCGTAATACTCTATAAGAAATATGAGTTCTGGGTTACCGCAATTATCTCTCGATCAATTACGATAATTTACTAGAAGCATTCTCTCGCACTACTCTAGTTAACAATTTATGCAACTCAGAATTATTCCACCAAAGCTTCGTTATCTCTAACCTTGCTTTTAAATTCAAGTAATTAGTCTCTTAACTTACCCGAAAGTGGTGTTGTTCAACAACAATCTAACCAGTGTTCTTTCTCAAGCAACACAAGGTAACTAGAAACGATTAATCAAGGGCCCTTTCAATTAATCACAGGAAAACACATAGTTGAACAATTATAGAGTAAGAAACGGCTTAATTATATCAAAATGTAATCAAGATTTCATCCAACAATTGGTTCCATCAACCCTAGATTAGAGGTTTAGCTACGCATAATCGTTTTCACAATCATAATGACATAATTCATTCTCGATGATAAAAGCAAGACGAAGAAAGGTAAAAACTCTGTGCCGAATCTTCCGCCTTGCTTCTCGCCTGTTCTTGCCTTCAAAAACACTTCAAAAACCTCGATATCCTCTATTTGGGCGAGCTGGGCTTACTATAGGTCAAGGAGAGTCGTCCTAGAAATTACACAATTGACATTGCAATGTTTGGCTCCGAACACCCCGTCCGCGGCCGCGGATGGACCGCGGATTGACCGCGGATTCAACATATGTTATGTCCGCGGCCGCGGATTGACCGCGGACCTGGGCGCGGATTTCATCCTTGCCCTTTCTTCTCTTTTTCGATCGTGTTGTCCTTCGGTTGGCCTTCCATGCTCCATATTGACTCCAAAACACTCTTTTAGCTTTCTCCTAGCTCGGAGTGACTCCTGCAAAGCAATAAACTCATAATTAGAGCATTTTGTTATCTTTTACAATCAAACATAGGTAAAGTGCGGCCAAATTAGAGTGCAAATATTAGCTAACTCGCATGGTTATCATCTATTATCAACACTCCACACTTAAATCCGCTCGTCCTCGAGCAATCAAACCACACTCTACAACGGCCTAACTTCACTAAGCGAATCCACTAACTCGTCACACCAAGAACATTTCACAAGAATTTAGCCCAGTAGTGTAACATCTTCGCCTCAAGAGCTGACTCTCCCAAGCCACGCAATATTCTTAACTTTACTCACTTACTCTAACGCAGAGGTTAAGACTCACCTTTCCTTCATGAATCAAGTGCCCTTTCATAACAAATGAGAGTGATTCCACACACAATAACATTTAAGAACAATTAGGAACTCAAGATAGAAAAAAGTCACTCACTCTCAAAAAAGAACATTCATATGCCACAAAAATGCACCATAGGCTTTCCCGTAGTGTACTACTCCACTAATTCGAGCTCATTCAGTCTAGGATCACTTAGGACTTCATTTGGTTGTAATGTAGGCTGCGGGACGGGTAGGATACATTTAGGTATAAGAGTGACTACACTTCCCTAAGCACTTTAATACATAACCTTTATCATTTAAAACCCCACACCTATGTCAAATAATAACTCCACCTTCATATCACTATATATTAACTCCACTCTTTCTTTAAGCACAATTACATCAAGAGCCACCCCTTATCAAGGAATACATACATACATACATACATATATATATATATATATATATAT
>NC_032000.1:45039042-45112332 GCF_001879085.1 Nicotiana attenuata | reverse complement strand
TGACCCAATTGCTGTCAGAGATGGGGAAGATGATACCCGCATCTAACCATTTGATCACTTCCTTCTTCACCACCTCTTTCATATTCGGGTTCAGCCTTCGTTGATGTTCTCTGGAAGGTTTGTGCCCTTCTTCCAAGAGAATCTTGTGCATACAAAAAGCTGGGCTGATACCTTTTATGTCCGCCATGGTCCAACCAATGGCAGTCTTACATTCCTGTAACACCTGTAGGAGTTGCTCTACCTGCACAACTAGCAAACCAGATGATATAATAATAGGTAAAGTAGAATTAGGCCCTAAGAAAGCGTACCTGAGGTGAGCTGGAAGCGGTTTCAGGTCCAACTGTGGTGGCTCCTCTATCGATGGTTTGGCAGGTGGTGTTGTTCTTTCTTCTAAGTGTAGGGGCTCGGATTGGGGTTCCCTTGTCCAGAACCCTTGACCTTCGAGAGCTATGACCCACTCTTCCAACTCCTCACCATCCACATTTTCTAGATTCATCAAGCAAGCTTCTAACAGATCCCTTACATTAATAGTCTCATCCTCCTCTTGTAGTATCATATCTACGGCCTCCACTAGTGAGCAATTTGCAAATTCGCTGGGTCTCCTCATAGATTGTTGAACATTGAATATGATTTCTTCATTTTTCAACCTCATTTTCAATTCCCAATTTCACAATCAATCAATGCTCTCCCAGTGGCTAAAAACGGACAGCCCAGAATGATTGGTATCTCTTCATCCACTTGACAGTCAAGAATGACGAAGTCTGTAGGGAATACAAATTTCCCCACTTGAACAAGCACATCATCAAGAATTCTGTTCGGTCTTTTCATTGTGCGATCAGCCAGTTGCAGCAACATTGAGGTCGGTCTAGCTCTGCCAATGCCCTGTTTTGTGTAGATTGCCAAGGGCATCAAGTTTATACTGGCTCCTAAAGCACAAAATGCTTTAGCAAAAGCGTAACTCCCAATGGTGCATGGGATAGTGAAACTACCTGGATCAGACACCTTTTGAGCCATAGGTCTTGTCACTACCGCGCTGCAGGTCTGCGTCAGAGTTACAGTGGACAGGTCCTGGAAGTCAAATTTTCATGACATCAGGTCCTTCATCATTTTTGCATACCCTGGCATTTCCCGCGAAGCATCCATCAGTGGAATATTCAATTGAATTTGTCTGAGCATTTCCATGAATTTCCTGTATTGATCCTCCTTCTTTTGCTTTGCCAACCTCTGAGGGAATGGTGCAGGAATCAACCTCTGCCCACTGCTTTGCGTCTTTCTTTGCTGGAAGCTTTTTCTACTTCCTGTTTCGGGAGTTGTTCACCTTCCTTCTCCTTACCCTTGTCAACCCGTGCTTGCTCGATTACAACCTCGGTGAGCTCTGCCGACTCATCGGTCTCTAATGTAACCGGGGCAGCTGGAGTAGTTGGCGTTGTCTCTCTCCTGAATTGAGCAACTTGTTGCTCCCTGTCTAAATCTCTCCCATTCCTGAGACTCACTGCCATGAGCTGATTCGGGTTCTGCTCCTTTGGATTAACGTTTGTATCTGCAGGAAATGTTCCTTGTGGGCGATTGTTCAAGGCCATAGATAGCTGTCCCAATTGAGTTTCAATGCCTTTGATTGCTGAATCATGTGCAGCTAACTTCTCTTGCATCTTTCCATTTGCCCCAATGAGTTGTTGCAGCATACCCCTGATTTCGATCATATTACTATCCTGCTGCTGATGAGGTGGTTGGTAGGTCAACTGTTGCTGGTGTTGCTGATTATAGCCATGTTGCCTTTGATAAGGTATGACTTGGCGTTGTGGTTGTGCTCCTCCTGGATTGGGGTTGTGCTGTGGCTGGTTCGGTCTGTACTGCTAGTTTGTTGTTGGTCCCCATTGCTGCCCACCTTGCCTCTGACCTCCAAAATTATTGACATAATTCATGTCTTCTGTGAATCCCTAGTTGTCATTCTCTCCACTCCACGAGCACACATATGACTGGTTTATGCAAGGAGTGCACAAGCCTCCATTTGTGGTATCCACAATGTGCACATGTTTCGTACCCATCTCATCGATTTTCTGCATGTGTGTTGTTTGGGTCAAGACCGACAGTCTGAAATGCACCCCTGGCTGAAGCATCTATATTGGCCTTCAAACTGTCAGCCAAACCCATATAGAATCTCTGTCCCAACATCTGATCTGGAATACCATGGTGAGGGCACTTCACCAACATGCCCTTAAACCTCTCCCAGGTCTCCTGCAAAGTCTCAGTCGGTTTCTGCCTGAATTGCAATATCTCATCAATCTGCCTCGCAGTTTTGTTGGGTGCATAAAACTTGTTTAAGAAGTGCTTGACTAGTTCCTCCCAAATAGCAATGGAGTTTATTGGGAGCGAATTCAGCCAAGTTTGAGTCTCCCCTGTTACTAAGAATGGGAACAATAATAATTTGATTGCCTCAGGAGTCACATTCGGCTGTCTTTGAGTGACACATATTGATAGGAAGTTCTTCAGATGTTGTTGTGGGTCTTCGATGTATGACCCGGAGAACAACCCTTTATTCTGCAACAGGTGCAACATGTTGTTGCTAATCTGGAATGTCTCCGCTTGTATGGGAGGAACCGCAATTGCTGTGCCAGGTTATCTGCAGTTGGTTGCGCCAAATCATAAAGAGCAGCTTCCGGCATAAGAGGTGCTACCACTTTGACGTTTGGGTCATCTCGATCATTCCTGTTGTTCCCGTTGATGTTGTTTACGTCATCCATTTCAATTTCAATTTGTTCGCTTTGTTTTAGCTGTTTGCTCTTCTTGTTAGCCCGGCTCAATGTCCGGAATGCTTTCTCGGGATCTGAGAGTCCTTCAAAGAGTTCACCAGTTCTCGAAGAGCTTCTACGCATGCACCTGAGTTACAGAAGAGTTCAACCGTGAGAATTTCAATGGAAATCTTTTACACCACAGAAATTTTATCAAGACTAATAATCCTAGCAATTCTTCAAAGTTGCAATAAATAACACCGTTAGTTCCCCGGCAACGGCGCCAAACTTTGATCACGCCCAACTACGCCTTATAAAAAGGACTAAGCGGTCGCTGCAAATATATAATCTGGTTCAGTCCGGAGTCGAATCCAACAGGGAACTAACCTATTTACTACAACTTTTAACACTGCTAATGAATAGCTCAAACAATCCCCGGATGCAAGATTTTTAACGGATAATGAGTAGAATTTAGTTAACTAAGGAAAATAATAATAAAACTAGCAATAATCAAGAATATAGTTGAATTCACTGGTAAAATGGTCTAGGGTTATTGATTTCCCCAATTGACGGATTAATTCCTGACACGTTAGCTATAATCTCGCCATAATACTCTATAAAAAATATGAGTTCTGGGTTACCGCAATTATCTCTCGATCAATTACGATAATTTACTAGAAACATTCTCTCGAACTACTCTAGTTAACAATTTACGCAACTCAGAATTATTCCACCAAAGCTTCGTTATCTCTAACCCTGCTTTTAAATTCAAGTAATTAATCTCTTAACTTACCTGAAAGTGGTGTTGTTCAACAACAATCTAACCCAGTGTTCTTTCTCAAGCAACACAAGATAACTAGACACGATTAATCAAGGGCCCTTTCAATTAATCACAGGAAAATACATAGTTGAACAATTATAGAGTAAGAAATGGCTTAATTATATCAAAACGTAATCAAGACTTCATCCAACATTTGGTTCCATCAACCCTAGATTAGAGGTTTAGCTACGCATAACTGTTTTCACAACCATAATGATATAATTCATTCTCGATGATAAAAACAAGACGAAGAAAGGTAAAAACTCTATGCCGAATATTCCGCCTTGCTTCTCGCCTGTTCTTGCCTTCAAAAACACTTCAAAAACCTCGATATCTTCTATTTGGGCGAGCTGGGCTTATTATAGGTCAAGGAGAGTCGTCCTGGAAATTACACAATTGACCTTGCAATGTTTGGCTCTGAACACCCCGTCCGCGGCCGCGGATGGACCGCGGATTCAACATATGTTCTGTCCGCGGCCGCGGATTGACCGCGGACCTGGGCACGGATTTCATCCTTGCTCTTTCTTCTCTTTTTCGATCGTGTGGTCCTTCGGTTGGCCTTCCATGCTCCATATTGACTCCAGAACACTCTTTTAGCTTTCTCCTAGCTCGGAGTGACTCCTGCAAAGCAATAAACTCGTAATTAGAGCATTTTTTTTATCTTTTACAATCAAACATAGGTAAAGTGCGGCCAACTTAGAGTGCAAATATTAGCTAACTCGCATGATTATCATCTATTATCATTGACCACAGTGTATGATCTTTTTAGAATGAAAGATGATGAATCCATTCAGGATATGCACACTCGCTTCACATCTATCATTAATGAGCTTCACTCACTGGGAGAGATCATCCCCAGGAACAAACTTGTCAGGAAAATACTTAGTGTATTACCTGGTTCCTGGGAAAGCAAAGTAAATGCCATCACAGAGGCAAAGGATCTTCAAGAGTTGACCATTGATGAACTTGTCGGCAATCTCAAGACCTATGAAATGAAGAAGAAGAAGGATAATGAGAGAAGAAAGTCCAAAAGTGAGAACCTGGTCCTCAAGACGGACAACAATGACTTAGGTGGTGAGGATGCTGATATGGCTTACCTGACAAAAAGGTTTCAGAAAATGGTTCGCATAAATGGAGGCATTCGGAAACGAGGCAGCTCCAGCAAGCCAAAAGGTTATGACCTATGTCATAAGTGCGGCAAACTAGGACACTTCATCAAGGATTGCTCTCTTCTCAAGCAAGATCAATACAAACATAACACTGACAAAGCAGCTAAGCGGAACCAGGTTCTTGACAAACGATTCAAGAGAAAAGATGCCGCTGACAATGTTGTGAAACAAGCTCTTACTGCATGGGGAGTTCTTCCAGCGAATCTGAAGAAGATGATGATAAAGGTGATAGCTCCATGATGGCAGTGGAAAGTGAAGCATCTGAGTATGACTCGATCTTTGCTCTTATGGAAAAATCTGACAATGATAAAGATGACGATGATGATGTGGTAAACTTTCTAGATGTTCAAAGAAATCTAAAGTCTTATTCTCCAAAAAAACTTATATCTTTGGAAAATATTTTAATTGATGCATATCATAGTCTTATAAATGATAAATATGCCTTAACTTTGGAACTGAGAGAAGCAGAACAATCGAGAGATGATCTAGTAGTTATGGTGGTAGATTTAGAGGAAACCATTGAGAGTCTGAAGAAAGGAAAAAAATGCCTTAACTGAAAAATTGCAAATATAGAACATGAGAGAGATGATCTGGTGGTTGTTGTGGTCGATCTAAAAGAGACCATTGAGTGTGTTAGAAAGGAGAAAGAGGTTTTAACTGAGAGGGTTGCTAACATTGAGCATGAGAGAGATGACCTATTAGTGGTGGTTGTAGACCTAAAGGAAATAATTGAGGAACTAAAGAGGGAAAGTAGGCATGGGAACACTCAAAAAGGAAAGGAAGTTGTAAGTGAAGCACACCTTAGGCTTGAAGAGGAGTTAAAATCAGTGAAATCTAGTCTTTGTGCAGAGCTTGAGAAAAACAGACAACTTCAAGAAGACCTAGGAAAAGTGAAGAGTGACCTAGAAAAATCACTTAAGTGGACCTGGTCCTCTGATGCAATCACTGCTATGTATACAAGCAGTGGGGGGAACAGGTAGGGAGTCGGGTTTCAAACAGAAAAGACTCCCTACAACCCTCATAGCAAGTACGTCACTGTACCTGATAATTGGCTCTGCACACAATATGGTAACAATGGGCACTTTAAGGAAACCTGTAAGGCCAGATTTCAATCTCAACAAAATACAAAGTTTTTGCTGAAGAAGTAACTACTGTTAGGGAACCTGGTCCTTCACATAAAAAACGTATAATGCCTGCTTGGACCAAAAGAGCCCTCATTCACCCATTTCCTCATTATAAGGGACCCAAACTTGTTTGGGTTCCTAAGTCTAACCCTTGATTTCCTTGTGCAGCCAACAATGGTACATGGATAGCGGCTTCTCAAAGCACACGAATGGAAGTACAAATGATTTCCTTTTAGTGAAGGCCCTGCAGGGAGGGAGTGTATCCTTTGGAAATGGCAAGAAGGGATACATTCTGGGAGTTAGAAGGATCGGGAAGTCTCTTTCTCACTCTATTGAAAATGTATACTACGTGAACGGGTTGAAGTACAACTTGTTGAGTGTTTCCCAAATCTGTGACAAGGGAAACAAAGTGGAATTTGTATCCAAGATATGCACAGTCACAAATCTTACGACTGGTGAAGTGGTGTTAGTGGCCAAAAGATACAAAAACATCTACGTTGCCGACTTTGAGTCCTTGCGAAATGGGGATCTCAGTTGTCTGAGTGCTATTGATGATAATGCTGAGCTATGGCACAGAAGGCTGGGTGATGCAAGTTTCAGGTTGTTGAACAAATTGGTCAAGAAGGACCTGGTTTGTGGTCTGCCCAAGTCAAGCTTCAAGGATCACAAGGTGTGTGATGCATGTGTAAAAGGAAAGCAAGTCGGATCCTCTTTCAAGCCCAAAAAGGAAGTTAGTATCTCAAGGCCACTTGATCTCCTCCATATGGATCTATGTGGACCTACGAGGGTGCCAAGTAGAGGAGGAAAGAAGTACATATTTGTTATAGTGGACGACTATTCTAGATTCACTTGGACTCTGTTTCTCAGAACCAAGGATGAAACCTTTCAAGTGTATGTGGAATTTATGAAGAAGATCTAGGTGAAGATGAGCCATAATGTAGTATGTATCAGGTCTGACCATGGGACAGAATTTGACAATGCCAAATTCAACGAATTCTGTGCTGAAAATGGCATTACTCACAATTTCTCAGCTCCAAGAACACCTCAACAAAATGGTGTTGTGGAAAGGTAAAACAGAACTCTTGAAGATATGGTAAGAACAATGTTGATTGACAGTGGCATCGCAAAAGGGTTCTGGGCAGAAGCCGTCAACACTGCATGCTACTTGGTGAACAGGTGCATGATCAGGTCCCTTCTGAACAAGACGCCATATGAACTGCTGAACAGAAGGAAGCACAAGCTGACACATTTAGAACATTTGGCTGCAATAGTTTTGTCCTCAATAATGGAAAGGAAGCCTTGGAAATTCGATGCCAAAAGTGATGAGGGAATCTTTCTAGGCTATTCATCACAAAGCAAAGCCTACAAAGTATACAACAAAAGAACTCAATGCATTGAGGAAAACATACATGTGATCTTCAATGAATCTCATGACCCATGTGGAAAGGATTTGAATGATAAGAATGATCAAGACGGAGAACAGTCAATTATCCCTGGTGAAGTCATTGACATGGCAAATGGAAAGGCTAATATGATCAGCCACGTTGAGGAATCAAATGAGGATGGTGCAACCATATCTCCAATTGATGGAGAGGAACCTGGTCCCTCAATCACAATAATTGAGGATGAGAACAGAGTTGTTGATGCTGTCCAAGGCACCCCACATGCTGAGATAAGAAGAAGCCAAGGTTTACAGTCTGAAATACCTAGATCCTCTAACAGTGAGACTCAGGTGTCGAACTGGAAGCACAAAAGCTCACACCCTCTTGAAAACATAATCAATCCTCTTGATTAAGGAATACGAACCAGATCAAAGACAAGAAACTCACTTGCCTTCTCAGTCTTTCTCTCTCAAATAGAGCCCAAAAGTATCAAGGAATCATTGAAAGATGCAGACTGTATTACAGCTATGCAAGAAGAGCTCCATCAATTTGAGAGGAACAGTGTGTGGCACCTAGTTCCATGACCTGCTGATTGAACTGTTATAGAAACTAGGTGGGTATTCCGAAACAAACTTGATGAGTTTGGAAACACAACAAGGAACAAGGCAAGGCTAGTAGTTCAAGGCTATAATCAACAAGAAGGGATTGACTATGATGAAACGTTTGCTCCAGTTGCTCGAATGGAGGCCATCAGAATTCTCATTGCCTTTGCATCTCATATGGAATTTAAATTGTTCCAAATGGATGTCAAAAGTGCATTTCTTAATGGCTTTCTAAAAGAAGAGGTCTTCGTCAAGAAACCACATGGATTTGAGAATCATGAGCATCCTAAGCACGTGTTTAAACTTGACAAGGCTCTGTATGGGCTAAAGTAGGCTCCTCGTGCTTGGTATGAAAGGTTGTCAATTTCTTCTTGAAAATGGCTTTACAAGAGGAAAAATTGACAACACCCTGTTTCTCAAGAAACGAGGAAGGAACCTGCTCATTATGCAGATCTATGTTGATGACATAATTTTTGGAGCAACAAACCATTCTTTGTGTGAAGAATTTGCAAAACTCATGGGGAGTGAGTTTGAAATGAGTATAATGGGGGAACTGAATTTCTTCTTGGGTTTACAAGTGAAGTAAACTCCCAAATGGACAATGATAAGTCAACAGAAGTATATCATGGAGCTGGTCAAGAGATTTGACATGGAAGGATCAAAGAACATTGATACTCCCATTGCCAAAACAACTCGTCTAGACATGGATGAACCTGGTCCCTACGTGAATGAGACCATGTACAGAGGTATCATAGGGTCACTCCTGTATCTCACAGCAAGTAGACCAGATATTGTTTTTAGTTTGGTTTTTTTGCCAGGTTTCAATCTAATCCAAAGGAATCTCATCTGAAGGCTGCCAAGAGAATCCTGAGATATCTCAAAGGAACATAGGACCTGGTTCTCTACTACCCCTCTGAAGACAACTTTGACCTAGTTGGGTATGCTGATGCTGATTATGCAGGGTATCTAGTGGACAGGAAAAGTACTCTGGGATGACACATTTTTTGGGTTCCTGTCTAAGTTCACGGGGTACAAGAAAACAAAACTCAGTGGCACTCTCAACTGTAGAAGCGGAATATGTGGCAGCTGCCTCTTGCTGTGCTCAACTACTATGGATTAAGCAGCATCTGGAAGACTTTGGAGTGTTCTTTGACTGTGTGCCCCTACTATGTGACAACACCACTCAAAATGGTCAAGAATCCAGTCCAATGATCGCGGCCTACTCCGCACTACTATTTAAGTAGCGAGAGAGGGTCGGAGCAGTTTTTACCCGATTTAGGGTCGTGATCGAATCCACAGAGAGCTAGAATTTGGAATCGAGTATCTATCTAGTGTAGAATTGCGTATGTGTTCCAAATTGCACTTCTAAACATTTTTGAGGTTTTTGTTTTACTTCTACTATTTATCAAACTACAAATGGTAAATGCAACTAAATTAAGCTAATAATTATAATGCTACAAGTTGTTCGAATAGGTTTAAAAGGCACTAGGGTAGTGACTACCGCCTAGGTGGTCAATTGACGGGTACTTGAATCTAAGGCACGTTTGACATGTTTGGGGATTATGTTATAACCGTTGCACGACTTTACCCACTCTACACCTCTCGGCGGTTCGAGTGATTTTTTCCGAATTGGCTTTCTCAAGACCAATTGGGTATGCAAATTTGCACAAGCAACTAGGGTTCAATTCGGGTATTACTCTCTCGAGGTTTAACCCTTTAATTGGGGCTATCAATCTCTTGAGTACGCCCCAATTCATTGTTGGACCAATTTCGGAGACTTAGGCTCTCTTTCTCAAGAAGAGCTCAAATCAACTCAACACAAACTAGTGTTTGCAACCACTAATTCAGAAATTAACCATGAAATTGGCCCAAATAACAAACACCCATAATCAATTTAGCCCTAAATTACAAGACCCATCAATTACCCACACTAGGGTTGAGCCACAACCCTAGCTTATGGGTCTAGCTATTCATAATTAAAGAAGAAAAGCAAGAAATAGATGAAGACAAGCTCATATTAATTAATCACTAAGTTAAATACAAAGATTCAATGATTAAAAGTAGCTAAAATTGCCCAAAATTGCTTAGAAAGTCGAACCCACGAGTGCAGCTGCTTAATTACAATATCTGATACCCTAAAAATGGAAAAAGAAGCTATTTATACTAAGCTGAAAAATCTGGACAAAAATACCCCTGCGGGGTTAGTGCGGACCGCACAAAATGGACCGCGGTCCGCACTGGGGCTTTGGCCTTGAAAAACAGCTCTCTGAATCTTGGCATCGCGGGCCGCAGAGAATGGACTGCGGCCGCTGAGGCTTCTAGTGCGGTCCGCATAAAATGGACTGCGGCCCGCATTGGCTTTAAAACTCCAAATTGCAACTTCTCTGATTCTTGGCTCTGCGGACTGCACTAAATTGACAGCGGTAACATTGCCTTCAGTTCGGACCGCACAAAACCTAGTGCGACCGCATGCCTCTTAGCCTGGAAGTTAGCCTCTCTGAATCTCCTAGTGCGGACTGCACAACGTGGTGTGCGGCTGCATTGGGCATGTTTTGCCTGAGCTTGTCTTGTCTTTGGCACTTGTGCAAGTTTCACTCCTTTTGAGTTGATCTTTGACATCTCGTCATTTTGATGATCAAACCTGCAATCAAGCACAATTTGTGAGCCATTTGGGACTATTTTGTATGAATTTCTACTCAAAGCATAAGCAAGAAGGAGTATAAAATGCGTCAAAATCCCTAGTTATCAACTCCCCCAAACTTAAGCTTTTGCTTGCCTCAAACAAACAAAATAAGACCCACCCCTTAAGGGAAAAAGTAAGAAATTTTCGGCTGTCCTAAAGTAACCTCAACTAGCCTCAATTGGGACTAACAATTGCCCTCAATACACATGAATCATTAACACATTTACTCTTTTTAAAACACCATGGATCAAGTGCGACACAAGAGCATCAAGAATTGACTGAACACATCAAATAACTCTTTTCTATTACTTCGGTCAATGTGGAACCCAAACTCACACATCCTCAACTCTCGCTAAGCAATCCTCACCTTTAAGATAATGGCACTCAGAACGAGGATAATGGGAATTCACTCATCTCTCTCAAGAAAAAGAGTCACAAGTCCGGCTTTAGGTACCATATGCTTGCCCCTTATGTAAGTATCCACTAATGTAAGCTTCATTCAACTCAAGATCATATAGGGCTTTTGTAGAGACATTGCGAAGGCTTTTGGTTCAGGGTAGGAAATGTTTTGGTCTAAGTAGGTTCCATCTTCCCTTAAGCACTTCTTTTGATTCATTTGGCATCCATTCACTTGACTCTTTGAGTCATTTCACTTCTTTCTAAGGGGTTAGAGAGACACACTGTCACTCTTTCTTATGCATTTCAAACCTTTTCTCCCTTTTCAACTTTCCACACCTATTATTCTTTGCTTTCTTTGAATCCCTTTTTATTCTTTTTCACATTGAACTTTCTTTTTGTCTTTTTGCTTTTCTTTCTTTTTAATTGCCTTTCCTTTTCTTCATTTTTGTGCCTTTTTACCGCTTCGTTGCAATCCTCGTCTCTCCCCCCAAACTTATACTTTTGCCATGTGCTAAAGGAAAGATCGGGTGCCAAGAGAGGGTATCTTTTAAAATGGGTATAGGCTTGTATCATGGTTATTGAAGGAAAAAGGTCTAAGGCTCAAAAGGGTTGACTAGGGATCTTATCATTGGTAGGTTATGGAAGTGTTCAAGCTACCATTTGGACCAAGGAGAGCCTATAATTATGTCTCAAGTGAAAATTCACTTAGGATTTCGCCTCAACAAACATTCAGGGAAAGTTCTAGACCAATGGCTCGGGACATGGACTTGCAATACGATTACTCACCACACAAGCTATGGGATTGCTAAAGATACAGAGTCGGGGGCCCAAAACGACCTTAGATAAGATTCAAGCTCACAATGGTCCCGAAAAATCACATGATGATTATCGGCCAACACAATAGTCTCAAGGTCACGACTTTCACCATCCTAAACACAACAACTTGTTTTTGACCATAAGATCAAAGGCAAATGTGCTAGGCCCAAGTGAAGCTTTGCTTGAGGCACCCTTGACTACTAACTACTAAAAACAAAAAGAAAAACGGACTCAAACCCTTAAGAAGGTTGTCACGCCATCCGTCATTGGAAAGAGCCACCCGGTTCACACAACACTCCACCTTTGGAAAGAACCGTGGCATTAAGAAAACCAAAGGCTTATTGCAAACATTGAACACAAGAAGCTACGAATCACAAATAAGAAGCTAAGAACGAAAAGTTTTCGGAAAGCAGAATGAATATATACAAGAGGGGGTTTGAATATACAATAGATGGGATGAATATCTACAATGTAACATAACTTTATATACAGACCCAAAGTAAAATAAAAGTGCGAGAAATGATAAAAATATATACAAACCAAAGATGAAAAATAAAGAAAGCATAAAAAGTGTCAAAAATATATACAGTCATCCGAGTGAATCCATTAAGAAAAAAGTAGGGCCTACCCCCTCAAATGAAAGCTGGCATTGTCCCCAATGCCAACTAACCAAAATAAAGCACCAAAAAGATGATAAAGATGGATATAGAGACTCCCTATGGCCTGTCTGTCACAAAATCAACTGTGGCCGCACTGAGGTCACCGCGGACCGCACAAAATCAACCGCGGTCCGCACAGAGGTGGGGTTCAGACTACCCACACTCTGTATCTAGGCAGCGCGGACCGCACAGAATCAACTGCGGCCGCACTGGGCTAGTGCGGTCCGCACAAAATATAGTGCGGCCGCACTGCCTGAGGTTCAGCAATCCTAGTTCATCAGTGCGGTCCGCAGAAAATGATACTGCAGACCGCACAAGGGCACCACAGACCGCACAAAAACGACCGCGGTCCGCACAGGGCACCTTACTGTGGCACTAACTTAGGGTTTCACATATCTTGATTTTGGGTCCAATTTTCCACCTAAGTAGTGTCCCTACATGATTACCCAATGATTTTAACTATCTATGTCTATTTAAACCTAAAAATTAACAATCATAACCTAATCAATTGAAGAAAATAAGGGAAGAAAAGAATGAGAGGCAAGAAAAAAGAAAATTAACAAAATTGATCAATTAAAAAGCAAGTAATGGTACCAGATGTGAGAGTTAATGAAGAATAACAAGTCCAAGCAGTTGATTGCAAACAAAATAGATGATGAACAATGATTTTAGGGTTCTGAGAGTTCAACGTGCAAAAAGGGTAAAAGGAGGGCCTCAGGCCCTATTTATAGAAAAGGACCTGGGGCGCAGTCTCACCAACCAGTGCGGACCGCACAAAATGGACCGCGGTCCGTACTGCACTGTTTTGTTCAAACTTGAGAAGGCAACGCTCTACGGTCCGCAAAAAATGGACTGCGGCCGCAGAGGTCCACCGCGGACCGCATAAAATGTAGTGCGGCCGCAGTGGCAAACTTCAGAGAGTTGCATTTTCACATTTTCTTCAGTGCGGTCCGCACAGAATGGACTGCGGCCGCACTGACAACTTCAGAGACCTGTGCATCTTTTCCACTATGTCCTGCACTGCATCAACTCAATCTTGTAACATTTCACAACCAGTTAGCCCAAAAATCAATCCTACACTACAATGAAAATCAAAGAAAGAAAAATAAGAATAAAAACACATGGGTCGCCTCCCAAGAAGCGTCTGATTTAACGTCGCAGCACGACGCATGTTACCATCCACTCATTTGAAATGAACAACAACCACCACATGGCTATCATCAAACTTCCCCATATATTCACTCTAAAAACATCCCCACTTTTGTTCTTTAAATCAACAGCACCAAACGGGGTCACACACACTACTTCAAACGGTCTGCTCCACTTTGACTTTAGCGTTCCCGGGAACAACCTTAGTTGAGAATTGAATAAGAGAACCGAATCTCCCACCTTGAACTCCTTGCCCCGAGTATATTTGTCATGAAGGTATTTCATTTTATCCTTATATAGGGACGAACTAGAGTAGGCATGGAATCTAAATTTATCAAGCTCATTGAGTTGCTCCACCCGAAGATTAACAGCTATATCCCAATCAAGATTCAACTTCTTCAAGGCCCACATGGCCGTATGCTCCAACTCCACTGGTAAATGACATGGTTTCCCAAACACCAACCAGTACGGCGACATACCAATTGGAGTCTTGTAAGCGGTCCGGTAAGCCCATAGAGCATCATCTAACTTTTTAGACCAATCGGTCCTATTGGCATTGACGGTTTTGGACAAAATGCTCTTGATCTCCCTGTTAGACACTTCAACCTGGCCACTTGCTTGAGGAAGATAAGGCGTAGACACTTTGTGGTTGACACCATACTTGGAAAGTAAGGCATCAAAAGCTCTATTACAAAAATGCGATCCTCCATCACTGATAATTGCCCGAGGTGTACCAAACTTTGTGAAAATGCTCTTCTTCAGAAATGCCACCACACTCCTAGCTTCATTGTTGGGCAAGGCCACGGCCTCAACCCATTTTGAGGCATAATCAGCCGCTACATGAATGTAAGTGTTTCCGCACGAGCTTACAAAAGGGCCCATAAAATCGATACCCCATACATCAAAGATATCAACTTCAAGAATTGTGTTTAGAGGCATCTCATCTTTCTTGGAAATACCGCCCGCTCTTTGACATTGATCACACCTTTTTACTAGATCACTTGCATCTTTGAACAAGGTTGGCCAATAAAAACCACAACTCAGAACTTTTGAAGCTGTCCTCGCCCCTCCATGATGGCCACCATAGGGGGAGGAATGACAAGCCTCTAGGATGCTAAATTGCTCCTCCTCAGGTACACACCTCCGGATCACTCCGTCGGTGCAAATCTTGAACAAGTATGGCTCATCCCAATAGAAGTCCAGACTATCTCGTTTGAGCTTCTTCCTTTGGTTAGAAGAGAGCTCACACGGGATGATGCCAGTCACAAGGAAATTAGCAATGTCCGCAAACCATGGCATATCACTCATCGACACAGAAAGTAGTTGCTCATCGGGGAATGTATCATTGATCTCTAGGCCATCCACATGGCCTTCCTTCCTCCTCCAAGCGGGACAAATGATCCGCCACCTGGTTTTCGCTACCTTTCCGGTCTACTATCTCCAAATCAAACTCTTGAAGTAATAAGACCCATCGCATCAGTCTAGCTTTGGAGTCTTTCTTTGTCATCAAATATCTAAGAGCTGCATGATTGGTGTGCACTATGACTTTGGCTCCCATAAGATATGGCCAAAATTTTTCTATTGCGAACACAATAGCCAACAATTCTTTCTCAGTCACCGTGTAGTTCCTTTGAGCTTCATTCATTGTCTTGCTCGCATAGTACACCGGATGAAACATTTTGTTCACTCTTTGACAGAAAAAAGGCCCCATCCGCAACATCACTCGCGTCGCATATGAGCTCGAAAGGCAAGCTCCAATTGGGTGCAGTAATGATTGGGGTGGTGGTCAACTTATGCTTGAGAAGTTCAAAGGCTTGCATACATCTCTCATCAAACACAAAATTTGTATCCTTTTCTAGCAACTTGCATAGAGGATTCACTACCTTCGAAAAGTCCTTGATAAATCACCGGTAGAACCCCGCATGCCCAAGAAAACTTCTAACCCCCTTGACAGAAGTGGGGGGAGGAAGTCTTGAAATCACCTCAATTTTGGCCTTGTCAACCTCAATACCATTCTTTGAAATTTTATGACCCAAAACTATTCCCTCTTCAACCATGAAGTGGCATTTCTCCAAATTTAGCACAAGATTGGTGTCTTCACACCGAGCCAACACTCTATCCAAATTGTTCAAACACTCATCGAATGAATCACCCATAATACTGAAGTCGTCCATGAACACCTCCAAAATATCTTCCACCATATCGATGAAAATTGCCATCATACACCGTTGGAATGTTGCCGATGCATTGCATAACCCAAAGGGCATCCGAGAGAAAGCAAAGGTGCCATATGGACAAGTAAAGGTTGTCTTCTCCTGATCCTTTGGAGCTATCAAAATTTGATTGTACCCTGAATAACCATCCAAGAAACAATAGAAAGCACGCCCAGCAAGACGATCAAGCATCTGGTCCAGGAAAGGCAATGGGAAGTGGTCCTTGCGGGTCACCTTGTTCAGCTTGCGGTAGTCCATGCACACCCTCCATCCGGTCACTGTCCGGGTTGGAATAAGTTCATTATTAGCATTGGTCACCACGGTCATACCACCCTTCTTCGGCACACATTGCACCGGAGAAGTCCATGAGCTGTCAGAGATAGGATACACCACACCGGCATCTAACCACTTGATCACTTCTTTTTTGACAACTTCTTGCATTGCCTCGTTCAACCTCCTTTGATGTTCCAAGGAGGGTTTTGCATCATCTTCCAGAATAATCTTGTGCATACAGAATGCGGGGCTTNTGGCACTAACTTAGGGTTTCACATATCTTGATTTTGGGTCCAATTTTCCACCTAAGTAGTGTCCATACATGATTACCCATTGATTTTAACTATCTATGTCTATTTTAACCTAAAAATTAACAATCCTAACCTAATCAATTGAAGAAAATAAGGGAAGAAAAGAATGAGAGGCAAGAAAAAAGAAAATTAAGAGAAAATTAACAAAATTGATCAATTAAAAAGCAGGTAATAGTACCTGATGTGAGAGTTCATGAAGAATAACAAGTCCAAGCAGTTGATTGCAAACAAAATAGATGATGAACAGTGATTTTTAGGGTTCTGAGAGTTCAAGGTGCGAAAAGGGTAAAAGGAGG
Source organism: Nicotiana attenuata (assembly GCF_001879085.1). Classification (NCBI taxonomy): domain Eukaryota; kingdom Viridiplantae; phylum Streptophyta; class Magnoliopsida; order Solanales; family Solanaceae; genus Nicotiana; species Nicotiana attenuata. The sequence continues at coordinate 45,095,707 of NC_032000.1, read as the reverse complement.
GCGTGAGGCCCTATTTATAGAAAAGGACCTGGGGCCCAGTCTCACCAACCAGTGCGGACCGCACAAAATGGACCGCGGTCCGCACTGCACTGTTTTGTTCAAGCTTGAGAAGGCAACGCTCTGCGGTCCGCACAAAATAGACTGCGGCCGCAGAGGTCCACCGCGGACCGCACAAAATGTAGTGCGATCGCAGTGGCAAACTTCAGAGAGTTGAATTTTCACATTTTCTTCAGTGCGGTCCACACAGAATGGACTGCGGCCGCACTGACAACTTCAGAGACCTGTGCATCTTTTCCACTATGTCCTGCACTGCATCAACTCAATCCTGTAACATCTCACAACCAGTTAGCCCAAAAATCAATCCTACACTACAATGAAAATCAAAGAAAAATAAGAATAAAAACACATGGGTCGCCTCCCAAGAAGCGAATGATTTAACGTCGCGACACGACGCATGTTACCATCCAATCATTTGAAATGAACAACAGCCACCACATGGCTATCATCAAACTTCCCCAAATAGTGCTTGACCCTATGCCCATTCACTCTAAAAACTTCCCCACTTTTGTTCTTTAAATCAAGAGCACCAAACGGGGTCACACAAACTACTTCAAACGGTCCACTCCACTTTGACTTTAGCTTTCCCGGGAACAACCTTAGTCGAGAATTGAATAAGAGCACCAAATCTCCCACCTTGAACTCCTTGCCCCGAGTATATCTGTCATGGAGGTATTTCATTTTATCCTTATACAGGGACGAACTAGAGTAGGCATGGAATCTAAATTCATCAAGCTCATTGAGTTGCTCCACCCGAAGATTAACAGCTATATCCCAATCAAGATTCAACTTCTTCAAGGCCCACATGGCCTTATGCTCCAACTCCACTGGAAAATGACATGCTTTCCCAAACACCAACCGGTACGGCGACATACCAATTGGAGTCTTGTAAGCGGTCCGGTAAGCCCATAGAGCATCATCTAACTTTTTAGACCAATCGGTCCTATTGGCATTGACGGTTTTGGACAAAATGCTCTTAATCTCCCTGTTGGACACTTCAACCTGGCCACTTGCTTGAGGATATAAGGCATAGACACTTTGTGGTTGACACCATACTTGGAAAGCAAGGCAGCAAAAGCTCTATTACAAAAATGCGATCCTCCATCACTAATAAGTGCCCGAGGCGTACCAAACCTTGTGAAAATGCTCTTCTTCAGAAATGCCACCACACTCCTAGCTTCATTGTTGGGCAAGGCCACGGCCTCAACCCATTTTGAGACATAATCAACCGCTACAAGAATGTAAGTGTTTCCGCACGAGCTTACAAAAGGGCCCATAAAATCGATGCCCCATACATCAAAGATATCAACTTCAAGAATTGTGTTTAGAGGCATCCCATCTTTCTTGGAAATACCGCCCGCTCTTTGACATTGATCATACCTTTTTACTAGATCACTTGCATCTTTGAACAAGGTAAAAACCACAACTTAGAACTTTTGAAGCTGTCCTCGCCCCTCCATGATGGCCACCATAGGGGGAGGAATGACAAGCCTCTAGGATGCTAAATTGCTCCTCCTCAGGTACGCACCTCTGGATCACTCCGTCGGTGCAAATCTTGAACAAGTATGGCTCATCCCAGTAGAAGTCCAGACTATCCCGTTTGAGCTTCTTCCTTTGGTTAGAAGAGAGCTCACACGGGATAATGCCAGTCACAAGGAAATTAGCAATGTCCGCAAACCATGGCATATCACTCATCGACACAGAAAGTAGTTGCTCATCGGGGAATGTATCATTGATATCTAGGCCATCATATGGCCTTCCTTCCTCCTCCAAGCGGGACAAATGATCCGCCACTTGGTTTTCGCTACCTTTCCGGTCCACTATCTCCAAATCAAACTCTTGAAGTAATAAGACCCATCGCATCAGTCTAGCTTTGGTGTCTTTCTTTGTCATCAAATATCTAAGAGCAGCATGATTGGTGTGCACTATGACTTTGGCTCCCATAAGATATGGCCAAAATTTTTCCATTGCGAACACAATAGCCAACAATTCTTTCTGAGTAGTTCCTTTGAGCTTCATTCATTGTCTTGCTCGCATAGTACACCGGATGAAATATTTTGTTCACTCTTTGACCCAAAAATGCCCCAACCGCAACATCACTCGCGTTGCACATGAGCTCGAAAGGCAAGCTCCAATTGGGTGCGGTAATGATTGGGGTGGTGGTTGATCGCTGCCAACTCGACGCTACACTAAGGTAGGAAGAGCGGGCCGCAATAGCTTTTACCCAAATAGTGGTCGGGATCGATTTCCACAGGGAGCTAGTAGTGGAGTTGGATTTTCTGTCTAGTCTAGAAATGTGTTTGTACTCCTAATGTCACTTCAAACATTCTTGGTTTTTTTTATTTTTATAACTACTATGATAAAACTAATGATTAACGCTAAATTATGCTACTAGAATATTGCTAAGTTGTATCTAATGGGAAGAAGGGCACTAGGGTCGTGGCATTACCTAGGTGGCTAATTGACGGGTAGATGTTACTAAGGATAGATTGACATATTTGGGGCTTGTGCTATAACCGTTGCACAATTGTACCCACTCTCACACCTCTCGGTAGAGAGAGTGATTTTGCCCAATTGACTCTCTCGAGACCAACTGGGTAGGCCAATTAGATCAAGCAACTAGGGTTCAAGTAGGGTGATTACTCTCTCGAGATTTAACCCGTTAATTGGGACTATCATTTCTCATGAGTCCACCCCAATTCCTTGTTGGGTCAATTTTGGGGTCATAAACTCTCTTTCTCAAGAAGAGTCAAACCCACAAAGCTTGAATCAGTGTTTGCAACCACCAATTCTTAAATAAAAATATAAAATCAACCCAAATAGCAAACACCCATAATCAATATAACCCTAGATGGCAACACCCATTAATTACCCACACTAGGGTTGAGCTACAACCCTAGCTAATGGGTTTAGCTACTCATGCTAGATACAGAAATTGAAGAAATAGATGAAGAACTAAGCATATTAATTGATTAGTAAGAAGAAACTACAATAATCTATCGTTAATTAAGAGCAAAAGTGCCGAAAATGGCTACAAAATCGAGTCTCACGAGCGCACCTATGTTTGGGATATATAACTTCACCTAAAAATGGTAAAATGTCCTATTTATACTAGGCTGGAAAAACTGGACAAAAATACCTCTGCGGACTGCAATTTATGCTTCTCTGAACTTGAGGACCGCGGACCGCGTGAAAGTGTACCGCGGCCGCGGTGGAAGTTGGCGCGGCCGCACAAAAACGAGCGCGGGCCGCATTGCTTGGAATTGGCAAAATTATCGCTCTCTGAATCTCTGCTCCGCGGACTGCGTAAAAGAGTAGCGCGGCCGCGGAGCCTGACCGCGGACCGCACAAAAGATTAGCGCGGCTGCGTTGCCTCCAGCTTGAAAATGCCACTCTCTGAACCTCCTAGTGCGGCCGCATTCACATATGCGCGGTCCGCACTAGGTTCTCTTTTCCTCAATTTACTTAGTCTTTGACACTTGAGCAGGTTTCACTCCTTTTTGAGCCGATCTTTGACATTCGTCGCTTTGTCGATCAAACCTGCAATCAAGTACAACTTGTGAGCATTTTGGGACTATTTTGTAGCAATTTATAACCAAAGCATAGGCAAGTAGGGGCATAAAACATGTTAAAATCCCGACTTATCAGTGGTCAACTTATACTTGAGAAGTTCAAAGGCTTGCATACATCTCTCATCAAACACAAACTTTGTATCCTTTTCTAGCAACTTGCATAGAGGATTCACTACCTTCGAAAAGTCCTTGATAAATCGCCGGTAGAATCCCGCATGCCCAAGAAAACTTCTAACCCCCTTGACAGAAGTGGGGGGAGGAAGTCTTGAAATCACCTCAATTTTGGCCTTGTCAACCTCAATACCATTCTTTGAAATTTTATGACCCAAAACTATGCCCTCTTCAACCATGAAGTGGCATTTTTCCCAATTTAGCACAAGATTGGTGTCTTCACACCGGGCCAACTCTCTATCCAAATTGTCCAAACACTCATCGAATGAATCACCCACAACACTGAAGTCGTCCATGAACACCTCCAAAATATCTTCCACCATATTGGTGAAAATGGCCATCATACACCGTTGGAATGTTGCCGGTGCATTGCACAACCCAAAGGGCATCCGAGAGAAAGCAAAGGTGCCATATCGACAAGTAAAGGTTGTCTTCTCCTGATCCTCGGGAGCTATCAAAATTTGATTGTACCCTGAATAACCATCCAAGAAACAATAGAAGGCACGCCCAGCAAGGCGATCAAGCATCTGGTCCAGGAAAGGCAATGGGAAGTGATCCTTGCTGGTCACCTTGTTCAGCTTGCGGTAGTCCATGCACACCCTCCATCCGGTCACTGTCCGGGTTCGAATAAGTTCATTATTAGCATTGGTCACCACGGTCATACCACGCTTCTTCGGCACATATTGCACCAGAGAAGTCCATGAGCTATCAGAGACAGGATACACCACACCGGCATCTAACCATTTGATCACCTCTTTTTTCACAACTTCTTGCATTGCCACGTTCAACCTCCTTTGATGTTCCAAGGAGGATTTTGCATCATCTTCCAGAATAATCTTATGCATACAGAATGCTGGGCTTATTCCCTGAATATCAGCTAGAGTCCATCCAATTGCCTTTTTCCGCCTTTTGAGCACCGCCAATGTGGCATCTACCTTCATGTTAGTAAGACAAGAGGAAAGAATAACTGGTAAAGTTGAATTAGAGCCCAAGAATTCATACCTGAGGTGTGGAGGTAATGGCTTCAACTCCAACACCGGGGGTTCCTCAATTGAAGGCTTCGTTGGAGGGGTCTTTCTATTTTCAAGATCTAAAGAGAGTTTCCTAGGCTCATAAGAATAAGAGCCCATTCCATGTAAAGCTTTCACGCACTCCACTCGACCCGCATCATCATTGACATAAAGATTCAACAACACGGCCTCCAAAGGGTCCTCAACATTGATCATTGCACTAGTATCATCAATTATCACAGCCGTGACTAGATCCACAAAAGAGCACACTTTGGTATAATTGGGCTGCTTCATTGACTTGCACACATGAAAAATGACCTTTTCATCACCCACCCTGAAAGTGAGTTCCCCTGCTTCCACATCCACTAGAGCCTTCCCCGTAGCAAGGAAAGGTCTCCCTAATATGATCGGGACCTCATAATCTACCTCACAATCCAAGATCACAAAATCAGCTGGCAAGATAAATTTGTCCACCCGGACGAGCACATCATCAACAATACCCAATGGTCGCTTCATTGATCTGTCTGCCATTTGCAATCGCATGGAAGTTGGCCTCGGTGGCCCAATACCCAAAGTCTTGAAAACTGAGTAGGGCATTAAGTTGATGCTTGCCCCTAGATCACATAAAGCTTTAGCAAAGTCTGCACTCCCTATAGTGCAAGGGATAGTGAAAGCACCGGGATCCTCTAACTTCGGAGCCATTGAATGTACTATAGCACTAACTTGGTGGGTCATCTTGATAGTTTCACAGTCCATGGATCTTTTCTTTGTCACCAAATCTTTCATGAATTTAGCATAGCCAGGCATCTGCTCTAAAGCCTCCACCAAAGGAACATTAATGGATAAGCTCTTCATCATGTCAATGAACTTTTTGAATTGATTCTCATTTTTCTGCTTGGCTAGCCTCTGAGGATAAGGGGGAGGTGGCCTAGGCAAGGGTGCCTTGGCTTTTGGCACAACCGGCTCCGGCATGTCTATTACGTGTTCCCTAGACGGGTTCACGTCATTTTGTGTTTCCACCTCGGCATCTTGAATATCAATCCTCACTTCTTGATTCACATTCTCATCAACCACATTCTCAACCACCAAAGGAACTTCATCTTCTTGCAACTCAACTTCATCACCCAAAACTTGCTTTTGTTTGGAGGCATTCACATCACCGCCTCTTCCACTCCGTGTAGTTACTGCCATAACATGATTGTTCCCACCCTTCGGGTTCACTACCGTATCACTCGGTAGAGCCCCCTTAGGGCGAGTATTCAAAGACTGTGAGATTTGGCCTAGCTGGACCTCCAAATTCCTAATTGAAGTATTGTGAGAAGCCAATTGCGCATCGGAGTCAGCATTCTTTTTCATCATCTGTTCAAACATCATTTCAATTCTACCCATTTCATTGTTGGAAGAACTAGGACCCTGGGATGGAAAAGGTGGTGGGTTGCTCGGTTGTTGGTACATTGGGGGCCTTTGAAAGCCTTGCCCCTGATTTCCTTGGTTATTGTTCCATCCACCTTGGTTGTTGTTGTTTCCACCCCAATTGTTGTTGTTGCCCCAGTTTCCCTGATTGTTCCGGTTGTTATTTTGATTTCCCCAATTGTTGTTCCCTTGTTGTTGATTGTTCCAGTTATTGTTGCCTTGTTGTTGGTTACCCCAATTGCCCTGGGATCGCCATTGTTGTTGTTGGTTGGAAGAATTGCCTCTTTGGCCTTGGTAATTATTCACATATTGCACCTCTTCGTTCTGCCCATCATAACAATCATCTTGGAATCCACCACAATCATTGTCAAATTGATCCGAATTCCCTTGGTTCTGTTGACCTCTCTGTCTTCTATTGTTCACAAGCATGTTAACACCCTCCATGGCATTTACTTGGCGAGGATTCTGAACTTGTTGCAACTGTGCCTTTGCTAATTGGTTCATTGTTGTTGTAAGTTCTGCTATAGCCTGTCCATGGTCATGTAGTTCTTTATGCAAATGAGTAACCGTGGGGTCACCCTGAGGCACATTGGCTCTACTTTGCCAAGCGGAGGATGTGTCAGCCATTTCATCAAGAATCTCACAAGCTTCATCATAAGGCAGCTTCATGAAATTACCCCCAGCCAATTGGTTCACTATGCATTGATTCGTTGTATTGATGCCCCGATAGAAGGTTTGTTGTATCATTGCCTCTGTCATATCATTGTTGGGGCATTCTTTCACCATAGTTCTGTATCGCTCCCAAATCTCATGCAATGGTTCGGTAGGCTCCTGCTTGAAGGCTAAGATCTCATCCCGTAGTGCTGCCATGTGTCCCGGTGAGAAAAATTTGGCAATGAACTTATCCGCCAACTCATCCCAAGTTGTGATGGAATGGTTGGGAAGTCGCTCAAGCCAGTCCAATGCTTTCCCCCTAAGTGAGAAAGGGAAAAGCCTCAATCGAAGTGCATCCTCGGACACATTGGTTTGCTTGCTCCCCCAACAGGTATCCACGAACCCCTTGAGATGTTTGTACGCATTCTGAGTGGGAGCACCTGTGAAATACCCACGCTGCTCCAATAATGTCAGCATCACGTTGGTTATTTGAAAATTGCCCGCCCGAATCCGGGGCGGAACAATAGCACTCGCATAGCCTTGGTTGGGAAGAACTCTGGGAGCCACTCTTGGAGGTGGCGGAGGAGGGTCTGGAATATTGTCATTTGCATTGGCCTGGCGGCCTCTACGTTGTCCTTGAGGTACAAGAGGCACCTCTTCTTCTCCAATGTCATCTACCTCCTCCCCCGCATTCACATTTCCAAGAGGGTCATTAGCATTTAAAGCCATTTTGGTACCTGAAGTATTGACACACACAAATTAGTAACAAGAAGGAAAGAAGAACAAAACACAAATCTAACTAAATAGATAGCCAAAACCGTTAGCTCCCCGGCAACGGCGCCAAAAAGTGATCGCGGCCTACTCCGCACTACTATTTAAGTAGCGAGAGAGGGTCGGAGCAGCTTTTACCCGATTTAGGGTCGGGATCGAATCCACAGAGAGCTAGAATTTGGAATCGAGTATCTATCTAGTGTAGAATTGCGTATGTGTTCTTAATTACACTTCTATTCATTTTTGGGGTTTTTGTTTACTTCTACTATTATCAAACTACAAATGGTAATTGCAACTAAATTATGCTAAGAGTTATAATGCTACGAGTTGTTCAAATAGGTTTAAAAGGCACTAGGGTAGTGACTACCGCCTAGGTGGTCAATTGACGGGTACTTGAATCTAAAGCACGTTTGACATGTTTGGGGATTATGTTATAACCGTTGCACGACTTTACCCACTCTACACCTCTCGGTGGTTCGAGTGATTTTGCCCGAATTGGCTTTCTCAAGACCAATTGGGTATGCAAATTTGCACAAGCAACTAGGGTTCAATTCGGGTATTACTCTCTCGAGGTTTAACCCTTTAATTGGGGCTATCAATCTCTTGAGTACGCCCCAATTCATTGTTGGACCAATTTCGGAGACTTAGGCTCTCTTTCAAGAAGAGCTCAAGTCAACTCAACACAAACTAGTGTTTGCAACCACTAATTCAGAAATTAACCATGAAATTGGCCCAAATAACAAACACCCATAGTCAAATTAGCCCTAAAATACAAGACCCATCAATTACCCACACTAGGGTTGAGCCACAACCCTAGCTTATGGTTCTAGCTACTCATAATTAAAGAAGAAAAGCAAGAAATAGATGAAGACAAGCTCATATTAATTAATCACTAAGTTAAATACAAAGATTCAATGATTAAAAGTAGCTAAAATTGCCCAAAATGGCTTAGAAAGTCGAACCCACGAGTGCAGCTGCTTAATTACAATATCTGATACCCTAAAAATGGAAAAAGAAGCTATTTATACTAAGCTGAAAAATCTGGACAAAAATGCCCCTGCGGGGTTAGTGCCGACCGCACAAAATGGACCGCGCTCCGCATTGGGGCTTTGGCCTTGAAAAACAGCTCTCTGAATCTTGGCATCGCGGGCCGCAGAGAATGGACTGCGGCCGCGGAGGCTTCTAGTGCGGTCCGCATAAAATGGACTGCGGACCGCATTGGCTTGAAAACTCCAAATTGCAACTTCTCTGATTCTTTGCTCTGCGGACCGCACTAAATTGACTGCGGCCGCATTGCCTTCAGTGCGGATCGCATAAAACCTAGTGCGGCCGCACTGCCTCTTAGCCTGGAAGTTAGCCTCTCTGAATCTCCTAGTGCGGACTGCACAACGTGGTGTGCAGCCGCATTGGGCCTGTTTTGCCTGAGCTTGTCTTGTCTTTGGCACTTGTGCAAGTTTCACTCCTTTTGAGTTGATCTTTGACATCTCGTCATTTTGATGATCAAACTTGCAATCAAGCACAAATTGTGAGCCGTTTGGGACTATTTTGTATGAATTTCTACTCAAAGCATAAGCAAGAAGGAGTATAAAATGCGTCAAAATCCCTAGTTATCATCCAACATAAGAGACCTAAGCACATTGACGTTCATCACCACTTTCTCAGAGATAATGTTGAAAACGAGCTTATTTGTATAAAATTATGCAGCATAGAAGATCAAATTGCAGACATATTCACCAAAGCACTGAGCAGAGAGCATTTTGAACGAAATCGCTTGTCTCTTGGGTTGATGAAATCAAGCTGAGGACCTGGTCCCTTGATGATTGGCTACGAAAGAGAGTTATAGGTAAAATAGATAAAAAATGTTTCTGGCACAGTCAAACTCATCTCTATACCGTTACAGGTAGACACACATGACAATCACAGAGCAAAGAAGCAGCTAATGCATTGCACGTTGGTCAAATGATGAGGCTTACATTAGAAAAAACTATCGGGGAACCTGGTTCCCTCGACACAGGTTAGTAGTTCCTCTGTACTCTCATCCATAATTTTTAAATGGCTGAAACGGTGCCACGTCATCAATTCTCAGTTTCTTTTCTTTCCCGATTTTTGAACCCTAACGTCTCGCCTCTTTATGAACCGATCCGACTGCCCAAATTGCCACCCACTCCTAACCGGTCCCTCACCCCTATTAAATAACCCCTCTTAGTCCTTTTCACAACTATCCACATCAAAGAATCCAAAATTCCTCTTGTCCCTTCTTCAAACCTAAAACCTTCTTCTTCGGGAAGCCCAAAGTGCTCTAGTCATCGTCCCCACTGTGTCTTCACTCATCGAAGCACCAGTGTTAGAGCCAACACTCCCCACTCCAACCAGTCCAAACCCCAAATCAGAGTCACAATCACCCACTTCTCCAACCCAGTCAAGTACTCGTTCTCATCAGAGTCGCAAAACTTCGACTCTCAAAAGGTTTGTGGCTGTGTCCTCTCCTTATGCCTCGCCTGAAAAAATGGTGGAACAGGATACTGTAGAGATAGACAAAAATCCAGAAGTTACTAGTCTGCCTGTGCAAGAAAGCTCTGCTCTTGAGGAGGAACAAGATGTTGGTCATATCCCTGCTGAATCGACAATGATGGCCCTGGCCTTGATTCTACAGGTAATACTCTTCCTACTTCTGAGTTTACCATGGGGATACAAGAACAAGAAACCATAGAAAACATGTCGTCTATAGCTGCTGAGAGATGTGTTATTGGGGATAGAAATGGTGTGTCTGAGTCTTAGGGGGAAGAAAGTACACTAGTGGAGAGTAGGGAATTGGTGCCTGTTTCATCCGCACCGTACAATACTACTGGGGCACTAACTGAGGGACTTGATCCCTCCACTCAAGAGGAGCCAGCCCCTGGTTCCTCTCAATCACCCATGTCAGTATTGATCCTGCTCCCTCTCCTCACTTCTATGCTGAGCCTCTGTCTATAGTTGTCCCTGAGATGCGATCAATGTCTGAGGAGGAAAAGGAGCATAGCAAAGAAGAAGATTATGATAATGTGGCTCTAGCAAGCTTTATAAGTGTTAGGAGTAGAAAGGCACCTCCCCAAGGGTTAACGTCTAAAAGACCCATCACGAGGTTGCAAAAGAAGGAAGAATTTGAGTCTGTTTTAAGGAAAAGTAAAAAAGAAAAGGAGAAGAGGAGACTGGTGAAAGATGGAAAGGTTGTCAATGAAAAGGTAGTGCCTCCTGCATAAGTTGTGTATGTTGATGATGAGGTCGAAGAGGAACCTGGTTCCTTGGTTCGTAAGTCCTCAAAGAATATTCCTGTTCCAAAGACCAAAAAGGAGTCTTCTATGCTTAGAATGGAGTTGAAAAGGGTTGAGGGTGAAACATCTGTTGAGAAAGAGAGTGAAATGGGGGTGAGCAATGTCGAGGGTGAAAAATCTAGTAAAAATCGTTGAAAAGTCTGGTGAGCGTTTGGTTGGGAAGTCCATTGACAAGGTGTCATCTGCTGAGAAAGGAAAGAGTGAACGAAAATCAGTGAAAAGGAAGACTGGTACTAGTGAGGAACCTGGTTCCTCAAAGAAGGTCAAGGTTGATGCAACCCAGGGTCCTGAGAAGGAAAAATTGAAACATCAAAAGGTGTTGTGGGGCCGTACATTTGCCCCTAATACTCTAGAAATGGCTGGCATGCGTCAATTGGTGGAAATCTGTGAATTTCAACAGTGGACACACCTGTTCACAGGTGACAGTCCCAAGTGTATGGGGAAGAAGTGCGGAGTTTTTATGCCGACTTCTTTAAAGTTGAAGACGATAATATTTTTATGATGGTGAATGGTGTTGATTTTGTGATGGACTCTGCTGTGCTGGGAAATATTTTGGGTGTGCCCGCTGAGGGTTTATCTTCTGTTTAGGGAACCTGCTCTTCGAACTTTAAAAATGCTATCTTGAAGGATGAAGCAGTTCAACACGGGGAACATGTACAAAAGAAGGCCCTCCTTCCAGTGTACCAATTGTTGTTTGAAATGGTGAACAAGGTCTTTCTCCCTCGTGCTGAAAAGAGGTCCATTACATCTCGAGCGGACCTGGTTCTCATGGAAGCACTGGACAGTTACACCACTATCAACCTACCTACCATCATGATATAACACATGTCACACCTCTTTTTTCCCACACAACCCTATTACGAGGTTGAGTTTGAAGAGTTTTTCCAATTAAATCGACGTTTTGAAAAGGGATTATTTATTATTTGGAGTCGCCACTTGGAATTGAGTTTTGGTGTTCCAAGTCACCTTTTATTTAAATCCCTTATCAAAAGGAAGGTTTGACTCCCAATATATGGTCTACGAAAACAAAAGACTGAGTAAGGAATTCTGTTGACCGAGGGGAAGGTGTAAGACACCCCTCGAGTCCCGTGCTTCTAGCACGGTCGCTTTTATTGACTAATGTAAGGCTTAAATCAATTTTTGGCTATTCTTGCATTGTATTGGTTGTGGTTTGCCTATTATCACTTAATTAATTATTATATTTTTATTAATTGTATTCATCAAGATGTGGTACGCACAAAAAGTATTCTTCTTTGAAGTTGGATGTTAAACCAAGGTACTGAATGTACACATGATTAAAATATAATTATTTTAAATTTAAAGGTATCATGACCCGGTAATATGCACATGATCCTTTTCTTGTTTAGGCATATCAATCCAAGGTTCGGGCATGAACCCATGGGCTAATATTGAAAGTGCGTCTACACTTTTTCTAGTGTATTTAGAGTTATTTTCCTAAACTAATTTGAGATCGTTGTGAGGTCATGATTTATGGAAATAGTTGTAGAGGAAGTGTAAAATTTGACTACTTGGAATTAAGAAAATTATTAAAAAATATCATAACTTAATAAAGTGCTAATCTTTAATGCTAATGTTATAAGGATTTCAAATATAAAAAAAAAAACCCACAGTTTCTAATTAAGCCAAACGGTTCCCTCAACTTTGCATGGCCCAAAATATTATCTCATAAGTCTATATTTGAAACAACATTAAAAAATATATGCACAACAGTGGAGAATAATGAATTAAAATTAGTGATAACACACAAAGCAACAAATTATCATTCAATGAGCGTAGAAAGAGAAGTCGAGAACAACAAACATTTAACTAAAGGAAACCAAAGCTGGAATATATAAAAAATCACGTCATTTTTTTTTCGGAAAAGGGTCAAAAATATTCCTTTACTATATGAAAAGGATTACATATACCCTCCGTTATACTATTGGTCTACTACAGCCCCTGACGTTATAAAATTGGTACAAAAATACCCTTAGTCCATTAAATCGTCCACCATGTCCAACATCATCACACATGGCCTGACTTTTTGATGATATAGATGCCACATGGCAATGCCACTTCACCACCCAAACTCCATTTTACCTCCTCCTACCACTTCTTCCTCTCCATAGTTGCATAAACCCTTAAGGATCTATAACAAAAAAAATTCCAGAAAATAAATTAGCTAAACATGAATAACCCAAAAATGGAGGGATTAATTCCATTCTTGTACAAAGCAATAATAGATTACAAAAATACTAAACAAGGCGGAATGACTAATGAATCGCCGTTGGGTTCTTACATGAGACTTCCTGGCGATTCGTGTCGGTTCGAGATGTCGGATATACATCTATTCGGGTCTCCTGATAACGGATTTTCAATGAAGTCTTCAGCTTCTTCAACTAGTACTGCCACTAAGAGAATGGTCTCCGGCGGATCACCGGCGGCGAGATGCCACTGGATTTCTACTCGTGCTGTTAACAGATAAAGAGACATATTTGGGAAAAAGGTAAAAAATCTTTGGTTAATTTCTTTATCTATGGTTGGGGTAAAAAAATATAAACTTTGCTAAAGGAAAATCTATAGCAAAGTAATCATGAAGTCAAATATTGTGGGTATTTATTGATAGTAACAAGAGGGTTAATTTCTTTTTTAATGTTTTTTTTGTTAATTTCATAGTTTTAAGATTGGTGGAAGTAAGTATAAGAATAACCCAAAAGGGATCTTACACTTATTGTCATATTCTTATGTGAAAATTCAAAATGTATATATTATATGGGTAATGTATTAGTGTTTGTTTCATAATTAAGTTGTCTGATTGTTTCTAGATATGTGTTTTTTATGTGAAATTTAATTAGTGTTTGTGTGATAAGTTTTTCATAATTACTGGCTAGAAAAGCCAGCTTAATTTTGTTTTTCTCTCTAATTGGTATGAATTTTTCAATAATTTATGTTCTTGATTCCAGAAGTCGTTTCTCCCCTTGTAAAAATACTACAAACGGTAAGTAAAAGGTTGTCATCTTTAAAAAAATTGAAAAGAAAGTAAAGAAAATTTAGTATTCATGTTTAGCTAATTTATTTTCTGAATTTATTTTGTTATAGATCCTTAAGGGTTTATGCAATTATAGAGAGGAAGAAGTGGTAGGAGGAGGTAAAATGGGGTTGGGGGTGGTGAAGTGGCATTGCCACGTGACATCTACATCATCAAAAAGTCAGGCCATGTGTGATAATGCTGGACATGGTGGACGATTTTACGGACTAAGGGTATTTTTGCACCAATTTTATAACGTCAGGGGCTATAATAGACCAATAGTATAAGGAAGAGTATATGTGATCTTTTTCACATAGTAAAGAAATATTTTTGACCCTTTTCCGTTTTTTCTTATATCTATAACACATATGCCAATTTAACACCAAAGCTAATAGTATAATCTTGATTGCACAAATTCATATTAACAAATAACGACTAGAGCATGATGATAAGTACTGAATAATATATCATTGACCTTCTCATGTTAATGCCTAGATAACAAAATAGAGGTAACTAAAATAAAATTTCAACTCGATACACTATGATTAAACATGAAACAGTGTTCAAGCATTTTCATTCAAGCATTAGATAAGAAAAAAATAAAGAGATAGAGTATGAAAGAATGGAACCTTTATTGCTGATAATATTCCCAACAGGTACGGTTTTAAAAAAAAAAAAGATCTAAAATATTAATCTTCAAGCAAGGTACGAATAAGAACTCGAACCGAAATTAGCAACCTCGAACAGATTCAACTCTTTTTCGGATTCCCTTCTTTTACTTTGCTTTCAATCTCGTTTTTCTTTCTCCTCAATTGTTATTTTTTGTCCCCTCAAAATCTTGGCCCCCTTTTATGTAATGTGTGTGTATTATATATAGATGTATGGGTGAGGGAAGTTAATGTGTCGGTGTGTGTACGTAAAAGAGTGGGAGACATGGGGTTGGGACGTGAGTGTTTGCATTGGTGTAGAGTGACGTGAGGGGCGGGGGAAGTTGGGATTGTTAGATCAAATAGGAGTTAGCTTTTTGTTTGTTTATTTTGTTATTTTTTTATATTAATTTTCGTTAGTTTTTTATTTTTAAAAAACCTTTTTCTAACCCATCTTTTATATATATATATTAACCAACTTACTTTTAGACTTAAAGAAAATCATATAAATAAGAAAATGCAATATTTACACTATAGTTTAAATTATACACAGAAAATATAATAGTTTACTTATTAAAATACATATATATTTGTGATTTTTTTTTGTAATTAGAAAAATAAAATCTATACTTTAAGAATGTGAGTATTATTTTTTTAAAATTAAATCGAATAAAATCTATTAAGAGTAAGATAAAACTTTAAAACATCAAAATTAGACCTAAAAAAATATTTACACTAAAATAATATATAATTTGGGTGTGGTCAAAAATTAGTTGTTCACAACACATGCAGAAGGTAGCAGATTTCAAGGATGGTAATCATGGGCCGCCTTACGGGTTCCTTCTTACTAAGGTGTTTGAGTTCTTCAAAGTTCCTTCAGGACAAGCTAAAGTGGGAACCTGTAAGCAAACCTTATCCAAGACTATCCTCGAGGAATGCGAATGCATTGAAAAGGTTGGGGGTTGGCAACACTTCTACTATCTCCTAGTTGATCAACGCTCAAAACGGTACCACTACTGAGATAAGGAAGCTGAAGGCAAGGAACGCATTCTTGAGGGTCAGCTAGGTCAGCTTCAGGAGGCACCTGGTTCTAGTAGCTCTCAAAGCACAGAGGTTGCCCGTCTGACCAAGGAAAATGCCGACCTCAGGAAACAGGTTGAGGACCTGAAGGAAAGGATGCTCAACGAGCAGGTGTCAGTTAATGCTAGAATGGACATCCTTCTTCGTACTCTTGCCTCTTCATCTGGGCCTTCCCCTTCTAGTGCTCCCTAAACAGTATCCTTCCCAAGTATCGAGTCCTTAGTGTCTGTCTTTTGTTTTTATTTTGATGATGTTTATGACTGGTACTTTCGTTTTTGCTGTTTTTATTTAGTGGATGTGTTTGGAAACAATGGAATTGCTCCCTATTTAGTGATCCAAAATTAATGAAAGTCTCATCCTTTTGTTGTTTATGCCTTATTCTTTTGCTCTATTTTAGTCATTATTGTATGCACACATGTGGCATGATTTAACTAAAGCTAGACTTCTTTTTGTTTAAGGCCTGCTATTGATCTTTTTATGATACCAAAAGGGGAGAAAATAATTAAGGGGGAACAGGATGGGTAACAGATTCAGAAGGAATACAGGAAATGCGATTGTCATTCTGGTTCTTAGGGGGAACTTGAATTATAAGTTTGTCATCGTCAAAAAGGGGGAAATCGATAGGTTATATGTGTATCCCTGTTATGTTTTGATGATCTAACAAACTTACTGTTAAGAACCAGATAAGGAACCTGATACATATCGTCAAAAACTTAATGATGAACAAGTCTCCAGTTGGGGACATAGTTCAACTCTTCAGAGTCGAAGAAACAGCAGAGGGAACAGATAGCTACCAGTTTCGGAGGAGACTGTACAAGTCAACTGCCCCAGCTGTAAAGTTGCTGCCTGCACACGCTACAGTGCAGCAATCAACTTTATAAGGAATGCCCTTTACCTAACTTGCTTGCATCATTCAAAGTGATGTCACAAATGAATTATTAACATCAAGCAAGGTAAAAACAAATTGCACATTTAAGAATTGATCAAGCATTTCTCACAGTCATCTATCGATCTTGCAAGTGACTCTCAAGGGCATCAAGAATAAAGAAGAACATAGCAACGGACCAGTTCCTTGTAACGAGTTATTACATGCCCTTAGTTGTGTTGTACCTTTGTTAAAGCACTTTACTTGTAATTCCTACTTAGCTTAGTCAGAAGCATAGTGTAGGAAATCTTTGTAAATCATAAACCCTTGTGTTTGTGTCTTGGCTAGAGTTAGTCGAATTGTAAAGTCTTTGTATAGATTTATTACAAAATGGCTTGTAATAGTGTTGTTACAAGTTAGTGAGGATTTAAAAGGTTAATTCCTAGGTTATAATAGTTTGTAATCTAAAGTTTGCTCAGTAGTGAAGTTGAAATCTACAAGGGTAGGTCATGGTTTTTGATCCCGTGAGCTGGGAGTTTTCCACGTAAAACTCCATTGTGTCATTTACTTATTGCAGTGTGCGTGTGTTCTGTGGGAACTAATAGAGAACCTGGTTTTCTATATAGTTTGGTGGACCCTTAATTTTTATCAAGAATAAGTGATTTGGTTCGCCTTAAGACGTTCACTGTAGCCAACAATCCAGGGCTTTGTGGGGAGCCCTTGAATAAATGTGAGGATATTTCAGCGGGTTCAGAGGATAAGTGGAAAGATGATATTTGTTCCTTCATCCAAGGGTTTGTGAATGGTTGGCTACTTTTTTTTACATTGGTTGTAGTCTTTCTCTTATTTCAATTTCCTAGAAAGACTATCTGTTAAAAATCTGTGTTGCTGTAAGTAAATAAAACAGTAATCTTTCTGAAAAATAAAACAAAAAGTTAGTAGAAACAATTCTGAAAAATATTCGAACTTCAAAATAATTTTTGAAACGTTGAAGGAACAAATCGAGCCCACTGAATACACAGTGTGTCCTTAAGGAAATTATTCCCCTCAAGTACCCGAGGTTATGGAATATATCCTCCGAGGATAGAACAATTTAACTCACCGGAGTGTTGGTACCAAAAACGCTGATGATCAGCGAACCACTCGATGGCAGCAAAACACACTGAATTTTAGTGCAAAAGAAGAAGAAGATAATCAGAAAATTTCGTAAGTAGATTTGAAGGTCTATTTATAGCCAACTTGGTGATGTTTCTGAAGAGGTTTGTAACCTTTCAGAATAGTCATGACTGTTGGAACAGGTGTGACCCTCTGAAGAGGTTTGCAACCTTTCAGAATAGTCATGGCTGTTGGAACAGGTGTGACCCTCTGAAGAGGTTTGCAACCTTTCAGAACAGTCATGGCTGTTGGAACAGGTGTGACCCTCTGAAGAGGTTTGCAACTTTTCAGAATAGTCATGGCTGTTGGAACAGGTGTGACATTGTTTCAGAACAGCCATGGCTGTTGGAAATTTTTGCGTGAAATTTAAAACGAATTTAAATTAATCCGGGAAAGAAAAACGGGCTAGACCGGACCGGGTCGCGAGTCATCCATCCATTTCTTTTCCCACCATTTTTCATTCACACCTCTTTTGTTATTATTTATTAAATAACAAACCCAAGAATTGATTGCCTCTGGATAAGTAGGTTTCCCTTTGAACTTTCCGTAGTGAACTTATATCGGATATACTCGGTCAATCAGTAGATTTGATATCTTTGAGCCGTCGAGCTTTGTTGTATACCTAGACAATATAAGTCACACAATCAATCCTTAACCATCTGTGGTTCTCACGGTTGTGTTCGTTTCAGCCATGAACACCGCCTGGTTTCATGAGTGCTTAGAGAATGGGCCTTTACTTTCATTCTCCTTGAAGCGGCTTACACTTCACACTCACATAGGTGATTCCTAAACGTGTAATCCTAAAGACACACTGTCTGTTCATATCCTGCCAGACTTAGCAAATCATTAAAAAGCTTTAAGCTTTATTGACTCATCAAAAAAGCCTTAATGTTTTACCTCATTTTTTGAACATTGTCTTCATCACGAGAATGGGTTGAGTTAGTTGACAATATTGAACCGTCATTCATAACTTTGTTTGGTCTCTTTGAACCTAGCTCTTGGGATCTCCAGTCTGCTAGGTAGAGTTACCGCCATGATGACTTGTCCTAGGCCTTTAACCCATTCCCTTTGATGATCTTTCAACCGCCTCTCTAGATAGGCCTTTTGTAAGTGGATCCGACATGTTATCTCTTGACTTTACGTAGTCAATTGTGATAACACCACTAGAGAGTAGTTGTCTAACGGTATTGTGTCTTCGTCGAATATGACGAGATTTCCCGTTATACATAACGCTCCCTGCCCTACCTATTGCCGCTTGACTATCACAATGTATACATATAGGTGCCAAAGGTTTGGGCCAAAATGGAATATCTTCCAAGAAATTCCGGAGCCATTCAGCTTCTTCACCGGCCTTGTCTAAGGCTATAAACTCAGCCTCCACTGTAGAGCGGTCAATGCACATTTGTTTGGACGATTTCCAAGACATCGCTCATCCACCGACTGTTTAGAATCGGTTGAACCGGTGATCTAATTTGCATCACTATACCCCTCTATTATCGTGGGATACTTATTGTAGTGCAAAGCATAATTTGGAGTATATTTCAAATACTTCAAAACTCGTTTCATTGTCATGAACGTTCAATGCAAACTTTTTTATGTTGTAGACTAATACGTCTCGATTTTCGATTGCATATCAGATTATTGACTACACTTAATGTAGTAATTATAACAACAGCTGGAATGATTGGCATCAGTTGTGGCCACAACCTTTTAATATATAACACATTTCGTAATCATTCCGCCATTTTTAAGCATTTGTATTCTATTCATTCATATGTCTATATGATATGAAAATTATAGCACCTCCATTCATGAAACAAATCCAACTTGCAATGGATTTTGGTCATGTTCATCGGTTAGTTCACCTCATTATAGACTAACGTATTAATATATTCGTTCATGAACGGTCATGTCTATACAGACGTATCTTTCTATGAAAAAGTCACAACCTTCAAAGTGACATCATTTCATAAAAGAACTAAACAATATAAATTTTCATTAAAGAAAATGACCTTTCGAGAAAGGCATGTGACCAACTTCCGAATTAGTAGTTCATCAACTAGTCTTTATTAAGACTAAACAACTGATGATTTTACCAACTACTATATCAATGGAGTTCAAAAATTATATAATTTAGACATTACGTCTAACATTGGCTTTTGTCATGCATAAGCTAAAAGCCCCCACATTTTAAATATTTCATCAACATATCATATATCAAATAATGACTATATGATTTGAAGTATTCTTAACGTAAACACATTTGTTTACACTCATTAATTTTTGAAACCATTTGACAATATTATTTGGTCAAATCTCGCATGTCATTGTTTACTAAACAATTGTATCCAAACGTTACGACTTTCCCGGTTTCTCGGCCGGAGGAACAGCAGTGTAGCTTGACGAGGCTATCGTCGTTTGCACCAACAGTCGCAGAAGGAATTCCATTCTCATTTGCCATTCTTACAATGAACAACAGAAGAGATCAATTAATGGCAAAACCAAAACAGTAAATAATACTGTAATTAATAAATAGTACGTAATAAAAACAATTGAAGTTTTTATATACTGTTTTACAGAAAAAACGATGAAGTTTTTATGTTCTTCAAATCGTTTTCTGAATTTCAATAATCTAATGAAGTTTTTATATCTTCAAATCAGAATAGTAAAATTCAGACAGAATACAGAATATAATAAATGTAATTTCCTTACGATTGTTAAAAATCTGTATTGCTGTAAGTAAATAAAACAGTAATCTTTCTGAAAAATAAAACAGAAAGTTAGTAGAAACAATTCTGAAAAATAATATTCGAACTTCAAAATAATTTTTGAAATGTTGAAGGAACAAATCGAGCCCACTGAATACACAGTGTGTCCTTAAGGAAATTATTCCCCTCAAGTACCCGAGGTTATGGAATATATCCTCCCAGGATAGAACGATTTAACTCACCGGAGTGTTGGTACCAAAAACGCCGATGATCAGCGAATCACTCGATGGCAGCAAAACACACCGGAATTTTAGTGCAGAAGAAGAAGAAGATAATCAGAAAATTTCGTAAGTAAATATTCTGGGATTTGAAGGTCTATTTATAGCCAACTTGGTGATGTTTCTGAAGAGGTTTGCAACCTTTCAGAATAGTCATGACTGTTGGAACAGGTGTGACCCTCTGAAGAGGTTTGCAACCTTTCAGAATAGTCATGGCTGTTGGAACAGGTGCGACCCTCTGAAGAGGTTTGCAACCTTTCAGAATAGTCATGGCTGTTGGAACAGGTGTGACCCTCTGAAGAGGTTTGCAATTTTTCAGAATAGTCATGGCTGTTGGAACAGGTGTGACATTATTTCAGAACAACCATGGTTGTTGGAAATTTTTGCAGGAAACTTAAAACGAATTTAAATTAATCCGGAAAAGAAAAACGGGCTAGACCGGACCGGGTCGCGGGTCATCCCTTCATTTCTTTTTCCACCATTTTTCATTCACACCTCTTCTGTTATCATTTATTAAATAACAAACCCAACACTATCAACAACATAATATTCTCAGTGAATAAATGGAAGTTGAGGTCAAAGCAACATGTAAGTTCAGCTAAATTGAGCAGCATCGACAAGGTAACAATTCTGCTAATTTTTTAGCTTTTCCTTGCATTGTTAGGCTGCATTTGTTGCTGCATTCCAAATACCCTGCATTGTTCATTGGCTGTTTTAGTTCTACTTTGTATTAATCCTTACAAAAATCCATATTGTTATATGTGTTTTAAAGGACTTTTTGGGGCGAGTCACGAGGCGAGGTGTGGTAAAACGCACCAGGACTATCTGGGGAGGGGTGACAAAAGGCTGGCAAGGCATTAGGCATAATCCCCATTGTTCTAGGCGTATGCCTAGGAGTTTGAAGAGTTTTTATTTGGGGCATAAGCCCAGAAAACCTCTTCAAATTAGAATTATAATTGCTAAGGAAGTTCTTAAATTAATACCCAAAACCACAAAAATTAGCTTTTTATTAAATTCTAAAATGTTGAAAAATTTAAAAGCCAACAACAACAACAACATACCCAGTAATCCCACAAGTGGGGTATGGGGAGGGTAGAGTATACGCAGACCTTATCCCTGCCTTTTTAAAGGCACAAAGATTATTTCCGGAAGACCCTTGGCTAAGGAAGGGGGGGGGGGGAGGGGGGAGGAGGCAATAAAAGCAAATCGATCTGACAACCAAAGCAAAATAAAAAATAAAAAATAAACACGGAAGGCACCAAGTGGTGTGTCAAAGCTACTGCTACAAATAAGGACAACACTCGACCACCTAAACCTTTACCTTTATTCTCAACCTCCACACCTTTCTATCGATGGTCATGTCCTCAGTGAGCAGGAGCAACGTCATATCCTGCCTAATCACCTCTCCCCAATACTTTTTCGGCCTGCCTCTACCTCTCTGTTGGCAAAATTTAAAGTCAAGTTTTTATTAATTCATAGGCCAAATTTTTATTCTTTCTCTTTGTCTTCTAATGGAATAAAGGAAAAAAATGATCAATTCGTAAAATATAAAGCAAAAACGCGTCATCCTTCATCACTTGCTCTGGTTTTATTTTCAAGTTCTTTTGCTCTTTCAAGTTAGTTTATAAATTCCTACTCAATATTTTTTTAAAAGTCTTATGAGTTTTTATGAGATGAACCAGTTCTGATTTTTTTTCAAAGTCTGATTTTATTAACTTTTAGTCAATTGCTGATTTTGATTAGTGTTTAAGACGGAATTGTTCTATATACATTTTCACTTATTTTATATTTTCTTGAAAATTTTATAATTATTATTGTTAGTTCGTATGGGTTCACCAAATCCTAGAGTACCTGTTCCTCTACAAGTTTCTACTGAGAGTACTTAATAAAACAGTATGTAAATGAGGCAGAGAATTTTTACGTGAAAAAATCCCACACAAGGGGATCAAAAAACCACGACCTACACCTGTAGGCTTTTAACTTCACTAACTTGTAATCTACCTATTACAAGCCACTTTACAATACTTCCTATTGCAAAGGATTTACTCAACTAACTTGTGGTACCTTTACCACAAGCCACTTTGTGACTATCCTAGTTACAAAGGCTTTTTCTAACTTGTGATGCTACCACCACAAGCGACTTTGTAACTCTACGATTACAAAGACTTTTCCTAATGACTAAATCTAGTCACAACATAAACTCAAGGAGTTTACGAATTTACAAGAGGATTCCTAATCAAAATGCTTCTAGGTAAGCAGTTTAGGAGATACAGTAAGTACAATGACAAGGTTACAACTCAACTAGGACAACAACAATCTATCTTTTTAGGAACTGGTCCGTAGTAGCGTTCAACCTTGTTCTTCAAGCTTGAGAGGATGATTTTCTATTTATGCAAGAGGCTTGAATGAGAAACAGAAGCCTTCCAGTCATGTTTTGTATAGAGCTCATTGTGGGTACATCTTGATCACATCACTTGAAGTGATGTGAGTACTTTGTTTGGTTAGAGAATGAGTGGGCGGACAGTGCAGTGCTGTGCGGTAGAAACAGTGCCGTCAGTTACTTCATTTCCAGCTGTTCCAATTGACTTTGTACTGCTACGAGGAAATCACAAGAGCATCAGGTCCTTGTGTTGGTTCCTAGCTCCTGAAGCTGTAGCAGTTTACCTTTAGCTGGAATCCGTTAAAGCTTGCAGCAATTCAAGTAGGTCAGGTTCCCTATCTAGTTCTCAACAGTAAGTTTGTTAGATCATCAAAACATAAGGCAAGAATATTTAAGATCTATCAATTTCCCCTTTTTTGATGATGACAAACTTAGTACTGACTTCCCCCTGAGACTATGTAATTTAAGAACCAGTTCCCCAATTTGTTCCCCTTGAATCCTATATATATCCTATATATTATTCTTCCCCCTTTTGGCATCATAAAAAAAAACAACAGCACAAAGAAGTCGAGCCAAGCTAACTCATGCCACATATGTGCACACAAACATGAAAGAGAACAGAACACATAGAGAAAGTACATGACATAATAAAAAAGGATTCATATTAATTTTTAAATATGCCTCTCCCTTTTGAAAAAGGCAGAGGCTGCATTGGGCTTGTTCATAGGAGCAGTAGTAGTAGTACATCCCAACCATCATAAAAAAAACAAAAAAACATCAACCAACCATCAACAAGGAAACAAGAAAAATAAACATATCCAGAAAACTGGTCACTGAAGGGGGCACTAGGGGGCACTAGGAGGAAAAGGCTTGGAAGCTGCGGCAAGTGTCTGGAGAACAAGATCTATTCGGGCATTTCCCGACTTTTGCTCGTTGAGCAGTTCCGCCTTCAGGTTCTCGACTTGCGCCCTGAGATAAGCATTTTCTTGGGTCAAACGGGTCACCTCATCATTTGACATGGGAATCGCTCGGGCTTGCTGACCTTCCAGGATAGCATTCCTGGCCTTTAATTGACGTATCTCCTCAGCCGCACTATTCTGGGCATTGATGAGCTGAGACATAGTTGAAGTACTCCCTACACCCCCATACTTCTCAATACACTCGCACTCTTCCAAGGTTGTCTGTGAGAATGTCTGCTTACAGGTCCCCACCTTACCTGTTCCCAGTGGAACCTTAAAGAATTTGAACACCTGAGTGAGCAAGAATCCATAGGGAAGCCCGTGATTACCATCCTTGAAATTGGCCACCTTTTGCATGTGTTCAATCATTATCGCAGGCAGACTCACAGGGTTGAAACCATCCAGTTTCTCCATTAGGTATAGATCCGATTTTGAAGTTACAGACCTCCTTTCTGCTCTAAGCAACAATACTTTGTTAACCAGCTCAAACAGCAGCTGGTAAACAGGAAGTAGTGCTTTCTTGTGGATCTGGTCCCCTTTCTGATTAGAATTATCTTTCACCACTGCATTTCGGAAGTTGTACTGGCAAACACTTCGTACACTCGACACTCCAATCGTAGGAACTTGCAAAATTTCTCCAAGCAATTGCACGTCAAAGATAATGTCCACCCCATTGACCAAAGCACAAACATGATCAGTATCGACTGGAAAAAGATGGCGAAGAAACTCTGTACCTCCTCCTCATATACTTTAGGGGCATCAATATAGAACAAGTGCATCCATTGTTGAAACTCCACCATTTCCAGAATTTGACGCATTCCAGCCATCTCCAAGATTGTTGGGTCAAACATACGACCCATCAGGACTTTCTGATGCCTTAGGCGCTCAGAGCCAAGGCAGACCTCACTTCTTGCTTTCTTTCCAGAACTAGGTTCTTTAACTGTTTCAGACTTGCGTTTCCTATGCTTTTCTCCACTGACT
Source organism: Nicotiana attenuata (assembly GCF_001879085.1). Lineage (NCBI taxonomy): Eukaryota > Viridiplantae > Streptophyta > Magnoliopsida > Solanales > Solanaceae > Nicotiana > Nicotiana attenuata. The sequence continues at coordinate 45,070,667 of NC_032000.1, read as the reverse complement.
TTCCTTTCCCCTTGGACTTGACAGGAGTATCCTCATCACTCACTACCTCCTTCAGCTTGGACTTAGAAGTAGATCCTTTCTCCATGGAAACAGACTCAGCCCTTTTCGAGGACCGCCTTACAAAGGAACCAGGTTTCTCAGGAGTTCCTTCTTCCACCTCAACTATAGGAATAGCTTCATCACTTACAGGTATACCATCCTTCACCAACTTTCTTCTTTTCTTCTTACTACTTTTCTTGCTCTTTTGGAGTGCAGAATCATAGGCCACTTTGACCTGAAGCCTGGTAGTGAGTCGTTTGATTTCAGACTCACGGGTGGAAACAACCCTTCGCTTACTTATGAATGCATCAAGGACCACATTGTCCAGGTCTTCTTCATCACTAGATCGCATTTCTGGTGCTTGAATTTCCAGGGGCACAGCATCGAATGCAGGAACATCACTGTTGTGGGGATGAGAATCCTGATTTGGATCCTCCGAAGAGGGATCAGGTACCTCATGTGAGGCCCCAGTAGTGTATGCTGCTGCAGCCCCTTCAAAGGCCATAATGGTCCCTTCTTCCCCCATGCTTCGTGACTCATGTTTCTGGGAAATAACTTCATGCAATACCCCATCAGCGAATACCACAAACACAGTCTTTTCTTCTTTAACTGGTGTTTCCACAACCATGGAATCCACGACAACGATAGCGGAGCCTTTTGTGTACTCAGTATTTTGACCTTGTTCTCCACTTAGGGTTTGACTCGTGTGGGCAACAGACGACGGAGGAAACAGAACAGTAGTTTCAAGGGTTTCTGAGTTGGGAAGAGGTTGGGAAACTAGGGAAGGTGTGACTATAGCACTAGGAGTGATAGAGCGTGACAAGGACTCAGTGACGGCGAGAGGTTCCATAGACGGGTCAGAGGTGGTTACAGCTGAGGCAGAGAGATCGGAAGTTTTCTCAGCCATTGGAAGATGTGGTGTGATGATCCTTTCCTGTTGGGTGAATTTAGAATAGGGCTTATGGTTAAGAAGGGAAGAAGAGAGGGGTTTTTAAACGCAGAGGATAATTATGAAGAGAGAAGAATAGGCACCGGTTCTGAAACGGCGGTTGGGCGTGGAGAATTGTGGTGTTTCAGATGGAGATGGAACGTTTTGAATTGAAGGGACGTGACAGCCGGATCTGAAAAGTTAATGATATGGCAGTTGTATTTTGTACCTTTTAAGACGTGTATTAAAGGATGCACAGAACTACTAACCTTTAGTACAAGAACCTGGTTCTTGAAAAACATTTTCTTCAAGCCCCTTTTTTTGAAAAGAATTAATCCTCTTTTACCAGTCATGTACTGCATCTACTGCTTCTATGCTTATCATGTGTGTCTACCTGCAACGGTATTGAAGTGAGTTAGACAAGGCCAGAAAACACTTTGAACTAATTATTTCTTAAGAATGCTAGCCAGCTAAGAGGAAACAGGTTCTTAATTTGGCTTCAACAGTCCCAACTTTACTCTGTTTCTTTCAAACTGTTCCTTACTTAGTGCCTTGGTGAAAATGTCTGCAATTTGATCTTCTGTGCTGCAGAACTTCATGCATATCAACCCTTTCTCCACATTATCTCTAAGAAAATGATGCCTCACATCAATATGTTTGGTCCTTTTATGTTGAACTGGATTCTTTGCCATGTTGAGTGCACTGGTGTTGTCACATAGGAGAGGCACACTCTCAGTGAGAACTCCAAAATCTTCCAGTTGTTGCTTGATCCATAGAAGCTGAGCACAGCAGGATGCTGCAGCTACATATTCAGCTTCAGCTGTTGAAAGAGCCACTGAATTTTGCTTCCTTGTACCCCAAGAGATAAGACATGAGCCTAAGAAGTGAGCCATTCCAGAAGTGCTTTTTCTGTCCACAAGATAACCTGCATAGTCTGCATCAGCATACCCAATTAGATTAAAACTGTCACCTGATGGATAATACAGCACCAGGTCCTGCGTTCCTTTGAGATATCTCAGTATTCTTTTAGCAGCCTTCAAGTGAGATTCCTTGGGATTTGATTGAAACCTTGCACACAGCCCCACGCTGAAAACAATATCAGGTCGACTGGCAGTGAGATAGAGGAGAGACCCAATGATGCCTCTATACATTGTTTGATTCACAGGAGTTCCAGCTTCATCCATGTCCAGTCGAGTGGCAGTTGCAATAGGAGTGTCTATCACCTTCGATGCTTCCATGTCAAACCTCTTCAAAAGTTCCCTGATGTATTTTTGCTGACAAATGGAAGTACCCTTTGGAGACTGTTTTACTTGAAGACCCAAGAAGAAGTTTAATTCTCCCATCATGCTCATTTCAAATTCACTTCCCATAAGTTTTGCAAACTCTTCACACAGCGAGTCAGCCGTTGCCCCAAAAATGATATCATCAACATAAACCTGAACAATGAGCAGGTTCCTTCCTCGTTTCTTTAAGAAAAGAGTATTGTCAATTTTCCCTCTCTTAAAACCATTTTCTAAGAGAAATTTCGACAATCTTTCATACCAAGCTCGAGGAGCCTCCTTTAGCCCGTACAGAGCTTTGTCCAGTTTGAACACATATTCAGGGTGCTCATGACATTCAAACCCTGGGGGTTGCTTCACATAGACTTCTTCCTTAAGGATTCCATTCAAAAATGCACTTTTGACATCCATTTGGAACAAGGTGAATTCCATATGAGATGCAAAAGCGATTAGAATTCTGATAGCTTCCATCCGAGCCACTGGAGCAAACGTTTCATCATAGTCAATCCCTTCCTCCTGATTGTAGCCTTGGACAGCTAGCCTTGCCTTGTTTCTTGTGGTAATTCCATGTTCATCGAGCTTGTTTCTGAACACCCACCTGGTTCCTATAATGGTTCTATCTGGGGGTCTGGGTACCAGGTGCCACATGCTGTTTCTCTCAAATTGGTGCAGCTCTTCTTGCATGGCTGTAATCCAGTCTGCATCTTTCAAAGCTTCCTTGATGTTTTTGGGTTCTATCTGGGAGAGAAACGCTGAGAAGGCAAGTGAATTTCTAGCTCTTGACCTGGTTTGTACTCCAGAGTCTAGAGGAGTGATGATGTTGTCTATATGGCGAGAGCTTTGGTGTCTCAAGTTAGACGCCTGAGGTTCACTCTGAGAGGAGGGAAGTATGTTTGGCTGATTTTCCTCTATCCTTTTTTCAGGTGCTAGTGGAGTTCCCTGAACTGCATCAACCACCCTTTCTTTAGCTTCTGTGGTCGTGATTGAGGTGCTTGGTTCTGTTGATGATGAGGCAGCATTGTCTTCATTTGGCTCCTTTACTTGACTCATCATATCTGTCTTTCCGTTTGTCATGTTAATGACTTCACCAGGAACAAGTAAGGGTTCTCCATCTTGATCTTCCTCAGCACTCTTCTCACATGATGGATAAGATTCATCAAAGATAACATGGACACTCTCCTCAACACATTGAGTCCGCTTGTTATATATCTTGTAAGCCTTGCTTTGAGAAGAGTACCCAAGAAATATTCCTTCGTCACTCTTGCATCGAATTTACCAAGCTGATCCTTTCCATTGTTGAGAACATAGCATTTGCATCCAAATGTTCTTAGATGACTTAGCTTGAGTTTTCTTCCATTTAACAATTCATAAGGGGTCTTATTCAGAAGTGATCTGATCATACACCTGTTCACTAAATAGCAGGCAGTGTTGACAGCTTCAGCCCAGAAATTTTTTGCAAGTCCACTGTCAATCAACATTGTTCTTGCCATTTCTTCCAGAGTTCTGTTCTTCCTTTCTACTACTCCATTTTGCTGGGGAGTTCTGGGAGCTGAGAAGTTGTGAGTGATTCCATTTTCATTGCAGAATTCATCAAATTTGACATTGTCAAATTCTGTTCCATGATCTGATCTGATGCAAACAACTCTAGACTCCATCTTTACCTGGATTTTCTTCACAAAGGCCACAAATACCTCAACAGTTTCATCTTTTGTTCTGAGAAACAGAGTCCATGTGAATCTGGAATAGTCATCCACGATTACGAAAATGTATCTCTTTCCTCCTCTACTTTGCACCCTCATAGGTCCACACAGATCCATATGCAGGAGCTCGAGCGGCTTTGAGGTGCTCACATCTCTTTTTGACTTAAAGGAGGACTTCACATGTTTTCCTCTAGCACAGGCATCACAGACCTTTTGAGTCTTGAATTGTGACACAGGCAGACCATGGACCAGGTCCTTCTGAATTAGTTTGTTCAGAAGAGAAAAGCTTGCATGGCCCAATCTTTTGTGCCAAAGTTCAGCATCATCGTCAACAGCCTTCAGACAACTCAGATCACCACTCTGTAAAGATTCGAAATCAACAACATAGATGTTCTTGTATCTTTTGGCCACCAGTACTATTTCACCGGTCACAAGGTCAGTGACTGTACATATTTTGGACAAGAATTCCACCTTGTTTCCTTTATCACAAATTTGAGAAACACTCAGGAGACTGTACTTAAGCCCATTGACATAGTACACATTCTCAATAGAGTGAGTGAGTGACTTCCCAACTTTTCCAACTCCAAGAATGTACCCCTTTTTGCCATTTCCAAAGGATACACTCCCTCCTTGCAGGGCTTTTAGTGAAAGAAAGTCTGTGGTGTTCCCAGTCATGTGTTTCGAACATCCACTATCCATGAACCATTGTTGACCGCTTCCTTTCACTGTTCCCTGCACAAGAGATTTAGGAGTTAGTTTTAGGAACCCAAACAAGTTTGGGTCCCTTGTAGTAAGCAAGAGGATGAATAAGAGCTCTCTTAGTCCATGCAGGTAATGTGCATTTTTTGTGAGTGGAACCTGGTCCTCTTGTGTGGTCACGGTTTCAGCAGCCACTTTGTCTTTCTGAACTGATTGATTCTTGACCTGGACACCTTCCTTGATGCGCCCAGTGTTCCCACATTGGGTACAAGGCCAGTTATCAGAAACAGTGATGCTCTTACTGTGAGGGTTGTGAGGAGTTTTCTCCCTTTGGAACCCTGCTCCCTGCCTTTTTTCACTATCATTAGTAAGCAAGGCAGTGGTAGCTTCTGAGGACCAGGTCCACTTTAGAGACCTTTCAAGATCATTCATTACTTTTTCTAGATTTGCTTGGAGGAGCTCGTTTTTCTCAATTTCAGCACTCATCCTACGTCTCAAAGCTTTCACCTCATCTTCAAGCCTAAGGTATTCCTCACTTGATATCTCCTTTCCTCTTTCAGAACTTTCAGGTTTTGACTTAGTCGATGGTTTTACTATTGTTTCCCTTTGGTCTGCAATTTCTATCAACAGATCGCTCTTTTCTTTTCTAAGAATTTCAGTGGTTTTCTTATGATCAGTAACTGCAGCCACTAAGTCTTCTCTAGTACATTCAGATTCTTCTAGTTCTAAGATTAAAGAATCCCTATCCTCCGCAAGACTACAAAAGGCAGTAATTAAAACATCAGCTAAACACATGAGTTTTTTTTGGAGAATAGGATTTCAGATTTCTCTAAACATCCCTGAAGTTTACCTCTTTGTCGCCATTGCCTTCATCATCATCTGATTGAGCCATCAAAGCGAACGTTGAGTCATATCCAATCTCCTCGCCTTCAACTACCATCATGGAACTATCACCAGTGTTAGGTTTGTCTTGTTTTACTTGTGTAGTTCCTTCATGAGCTGTTTGCAAAGCCTCCCATATTTCCTTTGCAGTGTCGCAGGTAGAGATTTTGTCGTACCCTTTAGGTTCCATTCCATATACTAGAATATTCTTGGCACGAAAATTCTTCTTCACAGCTTTCTTGTCTTCTTCAGTGTATTCTTTGCTAGTTTTTTTTTATTGAAAATGGAAATTCATCTAGTACCTTGATTGGAACATAAGGACCATCGCAAATGATATCCCATAGCTCACAATCCTCAGCCATGATGAAGTCGTGCATTCTAGCTTTCCACCACCAATAGCATTTTCCATCAAACTTGGGAGGTTGGTATATGGATTGACCTTCTTCAAAATTTAGTGGATCCGCCATGAGGATCCTTCCTAGGTGTTAGCCTGATAAGAGGAACCTGCTCTGATACCAATTGTTAGTTTGTATGGGTCCACCAAATCGTAGAGTACCTGTTCCTCTACAAGGTTCTACTGAGAGTACTTAATAAAACAGTATGTAAATGAGGCAGAGGATTTTTACATGGAAAAATCCCACACAAGGGAATCAAAAAACCACGACCTACACCTGTAGGCTTTTAACTTCACTAACTTGTAATCTACCTATTACAAGCCACTTTACAATACTTCCTATTGTAAAGGATTTACTCAACTAATTTGTGGTACCTTTACCACAAGCCACTTTGTGACTATCCTAGTTACAAAGGCTTTTTCTAACTTGTGATGCCATCACCACAAGCCACTTTGTAACTCTATGATTACAAAGACTTTTCCTAATGACTAAATCTAGTCACAACATAAACTCAAGGAGTTTACGAATTTACAAGAGGATTCCTAATCAAAATGCTTCTAGGTAAGCAGTTTAGGAGATACAGTTAGTACAATGACAAGGTTACAACTCAAATAGGACAACAACAATCTATCTTTTTAGGAACTGGTCCGTAGTGGCGTTCAACCTTGTTCTTCAAGCTTGAGAGGATGATTTTTCTATTTTTGCAAGAGGCTTGAATGAGAAACATAAGCCTTCCAGTCATGTTTTGTATAAAGCTCATTGTGGGTACATCTTGATCACATTACTTGAAGTGATGTGAGTACTTTGTTTGGTTAGAGAATGAGTGGGCGGACAGTGCAGTGCAGTGCGGCAGAAACAGTGCCGTCAGTCACTTTATTTCCAGCTGTGTCCAATTGACTTTGTACTGCTACGAGGAAACCACAAGAGCATCAGGTCCTTGTGTTGGTTCCTAGCTCCTGAAGCTGTAGCAGTTTACCTTTAACTGGAATCCGTTAAAGCTTGCAGCAATTCAAGTACGTCAGGTTCCCTATCTAGTTCTCAACAGTAAGTTTGTTAGATCATCAAAACATAAGGCAAAAGTATTTAAGATCTATCAATTATGTAATTCTATCTTCTTTTAATATTTGTTTTTGTTATATTAAAAATTAAAGATACGTGCGACTTATGCCTCGAGGCTTAAAATGCCTCGCCTGACACACACGCCTTTTAAAACACTGATTGTTATGTATTCTTGACTGGAGAAAGATGTGAAGGTATCGTATTCTTGATTGAGGAATGAGGAATAAACATGATAGCAATAAACTTCTAAAATTTATGTGCTGGTCTATATTTTCAGTGAATCAATACTCTTTTTTACAGATACTAAAACTGGAGAAGTTTGTTAGTAGAATGAGTTTCATGGAGCTGCAAAAAGCAACTTCTGGTATTAGTGAAGACCATTTAGTGGGAAATGGAATGTTGGGCAAAGTGTACAAAGAAATACTTCCAAATGGCTAGACACTGGCCATCAAGAAGCTCAATGAATGGGAGAATTTGGAGGACGAGTTTGTCTTTGAGATAACAACTCTCGGTGGCCTGAGACATCGGAATCTATTGCCTCTTATAGGTTTCTGTGCTGAAAAAGAAAAAAAATTCTTGTTTACAAACATGCCTAATGGAAGTCTTCATGAATGGCTGCACTCGACGGGAAATAAGGTTGAGATTTTGGATTTCCCTCTGAGAGTTAAACTTGCACTTGGGATAGCAAAAGGCCTTGCTTGGCTTCATGATGGGTACAAATTACACGTTACACATGGGAGCATAAGAACACGGTGTATCTTGCTAGATCAAAATTTTGAACCTAAAATATCCAATTTTTGGGAAGCCAAATTTTGGAGTAAGAATGACATTGCATTAAGTTGGAGTCTTTTTCCAGTAGCTGAATATTCAGGTTTAGGTTCTTACAATCAAAACATTTGATGTTTTATACTTCAATACCACACAAGAGGGGGGGTGATTTCTGTAGTGTCCAATTTTTCGTGTGCACATATTATAGAAGGACCTGGTTCTTCTATGTGTTCCTTATAAAACTGTTGCAGAATAATAAATGCAGAAAGTAAAGAACACAAGTATTTTTACGTGGAAAACACCGCCTCAAAAGGTGAAAGAACCACGACTTACTACCTAGTAGAATTTTCTCCAAACACTTCACTTCAACTCTGAGTCAACAATAAAGTTTACAAACTCTTGCAAACCTAAGGATTAACTCTAACCCTTATAGCAACTAGCCACAGGCTGTTGCGACTGCTTCAAGTTAACTCTAACTTGAACAACACAACTCGAGTTTACAACCTCTTGCAAACCTAAGGATTAACTTTAACTCTTATAGCAACACGTCACAAGCTGTTGTGACTACTTTAAGTTAACTCTAACTTGAAAGATACAACTCAAGTACCTAGTATAATTTGCTTCTAAGAAAGCTGAAAGGTACAACTCAAAACACCTACTACAATTTGAACTAGAAATAAAGAAAGACACATGAGACTATTTATGCAGTTGCTTTTTCAATCTGGTTCGTGAGCTTCAGGATCGCACTCTTAAATATCATAGGAATTGCTCACAAAATGCCTTGCTATTTTCCTCTCAATTCATGCTTAACATCAGTATGTGTGCATCACCTGTAAAGTGAGAACATCTTGCGATTTATAGAGTTAGTAGAATAAAAAATAACTAGAGTTCTAATGCTACTCTTCCTTGGTGGAAGAGTTCTAGTTAACTTCAACTTCTAACTCCTTCCTTATCTTGGACGGTGTTCTCTTTGAGTAAGGAGTCCTTCTCCTTATCCATTATGCAACCTTTTCGACCAGGAGATATCAGATATAATAATTAAGCTTATCTCCCTCACGTGCATCCCGTATGCTTGATTCTACCCGTGACTGTGTACTCTGTGGATGGACCTGGTTCCTTTGTAAATCTTCAAAACCAACTTCGCTTGGGCCAAAAAATTTCCCCTTTTTGATGATGACAAACTCTGTGCTTTTCATAAGTGTAGGTCCTGTTTCAACTTAGCTCAACATCAACGCAAAGTTAGAACATTTTACTTTTTAAAAGTCACTAATCATCAAGGACCAGGTTCATTAGGTTATACACATCACAGTCCAAAGTAAAAGCACAACCTAATTCCCCCTTTTGGCATCATCAAAAAGTTGCATAATTATGTGAGATAACCAGATTTTACTAGAAATTACTCATGGCCACTGGGGATACTTCAAATGCAATCATGGATTTAAGCGTCATCTATCAATCTAAGGATATTAGCCATCTTAGAAATATCAACAAATAGTTAGAGCAAAAGGCAGTGAATTTCATTAAGTGATAAGATCCTACCACTAAGCATAAAAAGAAATAAGAACATTGGAAACATGAGCAAAAGCAACAAAAAAAATCCTGAACAGGGTCACTAGTTGATCTACACTAGGCTAGGAGGCTTAAGGCTGGGAAGGACCAGGTGCTTGATTTTTGGCTTGGAGTAATTTCAGCATATCTTGAAGAATACCATCATTCTTCTCCTTTTCTTTTGCCAGCTCAATTCTTAGAGCATCCCTCTTAGTCTCCACCTCTGCCAACCTCTTCTTCAGCCTATCAATTTCAGCATCCTTAGCCCCACTTCTTTTACCAAGACTCGCACTTTGCTATTCACCGGTACCTTCTTGAATGAACCAGGTTCTTTAGGAGTGGTTTGGACTTCATAGTCACAAGCAGTCAGAGTATTTGCCCCAAAATGATCCTTTCTTGTGCCAACCTCCTACTTCTTCATAGGTACCTTGAAATGTGCAAATACATTTGTGAGAATAAAGCCATAGGGTATGGCATGAGTCTTGGTTCCATTTAGAACCCTATCAAGAAGCTGGATTATAAACCCAGGCTAATTAATATGCCTCCCACTGTCCAAACATTCTATGAGTACCAAGTCCATGAATGTGGCAATGTGCCTCCTTTCCTGCCTTGGCAGTACACATTTGCTGACAAATTCAAAAAACACTTTATGGGAGTTCATCTCACTTTTGTAGACAGCCTTGGGCTCAAGTTCCTCTTTATTATCACTAAATTTTCTAATAATGGAAAGGGTAGTAGAAAGATTTTCTAGGCTTGGCCGCTTGAGCTTCTTATAGTCATTGTACCCTTCAGTAGGTACACCTAAAATCTCTCCTAGCTCCTTTACATTAAAAGTGACTTTCACTCCTTTCACTACACTGGTGACTCTACCATCTTTTACCTCACAATTAACTCTACAATTTCATTTCTGGCCAACCGGCCATCCATCTGAAGGACCATGTCCTTCTAGCCTTGCAATTGTAACTTTTCCAAAAGCAACATCATTCCTTCCTCCTCCAAGTCTTTGAGGAGTCTGCCTTTCAAGATAGTTCTTTTGCCAAACTTAGCCAGCTTGTCTTTCTCAGCATCAGAATCATCATCTTCTTCTTCTCCACTCCATTCCTCTTCTCCACAATTTTCACTTTTCTTGATTTCACAGCAGACCTGGTTCTTTTAGCTAAAGTGGATGGTTCAGCGGACATTGATTTTGAAACAGACTTCTTTGTGGAAGTCTTGGCTTTCTTAGCTTTAGGAGTCAGAATCTCCACTTCTTCTGTCTTATCTTCATCTCGAAGGACCAAGTCCATCTCATCAATTTCAACAGCCTTAACAGGTTCAACCATCTTCTTCTTTCCCTTAGCAACATCTTTTCTTTTACTTTCTTCTAAGGCTTTGTCCAGTTCAGCCTCACTTTGCTTCTTCTGACTCCTAGTAGCTCTTCCTCTTGTGGGAGGAATTTCTACAGGGATAGAAGAGGCAACCTTCATTTTCTTGTTGGCTCTAGTAGTGCCAGGGGTTTTAACTCCTGAACTTCGTTTCTTCTTTGGATTGTAACTTTCAGTCACTCTTTTTATTAGATCTACGAGGGTCTCCTGTTTAGATGGAACAGGTTCATTTACATTTTTCACTAGTTGAACCAGCCCCTGAGCAGCTTCTCCTGACCCACTTCCCCTTGTTTTTCTCACACTCTCCTCTATTTCAGTAAATTCCTCACCCCAAACTACCATAGCACCTGATTCTTTAGTTAGACCAACAGGAGTGGGTGAAGAAACAACCACTCCTTTTCCCTTACCCCTCATAGTACTCTGAGCACCCTCACTCTCTTTTTCTTTTCTTTTTCTATTTTTACCACCTACCGTTCCAGACTCAGTAGTTTCAACACCTGCTATAGATCCTACTAGAACAAACCTATTCTCCAAAATCGTAGCAACCTCAGAAATAGTTTCAGGATTAACTTTGGGGCCAGAAGTTACATGTTCAGACTCAGAAAAAACCGTTTCTTCTCCCTCAGTTGCAGACTTGAATGACTCATCAAATTTCTGGGGTTCTTCTTCCCTACTTGCTTTCAATTTTTCATTTATTTTCTTGATTTGTTCTCCACCAGCAACAACCTTACGAGCCATTATTTTTACCCTTCCTTTCTTAGAGATGGGAGTAGTTAAAGGTGTATCAGATGGTGTGGGTGAGGTTTCCTTGGGTGGTGATGAGGGATTCTTAGAATTGTTAGCCATTTCTGTGCTTGGGAGTAAGAAAAGAAAGTTTGAGTGTGTTTGGAAGATGAGAGAAGATAAAGTAGATTGATGTCTTAAAAAGTTTAAGTGAAGAAGATACTAAGCCTAATCAATTTAAAGAGGAGTGTTTAATTGGGTAACGGCAGTCTCTCAGAAGTCTAATCAAAACTAAATTTCTGTTTGACAAGAGTTGGAAAGGTTCCCTAAAATCTAGGCACTTAATGCAGTTTAAACTCCTCTTTTGAACGAAACTGGTCCATTTTTTGTAACGGATAAGTACAATGGGGTTTGAGATTGAATGGGACTCTTCTCTTAATCATGATCCAAATATAATTATTTCAAACTATGCAGAGTGGAGAATATGTACCAAATAATCTTGATGAACCGGGTTCTTCACTGAAAGATCTCTTGTGTAAGTCTGAATTTCCCAAGAAAATAGAGATAATATCATTAAAGACTAATGAGTCATATTAGCACATGGCACAAGAGTATACTTATGAAAGCATGTGACTGAGCAAAATCTAATCTAATTATGTACAAAAATTCACAATTTTCTAACCAAATTTTTGAGTTAGAACTGGTTCCTTTTAGGTGATCTCAATCATCTCTAATTCTAATATGTGTAAGCACGTGATTTTTGCCCTATACGAAATACTCCTACAGAATCCCAAGAAAATAGATTTTCTTAATTATTTTCCATTTTTAGGAATTTTTGTAGGATTTTTATTTAATTATTTGCATTTCTTTCATGTTTATGTTTTATTTTATCATGAAAAATACCAAAATATCATGCATTGCATTTAGGATTTGTTTAAATTTTTAGAATTAATCATAATCATTTGCTTTATAAAAATTTGAAAATCACAAAAAAAATAGCTCATTTTTACATTTTTGTCTTTTGATTTTTGTTTATTGATTTTCCTACTTTTAATTTAGGTACTAAGTAGTTTTTATAATTTTTATAATTAGTTAAATTAGTTTAATTTCACATTTTTTTTAGATTAATTTAGGTTCTTAATTTTAGGATTTTAAAAAAAAAAAAAAAAGAAGAAGAAAGAAAAGAAAAGAAACAAAAAAAGAGAACAAAAAGAATTAAGAAAAGAACCAATACAAAAGGGCCACTTGGCGAAGATTCCTTTCTTTATCTTTCTAACTAACTTTCACATGCACAATATGTGCTTTTTCAAGCAAAATTATTTTCTCTTCACCTGCACACTCACGTTTTAGTCATAGACAATTTTCAAGGTTTTGTTTTCTCTTTTTGTTTCACAGCTCACACACACAGTGCACGTTAGAAAATAGGCTTACAAATACACAGCGTATGAAAAAAGATTCCCACAGCTTTTGGCATGACTCACGTCCTTATCTCCTTTCCCCAAGTCATGTACACAGGATAAATACACTGCCTCACTCAGATAATACGGAGGGGGCTAATAGAGGAGATTGGAGCGCAGCTTTTGGAAAGAAACGAACCCTTCTGTTCGTCTTCTCCTTCGCAAATCAACAACCAGAGAGCTCACTTTCTTCTTCAATCTCATCTTCCACCACAAAAATCCAGGATAACCACCCTTGTTCCTCCATGAAAACCACCCGAAATTTCCATTAGCACCCACCTCCATGTTCAACCATCAGAGCACCACCATAAACGAGCTCGGATTCACCCAGAAAATGACCTCAAAGTAGCTCCGAAAATGAGTTTAAAAGTTGTCTCAAAATCAATGTTAAACCCCCACCAAATCAGCCGCAAAACCCCATTAAAACCAGCTCAAGTGAAGCTCCAAAACATAGCTAGAACAGCCCTGAAAGCGAGCTCAAAATTGACCTCAAATCAGCCCCAAAATGACTGTGTTACTGCTGGAAAATCATTCATAGAACAACCTTGAAACAAAGCTAGTTTGAGATTTACTCCTCTGCTTTACTTTTCTGGAAATTCAAGTGCGAACGGGTTCGAGAAATGTTGGTTCGCTGCTGTTGCTTCTGCCGAGCTCCTCGTTTTGTTTTGCTGCTGTTTCGATTTTTACCGGTTGGGTTTAGCTCGTCGACCTCCTTTGTACCTTCAGTCACGAAATTCAATTAGAAGAAATTGAGGTTCAATCCCCTATTCTCCTCTTATTTCATTGTGTTAATGATGGTGCTTAGAATGACACTAGTTTTGACTCAACTGTGTTTGTTTTTTTTTTGTATGAGATTTGTGGAACAGCTTTCTGTATTCTTTTGGCTTTAGATGCATTCATGGGAATTAATTTCCATGCTTTAATAGTTATGCACTAATTTTGGTTCATGTTAAGTCAAACGGTAGTAGGACAACATTCTTTGGTTACACTTGTTGGCAGTGAGTTGGGATTAATGAACGATAGGCTTGTACAGTGTTTAACAAGAGAGTCGAAATTGAATCTTATTGCTTTTAGTCTTACTGTGAGTTTGGGTCGTAGTGTATATCTAAAATCAATAAGAATTAGGCTGGATTCGAGTGTAGAATACAGAGCATTATACCTTTGTGGATTAATCGGTAAGTTGTCTCTCTTTTATGTTTTGGATGGTGATATTAACTTTGTATGTGGCTTGCAAAAAACTAGTTCGATCTTGAATTGTTAAACGATACTTGCATTGCTGCAGTTCCGCTGGGTTGGCTAGTTGATATTTTCTGATTTATTGTTGTCACTGTTTTCCAATATGTTTTATTTATCAATATTTCTATTGCATATCATGTTCGGTCATTGGAGCCTTCATGGATTCAGTTGCTTTATGCTTCTGACTTGGGTTAATGTATTGTGGGATGCTTGGATTAATGCCAGCTTATTTTCGTTAGGCCCTTATCGACCAATTCTTAGTCATATGTCTTTTGCATATTAATTTTGGGAGTAGTTGATAGAACATTTGTAGTTTGCTTTAAATTGAATACAATCCTTAGAATTCGGGGCGTGCCATTTAACGAATTTTCATGGCTTCCCGCCAAGTTAATAAGACGCTAGCCACTTTAAGCGCGCTTTTAATAATTTTACTTTCCTAAACTCGGGTGCGCATTTCATGCAACCCAAATCCAAATCCCAAAACGTTGAATAAGAGGTGTTTAGGATCCGGGTGCATTTCATGTGACGTGATCCAAAAACACGCTCTTAAACGGCGCTCGCTTTCGTAAAAACAAAATAAACTAAAAGCGGTAAATAATCTTAAAATTGCACTATAGGTTTAAATATGTATAAAAACCAGATTTTAGCCATTTATGATAATTTAAGCGACCGTGCTAGAACCACGGGATCCGGGGGTGCCTAACACCTTCCCCCGGGTTAACAGAATTCCTTATTCAGAATTTCTGGTTCGCAGACTCCAATTGGGAAGTCGAAATTTTTCTCGATTTGGGATTCAAGTTAAACCGGTGACTTGGGACACCAAAAGCCAATCCTATCCCAAGTGGCGACTCTAAAAACAAATAAATAATCCCATTTCGAATAATGTCACTTAAAATGAAAAAACTCCCTTATATACTATCCTTCGGGGTAGTGTGTAAAAAGGAGGTGTGACAATATGTTCTTTTCAAAGTGATCTCTACTTAGAGCTTTTGTGAAGATGTCAGCTATTTGCTTGTCAGTAGCACAAAATTTCACAGTAATCAACCCCTTCTCATAGTTGTCCCTAAAAGATTGATGCCGAACATCTATGTGCTTAGTTCGCTTATGATGAACCGGATTCTTGGTCATACTAATGGCACTAGTGTTATCACAGAATATAAGGATACAACCTACATCAATTCCAAAGTCCATTAATTGTTGTTTGATCCACAACAATTGAACATAACATGAGGCAACATCAACATACTCAGCTTCAGCAGTAGATAGGGCTACATAATTTTGCTTTTTGGTAGCCCAAGACACAAGACATGAGCCAAGAAAGTGTGTCATACCTGAGGTGCTCTTTCTATCCACAAGAAAACCTGCATAATCAGCATCAGAATATCCCACTAAGTTGAAATTGCTACCTTTTGGATACCATAGACAAAGGTCAGCGGTGTCTTTCAAGTATCTCAAGATTCTCTTGACAGTAGTCAAGTGAGACTCCTTTGTATTTACCTGAAATTGAGCACAAAGGCCTACAAACAATTTCAAGTCTGCTGCTAGTGAGATATAACAAAGAGCCAATCATTCCCCTATACAACTTCTGGTCAACAGATGAACCAGGTTCATCTATATCCAATTTAGTGGATGTTGCATTAGGAGTGTTAATTTCTTTGGATGTTCTTTCCTGGTTTTGTTACTGAGGAATAGGTTCATGGACAAGTTCCCTCGAGGTTCGAGGATCAGTTCCTCTCTAGTCACTTCCCCCTGTCAGGTTGCCCTGGGTGGAAGAACCTGTTCCATCACCTATTCCGTCCTGTGATGCAGCTTCAGGCTGGAGGCTTCATCATTTGAGTTTCTTGTCAGTCCAATCTCTTTATCATCTTATTCCCGCCTGTCAGAAATAATGTTAGTTTCAAAAATAACATGCACACTTTCTTCTACAGACATAGTTCTTTTGTTATATATCTTATAAGCTTTACTATGTGAAAAATATCCCAAGAATACTCCCTCATCACTTCTGGGATCAAACTTACCTAGGGAGTCTTTTCCATTATTGTGCACAAAGCACTTGCATCCAAATTCCCTAAGGTGGGATATATTTGGCTTTCTCCCTTTAAGTAACTCATTGGGAGTCTTCTTTTTAACAAGAGGTCTAGTCATGCAACTATTTATGATGTAGCATGCAGTGATCACAGCTTCTGCCGAGAAGCTATGAGGCAATTTACTAGCAAGTAGCATAGTCCTATCCATTTCCTCTAATGTCCTAATTTTCTTTCAACTACTCCATTTTGATGTGGAGTCCTAGGGGCAGAAAATCATGACCTATGCCATGCTCATCACACAATTCAGCAAATTTAACATTCTCAAATTCAGTACCATGATCAAACCTAATTGATGCAAGTTGATTACC
The DNA here is from genome assembly GCF_001879085.1 of Nicotiana attenuata. Lineage (NCBI taxonomy): Eukaryota > Viridiplantae > Streptophyta > Magnoliopsida > Solanales > Solanaceae > Nicotiana > Nicotiana attenuata. The sequence goes on along the minus strand of NC_032000.1, from coordinate 45,054,194 downwards.
TAGTTGTTTTTGAGTTTTTCTAATAGATGAAGTGAACATGTCAAATGTTCATCACTAGATGTTAAAAACAGTGTCCAAGTAAACCTAGAGTAATTATCAACAAGCACCATAACATATCTCTTACCACCTCTGCTCAATGTTCTCATTGGTCCACAAAGATCTATATGGACCAGTTCCATTGTTCTGGTGGTGCTTACCATTTTCTTGCTTTTGAAAGAAGATCTTACCTGCTTCCCGCTTGCACAAGCCTCACAAACTTTATCTTCCTCAAACTTAATGTTAGGCAGCCCTATCACCAGATTCTTGGAGACTAGTTTGTTGAGTTAACTTAGACTAGCATGTCCAAGTCTCTTATGCCAAAGGAGGGGATCACTGTCCAGGACACTCAAGCAAGTGAGTTCATTATCAGAAAGTGTGGAAAGATCCACTACATATATATTGTTCACTCTTCTTCCCTGCAAGACTTTCCGACTCCAATGATTTTATCTTGCTTTCCTTTTTCAAAGGAGACATTACCTCCTTTAAAGGCCACAAGTGAAAGGAACCTTTTCTTATTTCCTGTCATGTGTTTTGAGCAACCTTTTATCATATATCATTTTTGGCTGCTCTCTCTCACTTGGACCTGCAAAAGAAAATCAGAGGTTAGTCTTAGGAACCCAAATTAGTTTGGGTCCCTTTCTATAGGCAAAAGGATAAATTAAATTTTTTTAGCCCAACTTGGCAGCCTATTTTTCCCTAGAACAAAATTTTTAATTCTTTTGATCAGCCTTTTCGTTTGTAGTGCAATCACTCTTGTAGTGACCAGTGTTTCCACAGTGTTTGTAAATCTTATTCTCAGGGAATGTTAGGTACTTATTTTTGGGATCCCATTTAGGTGCAGAGTTCCCAAAGTTAAGTCCCTTTCTGTTGCTACTATGGTGTTCTTGTAGCCATGAAAGTGCACCGGAAGATCTGTTCCATTTACATGTTCTATCAAGCTCATGTTTAACCTTTGTCAAGTCCTCTTTCAAAACTCTTACAATTTCTTCCTTTTTGTATAGCTCATCGTTAACCTTCCTTAAGTCATCCTCTAGGTTGAGTTGTATATCACTTGCTATCTCTTTTTCTGTCCCTAACTTTAACTTTATATTTTCAGATCTAAGTTCTAAGTCAGCTGTATCAAGTGCATGAACCTGGTTCTTCAAAACAGTATTTTCTTTTTCAGTTTCACAAGCCCTAATTTCCAGGTTTTTGCATTGCTTTTAAAATGTTACACTCTTTTGACACAGGCTGTTGCGACTGCTTCAAGTTAACTCTAACTTGAACAATACAACTCGAGTTTACAACCTCTTGCAAACCTAAGGATTAACTCTAAACCTTATAGCAACATGTCACAAGCTGTTGCGACTACTTCAAGTTAACTCTAACTTGAAAGATACAACTCAAGTACCTAGTACAATTTTCTTCTAAGAAAGCTGAAAGGTACAACTCAAAATACCTACTACACTTTGAACTAGAAATAAATAAAGACACATGAAACTCTTTATGGAGCTGGTTCTTCAATCTAGTTCGTGTAGCTTCAGGATCACACTCTTAAATCTCACAGGAATTGCTCACAAAATGCCTTGCTATTTTGCTTTCAATTCGTGCTTAACTTCAGTATGTGTGCATCACCTGAGTGAGAACATCCTGCGATTTATAGAGTTAGTAGAATAGAAAATAACTAGAGTTCTAATGCTACTCTTCCTTGGTGGAAGAGTTCTACTTAACTTCAACTTCTAACGCCTTCCTTATCTGGGATAGTGTTCTCTTTGAGTAAGGAGTCTTCTCCTTATCCATTATGCAACCTTTTCGACCAGGAGATATCAGATGTAACAGGTTAAGCTTATCTCCCTCACGTGCATCCCATATGCTTGATTCTGCCCGTGACTGTGTACTCTGTGGATGGACCTGGTTCATGCTTGAGTTCCTTTGTCAATCTTCAAAACCAACTTCACTTAGGCCAACAACATTTACTGCTTTGGTGTTGTGCTTCTCGAGCTTGTAACTGGGAAGGAACCACATGAACTGACCAGCTCGAGAAATCTATTTGATCATTCGCCTTGTCTACTTGATGCAGATATAGATTTGCTCGGAAAAGGAGTCGACGATTTAATCCTCCAGTTTCTTGAACTAGCTTGTAACTGTGTGAAGTTCTTTCCTAATGAAAGGCCAACAATGCTAGAAGTGTATGACAAGCTCAGGATAATTTCTCAAGGTCGAACAGACTGGGTAAGAAAGATACCCTTATCAACTGACATTTCAAGTCTATATGACTAGTGCTGTAGACCTGTAGTTTATGTGGTTGCTAAGAAGACAGAGTAGGAGTGCACTAGATTAAATTATGAAAGCCATAAGTCTGTACAATAATAGCTTCTGTTGCAACTGTAATGTTATAGAATCTGTATATACTCTATAATGTTAGAAAACCATATTGATTGCATGTTTCTAAAAGAACCTCAGCAGACTGATGCTGCATTGCGTTATCATAGTTTGAATTTTATAGGCATTTTTCTGAGAATAATCTTCTGAAATTGGCCTCCAGCAGTTTCTTTCTATAAAACTATAACCATGATATTATTTCAAAACCAACTGCAACCCCTTTGATTCCCCTGCTTTGTCGATCTAAACTTGATCAATTATTTCTAAATTCTTAGTCATTACATTGACTCTATTCAGTCTGTACTAACTTAAGTCAAATTGCGATTAGATTTTCTGAAACTTGTTTCCATAGAGTAAGTGTAACACCGTGGGAGAATCCCCCATCGACAAACTACGGGAGAGATACTTGGGTATATAAGTAAACAAACCTTAAATCTTAGTGACTCGTTTTATAGCCGTGCGGGAACTAGGCCTAAAGCGGACAATATCACTAGTGGTCTGAGTTGTTACATATGGTATCAGAGTTACTCCGCGTGCAACCTTGAACGATGGTGGGACAAACCTAAGCAAGGACGTTGAGTGCCTAAGGGGGTAAGGGTGTATGTAATACCCTAGGCAAATCCCACATCGACAAAACACAGGAGCGAGGACGCTGAGTCACTAAGGGGGTGAGGCTGTATGTAATACCTTTGGCGAATCCCACATCGACAAAATACGGGAGAGATGCTAGGTATATAAGTAAACACGCCTTAGATCCTAGTGACTCGTTTTAGAGCCGTGCGGGGACAATATCACTAGTGGGTTGGACGGTTACAATAAGGTTTTGTGATCAATTAGGATGACTACTTACCACGGACAATTTGAGGAAGATTAAGATCATTATTAGGATAGTTAACATGGAATAAGACAAGTTTATTTACCTCCAAGATGCAAGGTTCATTTGCATCAAGAAGCTCAATTGATTCAATAGATGTCAAGCAGTCAGTTTGTCATTTGTGCCTGAGCTTGTTATTACTTTTTGCTTGATATCAAGTACTCCTAGCACTTATTAAGCAACTGACTGCATAATTTTAATGTTATTTTTGTATTTTGATCGAGCGAGCGAGTTCATATAATATTTTTAGACTTGGGTGGATGTTTGGTTTGGAGCCCCGAGGGCTCGGATGAGTTCCGGACATGTATCAAATCTTATTTTAGTTGTGCTAAAAAGGTGCACTGGTTTCCTCTTTTGGTTAAGCTTATTAAGCAACATGTTTCTTTTTTTTTTTTTTTTTCGTTTTCCAAATGTAACTTGACTTGTTCAACATCTTAAATTTTGTTAGTCCAACAAATTCCATTAGGATAACGGTATTGGTATTTGTATTTGCTGATTGCACGTTACATGTCAAATGGAGTAATAATTTAGGTTTATTTTGTAGCTAGACAGATTTTGACGGTTGATGATTGCCGTTTAAGAAAATTGATTTAAGTTACATATGGTGACGTGTAAAAATAATTTATACTACCACCGGAATTTAATTGTTTATACCAAATTATTTTCTACCTTTAGACTACGATATCTTGCTGTTATTTGTGGCTTGAATTATTTTTTTGTATTTTTAAGAAACTCATAATTTCTATAGGTTTAGGAAAATCCCCTGTTCTAATAGATTTGGCAAATGAAAATATATGAAGGGGTTGTAGTTGCGGATTGAAAAAATCTTCTCTTATAGGTTTGAAACTATTTTGAATCTATATATAGGTGTTGTAATTGGGAATTATAGAGATTGTATTGTACTTTTCTTCTCATTTATAGTTGAAATCTCTTTCTCCTTCTGCCCTGAGGATTAGGCTTAGTCGAACCTCGTCAAATCATTGTGTTATTTTTTTCTTCTCTATTTGTTTTATTTGTGTGCTAGTTAACCCACGATCTTGCGCAACACATACATACATATTATGAAAATTAAAGTTACTTGTTTTTATATATCTACTTTATTTGATGATATAAAAAAAATTAATCCCAAGTTATAAATCCATCTTTTTCTTAATAAACTTTATAAGAATTGTTGATTAGATCCTAGAATATGGATTAATGAGAGATTTTGCAAATAAATAAAAAATATTTGATGAGAGATACCGATTACTTTACCGTTATTCGCGAGTGGTGCATTCCCCCACGTTGCATGTAATGCATGCACGCAGCCGTTATTCTTTCACAAACTGCGGTTTATGCCTTCAACTTCTTCTTGGACGTACAACCAGAAAATTGTGGCAAAAAATTAATAAGCTAATTCTACTATCTTAATTTAGTTCTCTCATTTTTAACAAATTTTGATTGGACTTACCAAAACTACAACAGCGTAATTGTAAAAAGCATCTTACTGTACGTGTTACATCTGTTTAATTTAATTTTGTCTGTCCACCCCATTAGTTTTTTTATACAACAACTTTACAAATCATAGACCAACAAATAATTGCCGGCCAGTCACATTTATAAAGGGGAAAAGAAAGATTATTCCTCCCCTTATTTTTGAATGATTCTACAGATTCTCTATCCTTGACAAGAGCCTCTGGTTCGGAATAATGAAAATTTTGAAATCCCAAGTAGCTATAGGGAGCACTTCCCTCTTTAGTGGGTACTGCTACACGACATGAATCTAGATTAGCAGGCAAGTGATTTCTAGACACCCAACAATCCCTTAGTAGAAGAATTAACCCAAATAATGACTATAATTATAATTATAATTATAATTATAAATAATTGTGTTTTAAATTATAATTGTAAATAAAATCAGGTTATGTTTCAAATAATAAGAATAATGGGGAACTTTCAATAATGACTATTGTTTGGAGGGTTATTGCTGGGCGTAGCTGTAAGGAAAATGAGTGGATAATATTGACTAAGAACAAGAAGGAAAGAAGACTACAACTTATCAAAAATACTGTGTCGTGGCAAGCCACTGCCTTAAAAGTGATATCGGCCCGACTAGGTGCAAATAGTTAAGACCGGTCGCTCCCCAAGGTTCCACAACACCTCCAAACACGTGCACTCGTGGCTGAAAGTTTAGAATTTGCACAAAACAGTTGCCCAGAAAGAAGAGAAGATGAAGGTATTTTATGTGTTGGATAATTCACAAAGAAGACTAGGAAGAAAGTAATAATTAGCTAGATGAATTCTTGGTTAAGAATTGAGTGAATATGATGGCTAATGATCATCTTATTTATAGGCGATTAGGGAGGTTGCATGTATGACAAGTGTGGAGAGTCTTTTAACATTTGTCCAAGTATATTAGTCCATTTGACAAGTGTACCTAGTCTTCCATGCATGAAGACACATGGTAAATTTGCATAGCCACTTATCAAAGTCATTCAACACTTGGCTTTAAATCAGTGCCACATGTAAAACTCTTGCCATGTACCTATTATCTAAGAGTATTTGGCCACTTGGAAATAGGTAGGATACTAGTAAAATAAAGAGACCCATGGCTATTGGTTGTAAATGGATTTGCAAAAAGAAATCTTTGACTTTGCATTATAAATAATACCAACAATCCCCCGCTAATGTAAAGACAAAAATAGAATAATTCTGGGCAAAAGAAGGAACATGTACTTAAGTGTCAATATCTTTAGATTTGAATTGACACGTAGTGAAATGAGGCAACAACTAACATCCACAAAGTGAAGTACTCTTGAACTGAATGGACAATAATTGAGACCCCCACAACACATACTATATCCTTAATTTTATGCAAACTGTGCGATACTAACAAAGTGCTTTTATGGTCATGCACATACCTTGGGACTCATGAGTGCTCTAGAAAGACATCCCAAGTCTTTCATAAAAGGCGACCGCACCTTTACACTCACGTAGCTAGGTGATTCCATCAAGTCTATCTATACATAGACTATCTTAAGGCTATGGAATCATTAAGAGCAAAATAAGCTCAACCTTATAAAGCACTACCACACGCCATAGGGATAGGAAATATAGTGCATATTGAGGTCTCATATGGCTTCGTTTGACCACAAACGGGTATCCACCATACTTCCTCAATCCATGGGCTTTAGCCCCATCCCCCTCGACGTTTCAAGGATAACTCTCCTCGCCAAACCCTTGGTTAAAGGATCCGCCAAATTTCTTTCGGATCTTGCATATTCCAAGGAAATAACACCATGTTTCAATAATTGTTTTACCGCACCATGCCTAATGCGGATATGTCTTCTTTTTCCATTGTACACACTATTTTTGGCAATTCCAATTGCTACCTGTGAGTCACAATGTAGAGAAACTGGTGAAGCTTGTCTTCCCCGCAAAGGCACATCTGCCAATAAGTTTCTCAACCACTCGGCTTCTTGCCCTGCCAACTCAAGAGAAATAAATTCAGACTCCATAGTAGATCATGCTATACAAGTCTGTTTTGAAGACTTTCATGAAATAGCACCTGCACCCAAAGTGAACACATAGCCACTAGTGGAGCTAACTTCATCATTGTCAGTAACCCAGTTTGCATCACAAAATCCTTCTAAAACAACAGGAAATTTATTAAAATGCAAACACCAATTCATAGTACCTCTCAAATATCTTAGCAAACGATGAAGAGCATTCCAGTGTTCACTACTAGGGTTGTGAGTATATCTACTCAATCTACTAACAGCATAAGCAATATCAGGTCGTGTATAATTCATGAGAAACGTTACACTACCAATTATCTTAGCATACTCAGTTTGAGAAATACTAGATTCCTTAATCTTTTTCAAGTGTATGCTAGGATNGCGTACAATAAGTACGAGACCAATGACCATTTATGCCATAATAATAGCATTATTTTCTTATTTCCTCTCAAACCTCCTTCTAGAGGTGAGTGTGGTATATACCACTAGCACGCTCATATTCTTCCAAAAATGGATATATATTCATAAATCATATGTTGTCACATTCACATCATGAATGGACCATAATCATTTATATGTGCTTTACAAAATCTCATGTCAAATCGATGACAAACATTACTTTCATAGAGTGAAAGATTAATTTGAGAATGCTTATTATTCTCATTACCACGATGATGACGATTATGATTTCATCTATTACCACGTCCACATCCATTGATACCTTTACGGTAATAATTTTATCTTCTTTCAGACTTATAACATATTGCTACCACATTCTGGGAATGAGAATGGAGTAAATTCAATGGGACGGATTTTTAATTCTTTGCCCACAATCATACCTGAATTTGATCAGGTAAGACATAGAAATTTTATCACTTTGGGTGGTTATAATTTCTTTCAAACTCCATTAGAGTTAAAATCAAGATTTATTGTCTTGGCTTGTATTTAAAATTAAATTATAGAATGTCAAGAATCTAAAAGAGAAAAATAAAGTAAAATACTTACCTTAAATCGAGAATTTAATCATGAGGGAAGTTCATGGAACAATTGACAATTATTGTGCTCAATCCCAAAGCTTCTACTCAATTGGTTAGAGTCTCGTGCTGATAACGTGTTATGAAACAGTAATAGAAGAAGAATGCTATTGCAGAGAAAAGTAGGGAGAGAGAATTCTTATTGATTTTGGGATGAATTACAATAGAATAGAAGCCTCTATTTATAGGGAGAAGGTGACTTAGCCACCAAGCAATAAACCCTAGAATCTCTCTAAATATAGACATTCATTATAATTATAATTCTATTTATAACACATGGTAATAAATATAATTCTATTTATAACACATGGTAATATAATTCTATGTAAAATAAGTGAGACTTTGCTAGGAGCTAATGTACACATAATGGTTTTCATATTTGTTAACATTTTCTTTTTGGTAGGACCCACATCATTCTAATATTTTTTATACCTGATTATGTTAAGAGTGTTTAACCTTGTTTTCCAACTTATAGTGAGCTGTATGATTATGTTTTTCATTATTCTTTTCCATTTCAATTCTCCTCTTGCATTTCTTAAAATGTCGGTTTAATTATTTTAATAAGCTTAAAGTCTATACGTGTAAAACATTTCTAAACTTGCGGAAAAAAAAAAGAATCATATAAATTAGACGACATATTTTTGGGGAAATTCAAAAATAGCCAAATTTACAAGTGGTCATTCAAAAATAGCCACAGTTTCAAAAGTAATCGAAATTTAGCCACTTTTCATGTAAAGATAAATCTGAACGAAAACACTGTTCAAAATCCGGAAAAATACTCCAGCATAATATACTGGAGTTCTAGCATAAGTATACTGGAACTCCAATATATTATAATGAAGTTCCAGCATAAGTATATTGGAACTCCAGCATATTATAATGGAGTTCCAGCATAAGTATACCGGTCCAGTATAATATGCTGGAAGTTCATACACAGGTGTTCTAATCTCCAGTATATTATGCTGGAACTTTCCGTGTGTTGGAGTTCCAGCATAATATGCTGGAAATTCATACACAGATCTCTAGTATATTATGATGGACCGGTCCCTGTTGCAGTAAAATAGTAGCATTTTTCAATGACTTTGCAAACGCTGACTATTTTTGAATGACCAGTCCGTAAACTGGTTAGCCCGTGGTATTTTTACCATATTTTCTTATGCACTTGTAGAATATGACTATGACCCTTATGTAAGGAAAATCAGTAGATAATATTGACTAAGAACAACAAGGAAAGAAGACTACAACTTATCAAAAATACTGTGTCGTGGCAAGCCACTACCTTGAAAGCGATTTTGGCCCGACTGGGTGCAAATCGTTAAGGCCGATCGCTCCCCAAGGTTCCACAGCACCTCCAAACACGTGCACTCGTGGCTGTAAGTTTAGAATTTGCACAAAACAGTTGCCCAGGAAGAAGAGAAGATGAAGGTATTTTATGTGTTGGATAATTCACAAAGAAGACTAGGAATAAAGGAATGATTAGCTAGATGTATTCTTGGTTAAGAATTGAGTTATTATGATGGCTAATTCATAACCTATTTATAGGAAATTAAGGAGGTTGCATGTATGACAAGTGTCGAGAGACTTTTGACACTTGACCCATTATGTTAGTCCACTTGGCTCCAATATTGACAAGTGTATCTTGTCTTCCATGCATGAAGATATATGGTAGATATGCATAGCCATTTGTCAAAGCCATTCAACACTTGGCTTTAAGGCTTCATGCAAGAGGCCACTTGGAAATAGATAGGACATTTGAAAAATAAAAAAACTCATGGCTATTGGTTGTAAATGGAATTTCAAAAAGAAATTTTCGATTTTGCATTATGAATAATTCCAACAATTCCCCACTAATGCAAAGACAAAAATAGAACAATTCTGGGCAAAAGAAGGAACATGCACTTAAGTGTCAATATCTTTCGATTTGAATTGACACGTAGTGAAATGAGGCAACAACTAACATCCACAAAGTGAAGTACTCTTGAACTGAATGGACATTCGCTGAGACCCCCACAACACATACTATATCTTTAATTTTATGCAAATTCTGCGATACTAACAAAGTGCTTTTATGGTCATGCACATACCTTGGGTCTCATGAGTGCTCTAGAAAGGTATCCCAAGTCTTTCATAAAAGGCGACCGCACCTTTACACTCACGTAGGTAATTCCATCAAGTCTATCTACACATAGACTACCTTAAGGCTTTGAAATCATTAAGAGCATAATAAGCTCAACCTTATAAAGCACTACCACACGCCATAAAGATAGGATATGTAGTGCATATTGAGGTCTCATATGGCTTCGTTTGACCACAAACGGGTATCCACCATACTTTCTCAATCCATGGGCTTTAGCCCCATCCCCCTTGACGTTTCAAGTATAACTCTCCTTGCCAAACCCTTGGTTAAAGGATCCGCCAAATTTCTTTCGGATCTTACATATTCCAAGGAAATAAAACCATGTTTCAACAACTGTTTTACCGTACCATGCCTAATGCGGATATGTCTTCTTTTTCCATTGCACACTATTTTTGGCAATTCCAATTGCTGCCTGTGAGTCACAATGTAGAGAAACTGGTGAAGCTGTCTTCCCCATAAAGGCACGTCTGCCAATAAGTTTCTCAACCACTCGTCTTCTTGCCCTGCCAACTCAAGGGCAATGAATTCAGACTCCATAGTAGATCGTGCTATACAAGTCTGTTTTGAAGACTTCCATGAAATAGCACCTGCACCCAAAGTGAACACATAGCCACTAGTGGAGCTAACTTCATCATTGTCAGTAACCCAGTTTGCATCACAAAATCCTTCTAAAACAACAGGAAATTTATTAAAATGCAAACACCAATTCATAGTACCTCTCAAATATCTTAGCAAACGATGAAGAGCATTCCAGTGTTCAGTACTAGGGTTGTGAGTATATCTACTCAATCTACTAACAGCATAAGCAATATCAGGTCGTGTATAATTCATGAGAAACGTTACACTACCAATTATCTTAGCATACTCAGTTTGAGAAATACTAGATTCCTTATTCTTTTTCAAGTGTATGCTAGGATCATAAGGAGTTCTCATAGGTGCTACATCAAAATAATTAAACCTTTTCAATATTTTCTCAATATAATGAGACTGAGACAATGAAAAACCATTAGAAGTTCTTTTGATTTTAACCCCTAAAATCACATCTGCTTCTCCAAGATCTTTCATTTCAAATTTAGAAGACAAAAAATTCTTAGTCTCATTAACAACATTCACATTAGGGCCAAAGATTAACATGTCATCCACATACAAACATATAATAACACAATCTGATCCTATCATCTTGGAATAAACACAAGTATCAGATGCATTAACAACAAAACCATTATCCACTAATGTGCTATTAAACTTTTCATACAATTGCTTAGGTGCCTGCTTTAGACCATACAAAGACTTTCTCAATTTGCATACTTTATTCTCCTGTTCTTGGATCATAAATCCCTCAGGTTGAGACATATAGATCTCTTCTTCTAAATCACCATTTAGGAAAGACGTTTTAACATCCATTTGATGTATCACTAAATTATGAATAGCGGCTAAAGCAACAAGAGTTCTAATAGTCGTTATCTTAGTCACAGGAGAATAAGTATCAAAGTAATCAATGTCTTTCTTTTGGTTAAAACCCCTAATAACAAGTCTGGCCTTATATTTCTCAATTGTACCATCAGGTCGCAATTTTTTTTTAAATATTCACTTGCTACTTATGGGTTTACAACCTTTAGGCAAATCAGACAAGTCCCAAGTGTGATTAGAAACTATAGAGTCTAATTCACTTTTGATGGCCTCTTTCCAAAATCTAGCATCTATTTACTTCATTGCTTCACTGTATGTCTTAGGTCTCCTTCTATTAAATAGATTGACACTAATTCATCACTCAAAATATCAAGATCAATATTTTCAGTCAAGAAAGTAGTAAGAAATTCAGGACCAAAGCTAGCTTCAATTCTACGCCTCTTAGTTCTTCTAAGTTTATTTTCATGCTCATTAGCAGTAACAGTAGAAGAAGGCACAATATGCGAATTAACAGACATAGATGTAGAAGCATTATTAGGCACAACACAAGGCACATTATTTTTCAATGAAAAAACATGCTCAAAAAATTCTGCATCTCTAGATTCACAAATAGAACTATCATTCAAAGACATAAATCTATATGCAGCATTATTTTGAGCATAACCAATGAAAATAGCATCAAAAGTATTGGATCCAACAGTTACTCGTTTAAAGTCAGGTAGACCAACCTTAGCCAAACACCCACACACTTTTAAAATTTTCAAGTTAGGGGCAAACCCTTTCCATAACTCATACGGGGTTTTATCTAACTTCTTATGAGGGACTTTATTAAGAACATAGCATGCAGATAAAACACCTTCCCCCCACATTTTATCAGATAAATCCGAAATCAAAAGCATAGAATTTATCATTTCCTTAAGGGTTCTATTTTTTCCGTTCGGCTACACCATTTTATTGGGGAGTGTAGGGAGCACTAACCTCGTGTATAATACCATTTTTCTCGCAAAAGGCTTCTGGAGTATTAGTACTATATTCACCACCCCTGTCACACGTAAGCCTCTTGATTTTTCTGTCTAACTGATTCTCTACTTCTGCCTTGTATTTCAAAAACATGCTTTCAGCCTCATCTTTTGACTTAAGAAGATATACCTTACTGTATCTAGAAAAGTCATCTACAAAGATGATGTAGTATTTCTTTTCACCCTTACTAACAGTGTTCTTGAAATCTGCTAAGTCTGAATGTATAGTTCAAGCAATTATGTTTTTCTACTAGTTATATTTTTAAAAGGCTTTTTGGTATATTTTGCTTCTACACAAACATGACACTTAGAAAAATTATCAACATTAACTGCAGGAATTAATTCCATTTTTCTAAGTCTTTTAGAAGCAATATTAACATGACCTAGTCTACCATGCCACAAATTAATAGGCTCAGCAATATAAGCAGAATTGAGAGTACTAGCATTACAAGTAATCTCTTGAGCGATGTTCAGTATAAATAAACCCCCACTAAGGTAACCCTTCCCAACAAAGTCTCCCCCACGAGAAATAACAACTTTATCAGATTTAAAAACAAGTTTAAGACCTGCTTTGTTGAGAAGCGCACCAGAAACTAAGTTTCTACGAAGGGAGGGTACATACAAGACATTGTTCAAGGCTAAGGTTTTTCCAGAAGTTAACTTAAGGAGAATTTTTCCTTTACCCATAACTCCAGCTATAGTGGAGTTACCCATGTAGACATACTCGCCATCAACAGATTCCTCAAAGGTGCCTTGAAGCGCCTGTGTCCAGTATCTAGTCAGTCTTGTTAGCCACCATGTTCGCCTCAACAACCACAGCAGCAATGACATCATCAACAACGACAATATTAGCAGCATTAGAATTATCAGCAACAATATCAGCAGGAGGATCGTTAAACAAAACATAATCAACTTCTAATTGCTCAAAGAAAATTAAAAGTTTCTGGGACCAACGCTTATAATATTTCCATCTAAAGGCTCAAGCTTTGAGAGATCAGGAAGTGTTTTGTTCAAAGTGGTGGTCATTAGTCAATATTATATGTAAAATCGCTTTCAAATTGTAAGGAAAATGAGTAGATAATATTGACTAAGAACAAGAAGAAAAGAAGACTACAACTTATCAAAAATACTGTGTCGTGGCAAGCCACTGCCTTAAAAGCGATTTCGGCCCGACTAGGTGCAAATCGTTAAGACCGATCGCTCCCCAAGGTTCCACAGCACCTCCAAACACGTGCACTCATGGCTGGAAGTTTAGAATTTGCACAAAATAGTTGCCCAAAAAGAAGAGAAGATGAAGGTATTTTATGTGTTGGATAATTCACAAAGGAGACTCGGAAGAAAGTAATGATTAGCTAGATGAATTCTTGGTTAAGAATTGAGTGAATATGATGGCTAATGATCATCTTATTTATAGGCAAAATGGAGGTTGCATGTATGACAAGTGCGGAGAGTCTTTTAACACTTGTCCAAGTATATTAGTCCATTTGACAGTGTACCTAGTCTCCATGCATGAAGACACATGGTAGATTTGCATAGCTACTTATCAAAGTCATTCAACACTTGGCTTTAAATCAATGCCACATGTAAAACTCTTTCCATGTACCAATTATCTAAGAGTATTTGGCTACTTGAAAATAGGTAGGATACTAGTAAAATAAAAAGACCCATGGCTATTGGTTATAAATGGATATGCAAAAAGAAATCTTTGACTTTGCATTATAAATAATACCAACAGTAGCTATAATTTAGCTAATTATATTCCGTAGCTACTAATTGCTTGCCATGGGATGTATGTTACTGTATTCAATTCGGTTGTATACACTGTATTCAATTCGGTTGTATTCGTTCTTATATATTTTACATTTTATTCAATTTCACTATATTGAATTCAGCTGTATTCAAACAAAAACAATGCCGTATACCGTTCTATTCAATTTGGTTGTATACTATGTAATTCGGCTATATTCGTTCTTAACTATTTTACATTGTATTCAATTTTATTGTATTTAATTCGACTGTATTCAAATAACAAAAAATTACAAAAAAACAATGATACTCCGTTGTATTCAATTTACCTATTCATTCATAGCTACTTTTACACTATATTCGATTTACTATATTTAATTTTGATGTATTCAAACAACAAAAATTCAAAAAAATACAGGATCTGCCAAAAAATAACCTTCGAAATACATAAATACAGGCAAAAATACAACAATTATTGTATTTGCATTGAAAAATACATAATACACTCATCAAATTTGAGTGTATTTATACAGAATATAATATATTTGTATCATTGTATGTGACTCAATAGCAAATAAGAGAAGAAAGTTCGCCGGAGATGACGTTTTCCGGCCAAGCAAAACACTATATGCATTATACTAAAACTAAAAAATGGAGATGAACAAAAATTGCTAGATCTCAAAATACACTATCACATTGTATCTACTAAAATTTGGTCAGACGAAAGTTCGACCACAAGAAATAAAATATACTCAAATCTGAGAAAATACACTAGGATATGAGAAACCCAATCGGTTGACCATCGATTCCAGCTAGAGATGACAGCGGCGGTGAAGGTAGTGACAACGCCGATTTGCATTGAGGAACTTGGGGTACTAAATAGAAGAATTTTCATAGTGGGTGAGCGAAGAGAGAGTATAAAGGAGATGAAAAAAAATAAAAGGTCGGACGGCATTGTTCCACTGGGTTAGGCTGGCGGTGGTTCTCTGGCGAGATTGTAATACCAGAGAGATAGAGAGGTTAAGGGAGATGGGG
>NC_032000.1:45011704-45039022 GCF_001879085.1 Nicotiana attenuata | reverse complement strand
GGTACGGCGGTCGGTCGTCGTCGTCGAGTAGTAGTATACGTAGAGAGAGAGAGAGGTAGGAGAGGTGGGTGGGNNGGGGGGGTTGGGAGCTAGGCTATAGTACGAAAATGAAAGGAGGATAGAGATTTGCTATAAAACTCAATATGTAGCTATGTATCATAATTAGTTTAAAATGTATTTATTTATAGTAAATATTTTGTATAATTTAGGTATATCATGCAAAATTTCCATTATTATTTATACCTCCTATTACTAGGCCGAATAATAGTACACGTAACGTAGGGTCTAGGTAACTGTCAACAGTAAGAGCAAATATGAAATAGAATTTCTGTTTCATTCTCGTGTATAATTATCACGTGAATATGCATATTAGCCACAATAGGTTCATTCCCAACAATAAAAATGCTAAATATGACAAAGGAATATTATAAAGCCAAACCACTTTCGGGAAAAAAATAAAAAATAGTCTAATTTATAACTAGTAATTACAAAATAGTCACAGTTTCAAAAGTAATCACTTTTTCACGTAAAGATAAAATCTGAGCAAGAACACCCTTAAGTATCCAGAAAAATTTCCAGCATAATATGTTGAAGTTTGATTTTTTTACATATGAGATTCCAACATAATACGCTGGAAGTTTATATGCAGGAGCTCTATAATTCAGCATATTATGCTAGAATTTTCGTGTTTCAGCTTAAGTAGCGGCTATATTTTGATGACTTTACAAACACTGACTATTTTTCGATTATCAATCGGAAAACTGGCTAGCACATATTGTTTAACCAAAAAACTGAATATTTGGTTAAAACTAGAATTTAATAGAGAAATCGGGTTACTGATAATCAAGAAATAAGAGATTTTGTGAACAACAATAAAGCAATGAATAAGAGTATATTTCAGTATAATCGGAATGATATTTTTTGTGTCCCCTACAGATGTTGTGACTTTCTCCTTTTATAGTCAATTCTAAGAGAAAGTGTAATACCTTTGTCTTAATGAGGCAATTACGAGCAGTAAATGACATTAAAAGAAACGTTATTCAATCATTCTTATTAAATACAAATTCTCTAACGTATTTGGCATTTAATGTTGAATTTGGACTCTTTTACGCTATCAGATTCATATCTTCAATTCCTTCTGATCTTCGAGCTTTAAATGGCTCGAACAGGTACGAGTCTCTCTGCTATTTTCAATATAGGCTTGTTTCCCTTTCTCACTAAATAACTCATGAGTTACCCGTTGTTCAATAGATGATCCACTTCACTTTGTAAGAATCTACATTCTGAAGTCTTGTGCCCGTGTCATTGTGGAATTCACACCAATGGTCTGGATGCGCCTATTTAGATTTGACCGCATCTCTTTGGCCACCGTACCTGTCTCCGATTGCCTCTTAAAACAGCACGAGGCCTCAGAGTAGTAACATTGAAATTAACCCACCGAATCTCGCTTTTTAAACCTCTTCATCATCTCGCGACTCTTGTCTGTTCGGTCATTTAGAACCTAGTATGAAGAACCCAGATTTCCCGTTCTCGATTTTTGATCATATCGTTGATTATCCTTTGACCGTGAGTCTTTTCTTTCAGGTTCGCCATATATGGATCGTAACTGTTTTTACTGATCTTTTTTCTGGTTTCTGACCTCTGGGGAAAATTTTGGCCTTCTTTCTTCCTGATGAAACTGAGGTCGTATCTTCCTCAATTCGCAAACTTCGTACATGTACCGTTTATAAACGTCATTCCCAAGGGTTGCAGGGAACTCTCGAAGCTTTCTTTAAGTCTTCATTGTGGCTCATGAACTTTTTATCATTTAAGTTGCTGCCAAAAGCATATTGCAGCCCAATTATCAGTACACGGGGGTAAGAACATTTTCACGTGGAATCTTATCAACAAAATCTTTGAGCAACTCTAAGTCCCCTTGTTTAATATTTAAAAAATGTCTTCCATCTTTTTTCAAACCTTTTTGAGCTCACCGAGTGCCGCTTTTAAATAAAAGGAATCTGCAAGGCTCCGCAAAAGGAAATTTATAGAATTTTTCAGGTTAAAAGAGGGAATACCAGGTTAATGCACCCTTTGGTGAGTGTTTCTCCAATTTTTGACAACACGGATTCGATTTCTTGATTGGTCAAATCGTTGCCTTTTACACCTGTAGTAAAAATGCAGGTTACGGATCACGTGGGTCTGTTGTGCCGTCATAATTTCGAGATTTCATGTGCATTTTGAAACCTTTTTAGGATTAAGGGGAGCATGCACTTTGGTTCCAAGGTTGTTGCGAGATTACTTATCCACATCCACTCTTCTGATCACAGGAGGACACCGGGATTTGTCGATGCGCTCATTTTGTTCCTTAAGCTGTTTCTTGCAAAGTTATACTAATATTTTTCAAATGGGAAATTATTGAAGTTACCTGTTCTCCTTCCTGTGGCTCACCTGGGGTTCCTCCATTTTAGAATTGATAAGGCCAAACGAGGATTTCTCCAGATGTGTGTTATTAGCGTTGGTTGTGGTTGCAACAGGTAATCGACTAACAAGAGTTTGAAGAGCTTTGTTAACCGGCGCATCAATATACTTTCTGTAAAGGCGCATCCGCTCCTTCAAAATATTCAGATTGCTCTTGTTCAATAGCCGTGATCAGGAGTAGAGTGCCTTCACGAGATGACGTGAGTTGAATTCTTGAGGGGAAGGAACCACGTTAATGTATTTGTAAATCACCATTGATTTTGATGAATTGATGTTCATGTTTTCCCAAGTATTCTCATGTATTGTTGTTGTTGTTGTCTCGACATGATGATAATAAAGATAAAATGTAAACTGTAAAGAGAATAAGGATAACAGATTCCGGCGTAACCGGAAACCATTGTGAATCACTCTTGATTATAATCTGGGTTATGCCAAGTTCCCGAGCCAATTCCAAACCTGCAATGACAGCTTCATATTCTGCTTCATTGTTAGTTATCGAATGACACTTTATAGCTTGTCTAATAGTTTCACCCGTGGGTGGTACGAGAACTATTCCTAAACCTGCGCCTTTTACGTTAGATGAACCGTTAGTGAATAAAACCTAAGTCCCCGGGTTTGCACCGTTAAAAACTTGTAATTCTTTTTCAGCTTCTAATTGCATCCCCTGACTGAAATCTGCTACGAAATCAGCTAATACCTGAGATTTTATAGCAGTTCTAGGTTGATAAGTGATGTCGTACTCACTTAATTCTATAGCCCATTTCGCTAATCTAACTGATAATTCATGTTTATGTAAAATGTTTCGTAATGGAAAAGCAGTAACCACTGCAATGGGATGACATTGAAAGTAAGGTCTTAATTTTCTAGATGTCATAATCAAGGCTAGCGCTAATTTTTCTAATTGCGGGTACCGTGTTTCTGCATCTAGCAAAGACTTTCTTACATAATAGATAGGAGATTGTTTACCTTGATCCTCCCGAGCTAAAACAACACTTACCGCAACTTCTGACGCGGCAAGATAAATGAGTAACTTCTCTCCTACCTTTGGTTTTGCCAACAACGGTGGATTTGACAAATATACTTTCAGATTCTTAAGTGCTTGCTGACAATCTTCGTTCCATGATCCTGTTTCTTTAAAGCTGAGAAAAATTTGAACCATTTTTCTGAAGACTTGGAAATGAATCTTCCCAGAGCTGCAATTCTCCCGGTTAATCTTTGAACCTCTTTCTTGTTAGAAAGTATATCTGGAATTTCTTCAATGGCCTTAATCTGTGCAGGATTCACTTCAATTCCACGGTTAGAAACAAGAAAACCTAAAAAATTTCCTGACGCCACTCCAAATGCACATTTTTCTGGATTCAACTTCATATTATATTTTCGTAAAATTTTAAACGTATCAGATAAGTGCGATATATGATCTTCTGAATGTTGAGTTTTAACTAGCATATCATCTATATATACTTCCATGGTTTTACCTAAATGTTCTTGAAACATTTGTGTGACCAACCTTTGATACGTTGCACCTGCATTCTTAAGACCGAAAGGCATTACCTTGTAACAGTAAGTCCCCCTGTCTGTTATAAAAGAAGTTTTTTCTTCATCACCTGGATCCATCTTGATTTGATTATAGCCTGAATATGCATCTAAAAAACTTAATAGCTCATGCCCTGCAGTAGCATCAATTAACTGGTCTATGTGTGGTAAAGGAAAGGAATCTTTTGGACGTGCTTTATTAAGGTCTGTGTAATCTACACATACTCGCCACTTACCGTTCTTCTTAGGAACCACAACAGTATTAGCTAACCAGTTAGGATACTTTACCTCACGAATTGAACCAATTTTTAGCAACTTTTGAACTTCCTCTTGAATCACCTTATTTTTGAAAGTTCCTTGCTTCCTTTTCTTTTGCTTGACGGGAGGATATGATGGATCTTCATTCAACTTATGAGTCATGACTTCCGGTGGTATCCCTGTCATGTCAGAATGGGACCAAGCAAAACAATCTGCATTAGCTTTTAAAAATTCAATCAATTTATGTTTTACCTCCGGGCTAAGATTAGCTCCTATGTATACTTTTCTCTCGGGCCAATGTATAAACAGCACCCCGGCCTCTAGCTCTTCTATCGTTGTTTTGATATTTTCGTTCTCCTCTGGTTCTTGAATGGTGTCAGGCCTCGAATCTACATCTGTTTGCTTTTGCTCAGGTGAGGTTGACTCCGTGTTACCCTCACCTAAATTCTGTAATTGCTATTTGTCTCCACTATTATCAATTGAATCTGCAACGGAATTAATGCTTCTAGATGTTTGTTGATCGCCTCTGATTTGGCATATTCCCCATGGAGATGGGAATTTAATAACTTGATGTAGAGTTGATGGGACAGCCTCCATATCATGGATCCAAAGTCTTCCCATGATCATATTATAAGCCATTTCCATATCTACTATCTGAAATTTAGTTTCTTTAACAGCACCTGCAGCAAAAGTTGTTAGAACTACCTCTCCTTTTGTTACCACACTTGAATTGTCGAACCCGGACAAGGTATGCGCCTTCGGTATCATTTGGTCTTCAGCTTGCATTTCACGTAATACCCTTAGTAGTATAATATTTACGGAACTTCCTGGATCAATCAAAACTCGTTTTACATTAGTGTCGTGTACAAGTAAAGATATTACCAGTGCGTCGTTGTGGGGGGTCATCACTCCTTCAGTATCTGCATCATCGAAAGAAATACTTTCATTTTCTAAAACCTGCCGTACCCGTTTCCCGTGTGTAATCGTTACTTTCGAAACCTTGTTGGAAGCCGTATATGTTACACCATAAATATCTTCTCCCCCACTTATAACATTCACAGTTCTCTTGGGTGATGGGGGTTTTGGTGGCTCTTGCCTATTTTTCATATAGGCTTGCTTACCTTTCTCACTAAATAACTCAGTGAGATACTCTTGTTTCAATAGATGATCCACTTCACTTTGTAAGAATCTACATTCTGAAGTCTTGTGCCCGTGATCATTGTGGAATTCACACCAATGATCTGGATTGCGCCTATTTGGATTTGACCGCATCTCTTTTGGCCACCGTACCTTGTCTCCCATGCCTCTTAAAACAGCTACGAGCTCAGAGGTAGTAACATTGAAATTATACCCACCGAATCTCGCTTTAAACCTCTGTCATCATCTCGCGACTCTTGTCTGTTTCGGTCATTTCTGAACCTTGATAAAGAACCAGATTCCCTGTTCCTCGATTTTTGATCATATCGTTGATTATCCTCCTTTAACCGTGGGTCTTTTCTTGCAGGTCCCATATATGGATCGTACCTGTTTTTACCTGATCTTTTTTCGGTTTCTGGCCTCCTGGAATTGCTTCTTTCTTCATGATGAAACTGAGGTTCGGTATCTTCCTCAATTCGCAACTTCGTACTGTACCTGTTATAAACGTCATTCCAAGTGGTTGCAGGGAACTCTCGAAGGCTTTCTTTAAGTCTTCTCGTGGCTTCTGAACTTTTATCATTTAAGTTGCTTGCAAAAGCTATTGCAGCCCAATTATCAGGTACACGGGGTAAAGCCATCCTTTCACGTTGGAATCTATCAACAAAATCTCTGAGCAACTCTGAGTCCCCTTGTTTAATTTTGAAAATGTCTTCCATTCTTTTTTCAACCTTTTGAGCTCCCGAGTGCGCTTTAATAAAAGAATCTGCAAGCTCAGCAAAAGAGTTTATAGAATTTTCAGGTAAAAGAGAATACCAGGTTAATGCACCCTTGGTGAGTGTTTCTCCAAATTTTTTGACCAACACGGATTCGATTTCTTGCTTGGTCAAATCGTTGCCTTTTACACCTGTAGTAAATGCAGTTACGTGATCACGTGGGTCTGTTGTGCCGTCATATTTTGAGATTTCAGGCATTTTGAACTTTTTAGGGATTGGAAGGGGAGCAGCACTAGGTTTCCAAGGTTGTTGCGATTACTTATCCACATCCACTCCTTTGATCACAGGAGGAACACCAGGGATTTGCTCGATGCGCTCATTTTGTTCTTTAAGCTGTTTCTGCAAAGTTAGTACTAAATTTTGCAAATGAGAATTACTTGAATTACCTGGTTCTCCTTCCTGTGGCTCACTGGGGGTTCCTCCATTTCCAGAATTGATAAGGCCAGAACGAGGATTCTCCAGTGTGTTGTTATTAGGCGTAGGTGTGGGTGGTGCAACAGGTAATCGACTAACAAGAGTTTGAAGAGCTTTGTTAACCCGTGCATCAATTACTTTCTGTAAAGCGTCATCCGCTCCTTCAAAATATTCAGATTGCTCTTGTTCAACAGCCCGGGATTCAGGAGTAGGAGTGCCTTCACGAGATTGACGTGGTGAATTTTGAGGGGAAGGAACCACGTTAATGTTTTGTAAATCACCTTGATTTTGATGGACTTGATGTTCATGGTTTCCCAAGGTATTCTCACTGTTATTGTTGTTGTTGTTGTTCGACATGATGATAATAATAGATAAAATGTAACTTAAAGAGAATAGATTATCAGATTCCCGGTAACGGAACCAATTTGTTTAACCAAAAAACTGAATATTTGGTTAAAACTAGAATTTAATAGAGAAATCAGGTTACTGATAATCAAGAAATAAGAGATTTTGTGAACAACAATAAAGCAATGAATAAGAGTATATTTCAGTATAATCGGAATGATATTTTTTGTGTCCCCTACAGATGTTGTGACTTTCTCCTTTTATAGTCAATTCTAAGAGAAAGTGTAATACCTTTGTCTTAATGAGGCAATTACGAGCAGTAAATGACATTAAAAGAAACGTTATTCAATCATTCTTATTAAATACAAATTCTCTAACGTATTTGGCATTTAATGTTGAATTTGGACTCTTTTTACGCTATCAGATTCATATCTTCAATTCCTTCTGATCTTCGAGCTTTGAATGGCTCGAACAGGTACGAGTCTCGTTTCATCTGGATAGTAGCTCGTATCTTTAAGTATCTTCTCTCCCGCATCTATTGTTGCTCGTGTCTTCTAACTGTTTGCCATGCTTTGACTATTTGACCAGTCCACGTGTCGTGACATGTCATCTTCAATATTTAAATTCAGTTTTTTCCCAATACACATATTATTTTCACGTCACTTTCCTATAATGGTGTAGCCCTATGCACTACACTTCATGCCAAAAAGTTAATTAACTGAAAAAAGATTAGAAAACTGTATTCTGCGAGGGAACTTTACACCTTTTTCTTTCCCTCTCTCTCTCGTTTGCTTGAAGAAGTTTATGTTAGTCTTTGATAACTGACTTTCGGTTTTTTTTTTTTTTATCTCAAAAGTCCTCTATTTTCTGTATTATTTTATTCTGTTTATGAACCGAAAAAAAAAGAGAAAAGGAAAACCAATTCAGGTCATTGACATATTATGTCAAAAGAGAAAAAGATTTCCAATCCACATATAATCTCAAAGTGCTTCCTTTAGCTTCTTTCAATATACAAAAACTTTTAGTTAGTACTAATTATTTTTAATCTGTCTTTTTGTGGCTAAAGTCTTTAACATGTGACCAATATATTCTAATGCTTCTCTTCTTTCTCAAAATTTTATATCTTGAAGTAAAATAAGTTACATTTTTCAGTTTTCTTAGCTTGCTTTTTATTCCACATGTACTTCACAAAAGATCATTTTTTTTATAAAGAATAAAACTAAATAATTAAAAGAAATAAACAAGTTGTGAAGCTCTGCTATAAATATCTCAACTCAAACTGCTAAACCACTCATCATCTCAACTCTAATAATATTCTCTGTTTTAGTCTTTAATCACTTCATATCTCATCAAAAATATGAAAATGGAGAACCCCATTTTTTCTCTTCTTCTTATTTCACTTCTCTCCATTTTCTTCACTAAAACCATAGCTGATGTTGTAACATTAAATGTTCTAAATTTTGGTGCAAAACCAGATGGAAAAACTGACTCAACAAAGGCTTTGTTAACTGCTTGGGCAGCAGCTTGTGACTCTTTAAAACCAGCCACTATATTTGTCCCACAAGGAAAGTATTTGGTTACACAAGCACATTTTAAAGGAAAATGCAAGAATAGAGCAATAATGTTCAAAATAGATGGCATACTTATTGCACCCTCTGATTATAATGTGATTGGAAATTCCAAAAATTGGCTTTTATTTCAAGGTGTTGATGGAGTTTCCATTCATGGAGGGATTCTTGATGGCCAAGGGAATGGTTTATGGGCTTGCAAGGCCTCCGGCAAGAACTGCCCGACCGGCGCTACTGTAAGTCGTAAAATTTTTATGCTATCAGTGTATTTTAACTTGTTGAAAGGGGAGCCTTGGCGCAACTTGCTGCCATGTGACCAAGAGGTAACGGGTTCGAGCAACAAAAACAACTTCTTGCAGAAATGCAGGGTAAGGTTGCGTACAATAGACCCTTGTTGTCCAGCCCTTCCTCGAATCCCCCACATAGCGGAAGCTTAGTGCACCGAGCTGCCTTGTTAGTGTATTTTAACTTGTTGTAATTATCTGTAGTTTATCTCTTAGGTAACTACAGATGGTGTGAAAATTCATGGTCAGTGTATAGAAGTTAAATTTTTTGTATAATTAAGTGTTTTACTTGTATACATTGTTAAAATTTTCATTAATGACTTGGTGTGGTCAAAGGAAGGTTAATTATTCTGGTCACATTGGGAAAACAAATCCATAACTTGTTCATTTCTCAGAATTAGCAATTTTCTAGATGAGTGTAACGTTCCCCTTAAATAAGGATATACAGCTACTTTATGTAAGTAACTGTCCAAGTATTTTCAACCCTGATATTATGGTTTATTTAATTTTTCAAATGTAGGATCAAATTCTCTAGTGATAATAATGAGTTTTGACCTTAGACTATAGGAATTTTAAATGCTGCTTTTGAACTGAAATAAAAAAATCCAATATCTTGCTTCAGAATATTCAAGTGCTGACTTAAATTCTTATTATTGCAGACTCTGGGATTTTCCAACTCAAATAATATAGCAATAACAGGACTAACTTCATTGAACAGCCAAATGTTTCACATTGTCTTCAATGGGTGCAAAAATGTGAAGTTGCTGGCTGTCAAAGTTTTTGCCTCTGGCAAAAGCCCGAATACTGATGGTATTCACGTTCAATTATCCTCTGACATCTCGATTTTGAACTCGAAAATCAGTACTGGAGATGATTGCATCTCCATTGGTCCTGGAACTTCTAATCTGTGGATTCAAAACATGGCTTGTGGCCCTGGCCATGGAATCAGGTAATAATAATAATCATGTAATAAGTGGGATCAGTAACTTGGAAAATATTAAAGGGGAGCCTTGGCATAACTGGTAAAGTTGCTGCCATCGAGCCGTGGAAACAGCCTCTTGCAGAAATGCAGGGTAAGGCTGCACATAATAGACCCTTGTTGTCCGGCCCTTCCTGGGACCCCACGCATAGTGGGAACTTAGTGCATAGGTATATTATAACAGATGAAAGCCGACCCCAACTTGTTGGGACTGGAGCGTAGTTATTGTCGTCGTCGTTGTTGTTGTTGTACAACAGATAAAATATACTGATAGTTTTGTTGCAGCATTGGGAGTTTAGGCAAGGATTTTCAAGAAGCAGGAGTGCAAAATGTGACAGTCAAATCAGTTATATTTAAGAACACACAAAATGGTGTGAGGATTAAAACATGGGGCAGACCAAGTACTGGCTTTGTAAAGAATGTTCTTTTCCAACATGCTACAATGATTAACGTTCAAAATCCAATTGTTATTGATCAGAATTACTGTCCATATAACAAAAATTGTCCTGGACAGGTATGAATTTCAGTGTAACCATTAAAGTTAGCGCTACATTCGCCATATATTTCTTGATTTTCTTGTTCAATAGGTGTCAGGTGTGACAATTAGTGATGTTACATATCAAGATATACATGGAAGTTCAGCAACACGAGTCGCGATGAAATTTGATTGCAGTAAAAGAAATCCATGCCGAGGAATAAAATTGGAAGATGTACATCTCACTTATCAGAATCAACCAGCCGCTCAAGCTTCTTGTGCTAATGCTGCAGGAACAACTTATGGTGTAATTCAGCCAACAAGTTGTTTATAAAGGAAAATCCAAGAAAAGGGGTTCTTTCCCTTTTTATTTTCTTTTTTTTAAAGTATATTTAGTTCTTAATTTAGACAAGAGAGCCAGTGGTTTAATTTAATTGCTCAAACTAAGTGCTTGCTTGAGCCTGTGGTGTGACTGGAATCACCTGGCCTAGCAATGCTAATTAAAGACAGAAATTGTTATCCCCATTATTCAATGTAATAGAATATCTTTCTCCTTTGCTCCATTAGAACCGTCAATTATATGTTTTTATTGTCACATCAATATTCATGTTTGAACTTTCTATAGGTTCCAGTTAATCTTATTACTTCAATAAAAGCATGTAGTTCTGTCTGCTCAAGGCTATTTTCGGCGAATGGCGCTATCGGATCACTAAGGCCGACTTACTTCCCTACTCGATGGGTGGATCTTGTAGCCAAGCTCCCTTCTGCCTTTGCACTCGAGGGCCAATCTCCGTCCGGCCCAAGGAAAACTTTGCAAGCCTCGGTTACCTTTTGGAAGGCCTACACCCCATATAAACTGTCTACATGAGACTGTCCCTTGGCCTGTAGGTCCTAACACAAGGTTAGAATTCTAGTACTTACAGAGTGGTATCTCACTGATGGCTCGGGCCCCCCGGAAGGAAGCCGTATGAGGTGAAAATCTCATGTACGATTTTGTAGAGTGGCAGTAAGGATGACTTAGCTGTCAACTCTTCCACTTTCACCCCAAAAAAAAAAAACAAACTCTGCCTTACATAAAGTTGCCAGAGTACGATTAACCTCTGGATTTGAAATCACTGCTTATATACCCGGTATTGACCATAATGTACAAGAACATTCTGTAGTCTTAGTAAGAGGGGGAAAAGGGTTAAGGATTTACCCGGTGTGAAATATCACACTCTCAGAAATTGCCTATAATTTTTCAAACTAAATAAATGCAGCATCAGTCTTTTGTGAACTCTTTTTGGATATCTGTAAAGCAGCCAGTTAAATCATTGGAACATATACAGAACAGAAAAGAACATTGAGAAACTTATTGCTATCACATTTATTCATTTAATAAAGAATTACAGTCAAATCTCTTTATAACAGCCTCGTTTGTTCCATTCAAACTGCTCCCCTTCCTATGTTGACACCAAAAGAAACAAATCCTGGAGCTATACAGAATATATATTATAACATAGCATGGAAATTGGTTCGAAAGGGAACTTGACTTTTATAGAGAATGATTGTTATATAGCGATGCTGTTATAGAGAGGTCTGATTGTATACACGAAGTTGATTCTATACGTGGAGCTAGCAAAAAAATTCAACTTAACTAATTCAGGGGAAAAGCTGGAGAGAAATTATGCCAAGTAATTAATGGCACAAGAAACCAAGAATATTGCTAGTAAGAAAGAAATGTCTTGTTCTGGAATTGGTTTTCTCCATATTTGGAGATACTTCCTTCTAAATCTTTAACTAAAGAGATATCAGCATTGAAAATCTGTCTGAAGAATAACTATGCTTTAAATTTTACACTTATTGTAGAAATGGAGTCAAACTAGTTAGGTCAAACACTCAATTTCCTTGTAGTTAACTAAAGCAGTTTTTTTTAAAACTTCAACAACAACAACGACCCAGTAAAATCCCACTAGTGGGGTCTGGGAAGGGTAGTGTGTACGCAGACCTTACCCCTACCCCGAAAGAGTAGAGGGGTTATTTCCGAAAGACCCTCGGCTCAAGAGGACAAAAAGACAAAAGGAGACAAAATCAGTAACACCGCAGAAATAATAAGAAAAATAGGAAAATAGGAAAAATAGGAACAACATGAAATCCAAAAGAAAGATACACAGCAAAAGCGAGATAGTATCCCTACCAAACTAATCCCACACAGTTATGACATAAGGCAAGACCCAGCTACCTCCTAACCTACAACCCTAATAGTCGACCTCCACATGTTCCTATCAAGTGCTATGTCCTCGGAAATATGAAGGCTCGCCATATCCTGCCTGATCACTTCCCCAATTTATGTTATTATTTATTGATGATTCTTTGACTTCATAGTTTTTTATGTTTACAGCTTAAAGAGCTCAAACATGTGGAAATTGGGATTATTAAATAAGAATAGAAGTGGCACTCCAGGTGATTATAAAACAAGAGTAATTCATTAAACAAGAATATATAAACAGAGGGTGACAAAATGATGTCCCAGATAATAGTTTTACTACTTCATTAAATAACAAAAGAGAAACCACTAATGACTCTTCTATTTTATAGATTTAAGCTGTATACACTGACAACGAAAATAATTATTATATGCTGATGTTATTAACTTGTTATGGAAGATTACTTGCCATTTGATCTAAGTTATCAATCAAACAACAATAACACATTCGGTGTGATCCCACAGATGGGATCTGAGGAGGAAGGGTGGGGTTTATGCAAACTTTAGCCCTACTTTGTGAAGGTAAGAAGCTATTTTCGATATATACTATCGACTCAAAAGAAGTATTTTCAAAAGAATTGACAAATACACGGGTAAAAAGCTTTGGTGGAAATAATGTAGAAAAGAAAACACCGACAACAAAAAAAATAGTAAAGATAACTCAAGTAAAACGATCTAAGTTATCAATCAATGAACTAATTGTATATATATTTTTCACACAATTAGTGCATAAAATTTAAACTTTTCATCATTTTATTAAACGTATTATTGACTTCTAAGAATTTTCTCCACCTGAAAAGCTTTCAAATGTGTGAAATAGGCATATTTTAGTGTTGAATGTGTTGACTGCTTCCTCCTTGAAAATGAATGGCCACCAAATATCAAATGGGTACTTTTCAGTGTGTGAATAGCGATGGACTTTCTGCAATTCTTATCGATTACTTAATTTGGAGGAATTTTTTTTCATTAAGTGAAATATTAAAAGATTTATATTAATTCTAGTCATACTTGTGAAATTTATAGATGAGTTATATTAAACTTAAGTCAAACTTGTGAAATATGAAGAGGAGTTTGATTAAACTTCTAGTCAAACTTGTGAAAGGGGAAGTGCACGGTTAGCCAATAATTAGAGACGTCTTTACTTTTTAGCCACTGTTTAAAATGTATTTACTCTTTAGCTAGTGCTTAATAAATTTTTACCCGCCCGGACGAAAATAACCCTGTGCTAGACATGGGTGTTGTGTAAATATTAAGGACATGGTATCCCTAAATTCATGAATGTTGTATAAATATTAAGGATATGATGTCCCAAAACTTCAAATTTTTAAATAACTTCAGTAATGGTAGCTATAGAATATGAATTGTGTAATTCAAGAAATCTGTTCAGTTCCATTTATAAGGGAAAACAAACTTGGGAGAAATTAAAAAATAGCCAGATTTACAAGTGATCATTCAAAAGTAGCCACAGTTTCAAAAGTGATCGAAATTTTAGCCACTTTTCATGTAAGATAAATCTGACGAAAATACTGTTCAAAATCCAGAAAATACTCCAGCAAAATATACTGGAATTCAAGTATAATATATTGGTCCAGCATAATATGTTGGAAGTTCATACACAGGTGCTCCAATCTCCAGTATATTATGCTAGAACTTTCCGCGTGTTGGAGTTCCAGCATAATATACTGGAAGTTCATACACAGGTGCACCGTGCACCAATCTCCAGTATATTATGCTGGAACTTTTCGTGTTGCAGCAAAATAATGGCTATTTTTTAATGACTTTGCAAACACTGACTATTTTTGAATGACCAGTCCGAAAACTGGTTAGCCCGTGCTATTTTTACAACAAACTTTGAGTATCTTTCTACTGGCTTGTTTGTATGATTGTATCTCTTCGTCTGTTCCTCGTGCTTTATTTTTTTTGTTGTTCTCTACATTCTCCGTTGTTGGATTCATGAGAATTAAAGCTTCAAATTTATCAGGTCTATTTCTTTTGTTGCAATTGTTTGTGGCTTTCGGACGGTTATTACAAGAACCATCAATGAAATTGCACCTTCCGTTGTTAACCGTTAGGACATCATGTCCTTAACTTTATTTGTGCAATGTAAATATTAAGGACATGGCGTCCTTAACTTCATGTGTGCAGTATAAATGTTAAGGACATAATGTCCTCAACTTGTATTTGCACCATCTGTTGTTAAACTTTGGGACCTCATGTCCTTAACTTCATATGTGCAGTGTAAATGTTAAGGACATAGTGTCCTTAACTTTATTAGTGTTCTGTAAATATTAAGGGCATGGTGTCCTTAACTTCATGAATGCTGTGTAAATATTTAGGACAAAGTGTCCTGTATTTGCAGCTTCCATTGTTAAACTTTAGGACATCATGTTCTTAACTTCATATGTGCAGTGTGAATGTTAAGGACATTGCGTCCTTAACTTCATGTGCAGTGTAAATGTTAACGACACCATGTTCTTAATATTTACACACCACTCATGAAGAAAGGGTAAAAACGTCTGTTCGTATTAATTTAATAGAGTAGTGGCGATGTTTGCTCAGCATTAAAAATACTGGAGAAAAACTAAATACCATGTTAAAAAGTGGCTATCCCACGCCATCTCTACGCAAGTTATATATATATACACACACACACACACATTTATGTATGTTATATACAAAAAAAAATATACAAATATTATATACTTTTAAGGTTGCCGAATATAAAAGGGAAACTTAAACAAATGTCCCAAATAAGTCTCAACTTACCAACCTCTAGCCATTAGTCATAGACTTACCAAAACTAGCCAAGTACATATAAAAATTGAAAGACCAAATAAATAAGGTTCTTTCTCTCAAAGAATCACATGCAAAAATCACCTTCCATATTTTTAAGCGTGATTAGCAACACTAGATGAAAGACGGAAAGAAAATTTCATGGATGAGGTAGCAAATAAGGTGATGAATAAAAAAAAATACAATATTCCAAAAATCTAAGCATAAAGGAACTTTTTCAATGGGTATAATTGAAAGTCGTTGAAAACATATAGATAAGTCAATATACAAATTTTGAGAAAGATTGGAGGTGATTTGGACTGGTTTTGTCTCAAAATTCTTAATTAAATCGAGTTCAAAAAATTCTTCTGCAACACATGTATCAAACATGTATCACGCATGTATCTCACACACAGGTATACATGGATATACATGTTATACACAATTGATACAAATATAATACATATGTGATACACAAATGATACACAGTGTAATACACATTTTTTTTCATATTCAGTTAAACTTTGAATTTTCGATTCAAACCACCTCAAAACTTCACCAAATCATCCCAAAATTGAGATTCAAGCTCCTTAAGATGTACCAATCTATTCTAATAACGCCTACTCAAAAGAAAATAAAAATTTAACATCTTTTTGCTACAAATAAATTTTGGAATGGAGCAAAAACATTTGATAACATTTGTCTCCCATTTTAAAAACTTAACCTTTTAAAATGAAGGAAAGGACCCTAATCTTGTGGTGGTTTATCCAATTTAATGGATTGCTAGCCAATCTAGCTTCATTGGTGCCACAGAAAACTAAAAGAGTTTGTCAACGCTTTATAATTTAAAAGGTTTAAATTTAATAAGTGTATCGAAAGTAAAAAGAGTATATATATCTAACAATACGCCTTTTGGTTGCCTCGTTAAAAACCTTGCAAGGAAAACCCAGTGGGACAAAACCTTGTAAGGGAAAAAGAGTACAACGCGTATTAACTCCCCCTGATGAGAGCATCAATTCACATCCTTAAGCATTTGCATTCCAATCTTGTGCACCATCTTCAAAAGATCTTTGGTAGATATTTGATAAAGAAATCAGCCATATTAACTTCAACGAATTTGTTTCACCTTGAAATCATCATCCCTAATAGATGTATTGTCTTCATATGATCTTGTTGGAATCGTCAGTTCAATATCTTCACATAGAGGTGAAAACTCTTGCTATCATATTATCATGCATATAATTATAGCAAGATACATTTGTGCACAAATTGCACTGAGGATGTAGTACTTCAAGATCATGAATTCTATATGCTTTAAGCAATTTAAATCCTTTAGGGATTGTTAAGTCATATAAGCCATATAATAGACTTTAGATGCATATCAAGTTTTCATGTCATGCTAGACATATAAGATATCGAAAACTGATTGCACATACCATTGACTTTATACTTTCAAGTGTTTGAACTGCAGGTCCAAAACTATATGTCTTTCGTATGAAACAAATTCTATTCTAATTGTGTCTCTTTCATTTGGCCAATATTTTTGTGTCTATATTCGACAGACTTAAGATCCTCATCTATACTTAGCGTTATCATAGATGTCGTCGACAAACATTTTATATCGGTTCCAACCTCCTTATTTTTCATAAAGACATAACATAGAGATCTCTTCATTCATATATTCAGGTACTTGAATCTCTCATGAGATTTAATGAGGTGTTATGTCATGTGATCTTCCAGATCACTTGCCTCCTTTATTATGATCATTTTGATCATTTGCTCATCTTCTTTATCAAGAATTTTATTTGAAACTAAATTTGTCTATACGCTTTAAGCGTACCATAGACTTTGTCCTTCTAGGACTTATTCTAATAGGAGCATTTGCAGTGAGAATATAGTTACTTTTTTTGGGTCAGCAAATGCGTCTGGCATGCTTTGCAATATATTGCACATGAATTATCTTTTTATGAACTTCAAGTTCATATTATTTTATTCGAGGATCTAGATGTACACATGATAATTCATTCCACGTAACTTTTCTCAAATGTTTATCATATCTCCCTCTCATGTTAGAAAAACTAACATGCTTCCTCAACTTTGGGAACCCACCTTTGTGCGTTATGGTACTAATCAAAATATACACCGCACATCAATAATAATAAGATAGAATTATTTGGTTCCTGACCGTGAACCATTTGTGAGGGGAGAATGTAATATACTTTCGTATATAACCTATATCAAACTGATATAGATAACTTTGTTCTCATAAGCAATAGTTTGGCAATTAAGTGGAGACACTCAATAAATCATTTTGCTAAACCAACTGTGATGTAAACCAACTTATCAAGATGAACTATCTTGAATAAAAAATCTGGAAATTATGCTCTAAATCAAATTATTGAGCAAGTTACCTCGCAAAACACCATGTTGCGGGTTATTAATAATCGCACATGTAACCATCTCATAGATGCATCTTATGTGATATACATGGCAGGTGAATGGGCCCATATTCACATTTGATATTTTCAGCATTCATGGGATTCAATCGCAATTTTAGTTGGTATATTAATTAATGAGAACAAGCTATATAAGAGAATTCGTAAAGAACTTTCTAGTTCTTTAATATTTACCCATGTGAATTCTCTATTATTTTTGCACATCATACTTAAATTGATATGGCTAAACCAATTATGCCAACTGAATAAATTATCAATATTGATAAACTTCAGATTTATACCATGACGTGTGCAACTATCAATAAACTCCAAGTTTATTATGATATGGGTTTTTATATCAATAAACATCCACTTTATTGTGGTATTCTTTTATTTGTGTAGTACAAACTGGAGACTAAAGCGGGTAGCTTTTCACATAAATATTATCCAGCTACAAGTTGTAGTAATAGAAGATATTAAATCTTTCCTTTATTTATAGTCTCAATATAATCAATCGCTTTCGCGTATACTTTGGAAATTGAATAAGTTTCTTTGAGACTTACTACAACACAATACCTTATTGGTAATCAATTGTGTTTCTCCAAAATAGTAATAATTGGCTCTTCCAGAGCTCTCAATTAATTTGGTACTACCACATATTCATCAACATCCATATGGTAAATATCTCTTTTAAAGAGAAAGTTATACCATTATGGTTATGGTCAAAATTATATGCAAGATCTGTTTCTTGCATTATCGTTGTCTTTTAACTATCACAATGCCAAAATATTTTGGCGTACAATAGGTACGTGACCAATGACCATTCATGCCATAATAATGACATTATTTTCTTATATCATCTCAAACCTCCTTTTAGAGGTGAGTGCGGTATATTCACTACCACTAGCACGTTCATATTCTTTGAAGAATGAATATGTATTCATAAATCAGATGTTGTCACATTCACATCATGAATGGACCATAATCATCTATATGTGCTTTATAAAATCTCATGTCAAATCGATGACAAATATTTTTCACAGAGTGAAATATTATTTTGAGAATCCTTATTGTTCTCATTACCACAAATGATAACAATTATAATTTCGTCTATTGCCACGTCCATATCCATTGATACATTCCTAGTAATAATTTTGTCTTCTTTCGGACTTATCACATACTGCTATCACATTCTCTTAAGGGAATGAGAATGGAGCAAATTCAATGGGACGGGTTTTCAATTGTTTGCCCACAATCATACATGACTTTGATCATGGCAAGGCATAGAAATTTTACCACTTCAGGTGGTTATAATTTCTTACAAACTCCATTAGAGTTATAATCAAACTTTATTGTCTTTGCTTGTATATAAAATCAAATTATAGAATTTCAAGAATTTCAAAGAGAAAAGTAAAATACTTACCTTATATTCAGAATTTAATCATGGAGGAAGTTCATGGAACAATTGACAATCATTATGCTCAATCCCAAAGCTTCTACGCAATTAGTTAGAGTCTCGTGCTGATAACGTGTTATGAAACAATAAAAGAAGAAGAAGAGTATTGCAGAGAAAAAGAGAGAGGGGAAATTCTTATTGAATTTTGGGATGAATTACAATAGAATAGAACTCTCTATTTATAGGGAGATGGTGACTTAGCCACCAAGCAATGAACCCTAGAATCTCTCTAAATATAGACACTCACCATAAATTTTATTCTATTTATAACATAATGCTTGTTATCAACATAAGAATTTATTCATTTCTTCAAATATCGATGCTACTTATAAACAATCCTATATATGTCGTTGCATGAGATAAAAGTCCCAGAAGAGACGCGATCGTGTTGCGCATTTCATAAACATTAATTGTTGCATGAGGCATAGATCACTTAGGAAACAGTACAAATATAACCAAGAAAATCCAATAATCTACATTTTCTTTACTTTTGCAAGATATATATATTGAATTTTTAACATTAGTATACAGTGTTCTTAATAAGATATAAACCACAACTTTATTTTCATCTTGTGAAAGTATATAGAATGATATTATACAAATAAATAATTATTATTTAATATTTTCTTATAAGCAGCTCGTAGGTTGTTCTAAACCAGAAGCTCTTCCTCCAGCATTAACACATGAAGCTTCAGCTGGATGATTGTTGTAACTTAGATTCACATTTTCAAGTGTTATTCCACTGCATGGATTCACTTTGCTACAATCAAATTTCACTCCAACTTCTGTAGCTGATGTTCCATGTATATCTTGATACGTTATATCACTTATCTTTATGCCCGATCCCTAAAAAAACGAAAATATAATATTAGATTAAGGGAACATGATCTAATTTTATCATAAATCTTATCGTCATTATGCTAAGTTTAAATGTTTAATTATTACCTGATGAGGACAACTTTCATGATTAGGGCAGTAATTTTGGTCAATAATAATAGGATTTTGAACATCAGTCATAACTATATGCTGAAAACGAACACCTCTAACAAATCCATTGCTAGGCCTTGCCCAAGTTTTCACTCTCACACCATTCTCTGTTCCAGTGAAGGTAACACTCTTTATTGTCACATTTTGGACTCCTGGCTCTTGTAATTTCCAACCTAAGCTTCCAATGCTGCACCAATTTCAATTAATTTGGATATAAGCCAATCAAAAATCATTTATCATTAAACTTACTAATTAAATAGGTATTTGATATTATGTTCCAAACCTGATTCCATGACCAGGGCCACAAGCAATGCCTTCAATCCATAAGTTAGAATTTCCAGGGCCAATTGAAATACAATCATCTCCAGTACCAATATGAGAGTTCATAATACTGACTCCTGTCGATAATTGTACATGAATTCCATCGGTGTTAGGGCTGTTTCCTGGAGCTGAGACCTTTACTCCTTGTAGCTTCACGTTTTTGCATCCATCTACCAAAATGTGAAACATTTGGCTATTTTGTGCAGTTACTCCATTGATTATGATGTTGTTCGAGTTGTAAAAGGCCAGTGCCTGCACCAAAATTTAAATGTCAAATTGAAACAAAGATGATTGTTTGATGAAACAAACCATCAAAACTCTCTAGTAAATTGCAAATTTCTAGGGTTTTTTCCTCTCTTTTAGAGCATTCTTATAATAGCTTGAACTGGAATAAAGTATTCCCTCCGATTCAATTTATGTTATAAACACGACATAGAATTTCAAATTTTTTGAAATAATATTTACAAATTTTGAAACTAAATAAAAGTACTATGAGTCACAATAATTAATAATTTTAAAATTATTTGAAAAAATCACTTGAGACAATAATCGTAAAAAGAACTTCTTTGACTCGACAGATAGTAATAATGTTAGATAAAATGAAACAACAAAGGAGTATAACAAAACATACCGTGGTGCCTTCGGGACAATTCTTGCCGGAGGTTTTGCAAGCCCAAAGGCCATCACCTTGACCATCAAAGGTTCCACCATAGATGGAAACACCTTTAACTTTTTCGAATTTGATCCAATTTCCAGCATTTCCAATTACATTATAATCAGAGGGAGCTAAGAGAGTGCCATCAATACGTATAGTAATAGCCTTGCTCTTGCATGTTTGGCCATAAAAGTATGCATTACGAATCAAGTAACTTCCACGTGGCACGTAAATAGTGGCCGCGCTAGTAGATGCACAGGCTGCAGTCCATGCACTAAGAAATGCTTTTGATGAATCAGTTTTTCCATTGGATTTTGCTCCAAATGTTTGGACATTGTACATAGTATTTGCTGCTGCTGATAAGTGGAAAAGGAAGATGAAGAGAATTAGGAAAATTGCTAAGGGACTCATTTTGCTCAACATTTTTGTTTTCTAGATGTGGGCTTGGAAAAGTGATGAGGAGTTTGAGTTGTTTAGAGGGATATTAATAGGCTTTGGGTTATTTGTGTGCCAATATCAGTGTTGTATTTTCATGAAAAAAATAGAAGTTAAAAAACGTAAACTTTTTTAATAGACGCTTTTAGGCTTCAATGAAAGTTAGGTTTTGGGGCGGATTAGTGGCGAAGCCAGAAATTTCACTAAGGGTGTTCAAGATTTAATATACACGTATAAAAAGCAATTTTTGATTTATATACGCAGTATAATCTTTTATATACATAATATATAATTTTTCGATGAAAGGTGTTCAACTGACCACTCTTCACTGTATATTGCTACGCTACCGGGCGGAGTAGTGGGTTTTTCTCCCTATTTGGTCATGTAGGAATTTGGGAAAATAAGACTTGAGATACCTACGCAACATACTCAATCACAGGGGAAAATCTACCAATTATTGTTGGCACCTTATTTCAAGGAGAAAACTGAGGGGGGGAAGTTAAAACAGATGAGCAGCTTATGTTTCTTATACATTTGAATATTAATTAAATGTCTTGTAATGTTTTATTATATACTCCTATAAAGACTTAAAAGACATAAATTTAACACCCATAACGCTTTGCATCCCTCCTTTTCCCATTTAAAATTAAAACTTGTCCAACAGACACTTCAAGAGGGAATTAATAAAATGACATGAGAAGGCTATTTTGTTGTTTCTAAAATGCATTTACAAATTAAAACAATTAAAGGAATTGATCCTTCCATTTGATATATTGAAATTTTACATAGCACTGTTAATTTGGCAATGCATTATTAGGTGAAGCTCTAAAATCACGTGCATGTATTAATTACTAAGTACTCCTATTGAATTAGGAACTAAGTATAGGGGAACGGGTCAAAAAATATATTAGGTGGATACTATTACAAGTTTGAGTTCCTAAGTTGACTGTTGTTTATGGATAAGGAGATTCCTTGTGGTTCATGGATTATTTTAGTCTATGAGGAACATAGCCTACTAGGTATTTGGGAGCAATAGTTGAGCTTAAGCAAAAGCACACGTATGGTTATATTGACATAACTTTACATATGAAAATCTAGAAAGGACCAATTCACCATTATTATACTTAGAAACACAGAAATTTTGACATCATCAGGTCACTTTTACATACATGGTTTAGGTTTTCTGTTTTATTTTCAAGATTACGATTCACACATTTTAAGAAAGTTTACCTGTTGATATCCTTTAGGTGACTTGATGGTCAGGGGCAAAGATACGTCGAACAAAGCGGTATCATGCGACACCGCTTCGTCGGAAAATTTTACTAAGCATATATTGCTATACTGTGTCGAAACGAATAATAAAAATAAAATGACACCACTTGAATGCTGGTTAGGTTCCTTGTTTTATTTTAAGAGGTCGGAGGTTCGAACCTCAACTAGAACATTTTTTAGCAAATACTTGAAGAGCCTCTTGTAAAAAATTGTGGTTAAGTAAATTGAACTCAAGGCCGTTTCTAACTTAAGACTCCACAAGAACAATGCACTAAGACTATATGTGAATATCGACACCGTTTATAAGAAATCTTGCGTACGCCTCTGTTGGTGGTGTAAAAGTTTACACAGTATGAATGTATAACTTAAACTCTTTGAAAGAATATGCATTTTATCTTCCAGGTAGAAGTCATGTCACAATCTTTGATTATAAAGTTGAAGTGATTGCATTAATTCTCCAAATTAAACATGTTGAAGTATTTACTAACTTATTGAAAACTTTGAACCAAAACAAAAGAGGACTTTAAGATCTGATGGCAATTGTCCTAACCTATGTAGCTAGCTAGTGGCTTTGAAATGGTAAAGTAGTACAATAAATTCAATTATACTGACTTTATATATACTTTAACAAAAGCTAACATGGAATCCCAAAAACAAGGATACGTGCATGCATGAAATATGTGGACTGTAGTAATCCCTTTTTCACGTCTCCTTTCTGCATGCTTGCAACTTGTATGATGCAACTATTTTGGACAAGATACTAATGGTCATAACTGTAATTTTCTTCGTTTATTAATATATCTCAAAGTGTCATTTGTTTGCTTTGAAGGAGAGCTTTGAAGCAACAGTAGAGTTATCTTTAATTTGTGTGATATATAGGTTACGGGTTCGAATCCTGAAATCAATCATCAGGGGCGATGGGTAAGGCTACTAAAGCCATTGCCTTAGGTGTCACAACCCAATTTCTGAACAAGCCGTGACCGACACCCGATCACTAAACATGACCGAGCAAACCATCTGATCTTATCAAATCTATTATAACTTCAAACTTTATATGCAACAAGGCAATACTTTAACCAAGTACTTTTAATTAATTTAAATATTTAAAATAAACCAACTCCAAAACTTTATTCGTGGTAACCACTGAAATACTACTAAGTTATTATCAAAAACATCTAAATCTTAACTCAACGACTATGTCTATGAAGCTTCTACTGATAAACTGACGCACTGCTCAGGACATAAGGTTGCCTGGCTAGTCCTCCAAGTAAACAAAGAAATATAACTGCATAAATATGACTCAAAGGATTACTCCACGAACAAAAGCGGAGCTCACCAATAGCAATAGAAGGGAGGGAAGTCCTAAACTGTAGCCCGCTCGCCTGCAAAATCGGTTCCTACGTTGTACCACAGACCAACGTAGGTTCCCAAAAGAGAATATCAGTACCATCTATTGTACTCAGTGAGTCTCAACGACAGGGGACGAAACTTTAATACAATATACATTACGAGCAAAGAATCTAAAAGCATAAAAAACATAAAGCTTCTAAGAACAATTCTAAAATAATTGCATAATAGCAGTTTATGAATATTCTAAAAGAAATTCTTTTCTTTTTGTTTCTTATAAAAAAAAATACTTCCCTTTATACTTTGGGAGCTCCAACTATCCTGACCTATTTCTGTCTTAGTCACCGTGTGATCGGCATGGGTTCGATCCCAACCTGATCGAATAGGCCCAATCCACGAGGTGCATGCCACTCGCTTCATGGTTCTCAGCGCTCATATGTCATATCTTAGCCTGACTAAGTAAATTCTCAGCAACGAGACCCTTGGCTCGCGTGCTCCCTACTTTGGCAGAAGTAGTTTCAGGAAGTCAACGCCTTGGTCAGGACTCTCGGCCTGGACGATGACTCCTTCTTAGAATAGAGGATACTCCCAAGAATTTTTTACTTTCAAAAACTCCTTCTTGTGACTTTTCAAATCTAAATCTTTTCTGAAACATTCTATACATACTCATACTGGTATCCTTAAATGTGAAGCATGGCATAAGAATGAAATAAACATTCAAAATTATTTCTAAAGATTCTTGCTTCTTCACAAATTTTCAACATGAAAATGGCATATAAGAATAACACAAAAATCTGAAAATTTATGCACATATATTAGAATAATCATCTAAAGCTAATAGGTACTTACTCCAATTAAGTATATATTAACTCTTTTGTGCAATTCATCAAACACCTTGTATGCGTGCTTTTATGAGTTAAACCACTTTAATAAAGGGGTATATCAACTCACCTCGAAACTCCTTGAGCCA
Source organism: Nicotiana attenuata (assembly GCF_001879085.1). NCBI lineage: Eukaryota > Viridiplantae > Streptophyta > Magnoliopsida > Solanales > Solanaceae > Nicotiana > Nicotiana attenuata. Next base: position 45,013,904 of record NC_032000.1, on the reverse strand, counting down.
ATACGTAGGCCCCGGTCCACTTTATACCCGTCAAACAATTGATTCTACAACAACCAGTGCATTTGAATTAATTTTAAAGTTTCTCACCTAAACATGAAATTTACTGTTATGAAAGAAGGGAATTAACTATTCAATTCTTACCTATTACCACTATAGGATAATTGACAATAAGGAATTATATTTTATATACCTGAGTTCAAGAATTAGTGATTTGTAAAGAACCCTAGATTTTCCGTTGACTGCGTGAGTACTAAGCAACAAGGCTCTATTTCACGATTCTGTGTTTCGTGCGTGAACAGACACTTGTTCTTTTTCTTAGTTTAAACCCTTTCTTAATTCTTTTGCCTTCAACACAGCCCTTTATGGGTTAAGGCCTTTCACGTTTTCATTTTATTTGTTTTCCTTTTCTTTCTTTTTTTGACTTAACTTGTATTTAATTTTATCTATTTTTAATAATTAATAACATTAAAATTATTAATATTCCCCTAATTATATATCTAATTATTTATAAATAGAGAAGTAACTCAAAAATCAATCACAAGGGTTTAAATCCGTAATAGAAGTATAATTTAAGATTAACAAAATTAAATTCTATATTTAGCGTATCTTGAAACTTATATAGATTCGAGGAGTGTTACAATCTTCCCTCCTAGCAACATTCGTCCTCGAATGTTGCTAGGGCCTTATTCTTAAGCTAACAATCATCCCTTAAGTCCTTGAACCTCTTAAGTTTTCTTAGCACTACTCACTCTTCCAAGGGACTCGAAATTTTGGCTAACTCCCTAAATTTTCAAAAATTTCGGCAAAGTTTTCCTTGTAAATTGGACTGTCCAAAAAAATATCTCCGTCACAAATACCATAACTACACCAACAACAGCCAAATATACCATAATAGGCCATTCGTAGGTACCATACACAACTCATAATCTAATTACTCACACTCAGGCAAGGAGGTACCACAATCACCAACCAAAATCTAAAGCACAACACTTCAGTAAAACAAAAATAACTTTAATGAATTAAATATACTCTGGCATGGCACTAAATTATTAAAAAACTAAATATACTCTGACAGAAACTAAATTACTTCAACAACTAAGTTTAATCTAGCAAGGACATAAACACATGATAACTTGTATTTAATAAATAAAATATATATACCGAGCCAAACCTAGGTTCACATACCTTTTTCCTCAAATAAATATGGATATTTCTATCTCATATCTTCCTCGACCTCCCACGTAGCCTCTTTTGAATCATGATTACTCCACAAAACTTTTACCGATACTATATCTTTTGTTCTCAACTTTCTTATTTGCCTATCGAGAATTTTTATAGGTACCTCTTCATAAATCAAGCCTTCTTTAATTTCTATGGTATCGGCAGGTATTATATACGACCCATCATGAATTTACTTTCTATGCATAGACACATGAAAGACAGGATGAACAAAGGACAACTCAACGGGCAACGCTAGCTCATAAGCCATGTTTCCCTTATTTTCTATAATCTCATAAGGTCCAATAAATCTAGGACTAAGTTTCCCTTTCTTACCAAGCATCATAACTCCTTTCATTGGTGAAACTTTCAAAAATACCTTGATCACCAACCATGAACTCTAACTCACGATGCCTCTTGTCAGAATAAGACTTTTGACGACTCTGAGCCGCTTTAAGTCTTTCTCTAATTAGCTGAACTTTCTCCAAGGCCTCACAAACAAACTCTGGACCAATCAACGGCACCTCTGCTGGTTCAAACCAACCCACTGGGGACCTACATCTCCGCCCATACAACGCTTCATAAGGAGCCATACCAATGCTGGCCTGGTAGCTGTTATTGTAAGCAAATTCTATAAGTGGCAAGTGATCATCCCAATTACCTCCAAAATCTATAACATACGCACGCAGCATATCTTCGAGAGTCTGAATCATCCTTTCTGCCTGACCATCTGTCTGTGGATGGAAAACGGTGCTCAGATTGACCTTGGTACCTAATCTTTTCTGGAATGCTTGCCAAAAATGCGCTGTGAACTGATGGCCTCTGTCAGATATGATTGAAACTGGAGTATCATGCAATCGGACTATTTTTTTGATGTACAACTGCGCATACTGCTCTGCAGAATCTGTCGTCTTTACTGGTAGGAAATGTGCGGACCTTGTCAGTCGGTCTACGATACCCAATTGATCATGCTTACGGTATG
>NC_032000.1:44993108-45011609 GCF_001879085.1 Nicotiana attenuata | reverse complement strand
GAGTTGATTGAGCTGGTTCGAGGTAAGTGGCTTGCCTAACCTTGTGTGGGGGAACTCCCCTTAGGATTTAGTATTGTTGATATATGAAATGCCTTGTACGTGAGGTGACGAGTGCGTACATGTGCTAGCTGTTGAAAATCCTGCTTTCATTAAGTAACTATAATTGTGTTTTTCTTCCATGTTTACACTACTTGCAATTTAAGCCTACTGTTAGTTTAGGGAAGCATGTCTAAGTGACTTAATTGCTTTACTTGCTCAAACTGCTTTATTTGAATTCTGTGCAACATGCTAGGTTAGAAATATCTGTTTTTCTTTGGTATGAAATCGGATAGAATTGAATATTCTTCGTGATGCTGTTGTGTGTTTACTTTGGGACTACGGGCGATATCCCGGGAGATCCCCCTTGCATGTTTATTTGGGACGACGGATTGGTATTCCGGTAGATCTCCCTTGCACATTTATACTGGGACTATGGGATAGCACCCGGTAGATTTCCCCCTGTACTGGATATTTACATTTGGGACTACGGATTGGCATTCCCGTAGATCCCCTGCGCATTATGAACTGGACTACGGGACGATATCCCGGGAGATCCTTGTGTATTTACATTTGGGACTACAGGATGATATCTTGGGAGATCCCCTGTTGTCATCTCGGTGTGGAGTTACATTCTTTCTGTTATTTTTCCTTCCGTTATAGTTGTTATTATCAATATTTTCCTGTCTCATTTCATACTATTTTATCTTATGCCGTATATATGTATATAACCAGTAGAGCCCTAAACTTCCTCGTCATTACTCGATCGAGGTTAGGCTTGGCACTTACTGGGTACCGCCATGGTGTACTCATGCCCTTTCCTGCACATGTTTTTCGTGTGCAGATCCAGGTTCATCGGTTCAGCCATACCGTTAGTGAGGCGAGGCGACCTTCAGAGACTTTGAGGTAGATCTGCCGCGTCCGCAGACCGAGGAGTCTCTCTTCATTTCCCTCTGTTAGCTATAGATCTTTTGTACTTTCTTTGACTAGACATTCTGGAGTTAGAACCTTATGTAGTGCTTCTCAGCTTGTGATTTCATGAGATTCCGGGTTTTGGGTGTTGATTCAGTTTTTGAGAACATGTATTGGTTAATGCCGAGCAGCATCTTAAACATTTCTATTTTGTTTGATCTTCAGTTTATATTCGTTTTCGTATTTCGTTTCTTTTCCGCAAATTGTTAGGCTTACCTAGTCGTAGAGACTAGGTTCCGTCACGACAGTTCACGGAGGGCGAACTTGGGTCGTGATACTTCCCTATCCTCTTCCCGGATAAAGTTAGCCATGAAGGCCTCTTCAAATTCTTCCCAAGTAGGTGGACCATCATCTTCATATCTTTCCTTTTCCCACATCTCAAACCAAACACCAGCCACATCTCTAAGCGGGTAAGCAGCCAGCTCCACAGCTTCATCATCAAATGCCTTTATCGCTCGGAGGGCTTTCTTGACCCCCCCCTCCAGCCACAACATTAGATCTTCATCAGCTATAGAACCATGGAACAATGGAGGACTCAACTTCAAAAATTTATTCACTCTTGAGGACTCAGAATTGTTCTGTCTATTTGATTGAGGTGGAATCTCATCTCTTTTCTCGTTCTGGTTGGCCATGAAGGCTTTAAACATCTCCATAGCACTGTTAACAGCACTAAACATCTGACCCACCTCTGGAGATATAGCTGTCTGAGCCGGAGCTGCTGTTGGGGGCGGCACTGGATCCTAAGGTAGTGGATCATCATGTTCCACCCCTTGTTCATGTTCATCGCGGGGTACTTGAACCCCCTTTATTGATTTACTCTTCCTTTTCTGAGTTGAAGCCTTCTTAGTTCTACCTTGAGCCACAATAGTAGCAATAGTTTCTTGATCAGCATCCTGAGTGCCGGTGTCGAAGTTGCGAGTACGAGCCACTTCTGGGAGTGTTGGAGAAACGAACACATTAGATAATTTCTTAGAGGTAGGATCTACTACACGATCTAAAGTATGGAAAAAAATAAGACTTTTCCTAAATGCTTGTAGCCTCCTGTTTATAAGTATGGCACGCTTCATACCCATAAACAAGACTCTACTAACACGGCTTCACAGACCTCTAGGACTCCATAAACCTGAGGCTCTGATCCCAAGTTTGTCACAACCCATTTTCTGAATAAGCCGTGACCGGCACCCTATTGCGAAACATGGCCGAGCAAACCATCTGAGCTTATCAAATCTATTATAACTTCAAACTTTATTTTTATGCAACAAGGCAATACTTTAACCAAATATTTTTAATTAATTTAAATATCTAAAATAAACCAACTCCAAAACTTTATTCGTAGTAACCACTGAGATACTGCTAAGTTATTATCAAAAATATCTGATCTTAGTCCAACGACTATGTCTATGAAGCCTCTACTGATAAATTGACACACTGCTCAGGACATGAGGTTGCATGGCTAGTCCTCCAAGTAAACAAAGAAATATAACTGCATAAATATGATTCAGAGGATTACTCCACGAACAAAAGCGGAGCTCACCAATAGCACTGGAAGGGAGGGAATTCCTAATTTGTAGACTGCTCGCTTGCAAAACCGGTTCCTACGTTGTACCGCAGACCAATGTAAGTTCCCAAAAGAGAACGTCAGCACCATCCATTGTACTCAGCGAGTCTCAACGACAGAGGACGAAACTTTAATACAGTATACATTATGAGCAAAGAATCTAAATGCATAAAAAATATAAAGCTTCTAAGAACAATTCTAAAATAATTGCATAATAGCAGTTTATGAATATTCTAAAAAAATACTTTTCTTTTTCTTACTTATAAAAAAATACTTTACTTTATACTTCGGGAGCTCCAACTATCCTGACCTATTTTTGTCTTAGTCACCGTGTGATCGGCACGGGTTCGATCCCAACCTGATCAAATAGGCCCAATCCACGAGGTGCCACTCGCTTCATGGTTCTCAACGCTCATATGTCATACCTTAGCCTGGCTAAATAAACTCTCAGCAACAAGACCCTTGGCTCGTGTGCTCCCTACTTTGGCAGAAGTAGTTTCAGGAAGTCAACGCCTTGGTGAGGACCCTCGGCCTGGACGATGACTCCTTCTTAGAATAGAGGATACTCCCAAGAATTTTTTCTTTCAAAAACTCCTTCTTGTGACTTTTCAAGTCTAAATCTTTTCTGGAACATTTTATACATACTCATACGGGTATCCTTAAATTTAAAGCATGGCATAAGAATGAAATAAACATTCAAAATTATTTCTAAAGATTCTTGCTTCTTCATGAATTTTCAACATGAAAATGGCATATAAGAATAACATAAAAATCTGAAAATTTATGCACATATATCAGAGTAATAATCTAAACTTTAGCTAGAAAATAATACTAAACTAATAGGTAGCTACTCACTCCAATTAAGTATATATTAACTCTTTTATGCAATTCATCAAGCACCTTGTATGCGTGCTTTTGTGAGTTAAACCACTTTAATAAAGGGGTATATCAACTCACCTAGAAACTCCTTGAGCCAATACGTAGGTCCCAATCCAATTTATACCCGTCAAACAATTGATTTTACTACAACCAGTGCATTTGAATTAATTTTAAAGTTTCTCACCTAAACATGAAATTTACTGTTGATACAGAGAAAGAAAGGAATTAACTATTCAATTCTTACCTATTACCACTATAGGATAATTGACAATAGGGAATTTTATATACCCGTGTTCAAGAATTAGTGATTTGCAAAGAACCCTAAATTTTCCGTTGACTGCGTGAGTACTGAGCAGCAAGGCTCTATTTCACGATTCTGCGATTCGTGCGTGAACAGACACGTGTTCTGTTTCTTAGTATAAACCCTTTATGGGTTAAGGCCTTTCACGTTTTCATTTTATTTGTTTTCCTTTTCTTTTTTTCTTCTTTTTTTTTTTTGACTTAACTTGTATTTAAACCTACTTTTAATATTTGATAACATTAAAATTATTAATATTTCCCTAATTGTATATCCAATTATTTATAAATAGAGAAGCAACTCAAAAATCAATCACAACGGTTTAAATTCATAATAGCAGTATAATTTAAGATTAAAAAAATTAAATTCTATATTTAGCGTATCTTGAAACTTATATAAATTTGAGGAGTGTTACATTAAACCTCCAAAACTAAAGGTCCCCAAAAATATTACTAGGAGTAGTATACTATATTATTACGCATAACATATACTTAATTTCATATAATAACTATTAATAAAAGATTTCATGCTTTAACAATTTATTTATTTTGTTGAGTTATAAAGATGAGTTAGAAAATAACAACAAATCTTTTTCTCTTACCAGTAGTTAGCGTATTTTGTCTTCCTTTTCAGTTTTAATTTTTCCTCCTCTAAGTTCATTCATTTCTTCTCATATTTTTGATTTTTTTATTTTTTTATTTCAACTCACGGTCTCTGACTTAGCTACTGTATTTAGTCATAGTTTAATGGATCAATAGATCAGAAAGCAATTTTTTTGTGTCTTATTATTATATGTATTTTACGAAATAAAGTTAAGAGGTCTTTTAATATAGCTCGGCTTTAGGCTACTTAATCCGTTGAGCCGTCTCTGTCGGTCATTAATACTTGCATCAAAGTAAACTGCCTACGTTACGACCTTTGGGGTACGATTCTTTCTTGGACTCTGCGTGAATGGAGATGTTTTTTTGCACAAATAGTGCTTTTTTAATCATTTGTTTGCTTTTCTTTTTGATTTTTTATTTTTTATTTTTCATTTTTCATTTTTCATTTTTCATTTTTCATTGTATTTGCGGAGGTCAACTACAACCGATTTGCTAGGGGACGATGGTGCGGACGTGGATGTGACAATTTGTTTGGTTCACTTTTCACTATTATAGAATTTTATAAAAGAGCAAACAGTAGATATTAGTATTTGTGTTCGAGCAAATAATTGCTAAACTAATTAGTAACAAGATAATGGGCTGAATCTCAATTGAGCTTAATAAATCCTAGATCAAATAAAGCGAGATTCTTGTTTAGTGAGAAGAGTTTAGGAGCATTAATTAATGAGAACAATATACTAAGATTGATGAAATATGTAATATCATGAATGCACAGTAAATGCAAGAAACGACAATTATTATAGCATAAAGGAACTTTCACCCAATGATTGTATGATTGGGTGTTTCTTCCTTCTGACGATATGAAAAAGTATGCAGTTGATATGAATGTGGAATCTTTGAGATTTATGGATGAGAGTTGTATAACATGTGCTTGAATAAAGTGGACCAGACCATTCTTTCGTATATTCTTCTCTCAACTTTACAATGATTCTTTTAAAAAAGGCAGACCCCCTTCTTATTCACTATCTCCTCCTATTTATAAGGGACATTCCCCAAAAAACCATAAAAAGTACAATATAAAGAATATCCAAAGGAATATTTTTCCTGTCTCTTCCTAAGTTCAGGTTACCATTATTATCTTCTCCCAGCTGCCCGTTTCTGGTCGTCGGCCTCTATCATAACGAGCGCCAGTCGCTATGTCGTGGTCGACCCCGTCGTGGTTATCAAATTTGGACCTATACAGTTAGTCCCTCCGCTTGTTGAGGTCATAGCCCTGCACGTCCTCGATAAGCGGACATCATGCATTCCCGTTGTGGGAGAATTTGGTTCTTAAATTACGCCGGGTTGACCAAGATCGAGAGAGTAACACGTCTTGCAGACTCCTGATTGATATGGTTATCGAGATGTGATGTCACTCCTACGTCCTGATTGATATGGTTATCGAGATGTGATGTCACTCCTACGTGCGTCATCATTACGCATCTTCCCGAAATAGCGTCTGAGTGCTTTTCACTTTGGTTTTAGTGGCATTGGCAGTCTACTGCTTCGATCCTCGCGCCTTTTACCCTATAAATAGGTGAGGATTTTGTTTTTTCAGAGATTTTTCGCCATTTCCTCTCTTGTGTATACATCATTCTCATTTGATCATCTTTCTCATTTCTTAGCTCTGTTCCTGTGGTTCTGCTTCCCGTCTTCCTGTTCAGTCATCGTTCAGTCACCGTTTTCCCTTTCAGGTTTACCAGCACACCCTCTACTACCAAGATGTCCCGAACCTTCCATGCACAGATGAAGTTTCCGACGTCACTCCGCTATCAGTGGATCCTCCTTCGGGTGGCAAGGATATCGCGGTCGAGGAGGGTGACAGTTTCCCTACCGTAGAAGAGATACTCCCCAGGAACCCTATGTCTAGGAACGATTTTCATAAAGAACCTGCTCCTTCTCCTGTTCCGGTAATCTCTAAAATCGGACCTTCTTAGATAATGAACTCCGATCTACGTACCGGAGTCCTCCTCACGTCGAGATGGTTCCGGCTGGGGAGGACATCGTGGAGGTCCACAGATCGGGATATTGTGCTTTTTATGTGTATCCTTTCGTGATTGGTCATACCCTCCCTCTTATTCCGCTAGCGGAGGAGTTCTTTCGGTTTTACGGGGTCTGCCCTGCACAGCTGTCTCCGTACTTGTATAAAATCTTTCTGATGATGAAGAAGTATGCAGAGTTGGTTGGGTGTGAGGTCGGCATTCACCACCTTTTGCATTTATTTTCCTCGAGCTTTCATAGGAGTACCATGTTACATTTTTGGCATCGTGGGACCAGGGGATTGGTGGTTGGATCGGATGACAGGGTGAGCCGGAAGTTTTGGTACAAGTTTCTTTTCCATCAAAACGGAGCACTTGGTGTTGGACCCTGCTGGATTTCCTGAGAAGTGGAATCATAACCGTAGGTGCCGTTGCCGTAAGCTTGTTACTTACTTTCGTTCTTTCTGTTTTTTATTCATCCGTGATTTTTCCGTGCAGCTAAGAGGCATGCGCCCTTTCCTGTCATCGGCATTGAGGATTGGGTAGCTCGCGTGCTACCTTACATGGTGGGTATTCGAGACCGGGCTGTTTTTGTCAAACGCTTCGGACCGAAGGCTTCGTCTGGTAAGTATTACTTTTGCTCCGACCTTCGATTGTTTGCTATCGATTATTAACACGATCCTTTTGTGGTGGCAGGCCGATGGATTTCCAAAAAGAAGGCTCCAGTCCCGGCATTTCGCCAAGCCATTGCATCAGCGGGGATGCAATTTACCATAGCCGAGTTCGCCCGTAGAGGTCGTACGTAGACTTCGCCAACAAGGGACCCTCCTCGGGAAGTTGTTGTATGGTACAAGATCTCTTCCCGTCCTACTTGCCACCTCGTAGACGAATCTTCCAACGGGGATGAATCTCCGTCGAGAAAAAGGAGGAGGGTGGAACTTGGGAAAACCGTCGCTACCGATCTTGGAAAGAGAAAAATGGTTGCTTCGAGAGTGGCATCTTTTCTTAGTCAGGCACGAGGGCCGTTCTTATGGCGGATGCCATTTTGGCGGGGAGGTCCTCAAGGGACGAAGAGGTATGTCAAGGCGGGGGACATGTACGATCTGCTGAAGGCGGCGCGTCATCTGCTGCCGGAGGAGATGGAGCGGTGCATGCGGAGGATGATGGTTCAGGATCGAACATCGATCCCGAAGATGTGCGAGCTTTCTTGGAATGACGTACCCGCAAGGAAGTGAGGACGGAGGGCCCTAACCGACACATAATCAATCCTGCGGATTACGATCTTTTGGCGAACTCCGAGCAGGTAGTGTCGGCATTTGCCCCTTTGTGTGCTGCTTCTGAGAACACGGCGCTTCAGGCGATGAGTGATGCGGAATTATCGCGGAGTATTTTCGGCATGGCTTTGCGGGTAAGTGTTTTCACTCTTCCCCTCTTTTGGATTTGTTTTGTATGCGTAATATGTCTAAGTTTTCTTTCTTTCCTCTACATATCAGACTCTTATTATGGATATTAAGCGCGATCGGAGGGATAAACGAAGGACGGCCGTGTTTGGGAAGTTGGCCTCTAAGTACAAAGAGTATCGCACTCAGCATCGTGCATTGGACGATGTCTTTACTCAAGATAGCAATTTTCAACTGTTTCATGATGGGCTTAAGCTAAAAGAGGAAGAGTTGGTGTAGAAGGTTGAGGAGCTGAAAGAGCGGGACGACGAGCTGATGAGGGCCATTGGTCGATGTAGCAAGCTTGAGGCGGCCCTTAAGTCCAAGGATGATGAGCTTGAAGTGAGCAAGGGGATAACGGCCCAGAACGCTGACCTTAAGGCTCGGGTGGCCGCCTTAACTTCCGTACTTGGGTGAAGAGAGGCGGAGGCCATCGACTTGAGGGGTGAATTGAGCGCCAAAGCTGATGACTTGGCTCGTGCTGAAAAGGGCAGGGTTACAGCCATATCCGAAATAGCGGCCCTGGAGGACGCCCTCCGTGTTTGTAGGTCCGAGTGGGACAATGAGGTGGAAATTGATAACTAGGGATTTTGACTCATTTTATACCCCTTTGTGCTTATGCTTTGATTATACATTCATACAAAATAGTCCCAAAAGGCTCATAAGTTGTGCTTGATTGCAGGTTTGATCAACAAAGTGACAAGATGTCAAAGATCGGCTCAAAAGGAGTGAAACCTGCACAAGTACCAAAGACAAGACAAAACTCAGGAGAAACAGGCCTAGTGCGGCCGCACTACACTTTGTGCGGTCCGCACTAGGGAGATTCAGAGAGTTGGATTTTCAGGCATCAAGGCAGTGCGGCCGCAAAAGGTTTTGTGCGGTCCGCACTAAGGCACCGCGGCCGCACGACCATTCTGTGCGGTCCGCAGAACCAAAGTTCAAAGAGATGCCAAATTCAGAAAATGAAGCCTGTGCGGTCCGCAGTCCATTCTGCGCAGTCCGCGGAGCCTGGGTTCAGAGAGTCAAAATTTTAAATTCAAGAGCCTAGTGCGGCCGCACACCATTTGTGCGGTCCGCACTGACCCAGCAGGGGCAATTTTGTCCAGTTTTTCCAGCTTAGTATAAATAGATTCTTTTTCCATTTTAGGGCATCTGACGTTGTAATATAGTAGATGCGCTCGTGAGAAGACTTTTCTTAGCCATTTTGGGCATTTTTACTTAGTTTTAATCGTTGAATCTTTGTATTTACATTAGTAATTAATTAATATGTCTTTCTCTTCATCTATTTCTTTGATTTTCTCTTCAAGCATGAGTAGCTAGACCCATTAGCTAGGGTTGTGTCTCAACCCTAGTGTGGGTAATTGATGGGTGTTGTAATTTAAGGTTAGATTGACTATGGGTGTTTGTTATTTGGGTCAATTTTATGGTTTAATTTATGAATTAGTGATTGCAAATACTAGTTTGTGCTAAGTTGACTTGGGCTCTTCTTGAGAAAGAGAGACTAAGTCTCCAAAATTGACTCAACAAGGAATTGGGATGGACTCAAGAGATTTGATAGTCCCAATTAAAGGGTTAAACCTCGAGAGAGTAATACCCGACTTGAACCCTAGTTGCTTGGACAAATATGCATACCCAATCGGTCTAGAGAAAGTCAATTGGGCAAAATCACTCTTTCTATCGAGAGGTGTAGAGTGGGTAGTATCGAGCAACTGTTATAACATATTCCCCAATCATGTCAATCGTACCTTGGATGCAAGTACCCGTCAATTGGCCACCTAGGTGAAAGTCACTACCCTAGTGCCTTTTAAACTATTAGATACAACTTGTAGCAATTTACTCTTAGCTTAATCTAGTTGCATTTTCAATTAGTAGTTTGATAAAAATAGAATCATAAAGAAAACCCAAAAATGAATAGAAGACCAATTAAGAGAACATACGCAATCCTAAACTAGATAGATACTCGATTCCAATCCTAGCTCTCTGTGGATTCGATCCCGACCCAAAATCGGATAAAAGCTATTGCGACACTCTCTTGCTACTTATTAGTAGTGCGGATTTGGCAGCGATTAGAAACATCAGGGATTAAGGTGGCGAGATTAGAAAAACGAATTCAAGATCTGGAGGCGGAGTTGTCCGTGTTGAACGATCAGGTTTTTGCTTTGAAGGCAGAGGAAGTGCGACGGTAGTCGCAACCCTCCGCGTCTCATATCTCAGCTGATCCCGTCGTGCCGCGGGAGTTGTATGAGATGTGGGTCCATGCCGAGGCTCAGCTAGACGTATACAAGTCCCTGCAGGCTAACGGGAAGGTTTCCGAGGCAGAACTCGTGGGTGTGCGTGTTAAAGCACGTGCAGCTCGTGAGGCCTGCGACTATGATCCCGGTACGCCTGGCGGAGATGATGTTGATGGTGATGATGAGGACAGGCTCGCCTCCGATTCTTGGTATAACGAGGAGTATGCTGCAGGAGACGACGCGAAGTAGGACTGTTGTATTCATTTTGTTTTTGCTTTGCTATTTTTGTGAGGGCGTCTCCGAGCCCTTTGTACAAAACTTTTGCAATATAACAGTTGCAATGGAAATCTTTTTGTTGCTACCTCCGCACTGTTATTTTTGTTTGTTGTGAGGGGGTCTCCGGCTCTTCGGCCTCTTGTGTACTGTTTTGGCGTGGTTGATTGTAGATCTTAGTAACTTGAGCAGAGTTGAATTTAAATGATTCTGGCGAGGTCGAATATTAAGTAGTCCTAGCGAAGTCGAACGTTAAAGTAATTCGAGTGAGGTCGAATGTTAAAGTAATTCGAGCGATGTCAAATTTTTTCATTTGGCGATGTCCCTTGGCCGTAGGGGTCTTATTTCGAGTTAAGGTCGAAATGTTAACCTGTTGAAATTCGAGCGAGGTCGAATGTTAAAGTAATTTGAGCGATGTCGAATTCTTCTTTTGGCGATGGCCCTTGGCCGTAGGGGTGTTATTTCGAGTTAAGGTCGAAATGTTAACCTGTTGAAATTCGAGCGAGGTCGAATGTTAAAGTAATTCGAGCGATGTCGATTTTTCTTTTGGCGATGGCCCTTGGCCGTAGGGGTGTTATTTCGAGTTAAGGTCGAAATGTTAACCTGTTGATATTCGAGCGAGGTCGAATGTTAAAATAATTCGAGCGAGGTCGATTTTTTTCTTTTGGCGTGGCCCTTGGCCATAGGGGTGTTATTTCGAGTTAAGGTCGAGATGTTAACCCGTTGGAATTCGAGCGAGGTCGAATTTAAGTGATGGAGAATAAAATGTTGCTTTATTCACTCATTGGAGAATATCTTGGTGGAGAGTACAAAATGTTGCTTTATTTCATTCACTGGAGAATACTATACATGTTCATTTCATACACATATTGGAGAAGTTTCCATATATCTAGTCCCTTCATCTTTCGGCATGGAGAGACAATTGGCAAGCGGGGCGATGAATTATACTTTGAACTTCGAGGCATCCCCTTCGTCGCCTCGATAAAAACCTACCCGAGAAAATCCAATTGGGATAAAACCTGGGCGAGGGAAAAAGAGTACGATTTTGGGGGGCATCCTTTTTCAGAAGTTGAAGTATTTGAGGTGAACGACGTTCCAATTGTTTGGTAGTAGTTTTTCTTCTATTGTTTCTAGTTGGAATGTTCCTTTGCTTGCTGTTGCAGTGATTTTGTATGGCCCGTCCCAATTGGTTCTTAATTTGCCTTCCTTCGGATCTTTGCTTGCCAGTGTTTTGACTTTGAGAACATAGTCTCCTACTTTGAGCGGTCGTACTTTGACCTTTTTGTTGTAGTACCTTTCTGCCTGTTGTTTTTGGGCTACCATTCTTACGTAAGCCATGTCTCTTCGTTCTTCTGTTCTCATCGTTGTCTCTTCCACTTTCATTGGAGTACCTTAGGCTGGGTTCTCCGACCTCAACAGGTATCATGGCGTCAGTCCCGTAGAGTAGTGAATATGGCGTTTCGCCTATGCTTGTTTTTGGCATAGTGCGGTAGGCCCATAATACCTATGGTAGCAACTCCGGCCACAAACCTTTAGCGTCCTCAAGCTTTTTCTTTAAAATGTTCAGTATTGTCTTGTTGGAGGATTCGGCCTGAGCGTTGCCTGCGGGATGATATAGCGTGGAGAGTATTCTCTTGATTTGCCATTTCTTGAAGAATGAGGTGGTCTTTCTCCAGGTGAACTGGGGCCCATTGTCGCAACTGATTTCTTTAGGGATGCCAAAATGGCATATGATATTCTTCCATATGAATGCGATGACCTCCTGTTCGCGTATTTGGGTGAACGCACCTGTTTCCACCCATTTGGAAAGTAGTCAGTTAAAACTAAAAGGAAACGTATCTTACTTTGGCCTGCTGGGAGGGGTCCGACGATGTCCATCCCCCATTTGATGAACAGCCATGGCGAAGTAATAGGGTGGAGGTGTTCGCCCGCTTGATGTATCATAGGTGCATATTTTAACACTGTTTGCATCTTTTGACATAATCTGCGGCTTCCTTTTTCATGGTGGGCCAGTAGTATCCTACCCTAATAAGGCATCTGACGAGTGCTCTGTTGCCTGTATGGGCACCGCAATTACCTTCGTGTACTTCTTCGAGCATGCGCCTTGTCTGACTCGGCCCTAGGCATTTAGCCAAGGGGCCGCTGAACGTTCTCTTGTAAAGGTCGTGATCTATAAGGTTGTACCTGGCCGCCTGCATTCGAAGCTTTTTCGATTCCTTTTTGTCTTGTGGGAGTATTCCCTCCTGCAAATATGTCATGATGCGGTTGCGCCAGTCCCAAGTCAAATTTATTAAATATACCTCAATTCGGTCTATTGACGAGTGGAGGACGGTGGCCACATTCTCCTTGGTGATATTTTTGGTTGCCACTGCCAGTTTGGTGAGGCCATCAGCTTCGATATTTTACGCCTAGGGTATCTGTTCGAGTCGGCATTCATTGAATTCTGGCAGTAGTCTATGGATTTCTGCCTGATATTTCTGTAGCCTTTGCTCCTTGATTTGGAAAGTCCTAGTGACTTGGTTAAAAACAAGTCGCGAGTCGTATCTGAGGACGACTCGTCGTGCTCCGTATTTGAGGGCTAGCTTTAATCCTACAATTACGGACTCATACTCGGCCTTATTGTTAGTCATTTTGGGGCACCGTATGGATTGGCGTATCACTTCGCTCGTTGGGACCTCAAGTACGAGTCCAGTCCAGATCCCGACGCATTAGATGCGCCATTGGTGTAAAGGATCCAGAGGTCGGGCTGTCTAGGAGAGGTGCGAAGCGTTTCCTGCTCGACCTCAAACAATATTTCGGCACTAAAGTCAGCGACAAAGTCGGCGAGTACCTGTGATTTTATCGCCGTTCGCGGATGATATGTTATATCGTGCTCGCTCAATTCTCTGGCCCACTTGGCCAATCTTCCCGATAATTCGGGTTTATGCAGGATGCTCCTTAGAGGGAAAGTCGTCACCATCGATATGGGGTGACATTGAAAATACGGTCTGAGCTTTCGTGAAGCTACGACCAGTGCCAGAGCCATCTCAAGGTGGGGATACCTCATTTCGGCATCGACCAGGGTTTTGCAAATATAATAATTCGGAGATGGCGTACCTTTGTTTTCGCGGACCAAAACTGCGCCTACCGCGACTTTTGAGACTGCTAGGTAGACTAGGAGGCGTTCGCTGGGTTCTGCCTTGGCGAGTAGTGGTGGCGAGGACAAGTATGCCTTTAGTTTTCTTAGGGCCTCGATGCAGTTTGAATTCCATTGGAGCCCGTTGTCTTTTTTTAGCACATTGAAAAACTTATGGCATCTGTCGGATGACCGTGAGATAAACCTTGACAGGGCGGCTATCCGGCCAGTCAGCTTTTGTACCTATTTTTTGCTGGTTAATATTTCGGGTATTCCTTCGATGACCTTGATCTGGTTTGGATTGACTTTGATGCCTCTTTGTGATACCAAGAAACCGAGGAATTTGCTCGATGTCATGCCGAAGGCGCATTTTTTGGGGTTTAGCTTCATTTCGTACCATCTTAATATGTTGAATGCCTCTGTAAGGTGGTCGATGTGGTCCTCTTTCCTTTTGGATTTGACCAACATGTCATCGATGTAAACTTCCATTGTTTGCCGAGTTGGTCTTTAAACATTTTGGTGACCAACCTTTGATACGTGACCCCAGCGTTCTTTAATCCGAATGGCAAAACCTTGTAACAGTACGTTCCCTGATGGGTGATGAAAGTAGTTTTCTCCTGGTCTTCCTCCTCCATGAGGATTTGGTTGTAACCCGAGTAGGCATCTAAAAAGCTCGGTAGTTCATGTCTTGCTGTTGCATCGATGAGTTGGTCGATATGAGGCAGGGGAAAAGAGTCTTTCGGGCATGCTTTGTTTAGATCTGTGAAATCTACACACATCTGCCATTTCCCGTTTTTATTCTTTACCATGACCACATTTGCGACCCATCGGGGATATTTTGAATCTCGGATAGAACCATTGGCGAGCAGCTTATCTTCTTCATCTCTGACGGCCTCATTAATTGCGGCATTGAATTTTCTCCTTATTTGTCGTATCGGTGGATAGAGCGGGTCGACATTCAACTTGTGCGTAGAGATGTATTTCGGGATGCCCGGCATATCTAAGTGGGAGAAGGCAAACAAATCGGCATTGTTAGCTAAGAATTTATGAAATATACCTGGTTCTGTGAGATTGTGCCCGATATAAGAATTTTTTGTGCTATCGCTGCTGTTTAGTTGGACGGGATCGAGATCTTCTACTGTCGACTCAACGGCTTCCACGATGTCGGGATCCTTGATAACGTCTACCCGTGCATCTGATTTGGTTCCTGACATCGCTAATCGCTATGCCTCCGCGCTTGTTCCCTTTAGTTGTTGGGTGTTTGTGCAATCTTGGGTGATACGATAGCATTCTTGAGTAGTGCGTTGTTCGCCTCGGATGCTGAATACTCCCCATGGGGTAGGGAACTTGATTACTTGATATAGGCTTGACAGGATGGCCCTCATGGCGTGTATCCACGGTTGTCCTATGATGGCGTTGTAGGTTGTATCTTGGTCCATGATATGAAACGTTGTTTCTAGGGTGACTCCTCCGGCCAAAACGGGTAGCATTATTTCTCCACAAGTTCGCTCAACTGCATTATTAAAACCTGTTAGTGTTATGCAACGCGGTATTATCTTGTCCTCGAGTCGCATTTGTACAAGGACTCGAGGATGGATAATACACGCGCCGCTTCCGTCATCTACCATTATTCTTTTCACATCAGTATCTGAAATACGTAAAGTAATGAAAAAAGCATCGTGAGGGAAAGTCAAACCGTCGGTATCCGACTTATCGAAGATGATACTGTCTTCGAGGTCGTCATAACGTTTGTGGGTGATCGACCGCTTGAGTTTGTGTGTAGTGGTGAATTTAACATGGTTGATCGCTGCTTCGCCGCCTCCGCTCACGATCATTTGGACAGTACGAGCAGGGGAGGGTGGCTTTGGAGACCCCTAGTGTTGTTCACGTCCGCGACCGAAGTTGGCTCGCCCCCGGTCGCTCATTAATTCTCTCAGGTGCCCTTGGTTCAGCATTCTCACTACCTCTTGCCGCAGAACTATGTAGTCCTCGATTTATGGCCCCGCTCCTGGTGGAATTCACAGAGGGTGTCTGACTTCCGAGCATTCGGGTCGAACTTCATCTTTTGTGGCCATTTCACCTTCGTACCGAGCTTCTCTAGTGTATACACTATTTCTGAAGGGGAGACACAAAAATTGTGAGCAGATAAGAGTGGGGGCATACCTCTTTCGTTTTGCTGAGTCCCGGTGTGAGGCCTAGGAGGCCCTTCCAGGTGTCGAGGAGGTGGTGGGGCGACTGTTCAGATGTAAGGCTGATGTCGTTATCGACCGAGATGGGGACCCAGCGGATCCCTTCGATCGCCGCTACGACGATCTTTCCTCGATTTTTCTTGAACTGATGTCAGCCGTTGGGTCGGACCGTTGAGATCGTCCTCGTCGGCTCTCACCTCGGCGCAATAGGCATTGTGAAATTCTTCCCAAGTTGTGTATGGGGGGGGGGTGTATTTCATGAGCCTGTTTAATAGTTTTCTGGTTGCTCTCGACCTGTTCCTGCTCAACCCGTTCTGGAAGGCTGCTACTGCCATCCCCTCTGATACATTTGGCAAGCTCATCCTCACCCTGTTAAAACGGGCGAGGAAGTCCCTGAGTCCTTCGCCAGGCGATTGCCTAACGGCGAATATGTCGTTCACCCTAGCTTCCGCCTTTTTAGCTCCTGCATGAGCGGTGACAAACTTGTCGGCCATTTCCTCGAACGTTGCTATTGACCGTGCCAGCAATTGTGAGTACCAGGTTAGGGCTCCCCCTGTTAAGGTTTCGCCGAACTTTTTCAGTAGCACCGAAGGAACTTGCTCCTTCGAAAGATCGTTACCCTTCACTGATGTGGCGTAGTGGACGCTATGATCATCTGGGTCTGTATGCTGCATAAGTTATGCGGTGAGTTTTAATCCCTCTAGCCAAATAATGCATTATTTTATGCTAAGATTAAATTTCTTAATCCCTTCAACCGTCAGCTGACGCCGCCGACTGTTGTTAACTTGTTATATACATTTTGTTCACAATATATAGTTGCATGCATAAATTAAAAGAGTCGTCAAAAAGTGGTTGCTGCATATTTCATGCATGCACGTATTCTTGTTTTTGGGATTTGTACGGGTCAGAATCCGACCCCACGATAATTAACGAAGCTAATCCCGTCTTAAGCTAATTCATGATTAATTAGTGGCACGACCACTCAGAATTAACAATATTCAACCCGCATCTGATTCGATCAGCAAGGCCATGGCCCATCCGCCACCATGAAGGCGAAATCCCAACGTGGTCACGGCCACTTATTGCCAGCTCAAGAAGCTCACAGCTATAAATACCAAGAGAGGAAACCCTAGAAAGGGGGGGCTTCTTCTTCTTTACTATTCAAGAGAGAGAGAAAGATATAACTATATACATATTATGAGAGAGGAGAACACCATTGTAAGGCTCTGAACCTCTTCAAGGAGAGGCAGACCAAACCAATATTATCAATAAAGGCTTCTAATGTTTCTCCCCCTAGCCCTGAGTACTTATCTTCGTTTCCTTCATATGGTCCAACAGATTATTACGGTTTGCTATGATTTTTCCGTGATTTATTTATATTGTTTATACTCATAAGATATGTGATAACTTTTGAGCAAACAATTTGGCGCCGTCTGTGGGGATTTCCTAGCGAAATCGCGTAGTTCTTCCCTGGACCAAAAGGAAAGAAACGCCAAACGCGAAGGGGAACTCGAAGATCTCAAATCAAGATCTAAGTCCTCTCTCTCTCTCCGATCTCAGATAGTGCAAACAAAAAAGAAGAAGCACCCCCCTCCTAAGGGAAGGTCTCTGTAAGGCATCTCCCACATCCCTGATACGAGCTCCGGCCAGAAACCGGCACGGAGATATATCGAGCCGAGAGTCGCCTCAAGACAGCCTATATACCCTGGTTGGGAAGACAACGGATGAGCCGCTCAAGGTCCCGAATCCAAACCGAGCTTCAGCACTCAATACCCACAATATGGGACTCAGGCCATGAGCCTTCGTCATCAAGATCGACAAAGTTCAACGGCAGTTGAACTAAGACTCGGGCTACGCGCCTTCACCATCAAAAATTGACAAAGTCCAACAACAGTTGAACTGGGACTCAGGCTACGCGCCTTCGCCAGTAAGTTCAACTACGGTTGAACCAAGATTCAGGCTATGCGCCTTCGCCAGTAAGTTCAACTACGGTTGAACCAAGACTCAGGCTACGCGCCTTCACCATCAAAAATTGACAAAGTCCAACAACAGTTGAATTGGGACTCAGGCTTCGCGCCTTCGCCAGTAAGTTCAACTACGGTTGAACCAAGATTCAGGCTATGCGCCTTCGCCAGTAAGTTCAACTACGGTTGAACCAAGATTCAGGCTAAGCGCCTTCGCCACTAAATCAAGGCTATGCACCTTCGCCAGCAAGTTCAACTACGGTTGAACCAAGACTCAGGCTAAGCGCCTTCGTCATTAAATCAAGGCTATGCGCCTTCGCCATTAAATCAAGGCTATGCGCCTTCGCCGGTAAGTTCAACTACGGTTGAACCAAGATTCAGGCTATGCGCCTTCGCCAGTAAGTTCAACTACGGTGAACCAAGATTCAGGCTATGCGCCTTCGCCAGTAAGTTCAACTACGGTTGAACCAAGATTCAGGCTAAGCGCCTTCGCCAGCAAGTTCAACTACGGTTGAACCAAGATTCAGGCTATGCGCCTTCGCCAGTAAGTTCAACTACGGTTGAACCAAGATTCAGGCTATGCGCCTTCTCCAGTAAGTTCAACTACGGTTGAACCAAGATTCAGGCTAAGCGCCTTCGCCAGTAAGTTCAACTACGGTTGAACCAAGATTCAGGCTCTGCGCCTTCACCAGTAAGTTCAACTACGGTTGAACCAAGATTCAGGCTATGCGCCTTCGCCAGTAAGTTCAACTACGGTTGAACCAAGATTCAGGCTATGTGCCTTTGCCAGTAAGTTCAACTACGATTGAACCAAGACTCAGGCTAAGTGCCTTCGTCATTAAATCAAGGCTATGCGCCTTTGCCATTAAATCAAGGCTATGCGCCTTCGCCAGTAAGTTCAAACGGTTGACCAGATTCAGGCTATGC
>NC_032000.1:44984582-44993083 GCF_001879085.1 Nicotiana attenuata | reverse complement strand
TCGCCATCAAAATCGACCGGTTCAACAACAGTTTGAACTGGGACTCAGGCCATGATGCCTTTCGCCAACCAAAATGCGACTAAAGATCAACAACAGTTGATACTGGGACCATCAGGCTTGCGCCTTCGCCATTAAATCAAGGCTATATTGCCTTTCGCCAAGAAGTTTCAAATACAGTTGAACCACGATCTAGGCTACCTCCTCCAAATTGTATCAACCCATGCGCCTTTCGCCCAGTAAGTTTAGCTACGGTCGAACCAAGGACTCGGGCTACCGCGCCTTCGCATCAACCCAAACCAGTTCGACCTCGCTTGAACCATAAAAGCTAGACGCCTTCGTCCTTCAAATCTAACAAGTTCAAACCACAGTTGAACAGGCTCGGACCCAAAGCGCCTTCATCATTGAACTCAGCGAAACCCAACTCAACGAGGAATCGAGGCGCAGGTTAGGCGCCCACCCCCTTCAAGTAAGTACTCCCAACTCAAACTTAAGATTGGGACACGTAAAGTCCGGCCCCGATCAAAACTACAAGCCGTGCGTTTCTATTATGACGGCCGACAGTTCACCGCGCCCGAATGGGTCTAGCTAAGCCTGCCTCATCGCCAAGCAACGACTTCAAACTCGCTCAACCCCGAGTCGATAGAAGAAGAGTCTGTCAGCAATAAAACTAACATGCCTGCCAGAGTCGAACTCGAAGGCAAAATTCACCCCTGCGAGCGCATGCAAAGAAAATCTTAAAGGAGAAAAGAGGAGCGTAAACAAAATAGATACAAGGCAAATAACGAAAACGGAGAATCTCATTGTATCCACGAAATTTAATTGCGGGTCTCCCCGCTTACACCCGGCTAAGGGCCGTCAATACAATGAAAGAGAAAAAGAGAAGAAAAAATGCATAAATCTTTTTACTGTGGACGCATCTTGCCAACCATCTGCACCAGGCGTCAGCCTTCTGGCATCGCCCGCGTTCAAAACACAGTCGGCACGGGCCTTACGAAGCCTTTTGCATGCGCGCCCCCTCGAAAGCAGCTTCGGCCACGACGTCGGTGCCTCCCAACAAATCTTATATACATCACGTTGGGCCTCGGCCAAGACCCAAAGTTCTCGAGCCTGGGCTGGAAGAAGCGGCTTGATCCCGTAGGTGCTGATTCTCTTTTTCTAAGGCCTGTGATTCGTCCACCATGACTTTGGGCGTCCTGCTCAAAGACACCGATCCGCTCCTCGAGACTCGCTTTCTCTAAAGGCCGCAGTACCCTCTCCAACGCCCGTTGGGACTCTGTGCACGCGGATAGCTTTCCGTCAACGCCCCACCCTCGACGAGGCATCCCTCACCTGAAGCTTCAATACCCGCGGACTTCACCCTCCAACGCAGTCACTTTCCCGCCTCCATGCCGCAGCGGCCTCCGCGCCTTAGCCTGGCCCTGGCGCTCACACTCAGCTGCAGCCCTTCTCCCTGCTCAAGCTCCTCATCCTTCCGCCGGAGCTGCTCCTTGAGAGCACTCGCTCTGCCAAGTGCTTGCTGCATCTGTACCTCCCACCTCGCCAGTTCCTCGGACCAAGGTCCGACTACGGGGATCATTCCTCAGCGCACGCGGCATCTCGCGGCACCGATCTCGGTAGCGGTGGTACTTCTCCAGCGCCGCAAAAATATCCCCGAACGGACGTTGGCTCGACGGATGCTCTCCACCTCCAACAAATAGACTGCAAAGCAAAGACAATGATTAAGAAAAAGAACAAACTAAAGGCCAAAGAAGAAGCGAACCGACGTTATAGTGCATACCCTCAAGCCCATCACGGCCACTTCATTCACCAGTCCGACATCCGTAACGCCCCTCAACGATGCATTCTCGGCCTCCGAGCATAGAGCTCAAACTGCGGCACCAAGCTTTCCCCTTGGACCGCAATAAGTTCAACTCCGTGGGAACCTCGATGAAGCGAGATTGCCCCTCTGCGCGCACCGCTGAATTGGTGAAGCCTTTCTTGGAACATTAACGGACGTTCGTCAGGGTCCAAGTCGGATTCGGACTCGTATTCATCCCTACAACATCCCTTCCTCCTTCCCGCCACCAGCGAGGTAGAACCCCCGCCGTAGCCACCGAAGGAGCGCTTGCCTCACCAACCTTAGCAGCGCTGAGGAACTACCTCCCGTCTCAGCGACTGGAACCTCCAACAGGTCGCCGAAGCAACGGAATCATCATGTGGCCTAAGCCAGCCGGGGCAACCCCCATTGACTGTTCACCCTCAAGACAGGCGCCGCGACCGACCCCTCTCCGCATCCGTCGGAGGAGAGTCCAAATTGATTACCACAGGGGAGCCGGCGTGAACACGACCCTACGCCTTATCAATAGCCTCTCCTCTTCCCCGTCTGATGGTGATTCCGCCCTAGGAGCACAACCCCGATGGCCCCTCGTCCCGAAAGTGCGGCCCGTGCTGGAAAGGAAACCGCTGAAGATTCAACTGATGCCGCCCTCGATATTGAGCGCGACACCGCGCCGCAGTGAGTTGAGGCGATTGCACCCGGCCGACGGAAGGCCAACTGAGGGGCCCTGACGCGGCGTGCCCTCCCTGATCACAGAAAAACAAAGTTGGTGAATAGAGTCGAAACAAAGCGGAACAGAAGAAGAAATCAATTTTTTACCTGCCACAGGTCTACGGCCATGCCTCTCCCAAAAAGACGCCCATGTGCGTATCCCCACCGTATGGGGGAGCACGGCCTCAACCCACTCACGAATCCCAGCCAACGGAGCCGGCGGCGACTTTTCGGCTACAAAATTGATACGAGTTAACGTTTATGAGCACAAGACGTAAGGAGGGGCAAAAAAGGGAATTCAATGACTAAGGAACTTACGTGCATGATTCCAAGCCTCTGGGAATCCAGTAGAGCACGCCACTAAATGTTCAGTCCTGATGTAGAAGAAGTGCTCGAAAGGGCGAGGTTCGACCTCATCATCCAGCTTCGCAGTCAGGCCCCTCGTCCCGCGAGGGCACGCTCGAATCATGGTACCACGAACTCTCTGAGGAGCGTAGAGGCTAAGCACATGTTGCATCATGACCTCCCTACCAGCCAATTCTGTGTATTTGATGAGCATTGCTAATAATTTACAAAGAGAAGGAGTAAGCTGACCCGGGCATACCCCGTAATAACGACAGAAATCAACCACCAGCATTGGGAGCGGGAGCTTAAACCCCAACTTGAAGGGATAGGCGTAAAAGACGCAGTATCCCCTACGGTCGGTGTGGACCCTCTCCTCGCTTCTAGCGAGAATGACATCAGCATAGCCGGGGATGACCCCCTGTCCCCGAAGTCGGGACATCCCAATCTCCCCCATTAATGGGGCTTCATCCACCTGATCCTCCCCGCCATCAGCGGTGAAATAAGTCATCGGACCTCCGGGCAGAGGTACTATCTCGTCAACCGACGGAGCTTCACCGGTCTCCACCAGTTCTGCATCGCCCATTGTCGGAAATGGCCCCTCGGTCACCGGTGAGTTAACCGGAAAATCCATCGGAAGAACGTTTTGGGAAGAAATGCCTGCCATTGCTGATACAATAACGAGAAAGAAACAAAGTTTGGGGGACGAAGACGAAGGTGAAACAGCAGTAAGAAAAGCTTCTTCAGAATCTCTCTCAGACAAACAATGAGAATATAAAAAATGAATGCCTCAGCCTTTATTTATAGGCAACACAAGTGGCCTTCATGCACCCCAACAGCCACCATTAACTGCACGACCAACCGCACACCGGTTCGATTCCATAGGAATGTGCGTCATTATGACAGGCTCCATAAAGCAGCCTTGCAATCACCAATCGGTGTCTCGCCCTCGAAATGGTTATAACGACCTATGAATGCCGAGGAGATGTTCCTTGCGCCCTAGAAATTTTTTGACATCGCCAAACACGTATCAAGCGTGCCCTCACTCCCCTCGGCCGCACAACATACGACCCGTCCACCATGGTCGACGGGTATGCACCCAAAACAAACGTAAGGATCAGAGTACAATGAAGCTCGACCTCACCCGAAGTGAGTTAAAAGGTCGAGCGCCTTCGCCAAGGAGAAGAGTTCGACCTCGATCGAACGATGACTTGATAGCACAATAACAAAATACTAATACTCTACAAGGCTAAGGGCCATCGCCAAAGAGAATTCGGCCTCGACCGAAGCAACAGTCGACCTCCCTATCCGAGTTTCCCAAACTACAGTCGATGGAATCCACTCATCGAGCTCGGCCAAGGCCCGACCTCAATAAGCGGAGGGACTAACTGTATGGGTCAGAATCCGACCCCACGATAATTAACGAAGCTAATCCCGTCTTAAGCTAATTCATGATTAATTAGTGGCACGACCACTCAGAATTAACGATATTCAGCCCGCATCTGATTCTATCAGCAAGGCCATGGCCTATCCGCCACCATGAAGGCGAAATCCCAACATGGTCACAGCCACTTATTGCCAGCTCACGAAGCTCACAGCTATAAATACCAAGAGAGGAAACCCTAGAAAGGGGGGGCTTCTTCTTCTTTACTATTCAAGAGAGAGAGAAAGATATAACGATATACATATTATGAGAGAGGAGAACACCATTGTAAGGCTCTGAACCTCTTCAAGGAGAGGCAGACCAAACCAATATTATCAATAAAGGCTTCTAATGTTTCTCCCCCTAACCCTGAGTACTTATCTTCGTTTCCTTCATTTGGTCCAACGGATTATTACGGTTTGCTATGATTTTCCCGTGATTTATTTATATTATTTTATACTCATAAGATATGTGATAACTTTTGAGCAAACAGGATTCCATGTTTCAGGTTGGCTTTTATTAATATCTAAAAGTCAATACATGGATAATGTGAATGAGCAGTGAAACTTTACTACTACCATGCTGCCAACTAGTCACATAACCTCGGATCCAAAATTTTGAGTTTATGAATTCTGAATTCTAAATTCCAAAAAAGTCACCTTATTGAATTTTTGAATAAATTATTTATACATGTTAAATTAATTTGTCAATTAACTATATAATAAGTGGAAGTTCTTTGGACGACACCTAAAACTACTAACTCTGTCGAATCCGTAACTAGAACTCTCGTATATATTCTCTATACAACATGTATAGGTCTCAACTCTCAAACATGGGTGGATCCAGCCTTTGGTACCCGGTTCAACTGAACCCGGTACTTTTAGTGTAGAGTATAAATTTATGTGTAAAAAGATACTAAAATTATAACATACAGTAGTAGATATGAATCCATAACTTTAAAAATATAATTGGTTTGAACGCATAGAATTTAAATTATGTATCCGCCTCTCGTCTCAAAGTCATGACTTTGTTAGGGTTCTTGTTAGTTTTTCAACTGTACTCTTATGTTCCAAGATTGTGACATGACATGAACATGACTTTTACCTGGAATTTAAGATGCATCTAACTAAATAAAAAGGTATATAAGTCCTTCCTAGTTTTTTACATGTAGAAGTTATGTCAAATTAATTAACCATGTGTGATTTTCTTAAGCTCAAACATAGCTCCCAAATACCTAGTAGTCTATTTTTCTCTTATACCAAACCGATTCATATGAACCTTATCCTCTATGCTTTTAATACAGCAGCCAACTCGTATGGCGGCTCTTTAATTTGATTCACAATGTAAACCTAAAGTTTCCCTACTATGATACTTACAAGGTACTAGTGGAAATTTTCTTCTAAATCCTACTTCACATATTCTTTGTTGCCTTTTATAAAATAAATCTGATGACTCCTTGGTTTTGATCATATTGCTTTGGAGTTACATAACATTGAAAGTTTCGGTCTCGGATTCGGGGCTGGATACAAAGTCATCTTTGTTAAGGAGCGTTTTATCCTTGAATGTGGCATTTTCCGACGTAAATTTGAATTTAGTTGGATCTCGATATGAATACTAAACAACGCGTGGTAAATAAAAAAAAAAAGTTGGAAGTTTCACCACCAATTGATAACCAAAAGAATAAGTTGCACTTTTTTTCTTTTTCACCAAAAATAAAAATTGGTTAAAGTTGCAACAACCTTTTCCCCCTCATCTTTTGGATTATTTTTAAGTCTCTCCTGGCCATAGGTTAGGCACTTGAAGTCCACTTTGTTTGGATTCTGATTCTTTTACATGGAGTAAATGCTTCAACATGTTTAATATGGAAAATGCAATGATTTTCGACTTCCGCAACTTATGTCAAAGATTATGACATGACATTTATCCTGGAAAATAAAATGATATCCTTTTTTTTCCTTCACATAAAGGTGAACTGGTCCTTCATACATTTTTACATGTAAAAATTATGTCAGTACTATCCAAGAAATGAAGTATATATTTTTCTAAATAACTTCAAGTTAACATATAGTAATAATAACTTACTTGGTTAAAGTCAAATTTCATAAGTATTTAGCAGATTTCTTAATATGTATACAGATAGTCTGTACAAAATTACTGGTTCTCGTGATCTATATATTATACTCTAGATCCGTCATTATTTACCATGTGGGATTTAATTTGCTCATGAAGCTCAACCAAACCTACCAAATACCTACTAAGCTATGTTCCTCATAGACCAAAGCTTTTTTAGTATCTATTCGAACTTGTAATAGTATCAACCTAAACTATTTTGACCCTATCCACTTTACTTACTTCCTATTTCAATCGTATTAGTCACTTATAACTGCTAATTTTTGTACCCATGATTAAAAAATTTCCTCCTCAATTATTTATACCCTGCGTGTAAGTTCATATATATATTTCCTAGGGGTGTACAAACCGAACCGGAAAACCGCACCAAACCATAAAGTCAAACCAAACCGACTAAAAAACCCGACTAGGTTTGGTTTGGTATTGAGTAAAAAAACCCGAACCAAACCGACATATAAATATATAATTTTTATATATACTTTCAAGATTTTATGTAGAATTTTCTTTAAAAAATATCTAGAAATATTTGGGATTATCTTGCGGGATATAATATTTAATAGTATATGAAGCGCTCCACATTTATTAACCTGAAATAATGGGTTGTATGATCACTTTCCCATCAAGTGTCAATCTCTTTGTTCTTCCATATTCATATCATTTGTTAAGATCTACTAAATTGTTATAACTTTTTCGAATGTGAAGTGATTATTATTATTAGGTGTCATGCTGATTTTTATGTTTAATTACTAAATTTGGTTAACCTTGAAAGTGTACATCAAAGAAACATTATTGTCGGACGACTAAAAAATAACTATTATGTGTTACTAAGAAAATTCTCTCATAAGAATATTTTAATAGATAATATATTTGTCAACGTTTTATATTTTTACTAAACATATATTTACTTATAAAAAATTTAACAAAGTAAGATTGAAATAATATTTAAGTAATAAAAAACTCGAAAAATCCGACAAAGCCGAACCAATCCAATCCAATCCGATATAGTTGGTTTGATTTGGTTTTGATAAAAAACGAACCAACCCGGTCCATGTACACCCCTTATTTTCCTCTACTTAATCATCAGCGTGGAAGTCCATATTCAACATTTCAAAATGAATATATCATTTAATTTATTTCCTCTTTAACATTAACACTATAAATAAACAAGGAGAATGCACTACTTTGGGCGATTTTTGACATAGTATATTGTTGATCTTGTTATTTTTGCAGTTGAGGGAAGGTTGGACAAGTTGTAATTCAAAATACTATATTTTTTTTGGTTTCCCACCCGGCGCTCGGTGTCCGGTACCCGCATTAGAGCCTGACTACATCAAGATTCGCGCCGTGTAGGGCCCCGTTCGGAAGGAAGCATTCCCTACCAAGTATTTTCCATAATTTAAAATAGTACTATGATACAGGATACAATACGGTATGGACATTGAGTTGCACCTTAATTTTAAGAAAACATAATGTTCACAATTAAAAGAACCCATGGCTATCCTGTCCGACAAGACATTGTCAAAACTGCAGCTGGTTCCATATGTTGTGACAATGCCAACACTTTCTTCCTTCTCAAGCGAACGCCACTCCTGCTAAAACTATAATCCATTTTCTCTTTTTAAAATTCTTTTGGGTACCTTTTTTGTCTTCTTGGCAAACTTCATTTAATGTATAGATATTACAACTGACAGAGCCGGATTCAAGATTCGAACATTATGGGCTTGAGTTAGAATTTTATCATAACTTATTTGATTTTGTTGGGTTCGAAATCTATTATTTGTACTTATTAATAATAATTTTAACATATATATATAGTTAAATTTGTTAACACAACACATCCTAATGAAATGATTTTGTCCAACATACATAAGCAATTCACAATGAGAAATCTATAGATCCCATAATCAAGAACCCTCATGCTTCAAATTAAATGCAATTTGAAACCCCCCCCCCCCCCACACCCCCCAATAAGAGCTAGCCAACCATTGGTAGATTTTCCCATGTGATTGCATATGGATAGTAATCTGAATCTCTTTTTCCAACATGACCAAATAAGGGAGAAAATCCACAACTAACCCC
>NC_032000.1:44935773-44984562 GCF_001879085.1 Nicotiana attenuata | reverse complement strand
AAACTAAAAGGTAAGGGAAAAGTAACTACCAACTAAACCCCCCTAACCCCCCCCCCCCCTAAATAACCTAACTCATATTGACTCTCAACTTACCCAAAGCCTATACATATCCCTCTAAACTACTCAAACTTCATCACTTTTCCAAGCCCACACCTAGAAAACAAAAAATGCTAAACAAAATGAGTCCTTTAGCAATTTTCTCACTTCTCTTTTTCTTCCTTTTCCACTTATCATCAGCAGCAAATACTATGTACAATGTCAAAAACTTTGGAGCAAAATCCAATGGAAAAACTGATTCATCAAAAGCATTTCTAAGTGCATGGGCTGCAGCCTGTGCATCTACTAGCGCAGCCACTATTTACGTGCCACGTGGAAGTTACTTGCTTCGCACTGCATACTTCTATGGCCAAACATGCAAGAGCAAGGCTATTACTATACGTATTGATGGCACTCTCTTAGCTCCCTCTGATTATAATGTAATTGGAAATGCTGGAAATTGGATCAAATTCGAAAAAGTTAACGGAGTTTCCATCTATGGTGGAACCTTTGATGGTCAAGGTGATGGCCTTTGGGCTTGCAAAAACTCCGGCAAGAATTGTCCCGAAGGCACCACGGTATGTTTTGTTATACTCCTTTGTTGTTTCATTTTATCTGACTTTATTACTATCTGTCGAGTCAAAAAAGTTCTTTTTACGATTATTGTCTCAAGTGATTTTTTCAAATAAATTTAAAATTATTAATTATTGTGACTTATAGTACTTTTATTTAGTTTCAAAATTTGTTATTTTTATTTTTTATGTCCGGTTTATAAAAAAATTGAATCGGAGGGAGTACTTTATTCCAGTTCAAGCTATTAAGAATATTGCTCTAAAAGAGAGGAAAACCCCTAGAAATTTGCAATTTACTAGAGAGTTTGATGGTTTGTTTCATCAAACAATCATCTTTGTCTCAATTTTACATTAAAATTTTGGTGCAGGCATTGGCCTTTTACAACTCAAACAACATCATAATCAATGGAGTAATAGCACAAAATAGCCAAATGTTTCACATTTTGATAGATGGATGCAAAAACGTGAAACTACAAGGAGTAAAGGTCTCAGCTCCAGGAAACAGCCCTAACACCGACGGAATTCACGTGCAATTATCGACAGGAGTTAGCATTATGAACTCTCATATTGGTACTGGAGATGATTGTATCTCAATTGGCCCTGGAAATTCTAACTTATGGATGGAAGGCATTGCTTGTGGCCCTGGTCATGGAATCAGGTTTGGAACATAATATCAAATGCCTATTTAATTAATTAGTAAGTTTAATGATAAATGATTTTTGATTGGCTTATATCCAAATTAATTGAAATTGGTGCAGCATTGGAAGCTTAGGTTGGAAATTACAAGAGCCAGGAGTCCAAAATGTGACAATAAAGAGTGTTACCTTCACTGGAACAGAGAATGGTGTGATAGTGAAAACTTGGGCAAGGCCTAGCAATGGATTTGTTAAAGGTGTTCTATTTCAACATATAGTTATGACTGATGTTCAAAATCCTATTATCATAGACCAAAATTACTGCCCTAATCATGAAAGTTGTCCTCATCAGGTAATAATAATTAAACATTTAAATTTAGCATACAATTACGATAAGATTATTGATAAGATTGATCATGCTCCCTTAATCTAATATTACTCGTTTTTTTTAGGGATCAGGCGTGAAGATAAGTGATGTAACGTATCAAGACATACATGGAACATCGGCTACAGAAGTTGGAGTGAAATTTGATTGTAGCAAAGTGAATCCATGTAGTGGAATAACACTTGAAAATGTGAATCTAAGTTACAAAGATCGTACAGCTGAAGCTTCATGTGTTAATGTTGGAGGAAGAGTTTCTGGTTCAGAAGCACCTAGAAGTTGTTTATAAATAAGAATAAAAATGCATAAAATATATATTTGTATAATATCATACTGCATACTTAACAAGCTGAAAGTTGTAATTACGTCTGCAGAACGAAGCTAGACACTTTATACAAATGTTAAAATGTACTTAGAAATAGAGATGAATGATAATGTATTTTAATTAATAGTGTTGTTACATTATATTTTGTAATAAAAAGTTCATTAAATAATATACACAAATTACATTTAGAATCCAATTGCTACATCTCATATTACTATTTTAAGATTTAGAATCGACAAAGTTCAAATTCTGACTTTACCTATCCTAAAGGTGTCAACGAAAAATATCTATTATCGAAAATTGTCAATATGGTACGTACTTAATGAGGACCAAAATCATTATCCATTTCGGTGAAAAAGGACAACCAACTCCTAATTTTTTATTCTTGTTAATAGGACATATATGGAGTCAAGTCATCCACGTTTTATCTTAATGATGTTACTTTTTTTTTTTTCGGTAATGTAATGATGTTACTTCTATTGGCCGTCTAGTGAAGTTCCATCCAAACATTTCATTTTTTCATAATGAGATTTCACCCTAAAACTATAGTCCAAACAGGCAAGAGAACGTAAATAAATATTCCATCTGTTTTAATTTATGCAAAACTTTTCAGAATATAAGAATTAAATTGACTAACTTTTTGTGTAGTTTTGGAAGTAGAATTTTTAAATTTTTTTAAAATAAAATTTCGCATATTTAAGAACCACATAAAGAATACTTAAGTCAAAATACTTAATAATTTAAAATATTTAAAAAATATTCACAAAATATATAGTCAAAGAAAATCTTATTTGACTCCCCAAATAGTAAAATATTTTCGTACAAATTAAAAATAAAATCTCCAAATAGTAAAATCCCCAATACTAGGCAAGCCGACAACTCACAAATAACCACACATCTTTAATTTAAACATGCTGAAATAAGCTTAAATAGTAAAAATCTCACAATCAACTGATAAGAAAATACCGCGACTCAATACAAAATTCCACAAAATTCAGGTGTCACTAAGTACATGAGCAACTAAAAGGCAACATAGTCTGACTGCGAAAACGCTTTCTAGAAAGATAGGACAGTACAAATAAACTGGAAAGAAGGAGAGTCAAGGTCTGCGGACGCCAAGGCAGCTACCTCGATAGTCTCCAAGCAACTGATGTCCCAATCTAGCACCTGCCATGTCCAGAAGTACCTGGATCTGTACACGAAGTGCAGAGTGTAGTATGAGTACAACAGACCCAATGTACTCAATAAGTAACAAGACTAACCTTGGGCTGAAAGCAGTGACGAGCTCAACAGGTACAGTCCAAATACAGATTTTTAATAGTACAAAAATATAGACATTCTTTCAAGTTTAACAGCTTAAGTACAACACGAATAAAATATGCCAAGTGTGATTGATATGAGGAATGATACATTACTATATCTACATGTCAATTATTCATGCCAACTGTAATGCAACACAGTGATAAAGTCATATGCATACTCTCGAAGTATAAATTTTACTCAGCATGCTCAATCACTCAGTCCTCCAAGTCACTCTATCCTCCCAGTCACTCAGTACTTCCTATCACTCGGCACTCGACACTCACACTCAGTAGGTACCTACTCTCCCTGCTGGTATGTCAGACTCCGGAGGGGAAAATCCTGCCCAAGCACTAAAATAAGCCAATCATGGCATGAAACAATAAAGTCTGATGCGGCGTGCAGTCCGATCCCATAAACATCACTCACAATCAAGCACTCGACCTCACTCAGTCATCAATCTCTCCAGTCTCTCGGGCTCACAAATCTCATGAAAATTACCCCAAACAATGATAATATTATGTATCAAATAAAGGGCAACAGAGACTGAGATATAATATGCAAGTCATAGATGTGACTGAGTATGTAATTGCAAATTAAGCAAGTGATTCAATAGCAACACGACCTCTGTGGGTCCCAATAGTACCATCATCTAGCCTAAGCATGATTTCTTATATGAATCACAGCTCAATTCCTCTAACACATGAAGAGTACACGAATAATACTCGGATTAGATGACTACACAGTTCCACAAAATCGGTTGAGTCACAATTTCTACGGTGCACACCCACACGCCTATCACCTAGAACGTGTGTCACCTCAATACCAACCACATAATACATAATTCAGGGATTCATACCCTCAGGATCAAGTTTAAAAGTGTTACTTACCTCAAATCGGGCAAATCTCTACTTCAACAAGCCTTTGCCTCGCCTCCGAACGATTCGAATCTAGCAACAAACAACTCAATACAATCAACATGAGCTATATGAATCAATTCCATATGAATACGCTAAATTCTTTAACAAAAGTCAAAAAGTCAACCCTGGCCCCATGTCTCAGAATCTAACAAAATTAACAAAATCTGAACACCCATTCAACCACGAGTCCAACCATAGCAAGATTTTTTAATTCCGACCTCCACTCGACCTTCAAATACTCAAACTAAAGTCTATGAAGTTTCACAAGATTTTTTCAATTTCCAACCCAAAACACTAATTAAATAGTAAATTAATGATAGATTCATGTATAACAACCAAAACCGAGTTAAAATCACTTACCCCAATAAACTTCTTGAAAATCCCTTCAAGAATAGCCCAAATCTAAGGTCTTTAACTCAAAATATGAAAAAATAGGTTCAAACCCTCGATTATAAAATTAATATCTGCAGCCCAGATGCCTTTCTTCT
This sequence comes from Nicotiana attenuata, assembly GCF_001879085.1. Taxonomy (NCBI): domain Eukaryota; kingdom Viridiplantae; phylum Streptophyta; class Magnoliopsida; order Solanales; family Solanaceae; genus Nicotiana; species Nicotiana attenuata. The sequence continues at coordinate 44,979,905 of NC_032000.1, read as the reverse complement.
CGAACACGGAAAGTGCCTTGCATTCGTGAAGCACAAAACTCAACCGCCCAAAAATCCTCTTACGCGCACGCAAAGGCTCCCTCACGAATGCGATGCTTCATAGAGCTCTACCTACACAAACCTGAAGACTTAAGGGCGGGTGCCATGGTGTATGTTTTTTTGTTGATGACATAGTACTGATTGACGAGACGCGAATGGGTGTTAACGCTAGGTTGGAAGTTTGGAGATAAACGGTGGAGTGCGAAGGTTTCAAGTTGAGTAGGTCGAAAACTGAATAAATGGAGTGCAAGTTCAATGATGGGAGACATGAAGAAGAAGTGGAAGTGAAGATTTATACACAATTTATTCCCAAAAGAGATAGTTTCAAGTACCCTGAGTCTATAATCCAAGGCAACAGAGAGATTGACGAGGATGTTACTTACCGCATTGGAGCGGGGTGGATGAGAAGGAGGCTAGCTTCGGGGGTTCTATGCGAAAGAAATATGCTGCCTACACTTAAGGAAAAATTCTACAGGGAGTGGTTAGACCGGCTATGTTGTATGGAGCTGAGTGTTGGCCCGTCAAGAAGTCTCATGTCCAAAAGATGAAGGTAGCTGAAATAAGGATATTGAGATGGATGTATGGGCATACCAGGAAAGACAAGATTATGAATGAAGTTATTAGGGACAAGGTGGAACTGTCATCTGTGGAAGGCAAGTTGCGGGAATCGAGGTTGCGATGGTTTGAGCATGTGAAGAGGAGAGACATAGATGCCCTGATCAGGAAATGTGAGAGGTTTATCATGGCGGGCTTGATGAAGGGCAGGGGTAGGCCAAAGAAGTATTGGGGAGAGGTGATTAGGCAGAACATGTCATTGCTTCACCTAACCGAGGACATGACTAGCAATAGGAAGGTGTGGAGGTCGAGAATTAAGGTGGTGGGTTGACATGTAGTTGTGAGTTTCTCCTAGGTTTACCAAAAGTACTAGTACTATTCTTGTATTCTTTTATTCTTAGTTCTTTAATACTTGTTATATCACTCGCTTCCATTACTGATTATATTACTGTTGTTATTGCTTGTTGCTTTATTTTTACCGTTACTTAAGCCGAGGGTCTATCGGAAACAGGCTCTCTGCCTTTATAGGGTAGGAGTAAGGCTGCGTACACACTACCCTACCAGACCCCACGTATGGAATTAATGTTGTTGTAATTGGGATGATCAAGTAAAATTTTTTTAAAAAAAAATCCTTTTTTAATCATGGAATTATGTCTATAAAATAAGAACAAGAACTCTTGGAAAGAAAAAACCGAAACAATATTTTGGTAAGACTTTGAGCAATATAATTACTTATAAAGAAAATTAAAATGACAACTTAGTTGTGGAGGTGTTACTCCTGTTTAAGTGGGTGTTTGGACTTGAGAATTGTAAAATTTCGGAAAAAAGTAAAACTTTTTTTAAGTGAAAATGGTATTTAAAAATTAGAGTTATGTTTGGACAAAAATATAATTTTGGGCCTTTTGAATTTTTGCGAGTAATCTTAAGTGAAAATTTTGGAAAATAGTTTTTTGGACTTTTTCAAATTTTCGAAAAATTTTGAAATTTATCTTTACGTAAAAATAAAAATTTCTTGACCAAACACTGATTTCGAAAAAAATAAAAAGAAATTTAAATTTTTTTTATGGTCAAATGGGCCCTAATTTTTGCTATGGAAACTGATTTTTTTTAATTTAGAAAAGGGAAAAGGGCCAAATATATCCCTCTACTTTCGGATATTGTCTATATTTAACCTCTGTTATACTATTCGGCCAAATTTATTCCTACCATTATACTATCCGACCAAATTTACTCCTACCATCAGCAAGCTTTTAAAAATTACCCCTTGATTTGTTAGTTAATCAAAAATCTCCCAATTTCCTTTTATTTAAATCATTTGTTGTTTGTGATGATCCGAAAGGTCATATTGTGTTTTAGAACTCAATTATGTGCTTTTAAGCCTTAAAGTCTCATTTTTACCCTTCTCGATTTGCGTGCGCAGTCCGGGCATATTTCCGAAAAGCTTTTATGTTAAAAGTTGATGAAAATAAGAAAGTTTGCCTAAAACTTCCTTTGAGTTGACTTCGATCAATATTTTTGGTAACGGACCCGGATTTGTGATTTGGAGGTTCTGGTGGGTTCGTATCGTGATTTGGGACTTGGGCGTATGCCTGGAATCTAAATCGGAAGTCCCTACCCCGAGATATCGGACTTTGTTGAAATTTGGAAGTTAAAGGCTTATTGAAATGGAAGTGTTTGACCAATTTGGATGTCGGGTCCGTATTTTGGTTTCGGAACCCGATATAGGTCCAATATCACATTTATGACTTGTCTGAGAAATTTGATAAAAACGGAATTGGTGACGTGATTCGGACATCCGATTGAGAAAATAGAAATTTTAAAGTGTTCTTGAGAATTTCATTTGATTTGGTGCTAAATTCGTAGTTCTAGGTGTTATTTTTGCAATTTGAGTGCGCGAGCAAGTTCGTATGATGTTTTAATACTTGTGTGCATGTTTTGTTTGGAGCCCCGAGGGCTCGGATGAGTTTTAGATAGGCTACCGAGTGAAAATAGGACTTAGAACATTGCTGGTGTTTCAGTTGCTGGTGTAGGCCTCTGATCTCGCAAATGCGAGATCGGGTATCGCAATTGCGACCTCTGCAGGTTCTGCATTTGCGAAGAATAGCTGGGCCTTATAGTTTTCGCATTTGCGAACTGGGACGGGGGAAGGCAGTGATCGCATTTACGATCACATGGTTGCATTTGTGGAAAGGGTCAGGCTCGCATTTGCGAGGTTTTCTTCGCATTTGCGATGCAAGCAGGAATGGGGAGACTTTCGCATTTGCGATAGGTTCTTCGCATTTGCGAACCCCAGGTCGCAAATGCGACACCAGCAACTGATCAAAATGATTTTGGATGGGATTTTCTCCCATTCTTAAAATTTTCAAAACCTAAAACACAAGAGGCAATTTTCCAAAGACCATTTCTTCCCCAAAATATTGGTAAGTGATTCTAAACTAGTTTCATTCAATCTTTACTTCATTTTACAAGATTTCAACTTAAAATCTAAGGTTTTCATGGAGGAATTGGGGATTTTTAGGGCAGAAACTAGGGATTTTGAAATTTGGAGATTTAGACCTCAAATTGAGGTCGGATTCCAAAACCAATTACATATCCGGGCTTGGGGTGAATGGTAGTCGGGTTTTGGTCCAAATTTCGGGTCTGGACCAGGCGGGCCCGGGTGTTGACTTTTGTTGACTTTTTCAATAATGACCTAAATCGAATTTTTGTTATCGTGGGTGATTCCTAAGGATTATTTTGAATCGTTTGATTGGTAATTTGCTAGATATTGTTGGTTCGGAGGCTACTTTGAAAGACAAAGTCGTGGTTGAGCTTTGAGTGGTCCTTGGAGCGAGGTAAGTGTTGTGTCTAACCTTGACTTGAGGGAATCGTGAACCCTCGGACTATTTTCTATGTGATTCTCATGTGAGCAGTATATATGCAAGGTGATGAGTGCTTATACGCCGCCAAATTATCTGTTTTCCCTGACTTACCGTTTTTCTTTAATTGTTTCCCTTCTTGTCTTAACTGTTATATGCTCTACATGATTTCCATGCTTAACTGCTACCTGTTAATCAATATCTTCTCCTGTTAATGATGTAGCTCTTTTCAAAATTTCTCGAATCCTTGCTATTTGCTTAACTTGACTTGTTTTCACCTTATAATTATTAAATTGCTGGATTGGTCTCGCTGTGTAGTACTATTTGTGTATACTCTATATTGAACATGGTTTCCCTTTTGGTTCAGTTGGGTATTTATTGATCGTAAAGACTTTGTAGTTTCCGTTATTGATTTGACTGTGTACATTGAGTGATTGGTACTGATATGGTGGGATCGGACTGCATGTCGCATCAAGTGTAATAAGGGTGGATTGATAAGGTGGAATATGGTGAATTCATATTTTACGGTGGGATCGGGTTGCACGCCGCCACAGATGTAATAAGGGTGGATTGATATGGGGGAATAAGGGTGAATTGTGACATTGATATTGATATACGGTGGGATCGGGTTGCGTGCCTCAACAAATCTATATTTATACGTTATTGATATTGTTACGGTGGAATAAGGGAGGATTATGTGTTGTCTGGTGGGAGTGGGTTGCGCGCCGCAACAACCTATATGTTTCCATTTTCCTGAGCTGCGTTGTTTCTCAGTATTATTATTTGAACTGGTACGGATTGGTAATCTGGACGACACTGGTGAATTTTCGAGGCTGTGGCTATCAATTTTTGTTGGTTGTTTAGATTCTGTTCAGTATTTCCATTATTCTGTCATTACTATATATTGCGTACAGGTTATAGTGTAGGTAACCCGCCTTAGCCTCGTCACAACTTCGTCGAGGTTAGGCTCGACACTTACTAGTACATGGGGTCGGTTGTACTGATAGTACACTCTGCACACTGTGCAGATTTTAGCGTCAATCCCAGCGGCGGTTATTAGCGTGCCCGGATTGGACATCAGCGGAGACTTGAGGAATGACTGTTCAGCGCCCGCAGCTCCTGGAGTCCTCATCCTCTTTTCTTTTTAGCTGTATAACTTCATTCAGACAGCTTTGTACTTATTTCAAACCATTATGTGTATTACTTTAGAAGCTCGTGCACTTGTGACATTAGGTTCAGGAAATCGTAATAGACGTGTGGCACAGACCAGCACATTTCATGTAGCACCAGCCGTCTCTCAGGCTGGGGGAGGGGCACAGACTCCCGCTACTTACACTCTGGAGCTGATGGCTCCCCAGTTTCAGACTCCAGTAACTCATCCCGTTGGGGTAGTTCAGTCGGGTGTTGCGGCACAGACCGGTGATGGATCAGTTATGTCTTCTGAGGCTTTGTGGAGATTGGATAGGTTTACCAAGCTTTTCCTAGTTCAGTTCAACGGTGCATCTTCAAAGGATCCCCAGGACTATCTGGATAGTTCTCATGAGGTGTTATGGAACATGGGGATCGTGGAGACCAATGGGGTCGACTTTGCTGCATTTCATTTGTCGGATTCCGCCAACAAATGGTGGAGAGATTATATGTTGACCAGACCAGCTGGGTTTCCTAGTCTCAGTCGGGACCAGTTCTCTCAGCTATTTCTTGAGAAGTTCCTTCTTATCACTGAGAGAGAGGACCATCGGCGCAGCTCGAGCATCTGCGACAGGGTTCTATGACTGTCACTCAGTACGAGACTCCATTTATGAAACTGGCCCGTCATGCTATTCTTCTACTTCCTACCGAGAGAGAGAGAGAGGGTGAGGATGTTCATTTAGGGACTTACTCAGCCTATTAGATTGCATATGGCTAAGGAGATTGGGAGTGAGATTTCTTTTCAGACGACTGCCAATGTTGCCAGGCGAGTCGAGATGGTTCTAGCTCAGGGGAGTGGTCATGGATCTGATAAGAGACCTCGTCATTCAGGTGGTTCTAGTGGTGCCTCGTCTGGAGACAGGGGTACTTTTGGTAGGGGCCATCCTCCCAGGTCATATTAGTCAGCACTTCAGACATCCCACAATGCTTCAGGGAGACGTGGCCCTTATGTGCCTCATTCTGGGCAGCCAGCCTACAGTGCATCGCCAGCTCCTATCAGTGCACCTCATATTCAAAGTTATTACCGTGGTCATCCGTCCCGTCCGGGTCAATCTCAATTTCAGCAACCACAACACTAGGATGGATGTTTTGAGTGTGGTGGTTTTGGGCACATCAGGAGGACCTGTCCGAGATTATTAGGCGGTACACCGCAGCAGATTTCTCGTGCCATGATTTCGGCATCAGTTGCATCACTGCCCGCTTAGCCAGCTAGAGGTAGGGGTCAGGGAGTTAGAGGTAGAGGTCAGGCCGCTAGAGGTGGAGGTCAGGCCAATAGAGGTGGAGGCAGACCGCTAGAAGTGGAGGCCATCCAGCAGGAGGCCGTCTTAGAGATATGGTTCATAGTGGTGGGGCACAACCCTGATGCTATGCTTTTCCAATCAGACCTGAGGCTGAGTCATCTGACGCGGTTATCACAGGTACGATTTCAATTTGCAATAGAGATGCCTCGGTTCTATTTGATCCGGGTTCTACTTATTCCTACGTGTTATCCTATTTTGCGTCATATTTGGTTGTGCCTCGTGATTCTTTGAATGCTCCCGTGTATGTGTCCATCCCTGTGAGAGATGCTATTGTTATTGATCGCATTTATCAATCGTGTGTGGTTAACATTGGGAGTCTTGAGACTCGAGTAGATCTCCTACTTCTCGATATGGTTGATTTTGATGTCATTTTGGAGATGGATTGGCTGTCACCTTATCATGCTATATTGGATTGTCACGCCAAGACAGTGACCTTAGCCTTGCTGGGGTCGCCTCGATTGGAGTGGAGAGGGACTCCAGGCCATTATACCAGTAGGGTTATCTCGTACGTAAAGGCTCGGCATATGGTCGAGAAGGGGTGTTTATCTTATTTAGCTTATGTCCGCGATTCTAGTGCAGAGGTTCCTTCCATGGATTCAGTACCGGTCGTTCGTGAGTTTCCAGAGGTGTTTTCTATAGACCTGCCGGGGATGCTAGCCGACAGAGATATCGACTTCTGTATTGATTTGGCTCCGGGCACTCAGCCCATTTCTATTCTTCCATACCATATGGCCCCGCCAGAGTTGAAAGAATTGAAGGAGAAGTTGCAAGACTTGCTTGATAAGGGCTTCATTAGACCAAGTGTCTCGCCCTGGGGTGCGCCTGTGTTGTTTGTGAAGAAGAAGGATGCATCGATGAGGATGTGCATAGATTATCGGCAGTTAAACAAAGTCACCATCAAGAACAAGTATCCGTTGCCAAGGATTGATGACTTATTTGATCAGTTTCAGGGTGCCAAGGTGTATTCAAAGATCGATTTGAGGTCTGACTACCATCAGTTGAGGATTAGGGCATCCGATTTCCCTAAGATAGCTTTTCGGACTCGATATGGGCATTATGAGTTTCTAGTGATGTCATTTGGGCTGACAAATGCTCCAGCAGCATTCATGGATTTGATGAACCGGGTGTTCAAGCCTTATCTAGATTCCTTTGTGATTGTTTTATTGACGATATTTTGATCTACTTCCGTAGCCGAGAGGAGCATGAGTAGCATCTTCGGGTCGTTCTTCAGACTCTGAGAGACAGCCAGTTATATGCTAAGTTTTCAAAATGCAAGTTTAGGTTGAGCTTAGTCGCCTTCTTGGGGAACGTTGTATCATCCGAGGCTATTCAGGTGGATCCTAAGAAGATTGAGGCGGTCAAGAATTGGCCTAGACCCATATCATCTACAGAGATCCGGAGTTTCTTGGGATTGGCCGGTTATTACCGTCGGTTCGTGGAGGGGTTTTTATCTATAGCAGCCCCGTTGACCAGGTTGACCTAGAAGGGTGCCCTATTCAGATGGTCAGACGAGTGTGAGGCGAGCTTTTAGAAGCTCAAGACTGCTTTGACTACGGCGCCGGTGTTGGTGTTGCCCACAGGTTCAAGGTCTTATACAATATATTATGACGCATCTCGTATTGTACTTGGTGCGGTATTGATGAAGGGTGGCAAGGTAATTGCATGTGCTTCATGGCAGCTGAAGGTTCACGAGAAGAATTGCCCTGTTCATGACTTAGAGTTGGCAGCCATTGTTCATGCACTGAAGATTTGGAGGCACTACCTTTATGGAAAGTCGTGTGAGGTGTTCACGGATCATCGGAGTTTTCAGTATTTGTTCAAGCAAAAGGAGCTGAATTTGAGGCAGACGAGGTGGTTAGAGCTATTGAAAGACTATGATATCACCATCTTGTATCATCCTAGGAAGGCCAATATAGTGGCCGATGCTTTGAGTAGGAAGTAAGCTAGTATGGGCAGCCTTGTGTACATTCCAGTCGGTGAGAGACCGCTTAAATTAGATGTTAAGGCCTTGGCCAATCAGTTCGTGAGGTTGGATGTTTGTGATCCTAGTCGTGTTCTATCTTGTACGGTCGCTCGATCTTCATTGTTTGAGCACATCAGGGAGCAGCAGTATGATGGCCCTCATTTGTTTGTCCTTAGGGATACAGTGCGGCACGGTGATGCCAAGTAGGTTACGGTTGGAGATGATGAAGTTTTCAGGATGCTGGGTTGTGTTTGTGTGCCTAATGTGGATGGACTTCGTGAGTTGATTCTAGAGGAGGTCCACAGTTCTCGATATTCTATTCATCTCGACACCGCCAAGATGTATCAGGATTTGCGGCAGCATTATTGGTGGAGGAGGATGAAGAAGGATATAGTTGCATATGCAGCTCGGTGTCTAAATTGTCAGCAAGTAAAGTACGAGCATCAGAGACCTGGTGGTTTGCTTCAGAAGATAGGGATTCCTGAGTGGAAATGGGAGCGTATCACTATGGATTTCGATGTTGGACTCCCACGGACTCAGAGGAAGTTCGATGTAGTTTGGGTTATTATGGATAGACAAACCAAGTCAGCGCATTTCATTCCTGTGGCAGTTGCCTATTCTTCAGAGTGGTTAGCAGAGATTTATATCCGCAACATCGTTCGTCTTCACGGTGTGCTCGTGTCTATCATTTCTGATCGAGGTACGCAGTTTACTTCGAATTTCTGGAGGGCAGTGCAGCGTGAGTTGGGCACGCAGGTTGAGCTGAGCACAACATTTCATCCTCATACGAACGGGCAGTCCGAGCGCACTATTCAAATATTGGAGGATATGCTCCGTGCTTGTGTTATTGACTTCGGAGGTTCGTGAGATTAGTTCTTGCCGCTAGCGGAGTTTACCTACAACAACAGCTAGCACTCGAGCATCCAGATGGCTCCCTATGAGGCATTATATGGTATACAATGTCGATCGCCGGTTGGATGGTTTGAGCCGGGGGAGGCTCGGTTATTGGGTAGAGATTTGGTGCAGGATGCCTTGGATAAGGTTAAGATCATTCAGGATAGACTTCATGCAGCTTAGTCCAGGCAGAAGAGTTATGCTGACCGTAAGGTCCGTGATGTTGCATTTATGGTCGGAGAGGGAGTGTTGCTCCGTGTGTCACCCATGAAGGGTGTAATGAGGTTTGGAAAGAAGGGCAAGTTGAGCCCTAGGTACATCGGGCCTTTTGAGATTCTTAAGCGAGTGGGAGAGGTGTCTTATAGACTTGCGTTGCCACCTAGTTTATCAGCGATCAATCAGTGTTCCATGTGTCCATGCTTTGGAAGTATCACGATGATCCATCCCACGTGTTAGACTTCAACACTATCCAGCTGGACAAGGATTTGACCTACGAAGAAGAGCCGGTAGCTATTCTAGACCGGCAGGTTCGCCAGTTTAGATCAAAGAGTTATCCTTTAGTTCGAGTGTAGTGGAGAGGTCAGCCTGTTGAGGCATCTACCTGGGAGTCCGAGTCCGATATGCGGAGCAGATATCCCCACCTTTTCACCAGCTCAGGTACTTTTCTATGTCCGTTCGAGGATGAACGATTATTTTAGAGGTAGAGAATGTGATGACCCGAAAGGTCATCTTGTATTTTAGAACTCAATTATGCGCTTTTAAGCCTTAAAAATCTCATTTTTACCCTCCTCAATTTGCGTGCATAGTCGGGGTGTGTTTCCGGAAAGCTTTTATGTTAAAAGTTGAAGAAAATAAGAAATTTTGCCTAAAACTTTCTTTGAGTTGACTTCGGTCAACATTTCTGGTAAACGCACCCGTTTTTATGATTTGACGGTCTCGGTGGGTCCGTATCGTAATTTGGGACTTCGGCGTATGCCCGAAATCAAAATCGAAAGTCCCTAGCCCGAGATATCGGACTTTGTTGAAATTTGAAAGTTAAAGGCTTATTTAAAGGGAAATGTTTGACCAAGGTTTGACTTTTTGGATATCGAGTTCGTATTTTGGTTACGGAACCCGGTATAGGTCGAATATCACATTTATGACTTGTCTGAGAAATTTGATGAAAAATGGAATTGGTTTGACGTGATTCGGACGTCCAGTTGAGAAAATAAAAATTATAAAATGTTCTTGAGAATTTCATTTCATTTGGTGTTAAATTCGTAGTTCTAGGTGTTATTTTGGCAATTTGATCGCGCAAGCAAGTTCGTATGATGTTTTAAGACTTGTGTGCATATTTGGTTTGGAGTCCCGAGGGCTCGGGTGAGTTTCGGATAGGCTACAGAGTGAAAATAGGACTTAGAACATTGTTGGTGTTTCAGTTGCTGGTGTAGGCCTCTGATCTCGCAAATGTGAGATCAGGTATAGCTATTGCGACCTCTGCAGGTTCTGCATTTGCGAAGAATAGCTGGGCCTTATAGTTTTCTCATTTGCGAACTGGGACGGGGGAAGGCAGTGATCGCATTTGCGATCACATGGTCGCATTTGTGGAAAGGGTCAGGCTCGCATTTGCGAGGTTTTCTTCGCATTTACGATGCAAACATGAATGGGGAGACCTTAGCATTCGCGATAGGTTCTTCGCATTTTCGGGGTTCGCATTTACGAACCCCAGGTGGCAAATGCGACACCTGCAACTGATCAAAATGATTTTGGACGGGATTTTTCTCCCATTCTTCAAATTTTCAAAACCTAAAATACAAGAGGCGATTTTCCAAAGACCATTTCTTCCCCAAAAAAATTGATAAGTGATTGTAAACTAGTTTCTTTCAATCTTTCACTTTATTTTACAAGATTTCAACTTAAAATCTAAGATTTTTACGGTGCAATTGGGGATTTTTGGGTAGAAACTAGGGATTTCAAAATTTGGGGATTTAGACCTCAAATTGAGGTCGGATTCCAAAACCAATTACATATCCGGGCTCGGGTTTGGATCAGGCGGGCCCGGGTTTTGACTTTTTCAATAATGACCTAAATCGAATTTGTATTATCGTGGGCGATTCCTAAGGCTTATTTTGAATCGTTTGATTGGTAATTTGCTAGATATTGTTGGTTCCGAGGCTAGTTTGAAAGGCAAAGTCGTGGTTGAGCTTTGAGTGATCCTTGGAGCGAGGTAAGTGTTTGTCTAACCTTGACTTGAGAGAATTAGGAACCCTCGGACTATTTGCTATATGGTTCTCATTTGAGCGGCGTATATGCGAGGTGACGAGTGCTTATACGCCGCCAAATTATCTATTTTCCCTAATTTAGCACTTTTCTATAATTGGTTCCCTTCCTGTCTTAACTTTTATATGCTCCACATGCTTTCCATGCTTAGCTGCTACCTGTTAATCAATATCTTCTCCCGTTAATGATGTAGCTATTTTCAAAATTTCTCGAATCCCTGCTATTTGCTTAACTTGACTTGTTTTCACCTTATAATTGTTAAATTGCTGGATTGGTCTCACTGTGTAGTACTATTTGTGTAGATTCTATATTGAACCAGGTTTCGCTTTTGGTTCAGTTGGGTATTTATTGATCGTAAAGGCTTTGTAGTTTCCACTGTTGATTTGACTGTGTACATTGAGTGATTGGTACTGATATGGTAGGATCGGGCTGCAAGCCGGAGCATGTGTAATTAGGAAGGATTGATAAGGTGGAATAAGGGTGAATTCATATTGTATGGTGGGATCGGGCTGCGCGCCGCAACAGATGAAATAAGGGTGGATTGATATGGTGGAATAAGGGTGAATTGTGACATTGATATTGATGTACGGTGGGATCGGGTTGAGCGCCGCAAAAATCTATGCTATATAGTGTTATTGGTATTGTTACGGTATAATAAGGGAGGATTATGTGTTGTCTGGTGGAAGCGGGCTGCGCGCCGCAACAACCTATATGTTTCTATTTTCCTGAGCTGCGTTGTTTCTCATTATTATTATTTGAACTGGTAAGGATTGGTAATTCTGGACGACACTGGTGTATTTTCGAGGCTGTGACTATCAATTTGTGTTGGCTGTTTAGATTCTATTCAGTATTTCAATTATTTTGTCATTATTATATATTGTGTACAAGTTATAATGTAGGTAACCCACATTAGCCTCGTCACTACTTCGTCGAGGTTAGGCTCGGTACCTACCAGTACATGGGGTCGGTTGTACTGATACTACACTCTGCACATTGTGCAGATTTTGGAGTCGATCCTAGCGGCGGTTATTAGCGTGCCCGTATTGGACATTGGCGGAGACTTGAGGTACGACTGTTCAGCGCCCTCAGCTCCTGGATTCCCCATCCTCTTTTCTTTTTAGGTGTATAACTTCATTCAGACAGCTTTGTACTTATTTCAAACCCTTATGTGTATTACTTTTGTACTTATTTCAGACCCTTATGTGTATTACTTTAGAAGCTCATGCACTTGTGACACCAAGTTCAAGGAATTGTAACAGACGTTTGGCAGTTTTATTTTTCGCATTGATATTTCGGTTATTCTAGTTATCTCTGGTTATTTAATTCAATTATTAAAAATGGATAAATTGTTCTAATGTTGGCTTGCCTAGAAAGTGAAATATTCGGTGCCATCACGGTCCCGACAGTGGAAATTTCGGGTGGTGACATTATTCTTCTTGCTCCACTATTTTCTGAAATTGCTATTGATATGAATGGTAAAGGTACCAGACTATACAAATTATTCATGGATAATTTAATTACCATTGCACCTATTTCTTTTCTTGTGATGATGAGTTTTGAATTGGTTTTAAGTTTTATTCATTTTTCAACCATATACACCGTAGAATTCAGGGGATCTATTTATTGTGTATTATATGCAACTGTTCATCATGTACGTATATGTATATTCGAATATATTTTGTTATTGTCTGGTTAATATATAGTTCGATCGACTAACTTAAGAGTGTACAATGCGTAGGCATTTGATTAAAGAAAAGATGAATTCGACAATGTAAAGTCTCCATGGAACTTCAATCTTCTATCACGAATACTTGCGAAGTTTCTATACCTTTGGTGCAAAGAATTAATTCGAGTTGGGGTATTGTAAATAATTTTGGAATTTAGACTAGGTACCTAATTTAGATTCTTCAATTTACTATACTTTGTTTACTAATTATTGTATTATTTTAATATTTCTTTCCAATTAAGAAAGCAGGTAAATGCCAACTATTTCGAAAATAGTGGATTAAAAAAAAGAATAAGTGACTAAATTAAAATAATTTGGGAGATTCTAAGTCATCTGACGGACTGTAGGGTGATTCTTAAAAGTTTATTGATAGTAGGGGTAATTCGGCCACATAATATAACCCTTTTTAAAAAGGAAGAAACACTAAAAGCCAACAAAAGTTGCTTTTTGGAGAAAAAGTCAAAAGGTTCCACATATGAAAGAACCCCCACCAGCAAATAGCCACCTTGCAAAAGACAGAAATAGTTAAAGCAACTAATGACCCAACCATAGAAAGCAATAATTCAATAAGATATTGAAATCTTCCTCAACTTCTATTCACATTTTTCACGCTAATTTCTTCTTCATAATCTTTTCAAAACTCCAGTCCAGCACTAAGAAATTAAAGGTTTGTTCAAATTACAGTGGAAATGGAGGAAGTTAGTAACAAGCAGATCATATTAAAGGATTATGTAAATGGTTTTCCTAAGGAATCAGACATGGAATTGAAAATCAGCACCATAAAAATGAAGGTTCCAGAAGATTCCAAATTTGTGTTGGTGAAAAATCTGTACTTGTCGTGTGATCCTTACATGAGACCTCGTATGAAGAAAACAGAGGGCAGTTATACTGATTCTTTTACTCCTGGCTCTGTAAGTCAGAATTCCTCCCTTTTTATGTTTAATTTTTAAGTTTTATTACATCCAATTTATATTATTACTGTTTCCGTAGGCTGAAATTGTTTCTAAGATATTTGATGTTTTAGAATTTTCAATTCTTTCCAAATTCAACCTTTTTGCTATTAGTAGGTGTCAATTAATAAGTGAGATATTTAAGTTTAAGAAAATCAATAAACGGCAGTTTAGACAAGTACTCTTAATTAAGACTCTTAAATGTTTTTCGTTTGTTTTTTTTTAAAAAAAAAAAAAAACTACTCAGTTGTATACCGAGTAGGAGTATTAGTATAGACCAATTTGTCAAATAGAGCAAAAAAAAGGCTGTATTAGGGGAGAGAGTTCCCCTACATTATTCTAAACCTCAGATAAGTACATCAAAAAAATAATTAACTGACATATATAGAAGTTAGCTTTGTCATATCTTAGTCTTATGCTGGGAAGCTGGGTTTTGTCTAACTGGAAAATTGCTTTAGCTTCTTTAGGAAGACTATAATAAGATTGATAGAAGGACTCCATAGCTTGGTCAGATGCCTTTTTTGTCATGAAGTCTGCGACCGTAGAGTGCACTCTATAATGGTCTTAAGCTTCAAGTTATTCGTGACTCTATTCCTTAGCATATCCGAGATAATCTTAGAGTCCAGTTCCAGCCAAAGATTGGTATATCCATCAATAATACACCAGTTAATCCCATACATAGCATCTAATGCTTCAACTTCATTGTTACTGTTACACTGGACAGGGACTGAGAAAGCAAAGATAATATCTCCTTGTTCTATACCACCCATTCCAGCCTTGCCCGTGTTGGTGTTATAGCTTCCATCAGTGTTTATCTTGACCGTGTCATTAGGAGGCTTCTTCCAGAGTACCTGCTTCCATCTAGGTACAGGTTTAAGGTTTAAGATGTTCCACTGCTTAACATAGCTTTATCCAAGGCAAATTGAAATCATTGTTGGTGTATTTCTCTCCAAGTATTGTCTTCATACTCCATGAATCTTGATGCTCCATTCCGTATGTAGACACCTTCCTTTGCTTGCCATATTTGCATGCACATTTATCCTTCCACATTTCCCATATTATCACAATAGGGGTAACCTGCAAAATCATAGTAGGTCTCATGTCCCACCAATATTTTATGGTTCTATTTACCTGCCAACATTGATGTTTAATCCCCAATGGAGATCCAAATTTATTCCACATATACTGAGCAGCATCATTCTCCATAAAGACATGTTGAATGGACTCTACGTCAGGCCTGGTGCAGCAAGAGCATCTAGATACTAGCTGATTCCCAAACCTGCTAATAGTATTATCAAAAGGAAGTTTTCTTTTTAGTAGTCTCCAACAAATGAAGGACATTTTAAGAGGGATACTACTATGCTAGATTTTAGCAAGAAAAGGATCCTGTTGTCTCTTGTTCCTATTAATTTGCCACGCAGAATTGTTAGAATAGTGTCTGTCATGGGAAAGATTCCATATGGTGAAGTCAGGTTGGGAGCTAGGGCCAATCTCAACTTTCAATATCTGTTGAACCATGTGAGTAGGGACAATTCTTTGAAGCTTATCAATATTCTACTGATTGTTCTGAATGAAGTTCTTAACAGGAGTTTTGGCAGGGGTACGAACATTATGACAGAAATTAGCTAATGCACTTTCCCCTGTCCAATTATCCCACCAAAAACTACAAGTAGCGGCATGTAGTTTCTAGATCATACTAGGCTCTGCTTTCTTCCTGATCCTCATAAGGTTCTTCCATTCATGAGAGGTATTAGCATAACTTTTCCTAGCAACAGGATGTTTCCTAGAGCAGTACATAGCTTGTAGGAAGGAAGACCATAAAGAAGGTTGAGTCCTGAACCTCCACCATCTTTTCATAGTTAGAGTATCGCTGATCTCCCTCCATACTCCTAATTCCAATGCCCCCTCATCTTTAGGATAACACAGGTTCTCATAGTTCGAGTATCGCTGATCTCCCTCCATACTCCTAACTCCAATGCCCCCCTCATCGTTAGGATAACAAAGGTTCTTCCAGGAACTCCAATGATATTTATGCTTGTCCCCCAAATTTCCCCAAAAGAATCTAGCAAAATATTTTTCCATAAAATTTAGGATCCCTTTAGGAGGTTTCATAGCAGTGAGGGTATAAGTAGGCATGGACTGTAATACATGCTTGATGAGAATTAGCCTGCCACCACTGGATAACAATTTACCATGCCAACCATTAAGCCTATTGACTACCTTGGCCAGCATATTATCAAAATATTCATAAAAAATTCTACCAATATAAATTGGACATCCAAGGTAATTGAAAGGAAAATCCTTGTTCTTAAAACCAGTGACACCAATGATCCTGTTGATCCTGCAAGCACCTGCTTTAGGAGAGGTTAAGAAAAAACTTGTCTTCATTAACTCTCTGGCCAGAGCTCCTCATACTTATGAATTTGCTTCATAATCAGCCTCAAAGACTTACTATTCCCACTACTAAAGATTACAATATCATCTGCATAGGCAAGATGATTAATATAAGGACCCTTTATACTCATAGAAGATGAGGTAAAATGGTCATTGTGTTGCAGGTTATTTAACATCCTGCTCAACACTTCAGCACCTAATATGAATAAGGATGGTGAAAGAGGATCACCCTGTTTAAGACCCTGAGCTGAAGTGAAAAATCCCATTCTCTTGCCATTGATAATCACTGAGTACCAAACATCTGATATAAGCTTCCAGATGAGATCAATCCAACCCTCTGAGAAACCAAATCTTCTAAGTACCGAGATAAGGAAAGACCAATTCATCCTATCATATGCCTTGGCCATGTCTAGCTTGATCACCACATTACCTCCCTTGTTGTAGTCAGAGATGCCTTGATCAATCTCCTGAGTAAGCAACACATTTTCAGTTATTAGTCTTCCTTTGACAAAGCCACTTTGGTTCTCAGAGTTTAAATTAGGGAGCAGTGAATTGAGCCTCCTGGTTAAGATCTTCGAAGTGATCTTGTTGGAGAAGTTACTCAAACTAATAGGCCTAAGATCAGAGAAGCCAGAGGGCGACTCTGTTTTAGGAATAAGGACCAAGCAGGTATGCGAAAAGAACTTAGTTAAACTCTTGCCCTTGAAGAAATACTGAACAAATGCAACTATATCTTCTTTGCTAATATGCCAACAACTGTGATAGAAGGCCCCATTGTACCCATCCAAACCTGCTGAATTGTGAGCACTCATATTAAAAATAATATCCTTGATCTCTTCCTCATCTGGCATAGAAGCAAGCATATCATTTTCCTCTTAAGTAATGACACTATGGATACAATCAAGAATTTTGTTGTCGACATCAACTTTTTCCAGATTGAATAGCTTCTTGAAGTGTCTAATAGCAGCTTTTCCAATTTTCTCATCACCTTGCACCCAATTTCCTCTATGGTTTCTGATTCTATGTAGTTGGAGCTTCCTTCTTCTTTCCCTGATAGTGTTGTGAAAATACTTGGTATTACAATCACCTTCCTCGAACCATTTCACTTGGGATTTTTGCTTAAGAAGAGATTCCTGCATTGAGAGCCATCTCAGATACTCAGCTTTAGTCTTATTGAGCTCTGCCCTGGTGAGGTCATTGTTGTTGTTCATATCCAGTTCTTCCACAATATGTACTTTATTTTCCCATTCATTCACTTGTTCAAACACATCCCCAATAGACTCTCTTGATCATTGACTCAATCTGCGGCTAAGCTTCTTCAGCTTCTGTTGTAAAATCAACATAGGTTGCCATTAATTTGATAGTTCCACAGGGTCGTTTGGTTGGGAAACAAGTTATCCCATGATTAATTATCCTGGGATTAGTTGTCCCACCCTCCCATAGGGATAAAAAAGCACTACAATCGGGATTAATTATGCCACGATTTTATCCCAACCAAACACAGGATAAACTCATCTCAAATTTAATCTCGGGATTAATCTTACCAAACGAGTCCTAATGTAGAAAACAGACAAATTATAATTATATGGAAAAGAGGCAGTAAAACATTGTGATACATGGTGCCACAACAGCTGACTTACAACTTGTTTGGATGGTTGTTACCTATTGTATTGTATCGTATTGTTACCTTAAGTACGATGTTTGTTTTGATTGTAACTTAAGTTTTATTGTATCGTATTGTTAAATCCGTCGTTACATAACGACGAAATATGCCACTTTATGTAACGACCGATTTGGTGTGGTCGTGTCGTTACCTTGTCTTTTCTCTCAATCTCACTCTTTATTATTATTAAATAATTTTATTTTATCATTTACCCTACTTTTTTATATAATAATTTTACCCTGTATCATATTTTTTCTTTATAATATTGCAAGTTTATTCTTTATATTGCTGGTGCGTGATATCATGAAACGATGGCAAACGACACAATCTATCCAAACATTGTATTTATCAAACGATACAGTACAACACAATACAGTACAATACGATACATTATGAAACGATACGTAACAACCATCCAAACAGAACAACAACGACAACAACGGCCAGAGGCGGATCAGCATATTAGCATCGGGTTCATCTGAATATTATAACAAATAGTATAAATTTATATGTGAAAAATGTATTAAAATTATAACAAATAGTAGGTCAGAACCCACAATTTTAAAAATATAATAGATTCAATGTTAAATACCTTAAAGGTTGAATCTATAGAATTTAAATTTTGGATCCGCCTCTAAAAACGAAGCCTTAATCTCAAACTCTAAGTTGAGGTTGGACCTCACAGATCATGTCGCTTCATTTAAGAGCAACTAACTTAATTAATGATATTATTTGAACAAGGAGGATCAATATTAAGTTAATTAAATAGTTGGAAAACCAATATCTATTGTAGATATGGAAGTTTTACCAATATCTATTAAATCGAGATTTTCCATGGAAAAAGGACCAAAATTTACTTATTGCTGTCAAATTCTACAAGTTTTACATGAATGGCAACCGAATCCTTCCAATTTTAATTTGGCTAACTATGATTCTCTACTATTATCACTTACCAGATCA
Source organism: Nicotiana attenuata (assembly GCF_001879085.1). Taxonomy (NCBI): domain Eukaryota; kingdom Viridiplantae; phylum Streptophyta; class Magnoliopsida; order Solanales; family Solanaceae; genus Nicotiana; species Nicotiana attenuata. The sequence goes on along the minus strand of NC_032000.1, from coordinate 44,961,155 downwards.
TTTTTCATGTAGCCTATAGTGGGGTTTGGAGTGGCTAAAGTTGTGGATTCAGCTCATCCAAAATTCAAGAAAGATGACTTAGTTTGGGGAATTACTGGATGGGAAGAATACAGCATTATTAAAGCTCCTGACAGTCTATTCAAAATTCATAATACAGATGTGCCTCTTTCCTACTATACAGGAATCCTTGGTAAGTTATTCTGTCAAAAAATATCATAAGCACCATGTGGAGATTTATTCAATTTCCTGAAGTAGTTATATGTTGAGCCTGCCCAGCTGGAGATTTAAAATTGGCTATCGGAACTTCGAGTTAATAGAATTCTAAGCAAGTTAGTACTTATTGTTAGTACTGTGTGACCGTCTTATCTAAAAGCATATGATCACACTCTATAATATGGTGTAAGAGTCAAACTCATCTCTGTTCTTGGTTTATCCATTATTTGACGCCCATGTTTTATTGTCCACGTAGGAGATGTCCCCAGTCCCCTCCTATACGTGCAGGGGGATGTTAGATGATTACACACTTCAATACTTATATCTCAAGAAAATGCTACAATCTTTGTTGAACTGATTCTTTTTCTTTTCAAAATATGTTATAAAAAAAACAATCCAGAGTTTGTATTTGTAAGGATTAATTTTCCTTGTCATAGTTCATATCCATATTCAAGCTGGAAAAATTCTTCTTTTTCTTTTCACTGTGGAAACAGAATGAAGGCCAAGGTCTATATTTGTCCCAAATTCTGAGTTGGGAACAGTTTCCTGAGATCCCCTGCTGATTATATTGGGTTTGTCTGCATCTAGAAAGACAAAGTTCACACTTCAGACAAAGATAAGTATAAAATTTCTAGTGTAAAAACGATAGAAAGATAAGCAATGTAATTGTATTCCTAGGGATGCCTGGAATAACAGCTTATGGAGGTTTTTATGAGCTATGCTCCCCAAAGAAGGGAGAAACTGTGTATGTTTCTGCTGCATCTGGAGCTGTAGGCCAGCTCGTCGGACAATTTGCAAAGCTGTCGGGTTGCTATGTTGTTGGAAGTGCTGGAAGCAAAGAAAAGGTAACCTCTCTTTCAAGAACCATTCTTCAGCACAATGGTTGATCCGTTCAATGTGATTAATTTCAAAGATTGTCCGAATCTTGATGATATTCATGTTAACTAATGTCAACCGGCTTTTGTTGCCCCGCCATGCCTCTTAACGAGGGATCGGGAGGAAAATTCTCTTTCCGTTGCTAGTCATCTCTATTTTAGTTTAAGATATTTGTTGCTTAGTAAATCAAGACCAGTAGTTTATTGTCAAGAACATCATTTTCCAAATGAGGGGTTTGAGATTAGATGAATAAAGTATCAGTATCCGGACAGCAAGAAGGTGGAGTTGGTTCCTAAAGATAACCTAGCAGCAACTTGTGACTAAAGAAAAAGGAAAGACACTGCCTAAACCATCTGGAAGTGTATGAGAAATATCTCATTTTTATTCATTCTTAGCTGGTTTGATTGCTCACGACAATACAATCAGACATCTCTATAACAACATCCTTATTCGACAACCATTCACTATAAAAATCAGGTTTTTCTTAGAACCGATTTTTTATATTATGTTATAATATATGTCGTCCATAACAACACTTCACTATAACATCCAAAAAATATCGGAACAAACGCGGTTGTTATAGAGATGTTTGACTGTATATAATATTGCTTGAAGTCTGTTAATACTGCTGTTAGGTAATATTGCGCGAAGATGATCATATAAGTCTAGGCATGGAGTAGTACTTCTGCTTTGAACTCAACTTTTTTCGCTGTTTTTCACGTTTTTAAGGTTGAACTATTGAAGAACAAATTTGGGTTTGATGAAGCATTTAACTATAAAGAGGAACAGGATTTATCTGCAGCTTTGAAGAGGTAAGTCTCATGTTTCTTTTTTCTTCTAAAATAGACTCATTTTCGCCTGGAAAATGGAGTAACTAGCAGCAAAAACCTCTGTATCCCTAAAACTGAAGTATTAACACAAATGACATATTTTCTTGAATGGGAAGCTACAACATGCGGGGGCAGAGCTAGAAGCCGAAGTACGAGTTCGGTCGAACCAGTAATGTTTGTTCAAACTGTATATTTGTATAAAAAATTCACTAAATATGTACAAAAACAAAATTCGGAACCCAGTTACTATCACCTTATTCGCCATCCTAGAATTTAGAACATATAAAGTTCAAATACTAGCTCCGTCTCTTAGTCAACATGTCCCTTCTCCTTGGCATTTTTCATGGAATTCTATAGTAAGAGAGATCCCGAACTTAGAACTCACATTTCTCACCAAAGTTTTGGTTCAAAAAATAGGTATTTCCCCGATGGAATTGATATTTACTTTGAGAATGTTGGAGGAAAGATGCTTGACGCAGTTCTTCTGAACATGAGAATCCATGGACGGATCGCTGTATGTGGGTTCATCTCACAATACAACCTCGAGCAGTCTGAAGGAGTGCATAACTTGTTCTGTCTCATCTCAAAACGAGTCCGTATGCAAGGATTTTTGGCTGCTGATTACTTTCCCCTTTATCAAAAATTTGTTGAAATGGTTACTCCACACATAAAAGAAGGGAAGGTAACATATGTGGAAGACATAGCTGAAGGCATTGAAAGTGCACCTGGTGCTCTAGTTGGCCTCTTCTCGGGTCGTAACGTTGGCAAGCAATTGGTACTTGTTTCTCGTGAATAAACTTGTAAGTCGGGGTTGAAGGCTAGCTCACTTGGTGAGTTCCCTGCCTTCCACAATTGAGGTGGAGGGTTCAAACCCTGTCCGATGTGGAACGGGGCGTCACAATATGTTATCAAGTATGCAACTCTGTATAGATTAAAAGTTGTTTGAGTTTAAAGTTTGTAACAATTGTGTTGGTAATGGTTTTTGTTTAATGCAAGTGTCTGCTTAAAGGTTTGTGCTGCTAATTTATGTAGCTGCAATATGTTAATACTTTGGGCGACTTTGCTGTAAAGTTTATTATATTCTTAAAGTATATTATAAAGGAAAAGTCTTCTTAGTATTACATTATTTCGAGCAAGATTAAAGGAAGATATTTTCAATGGCAAATAGTTGTGGAGGTTTGGGGAAAATAGAAGGTTTTGAAGGTTTGAAAATATCGAATGGAGAATAATCTTTTAAGGAAAATTAGAAGAGAAATGAGAAAGAATCTGAATTCACAGAGGGGATTATTACTCTTTAGGGGAATGAGGAATAATTGTGAAAATAGCACAGGCTAGCCAGTTTTGATATTGGTAATTAAAAAATAGCTATCATTTGCAAAGTCATTGAAAAATAGCTACTATTTTGCTATAATACGGAAAGTTCGAACATAATATGCTAGATTATGGAGCTCCCTCCCGGGAATAAATTTCTAGCATATTATGTTGAAACTCCAGCACATGGAAAGTTCCAGCATAATATGCTAGATTATGGAGCTCCTGCCTATAAACTTCCAGTATATTATGTTGGAATTCCAGCATATTATGAAATTCCAACACATTATGTTGGAATCTTATATTTCCGGATTTTTTAGGGTATTTTTGTTCAGATTTTATCTTTACATGAAAAAGTGGCTAACTTTCGATTACTTTTGAAACTGTGGCTATTTTTTAATTATCAATTGTCAATCTGTTATTTCTAATTTTTCGTGGAATAGTTGATCTTTCCAGAATTATCCATGTTAACCGGACCCAAAGCCCATAAAAAGAGTGGCACAATATTGGGAGAAATTCAAAAATACCTAGATTTACAAGTGGTCGTTCAAAAATAGCCAGTTTTAAAAGTAATCGAAATCTAGCCACTTTTCATGTAAAGATAAATCTGAGCGAAAACTTTGTTCAAAATCCGGAAAATACGCCAGTATATTATGCTGGAGTTCCAGCCTAAGTATACTTAACTCCAGCATATTATACTGGAGTTCCAGGATAAGTATGCTGGAACTCCAGCATAATATGATGGAGTTCCAGCATAAGTACACTAGAACTCCAGCATAATATACTGGAGTTCCAGCAAAGTATACCGGTCCAGTATAATATGCTGGAAGTTCATATACAAGTGCTCGAATCTCCAGTATATTATGCTGGAACTTTCCGTGTGTTGGAGTTCCAGCATAATATGCTGGAAGTTCATACACAGGTGCACCGAACTCCAGTATATTATGCTGGACCGGTCTCTGTTGTAGCAAAATAGTGGCTATTTTTCATTGACTTGGTAAACGCTGGCTATTTTTGAATGACCAGTCCGAAAACTGGCTAGACCGTGCTATTTTTACCACAATATTGTTACTTGAAAGCTCTAATAGCAACAACGATATTATTTTGGGAAATTTTCATAAAGCATTATCTTTTAGTAGTAATTAGCCATCTATAGATACCATTTGCTATATTACGAATTATAGATACCTTTTCTGTGGTTATAAGATGTATTTGATGTATTTAAGCTATTATATTCATGAATACAGTAGCAAAAATAGGCATGAATCAGGGAAGTCCAGCTAATCAGTTGTTGTATTCGAGTGTATTCGACTGTATTCATGGAGTGAAACATGGGATTACAACTGGACAGATTATTGTATTCGACTGTATTCACGGCGTGAAATAGGGGATTACACTGTTTTTAAAACGGAAAGTGAATCAATTAACATAATAGACTCATAATATAACTCAACAAACTCAATTATAACACACAAAAATTGTATTTTCAGTTATAAAAAAGATTCTCAACCGAAAAATACCCCAAAAATATAGCAATCTTCAGAGAAATTATATAATACATCTGAATACATAAATTATATTAATTAAAAAAACATATGAATACATTCATGGCATATAGCGAGACAGTGAATACAATAAAATACATAGAATACAGCAGGATACATTGAAATACAATGAAAAAAAGACAACGAATACAATGAAATACATGGAATACAGTGAGATACATTGAATTACAATGAAAAAAAAGACAATGAATACAATGAAATACAGCGTGATACGTCGATTGAAATATATTAACAGAAAATCAAGTTGCTCAGCTCCAAACTTCGCTGTCTTTGTTTAAGAACAAACCCTAATTTCCGTCGAATCCGCCGTCGAGCAAAAACTCTGAATCTCACTGTTCCCATGCCGTCGTCGATCGGAGGCTTCATCTCCTTTGGATTCAATTTCGGTTGCAGAAATTACTAACACTACTCGGTCCATTCTCAATAATCCGGTTCTCTACTTCTAAATCAACGATGAGTAAACCGGTAGATATCGCCGCAACTGCCACGCCTCGGTCGCAGCAGCCACCATTGGCCACCCAAGTCCAAGCACAAACAGTAAACGATTCGCTGCAGAACTTCCTCAATTGCTGCCTCACTGAAAGAGAAAGAAATTCGTGCCCTTTTGGTGGTCCATCGCTGCCTTCGTTGTAGAATGACTCAATTGCTGCCTCACTGAAAGAGAAAGAAATTCGTGTATATAGCAAATGGTCCATCGCTGCCTCACTGAGAGAGAAAGAAATTCGTGCCCTTTTGAGATTGAGCATCGTGTAGGGGAAGAGAATGGGATGTATCAAAGTAGAGAGAGAAAGAAAATAGTGTAACTGAATAGCGTATTTAGTGGCTTAGGGCTAGGAGGTAACCAAAATTAAATATTTTGCTATAAACCTTAAAAGGTATCTATAGAATATAATTTTTTTAAATGGTATTTATTTAAAATAAATAAAGTGTTAACCTTTGCTATAGGAGGTAAAAATTCCTATTATTTTCCTTCATTTGCATCAATTATATGGCCTTCTATATATATCTGCGTTGCATCTGATGGGTGTTTGAATCTAAATTATTGAAATCTCGACAAGTTACGTGTATTTTCTTTTCCAACAACTTCTTAGCGCATAAAATCATTCAAATCTTGTACAGGTTCTTGAAATCATCTTTTCAACTTAAAAATTCTTGTGAATATAACATTTCATTTCTACCTTATTTATTATCACTGCCACCTAACATGTACGCTGCCTGCCATTGCCAACACCAACCATCACCATTATCGTCTATTATTAAATTGATTCATTCTACTTGCATAGTCCCTTCTCATATATATATATATATATATATATATATATATATATATATATATATATATATATATATATCTTGACCTATTTTTATGTAAGGGGGATTGGCTATGTATACGAATATTTTTCAATATGTACTTACGTCCCTTTGGTCGGAGGTGCTGTATCTGTTTATGGATGCAGGTATGATACTTTTGGACGACATGGATTATCACTAGGTAACTCTCTCACTTCTCAAACTTATCATGGTGAGCTTACTACTTTCCTTGTGGGTATCTTAGAGTCTGGTTGATTTATGCATTTAAGTAATCCTTGTCATAGAGGCTTCATATACACTGTGGATCATGTATTTATGTACATAATGTAGTCAAGGTAAGTATAAAACCATGCAAATATTAGGAGGTCTTATCTGACAAGATTTACACCTCAAGCGACGCACAAAATGTTCAACACACAAGGCTTGTGCAACAGTTTCTACGCTATTGTGGGTAATTAGCGCTGTAGAGTCTCAAAATTACTTAATTAACCCTGGATTGTTTGACCTAAAAATTCAGATTTGCGTTGAGCCAATTAGATTTAAATATAATAGAGTCAATCTTAGCTAATATTAATATCCAAAAGGCAAGGTTGTCGATTTTATGATAGACAGAATGTACATTTGATCGAATGGAAATAAATGCGAGCAATAATAGCAGTATTCAATGATCCAAAAATGTGGAAGATAGCATTAAATAGTAATAAGTTGCAATGAATGGTATTTAAGTAAATACAACATGTGAGTCACCCGAAAAGGGGAGAGATCTGTGGATATTCTTTCTGACAATGATGAATAATTGATAAGTCTTTGACCGCCTAGGTTGTTTTTGGATCAAGTGAAAAAGTTAGACACGAATCTTAGTAAAAATATTGTTTTGTATACTTGTAATATGGTCAAATTCTCTCTATAAAGTCAATATGTTTTCTTACAAGTGAATATTTTTGTCCCCTATCATTATGTCTCTTTCTATTTATATGGAACATATTCCTAAAAACCCTAATAGTACAGGTACAGAGAATATCCACTAGAATATTCTCCTTTTTGTCCTATCCCTGAACTAGCCTTTATAACTCTGTCTAAGATGCTCGACCTCGACCTTGACCTACGACGACTTCTCGACCTTGATCTTTGCTGACTCTTCGACCGCACCCTTCATTGCTTTAGGGCCATTTCGTCCTTGGGCGGGCCTTCGTTAAAGTCGTATTGATGACACGTGGCATTCTGTGAATGCCTCCTTAATATTAACATGGTTTGATCATATCAGAGATAATTTTTGACCCATAGAGTTAGTCCCTCCATTTATTGAGGTCGTCCTCGCAGGCGAGCTTAATGAGCAGATAATGTCGCTTTGGTCGAATTTATCGAGCAGGTTACAAGAGTCATAAACGTCCTATCGAAAAAGCAACGTGGCCCTCTGTGGGCCGCATATTTCAAATACCTCAGGTTTCCCGGGCGATTTGCTAGAGCTATCTTGTCCAAGGGTTAGAGTAACGTCATGACATCATGCGTCATTATGACGCATATTCTCGATACGTTGCTTCGATTCACGCATGACCTTGCTTGGATCTGCCGTTTCGATTCCGGTGCCAAATATGACGAGCCGTTTTCGGGTTTAGTGCCATAATCTCTATAAATAGTGGTTCTTGAACTTGAATTTGAAGTTTGTTTCTTCTAGCTTTTCAGAGCACCAACCTTCGTCTCTGTATTTTTCTTCTCTGAGCTTCCTTTCCTCATTTTTTTGCCCTGCATCATCCCCACTTTTTCCCATTTTTTAATTCTTCTTTATCACTTTGCATCATGTCCAACTCACCCTCAAACACTGGTGAATAGAGTCGTGTTGCTCCCTTGGCAGTTATGTTTCCTTCCCATGGGGAGGATGTTTCTGTCATTATTGATGATGCAGTATTTTCGTTAGTGGAGGAAATATTCCCCTGCAATCCTGACGTTAGATCCGACCTCACCCGATCACCGAACGTTGTGCCCGAGATTTTCTTATCGACGATGATGTCTAAAGAATTGGAGGAACTCAAAGCCAAGTTCGGCCTTCCGAATTATGTCGAGCTTATCCCGGCTGGTGAGGGCGTGGTATAGGTTCATCACCCCAGATACTGCGCTCTATACGCTTATCCTTTCCTTATCGGTTATTCTTTCCCCCTCCTTCCATTGCTGGAGGAGTTCTATCATCACTACGATGTTTGCCTTGCTCAGCTTGCGCCATACGTCTATAAAATTATTAGAATGCTGACCAAATTTGCCGAGCTGGCCGGGGTCAAGCTGACGCTACAGCGTTTGGTACATCTCTTCGCCCCTAGCTTCTATAGGGGAACGATGCTGATTCTTCGCTATCGTGGAGGTAAATGTTTGGTGGTGAAGACGGACGATAAGTCTAGTCGCCAGTTTTTGCTCACTTTCTTCTATGTCAGGACCGAGGACGTGGTGCCTGACGCCGACGGCTTTCCAGAGGCTTGGAATTACACACGTAAGTGCCTATTTTCTTAGCGTTCTTTTACCTACTCAAAATTAGTTGTGGGTCTTTTCCGTTTCTTGTAGCCAACAATCAACCTCCCCTTTTAGTCATGCGCATTTCTAACTAGGTCGAGCAAAGCCTCCCCCACGTCGTAGGGATTCGCGACTGGCCAAACTTTAGCAAGAAGTTTAGACCGGCTCTTCCTTCGACAGGCAACTTCTTTTATTTGGCCGTGGTCGTTTTATTTTTCATTGTATGCCGATTCGCTTTGCTAACTTCAACGTTTCTCTATTTCCCAGGCATGGGGTCTTCTCAAAGGAGCCGGGCACTAGTGGCATCCTTTCGGAGGAAGGCTGCTGCACCTTCGGCTTCTGCCCCTATTGCAACGACCGCCCCTTCTGTGCCGACCCCTTCCTCGGCTACCGCTATCCGAGGACCTGCCTCCATTTCGTCTGCTACTTTTGCTCCCTAAATCTTTTTGTTGATTGATGAGGACGACGATATCTCCCCTGAGGATGGCGATCTAATGCCTCGTAAGAGGAGAGCTATGGATGCAGGGGGAGAAAGGCCAGTAGCCGTTGACATAGAAGAAGGCAACTTCGTTCTTCGAGAGACGACCACAACGTATGTAAGAGAGAGCACTGGGGCATACTACGAGGCCCTGTATTTGAAGGAGATGAATGTGGATGCGTCGGTGCGTCCCGCGAGGGAGACGGTCGAAGGTGGGATACCTAACGACGACCTCGTACTTCTGAGGCAAGAGGAGGCTTCGTCTTCTAGGGTTGCAGTGGATGTCCCCTCGTCTGCTGATGGTAGAGGGAGGACCATGGCATAAGAGGACGCCGTGTCTGACTCAGATATGGATCTGGACGAGTTGAAGATGATCGATGAGGGGCTCACTCAACTCGAGGTGAGGTTGGAAGGGGGCTCCAGGACTATTATGATCCCAATGGATCATAATCTACTTGTAAATACCGAGGGAGTATTCCCTACACTTGGTCCTCTTTGTTCTAATATTGAGGGTACAACCATCGAGATAATAAACGACCGTATTTTGTCAAATAACGTTGTTGGTCTCGCTCTCAGGGTAAGGACGACTATCGCCTATTCCTTTCCTTATGCCTTAGTTTTTTTGTATGTTCTAACATCCCCTTTTTTTGTAGACGGATACTCTAGAGATTGAGAGTGCTCGACGGGAGAGCAGACGTAAATAAATTTACGTGAAGCGGAAAGACAAGTACACCACTTGTCTTAGAACGTACCGGGAGCTCCGGTGTCAGCTTCACGAAGGCGGCAACATGCTGGTCCTAAGGGAGGACTTGAAAAAGAGGGACGACGAGCTAATACAGTCCATGGAGAAATGTAGTGTCCTTGAAGGTATATTGAGGAGCAAGAAGGAGGAGCTCGAGCTTAGTAGGGGTATAAAGGACAATGCAGCGATCTCTAGGCTTAAGTGGTCCAGCTGCAAGGTGAACTTGAGGAGTGCAGTTCAAGGAAGAGACTCTCAGTAGCGAGGTCGTTGAGAAGCAGGAGGAGCTTGATAAAGAAGAGACTACTTGTTTAGAGGCTCGGAGGAGGGTGGAGTTCCTCGAGTTGTCGAACCAAAACCTTTGCTCTAAGCGGGAAAATGACCTGGCGAAGGCTAAAGAGGAACGACTTGATGAAAGGATTGGGGAGTTGGAAAAAGAGACCTCTGATCTCTATGATCGAGTTGCTGCTCTAAAGGCCGAGAAGGCCCAACTTCTTGCACGACCTTCTTCGTCTACGACTTTTAGCTTTTCCAACATCCCCTATGAGCTGTATGAAGAATGGATTCATGCTGAGGCCCGACTGGACGTGCTTCGTCAGTTGCACGTGGTGAGTTCCATTTATGGGGCGGCCTTTGAAGATTGGTCTGAGGCTCGAATTTCTTATGGCTACGACCCGACAACGCCTCGCCTTGGCAAAAAAGATGAGGACGGGGAGGATGCTATAGATCACCTTGAGGATGTGGCCTTATATGATTTTATTTACCCTCCGGGAGAGGATGGAGAGGGTGCTGAAGATGGGGGCGGTGATGGCGTTGATGGTCAGGGAAGCGACGTTGTTAAGGGTTGGACCGGTGAGGATGTTTTGGGTCATGATGGCGGTGTCCATTAGTAGTTTGTTTTTATCACTGTGTGTATTTTTGCTGGCGTCTCCAAGATCCTTTGTAAAAAACCTTTGTCTTTTATAAATATCAAAGTTGGTTTTTGCTTTCATTTGTGCCTTTCTTATTTGGCGTGATTTGTTTTTGTATTTACGTGTTTTTCTCTTTCATACTTTTGTTGTCGTCTTTTAACTGGTCGTAGTCCTTAGGTTTAATAGCCATAGCTGAATCATCCCTTTGTTCGTATAGATCGAGTATGTCTGAGGATCGATTGGTTAAGTCTGAACTTGATAGGACTTAGCTTCTCGTTTGGTTAATTTTAAACTTTCATCGAAACGTGACCGAGCGCCGATAGGTGTTATTCGAACTTGGTCGAATTTTAACCTCTTGTTAAATCGTGGACGAGGGCCGTTTGGTGTTGTTCGAACTTGGTCGACCTTAATCTTTTGTTATATCGCGGCCGAGGGCCGGTAAGTGTTGTTCGAACTCGGTCAAACTTAACCTTTTGTTAATAGAGCGGCCGAGGTCCGATAGGTGTAGTTCGAGCGGGAACTTAACCTTTTGTTAATGGCGCGGACGAGGGCCGATAGATGTTGTTTGAGCAGGGTCGAACTTAACCTTTTGTTAAGGTGTGGCGGAGGGCCGATAAGTGTTGCTCGAGCAGGATCGAACTAACCTTTTGTTAAGGTGTTCCTGATAAACGTAAGTTTCTTATTACTTTGACATTTTTTCTCTGATTACATGATTGGAGAAAGTTACAAACTTTGGGCATTGGCTGACGTTCCAGTCCCAGTGTATCTAGTCCCTTCATTGTTCGACTTGGAGAATATTGAGGAGTCAGGCAATGCAAGAGAAAAACAGTCCCTCCTTCGCATACATCGACTCGAAGTGTCCTTTCGATGCCTCGTTAAAAACCTTCTTAAGAAAACCCTAATGGGAGAAAACTCAAGTGAGGGAAAAAGAGTACGACTTGGGGGCGCTTCTTACTTTTAGAAGTTGAAGTATTTGAGGTGGCTGATGTTTCAATTGTTTGGTAAGTGTTTTCCTTCCATCGTCTCTAACTGGAACAAACGCTTGTTTACTTTGGCTGTAATTTTGTACGGGCCATCCTAGTTTGCCTTCCTGTGGATCTCTGCTTGTTTGAGTTTTGGCTTTGAGTACGTAGTCCCTGACTTTGAGCGGCCGGACCTTTGCTTTCTTGTTGTAGTAACGTTCCACTTGCTGCTTTTGGGAAACCATCTTTATGTATGCCATATCTCTTTGTTCGTCGATCTCATCAAGTTCCTGCTTCTACTCTCGTCATTACTAGTACCGCTTTCGTGGGAGTACCTTAGGCTGGGTTCTCCGACTTTGACTGGTATGATTTCTTTGGTCCCGTAGATCAGAGAGTAAGGTGTATCTCCTGTGCTTGTCTTCGGGGTGGTTCTTTACGCCCATAATACTTCTGGGAGTATTTCCAGCCACAATCCCTTGGCGTCTTCGAGCTTTTTTTTCATGATGTTTAATATGGACTTGTTGGAGGATTTTTCCTGCCAGTTACCCGCTGGGTGATAGGGGGTTTGAGAATATCCTCTTAATATGCCATTTCTTGAAGAATTCAGCGGTTTTCTTTCCCGTGAGCTGGGGTCCGTTGTCGCAGCTGATCTCTTTGGGTAGGCCGAATCGGTAGATGATGTTCCTCCATATGAAGGTGATTACCTCTTATTCGCGTATTTGGGTGAACGATCCTGTTTCCACCCATTTAGAGAAATAGTCAGCCAAAGTCGAAAGAAATCATACATTACCTCGCCCTGCTGGTAGAGGACCCACGATGTTCATTCCCCACTTGATGAACAGCCACAGAGAGGTGACTGGGTGGAGATGTTCGTCTGCTTAGTAAATCATTGGGGCGTATTTCTGACATTGTTCACATTTCTTTACGAATTCTGAGGCGTCTTTTTTCATGGTGGGCCAATAGTATCTTGCCCCTATGAGACACCTAATAAGTGCTCGATTGCCGGAATGAGCGTCGCAGTGGCCTTCATGGACTTCTCGAGGACGTCCTGGGTTTGATTTGGGGCCAAACATTTTGCCAGAGAGCCGCTATATATCCTCTTGCATAGGCCGCTATGGAGGAGATTGTATCTGGCTGCTTGCGTTCTTAGTCTTTTGGCTTCCATTTTGTAGTTTGGGAGGGTGCCGTCCTGCAAGTAGGTGATAATACAATTGCGCCAATCCCAAGTTATGCTTACAGATCTTACCTCGATTTGGTATAGCGGCGAGTTGAGGAGGTGGACTACACTTTTATCCCTGTTCGTGATGCTTTTAGTGGCTACAGCCAATTTGGCGAGGTCATCCGCTTCAACATTCTATGCACGCGGGATCTGGTCGAGCTGGCATTCATCAAACTTAGGCAGCAGCTTGCAGATCTTGGTCTGATATTTCTCTTTGCTCTTTGATTTGGTAAGTCTCTATGACTAGGTTGACTACGAGCTGGGAATCACAACGGAGCTTTAACCGCTTCGCCCTATACTTGAGTGCTAGTCTCAATCCTGCAATTACGGCCTCATACTGGGCTTCGTTATTAGTCATATCTGGGCATCATATGGACTCGAGAATTACTTCGCCGGTAGGAACCTCGAGTACGAGTCCCAGTCCGGATCCGGAGGCGTTGGATCCACCGTTAGTGTATAGGACCTAGGGGTCTTGTGTTTGGAGAAAAGCATGGACGGCTTCCTTCCCGACCTCAGGCATTATCTTTGCGCTGAAGTCTGCGAGCACTTGCGACATTATCGTTGTCTGCGGCTGATATGTGATATCGTGTTTGCTTAGCTCGATGTCCCACTTGGCCAGGCTCCCCGATAATTCGGGCCTATGTGAAATGCCTCTCAGAGGAATGGTCGTAACGACCAAGATAGGGTGGCACTGGAAATAGGGCCTGAGCTTTTATGAAGCTATGAACAGTGCCAGGGCCAGTTTCTCGAGGTGTGGTTACCTCGTTTTGCGTCGACGAGTGTTTTAATAATGTAGTAAATGGGATATTGCGTACCTTTACTTTCTTGGATCAGGATCACACTTCGGAGATGGCCAGGTAGATGAGGAGATGCTCCTCGAGTTTGGGCTTTGATAGCAGAGGTGGTGATAACAGATATGCCTTCAGCTCTAGCAGAGCTTGTACGCACTCGGGCGTCCACTCAAGGCCGTTATTTTTTTGAGTACGCCGAAAAATCTATGACATCTGTCGGATGACCGCGAGATAAATCTTTAAAGTAGTCAGTTGCTCCAGTATCCCTTCGATAGCTTTGATTTGGTCTAGGTTGACCTCGATCCCTCGTTGCAACACTAAGAAGACCAAAAACATCCCCGAGGCCATGGCAAACGCGCATTTCTCTAGGTTTAGTTTCATTTTATACTGTCTCAGTATGTCAAAAGCTTCCTTCAAATGGTTGATATGGTTTTTCTCCTTTACGGATTTTACTAGCATGTCATCGATATATATCTCCATGGTCTTGCCGAGCTGATCTTTGAACGTTTTTGTGACCAGTCTTTGATAGGTTGTTCCTGCGTTCTTCAGCCCGAATGGCATGACCCTATAACAATATGTTCCTCGGTGGGTGATAAACGTGGGTTTCTCCTGGTCCTCTTCTTCCATAAGTATCTAGTTATAGCCCGAGTATGTATCCAAAAAGCTCAACAGCTCGTGCCTGGCTATCGCGTCGATGAGTTGGTCGATATGTGGTAACGAGAACGAATCCTTCGAGCACGCTTTGTTCAAGTCGTGAAGTCTACACATATCCTTCATTTCCCATTTTTCTTTTTGACCATCATTATGTTGGTGATCTACTTGGGGTATTTCGACTCCCTGATTGAGCCATTTTCTAATAACTTCTCCACCTCCTCGTGGATGCCATTGTTGATGGCGGGAATTTTCATCTGACCTACCTTACCGGGGGGTAGAATGGGTCGATGTTTAATTTGTGTCTGGAGATCTTCTTGGGGATACCTGGCATATCTGCATGGCTGAAATCAAATAAATCTGCATTAGTTATTAAAATGACTAAATTTAACTAGTTCTCTATGTTTACAGCCGATGTAGGCCTTTTTGCTGGAGTTGCTGGGGTCTAATTGAATGGGGTCGAGGTCCTCTATAGTTGAGTCCGCGGCTTCAACCGTTTCAGGATCTATGATGATATCACCGGTCTCTTCTTGCGTCGACCTCTACCCTGTTAATTGTTATGCTTCTTTTTCCTTGTCTTTCTTCTATTGGGTTGTCGTGATATCAAAGGCGATGCGGTAGCATTGCCTGGACGTGCGTTGTTCTCCCTGTATGCTGAATATCCCCCAAGGCGTTAGGAATTTGATTACTTGGTATAAGCTGGAGGGGACGGCTCTCATGGGATATATCCACGGTTGTCTTACTATGGCATTGTATATGGTGGTCTGGTCCATGATATGGAACATTGTCTCCAGTGTTATGCCACCGGCCTAGACAGGGAGTGCAATTTTGCCCGACGTCCGTTTAACTGCATTATTAAAACCGGTTAGTGTGATGCAGCGTGACACTATCTTGTCCTTAAGTCTCATCTGGGTGAGGACTCAGGGATGGATAATGCACATTCCACTTCCATAGTCTACCGTGATACGTTTGACATCAGTATCTAAAATGCGTAAAGTAATGGCGAGAGCATCATTGTGAGGGAAAGTCAAACCGTCGGCATATGACTCATCGAAGATGATACTTTCTTCAAGTCCGTCATACCGTTCGTGTGTGATAGATTTTTTGAGCTGTTGAGTAGCATTGAATTTAATGTTGTTGATGGAGGCATTGTTGCTACCGCCTAAGATCATGTTGATAGTGTGAGCTGGTGATGGTAGCTTTGGCGGGCCTTGGCGTCCGCGTTCTCTAGCGAAGTTGTTTCTCCCATTTTCGCTCAGCAGCTCTTTGAGGTGTCCCTCCTACAACATGTTCTCAACCTCCTTCCCGAGGGGGGTGCAGTCTTCTGTTTTGTGTCCCCGCTCATGGTGGAATTCACATATAGCGTCAGATTTTCTGGTGCTCGGGTCGGACCTCATTTTCGGCAGCCACTTCACCTTTGTTACGAATTTTTTGAGGGCATAGAATATTTCTGTTAGTGACACACAAAAATTGCAAGTAGAAAAGAAGGGGGCATACCTCTCTCGTTCCGATAAGTCCCCATCCTCGGCCTAGATGGGCCTTCATCATAGCGAAAAGAAGGCAGGGCGGGAGCCCTAACATATGGCTGATGTCGTTCCCGTTTGGTCGTGACACTGGGTGATCCCTTCTTACGGTATCTTTTTGTTCCTTCCTGGGCTTGGCTTGTATTGAGACGAGCCAACGGATTGGTGGTCATCATCTTCTCGAGCTTCAGCACAGTAGGCACTGTTGATTTCGTCCCAAATGATTGGAGGATACTTCATCAACAGGCTCAGCAATTTTCTAGTCGCTCTTGAACCCTCTCTACTCAACCCGTTCTGAGAGGCTGCAACTGCCATCCCTTTGGATACGTTTGGTAGGTTCATCCTTATCCTGTTGAATCAGGCGAGGAAGTCCCTTAGTCCCTCTCCTAAGGACTTCTTGTTGGCGAAGATGTCATTTACTCTTGATTTGACTTTCTTGGCCCCGGCATGCGCCGTTACGAGCTTATCGTCCATTTCTTCGAAGGTTTCTATGGAGCGGGCTAGTAGTTGTGAATACTATGTTAACGCCCTTCCCGTAAGGGTTTCGCCAAATTTCTTCAGCAAAATGGAGGACACGTTCCTTGGTGAGGTAGTTGCCCTTCACGGCGGTGACATAATGAGTCACGTGATCTTCGGGGTCAGTCCTTTCGTTGTATATCCTGGGATACAATGGCATTTTGAAGGTCTTTGGAATGGCATCCGGGGCCACTCCCTCGCTATACGGCTGATCTACGAATCTACCGGCGTCCCTTTTTGGCAATAGCTTAGCGGCGCCTGGAATCTTGCCGACTCGTTATTGGTATTCTTTTTCTTCCATCCTCTTTAGAACAGCAGCGAGGACGTTGTCACCTACATTGTCAGTAACATTGTGAGTAATACCTGGTGTTGGAGGGTCTGGTTGGTTGCCATGTTCGTCTTCTCGTTGCACTATATGGGCTCTTGTGGTCTCTATAGTCGTGCATGGAGCAGGTTTGTTGAGCACGCTTACTAGCGTATCAGTGAACCATGCTTCGAGAAGCTTTTTCATGGCCGGTGGTTTCCCTTCTCCTGCGGGCATAGAGGTTCCTTTCCCATTAGGTTTTGTTATGCTACAATGGGAGGTGGCCTCTTGCGCCTGGGGGAGGCAGTGGGTGTCACGTCATTCGCCTAGCGTTTCACAGCTCTCATTGATGGCATTCATGAGGTTGCCAGGAAAGTCACCGGTCACTTTAGTCCAATCTCCTTGGTTACCTGCCATATAGGTTTTCGTATGTGCAAAGAAAGAGAAAGATCTTGTGGTTTGTTAGGTTAGTGACTCATGTGAGTTGTAGATCTAAAGTAAACTAAAAAATTAGGTAAGAGATAGCCATAGGCGGCGCCAAACTGTTTGATCCAAAAATTTAGATCTGGGTTCAACTAATTAGATTTAAATATAATAGAGTCAAACTTAGCTAATATTAATATCCAAAAGACAAGGTTGTCAATTTTATGATAGCTATAATGTATATTTGATCGAATAGAAATAAACGCGAGCAATAATAACAATATTCAATGATCCAAAAAGATGAAAGTTAGCATTAAATAGTAATAAGTAGCAATGAATGACATTTAAGTATATAGAACATGTGAGTCATCCGAAAAGGGAAAAGACCTGTGGATATTCTTTCTGACAAGGATGAATAATTGATAATCCTTTGAACGCCCAGGTTGTTCTTGGATCAAGTGGAAAAGTTAGACACGAATCTTAGTAAAAAGGTTATTTTGTATGGTTGTAATATGGTCGGATTCTCTCTATAAAGTCAATATGTTTTCTTACAAGTGAATATTTCATGTCCCCTATTATTGCGTCTCTTTCTATTTATAGGGAATATATTCCTAAAAACCCTAATAAATATCCACTAGAATATTCTTCTTTTTGTCCTATCCCTGAACTAGTCGTTATAACTCTGTCTAAGATGCTCGATCTAGACCTTGACCTACAACGACTTCTCGATCTTGATCTTCGCTGACTCTTCGACCGCACCCTTCATTGCTTCAGGGCCCATTTCGACCTTGAGCAGGCCTTCATTGAAGTCGTATTGATGACACATGACAGTCTGTGAATGCCTCCTTAACATGGTTTGAACATATCAGAGATAATTTTTGACTCATACATGGACTATATTCAAAACTCTCTTTCTTGACCACAAATAAGAAGTAGAGAACCTTGCAACTCAACATCGGAGTCCTGATAATAACCTTGCAATGTTCATAGTGATGTTAGAGTTTATACAATTTATTTTAACATTTAAACATTTTATTTTACTTTAAAGTTTAACGTATTTTTCATAATTTTTCTTTTCCTACTGTATTTGCAAATTTATAAAATAAGTTTGAGATGGTTCGGGCATGTGATGAGGAGGTGTTCGGACGCTCTAGTAAGCATGTGTGAGAGATTGACGATGCCGGGTTTGAGGAAAGGTAGAGGTAGGCTGAAGACGTATTGGAGTGAGGTGATTAGGCAGGACATGACGCATCTTCAGCTCACTGAGGACATGACTTATGATAGGTGGGCTTGGAGGGAGAAAGATTATGGTAGAAGGCCATACTAGGCAGTGCACGTTTTCCTTTTCCTTTCCCTAGTGTTTGCGCATTTTAGTATTTTCAATTTTATTACTATCTAGGGGTGTTCAAACCGAACCGGGAAACCGCACCAAACCGAAAAATCAAACCAAACCGATTAAAAAACCCGACTAGGTTTGGTTTGAATTGGTTTGGTATTGAGTAAAAAAAACCGAACCAAACCGATATATAAATACATAATTTTTTTTAAAACTTTATATTGAATTTTCTTTAAAAAAAATGTATAAATATTTGGGATCCTTTCATATGTTAACCTTAAAGCGTACATTGACGGAAATTATTGATAGACGACTAAGAAAATAACTATCATGTGTTACTAACAAAATTCTCCTATTGGAATATTTTAATAGATCATATAATTATCAATTTTTTCAATATTTACTAAACATATATTCGCTTATTAAAACTTTATCTATAACTTTAACAAAGTAAGATTCGAATAATATTCATGTAACAAAAAAAATCCGAAAAGCCGAAAAATCCGACAAAATCGAACCAATCCAAACCGCTATAGTTGGTTTGGTTTGGTTTTGCCTAAAAACCGAACCAACCCGATTCATGTACACCCCTACTACCTGGTATCGCCTATGTTTTGGTTGCTCTGCTTCCTAACTATTGTTGATGCTTTCCTGACTTTTACATTAGTATATTTTTTTTTAAACTATTGTGATTTGTATGCTCGTTTGGAGCTGAGGGTCTACCGAAAATATTTCCTCTACCTGCATAAGGTAGAGGGTAAGCTAAAGCTGCATATATAATACTCTCCCCAAACCTTTTATTAGTGGGATGCACTGAGTTTATTGTTGTTGTTATATTAAATAAAATGAACATATAGTATAATTTAATTTGCCAGGAGGATATGTAATTGGTGGTGCACAAATCGAGTCTTTTTCTTTCTACATTATTAGTACTAGATGACATGAATTTTGCGACAGGATAACAGCTAATGTTATGATAGCGTGTGATAATAAATATTGTGATGTACTCTTTTCATATCGAATAGAATTCGGGACCATTTTTCGTATAGTCACGTGTGATTTCTTGTTTATTTACTAAAATACAACCAAGTTAAAAGACAAAAATCTCACTAAAAACCAAGTCTTGCTTTTACATTGATAGGTTTTGTGTGGTTATAGTTGCATAGTAGCGTAAAGTCGACACGTCATTTGTGAAGGACCAAAAATTCAACTCAGCAGCAGACCTTCAATTTGAAAACGTTTTTGCAATGGCAAAATACATAATTTGCCACCTGAACTATATGCCAAATCTCTATTATACATTTTCTGACGGTGAAAATCATTTTACACACTCAACCTTTCTAAAATGTATTAATTACACATTGCTTTTTTCTTGACCAGTTTTCTAAAATATGTGTAATATCACGTACCAATAAGGCTATGACACGTGTCATTTTAAATAAGATATAAATAAAATGCTTAAAATTACAATTATATCCCTTAACTAAGTTCCCCATTCAACTGTTTCTCTTCTCCGACGAATAATCTCCATTGCCGCTGACCAGTAGAAAGAAAACATACCATCAGCTTCCAATTCAAACCAACAGACAAAAGCCAAAGCTAACTATTACTTTTTTATTTGTATATAATTGTGGTCAGCTCCTAGCTTCCTGTGCATTTTATTCCTAGAAATATCGAGATTCAAAATAGAAAAACTCAAGAAAGTGAGAGGAATTAGAGATCTTCAGATACACGACAAAGACTGCAATGGAGTTAGCAGTGAGTCAAACAAAAGTACACCATTGATGCTAAGGCTACAAGCTATATTTCTCAAGTTAAAAGAGCATCAAAGACATCAAAATTATGTTGGTTTTGTAATAAATTCCCCCAAGATCTGCATTAAATTGTCAAAAATTTCATCAAAAAGTTGTTACACCACCACTGGCCACTAATTTGCCGCCGTCTTCTCCGATCAATAAAATCTAAAACCACCACCTTAAAGAAATATAAGCTCATAAACAAAAGAATAAGTAAGATTATTGAAAACGTGCCCATATTTTGGGGAAGAAGACAAGGGAAATAACTTCTGGGTTGGAAAAGTATAAGGTAAGGTTCCGTCGAAATAGGATTGAGGCTTGGTGGTAGCGAAACGGTGAGTAATTAAAGAAAGGTGTTAAAATTATTATTTTTAGGATAAAATATTAAATTTGTGACACAGTGTAAATCTATGAAAGAATTAACACAAAATTTGTACAGCTTAACGCGCTTTTTTGAGTATAAAATACGCGACTCAAAATGGTGTGTATTAGACACACTTCAAAAAGGTTGAGCGTGTAAAATGATTTTTGCCCTCAGAAAGTGTGTAAGAGGGATTTGGTTCATAGTTCAAGTGGCAACTTATGTATTTGGTCATAGGTGAGGACGTACTTAGTGGGTGTTTGAACATAAGAATGGTAAAATTCCAAAAAAAGTGAAAAAATTCAAGTGAAAATTGTATTTGAACCCGTTTGAACATACAAAAAATTTCCTTTTTTCGATTTTTTTTTTTTTGAAAATAATGTTTGGTTATCACAATCTTCCCAGTTATTTCAATTTCACTTGAAAATGCGTTTTCAAATTTGAAAAATTGGTTCTTACCAGTTTTTCAATTGAAAATGATAATTTGCTAGTTTTTAATTTTACAAATTTACCCTATACTTTTAAAATTTATAAAATGACTCCATCAATTATTAACCTACATGTTTGATAACAGTGGTAATAGCAGTGGGAAGTGGACTATGTTAGAAAATGTGATATTGATTTTGCATCTTCTGTATATTGCAGTAAAGCAGAATATGATAACGGTTAAACAATAGCATGTTTCATTGTTTATTTCAAGTAGGATAATCAAATTGGGGTGGTTTTGATATTTTTTACAAGTTGTGGGTTATAAATCATGTTTCATGATTTTGAAAAAAAGACATCAAAATATTTTGCAAAAATTATAACCAAGCACAACTTCATCTTCAATTCAAATTTTAGTGAAATTCCAAATTTGATTTTTTTTTTTGGAATTTATGTCCAAACGCCTACTAGAGTTGTGTTTGGACATTTTTTGATTGTTTTTGAAGTTTTATGAGTGATTTGAGTGAAAATTTTGAAAAACAGCTTTTTGGAGTTTTTCAAATTTTCGAAAATTTTCAAAATGCATCTTGAAGTGAAAATTAGAAATTTTATGAACAAACGCTGATTTCAGAAAAAAGTGAAATTTTTTGGGAAAAAAGGGAAAAAATTTCTTATGTCAAAACGGGCTCTTAGTTAGAAGCTGCCCGTGTTAAATTAATTGTTCGATATCTATTTTGAAACTCAATTAATTTTAATTTACATAGAAAAAATTCACATTGTAATAAAGCACTCCATATATATATATATATATATATATATATATATATATATAACTTCCGAATATTTATGTCTGTTGGGTGCGTATGAACAAAGTCTCACATGGAAAGTAGAAAAGAAAAAAAAAAGGGATTTTTACATACCTATACACTATTGGAAACTTTATTACCCTCTCTACTCAAGTTTTAATTTAATTACATCATATATACAAATTTACCAATTATATACACGTTAGGAATTAAATGAGTATTCATTTATATTAGGAATCAATAATTTCCCATCCTTATTCTCTCTCTCTCTCTCTCTCTCTCTCTCTCTCTCTCTCTCTCTCTCTCTCTCTCTCTCTCTCTCTCTCTCTCTCTCAGTACTTAATTCCAGTAATGTAGAGAGCAGCAATTCCACCATTGACAACCATTAAAAAGCTTTGAAGCTTTGAATTCGAATTTAGGTTTTCAAAAAATATTATTTGTTTGAATAGTGTGTTGTTGCAAATAATTCAGAATTCTCTCTAAGTCTCTCTCTATCTCTCAATCCCTAATTCCAGTAATGTAAAGCAAACGAAAAGAGAGCAGTAATTCCACCATTGACAGCCATTAAAAAACTTTGAAGCTTTGAATTCGAATTTTGGTTTTCAAGAACTATTATTTGTTTGGATTGGGTGTTGTTGCAAACAATTGGGAATATTGTTTGGAGTTTATATCTCAATTTTGAGGGTGTTTTGGTGAAGGTTAGACTTGATTTTGACTGAATTTCATATTGAAACTCGAAGAAGAAGAAGAAGAAGAAGAAGAAGAAGAAGAAGAAGAAGAAGAAGAAAACATGATATGCATTATACTTACGCAATTGTAGTAAAGTTATAGTAAAATTGCTGTTCAAATTGAATTCTATTGTCGTAAAGTTGTAAAATTTGTATAAAAATTGTATTAAGTGGTTTGATATTGTAGTTGCATATAACTGGGGTAGAAATAATGTGTGAAAGTTGTAGATAAGTTGTATAATATATAATTAGTTGTATAAAAAAGGTTCACATTGATATTAGGAAAATAAATTTGAGTTGAACTAAAATATTGTTTGAAAAAGAGAAAAATAAACTTAAAGCACGATTAGTAATTTCCAGCTGCATGCTTCCGTCGAACTTCTAGTATGTACGCGCAAGCATAAAACTGTTGCTCCTCATCTTAAAATTTCTAGTCAACTGAAAGTCACTTCTACTGGTTTTAGACCAAAAGCAAATATAAAGTAATTCACTTTTCGAAAACAAAACATTTCAAAGGCTACGAAATCACAGATTCTTATCTTGAAATTAAGACGCAATAATTTACGTATAATTATTTGATAAAAAATCAACTTTTATTAATCGAAAAGAACGGGGCGGGGAGTACTCCTTCTGTTCCACTTATTTGTTTGATACAATTTCTAATTTGTAACAAGAAAATAATTTTAAATAGTTTATTGAGTAGACACATCTGTTCATGGATCTCAAGGGTTCAAAGCAGCACCAATATTGACAGGCAAACACCTGATCAAAGCAGCAAGAACAAGGCTGAAAGTGAATGGAAAAACAGAACAAATGTTGCAGCTACACTAGGAGTGACAAACGGGCGGGTCGGGTCGGATATGGTTCGGGTTGGAAACGGGTAATGAAAAAACGGATCAATTATCCGACCCGACACATATTTAATATGGATAAAAAACGGGTTAACCGACGGATAATATGGGTTACGCATATTATCCATGACTTCTTGTATATGATCACTTTTGGGAGGATTCTTAGTCTCTTGTGACGACCCAACCCGTCGTCTCATGTATTACAGCCCCGTTTCCCCCATTTATTGCTCTTTCATGTTTTATTATCAGCAACGGGTGAGTTAGAGTTGAATTGAATTGGTTTGGATAGGAAATGAGACACTTAGTCTCTTTAAGGAAGGTTTGGTTTGGAAAAGTCAACCGAACGTTGACTTATTAGTTAGAAGGCTCGGATGTGAATTCCGGTGATCCGGTTAGCTTCGAGAGGTGATTTGTGACATAGAAGTGCGACCGGAAGTGATTTTGGAGGTCCGGAGTAGAATTAGGCTTGAATTGGCAAAGTTGGCATTTTGGCGAATTCCGGTGGATAGGTGAGATTTAGATCCGAGGGTCGGAATGGAATTCCGAGAGTTGCAGTAGCTCCGTTTGGTGATTTTGGATATGTGTGCAAAGTTTCAGGTCATTCGAAGGTGTTTAGGTCGTGTTTTTGATCGAATGCGTAATTCAGAAGTTTTTAAGAAACTTAGGCTTGAATTCGATGTGATTTGATGGTTTTAGCGTTGTTTGATGTGTTTTGAAGATTGGAACAAGTTTGAATAAGGTATTAGGATGTGTTGGTGTTTTTGGTTTAGGTCCCGGGGGCCTCGGGGTGAATTCGGGTGGTTGAACGAGAGTTTTGAAGTTTGCTTCAGGTCTGTTGTTGCTGTCATCTAGTATTTCCGCTTCTGCGGAAATGGACCGCAGAAGCGGGTGAAGGAGCGCAGAAGCGGTTCATGGCCTGGTGGAGTGCTTCCGCAAAAGCGGAACATTTTTCGCAAATGCGAGTCCGCAGAAGCGGACTATAAACTGCAGAAGCGGTCTTGGGTGGTTCGCAGAAGCGGATGAGGAGACGCAAAAGCGGACGTTGGGTTTTTAATGAAAATCCGCAAAAGCGGGATGTTGGCCGCAGAAACGGTCCCGCATAAGCGGAAACGGGACCGCAGAAGCGAAATCAACTGTTGATAGAAGGGTTTAAAATATTATATTTCATCCGCGAACAAGAGGTAGTTTCCACCATTTTTAAGCGACTTGGAGAGCTTTGGGCGAGAATTTTCGAGGGTTTTGACTGAGAATCAATTAGAGGTAAGTCTCTTGGCCTAATCATTCGAGTTTATGGTAGAAATTACATGTAAATTGTGGAAAATTCATCAAAAACGGGTCAAGCCAGGGCTTGGAAAGTTGTGATGTAAAAACGGATTTTGAAAGGGCATTTGAACTCCGAATTTGGTAAAATTGGTATGTGTAGACTCGTGGCGAGACGAGGAATCCAGTAATGTAAATTTCGTAATTTTTCGAGAAGTGGGCTCGGGGCTCGGGTTTTGCCAACTTCGTGAATTTTGGTGTTTTTCGAGTCTTTTCGATTGGGTTATGTTTCTTTAGCCTATTGTAATGTATTCGTTGTGGTTTTAATCAGATTCGGCATGCGAAGAGGTTGATTCGAAAGGCAAAGGCATAGCGAGCTAGACTTGTGGCCGGCTTGAGGGGAGTAATAGATGTAGATGATGACCTGAGGGTTTGAAACCCCGGTATATCACATTGTGACGCTATATTGAGGCGAGACACGTACTCTATGACGAGTGCGGGGTCGATTGTGACGGGGGATTGTGACCTAGTCCGTTCCGATCGATGTTCGTACTGTGTTCTTGACTAGAAATTGTTGGTAATCATCCTACTCGGATTTTATGAATATGTTTGGGGCTTTGTGCCTATCATTTGCATCCTTCAGGGATCCTTATCACTGCTTCCATGATGCTTAGCATATTTCATGATATCAGTCCT
>NC_032000.1:44926281-44933159 GCF_001879085.1 Nicotiana attenuata | reverse complement strand
ATTTGCGTGCCCAATGTGGATGGGCTTCGGGAGTTGATATTAGAGGAGGCCCACAGTTTGCGGTATTCCATTCATCTGGGTACCACGAAGATGTATCAGGATTTGAGGCAGCACTACTGGTGGAGGAGAATGAAGAAAGATATAGTGAGTTATGTAGCTCGGTGTCTCAACTGTCAGCAGGTCAAATATGAGCATCAGAGACCCGGTGGTGTACTTCAGCGGATAGATATTCCCGAGTGGAAGTGGGAGAGGATTACTATGGATTTTGTGAGTGGTCTCCCTCGTACCTCGAAGAAGTTTGATTCGATTTGGGTGATTGTGGATCGGCTGACCAAGTCCGCGCACTTCATTCCGGTGTGTACTACCTATTCTTCGGAGCGGTTGGCAGAGATTTTCATCCGGGAGATTGTTAGGTTGCATGGGGTCCCAGTTTCTATCATCTCGGATAGGGGCACTCAGTTTACTTCCCATTTCTGGAAGACTTTTCAGCAAGAATTGGGTACACAGGTAGAGCTGAGCACAGCATTTCATCCCCAGACGGACGGACAGTCCGAGCGTACCATTCAGATATTGGAGGACATGTTGCGTGCCTGTGTTATTGATTTTGGAGGTTCTTGGGCTGAGTTCTTGCCACTTGCAGAGTTCGCGTACAACAACAGCTATCAGTCCAGCATTCAGATGGCACCGTATGAGGCCTTATATGGGAGACGGTGTAGATCTCTGGTTGGTTGGTTTGAGCCCGGCGAGGCTAGACTATTGGGGACAAAGTTGGTTCAGGATGCCTTAGAGAAGGTGAAAGTGATCCAGGAGAGACTTCGTACAGCTCAGTCGCATCAGAAGAGTTATGCGGACCGGAAGGTTCGAGACGTATCCTACATGGTGGGCGAGAAGGTCTTGTTGAAGGTTTTTCCTATGAAGGGCGTTATGAGATTTGGAAAGAAAGGAAAGTTGAGTCCACGGTTCATTGGCCCTTTTGAGATACTTAGGAGTTGGGGAGGTGGCCTACATGCTTGCTTTGCCACCCAGCTTGTCGGGAGTTCACCCGGTATTTCATGTTTCTATGCTCCGGAAGTATGTTGGGGACCCGTCCCATGTGTTAGACTTCAGCACGGTTCAGTTGGATGATGACTTGACTTATGTGTGGAGCCAGTGGCTATTTTAGGTCGTCAGGTTCGGAGATTGAGATCAAAGGATATAGCTTCGGTAAAGGTGCAGTGGAGAGGTCGGCCCGTAGAGGAAGCTACTTGGGAGATTGAGCAGGAGATGCGGAGCAGATATCCTCACCTATTTGAGACCTCAGGTATGCTTCTCGACCCGCTCGAGGACGAGCGTTTGTTTAAGTTGGGGAGGATGTGACGACCCAACCCGTCGTCTCATGTATTACAACCCCGTTTCCCCCATTTATTGCTCTTTCATGTTTTATTATCAGCAACGGGTGAGTTAGAGTTGATTTGAATTGGTTTGGATAGGAAATGAGACACTTAGTCTCTTTAAGGAAGGTTTGGTTTGGAAAAGTCAATCGAACGTTGACTTATTAGT
Organism: Nicotiana attenuata; assembly: GCF_001879085.1. Taxonomy (NCBI): domain Eukaryota; kingdom Viridiplantae; phylum Streptophyta; class Magnoliopsida; order Solanales; family Solanaceae; genus Nicotiana; species Nicotiana attenuata. The sequence goes on along the minus strand of NC_032000.1, from coordinate 44,931,620 downwards.
TAGAAGGCTCGGATGTGAATTCCGGTGATCCGGTTAGCTTCGGGAGGTGATTTGTGACTTAGGAGTGCGATCGGAAGTGATTTTGGAGATCCGGAGTAGAATTAGGCTTGAATTGGCAAAGTTGGCATTTTGGCGAATTCCGGTGGATAGGTGAGATTTAGATCCGAGGGTCGGAATGGAATTCCGAGAGTTGCAGTAGCTCCGTTAGGTGATTTTGGATATGTGTGCAAAGTTTCAGGTCATTCTGAGGTTTTTAGGTCGGGTTTTTGATCGAATGCGTAATTCGAAAGTTTTTAAGAAACTTAGGCTTGAATTCGATGTGATTTGATGGTTTTAGCGTTGTTTGATGTGTTTAGAAGATTGGAACAAGTTTGAATAAGGTATTAGGATGTGTTGGTATTTTTGGTTGAGGTCCCGGCGGCCTCGGGGTGAATTCGGGTGGTTGAACGAGAGTTTTGAAGTTTGCTTCAGGTCTGTTGTTGCTGTCATCTGGTATTTCCGCTTCTGCGGAAATGGATCGCAGAAGCGGTTCCGCAGAAGCGGGTGAAGGAGCGCAGAAGCGGTTCATGGCCTGGTGGAGTGTTTCCGCAAAAGCGGAACATTTTTCGCAAATGCGAGTCCGCAGAAGCGGACTATAAACCGCAGAAGCGGTCTTGGGTGGTTCGCAGAAGCGGATGAGGAGACGCAAAAGCGAACGTTGGGTTTTTAATGAAAATCCGCAAAAGCGGGATGTTGGCCGCAGAAGCGGTCCCGCACAAGCGGAAACGGGACAGCAGAAGCGAAATCAACTGTTGACAGAAGGGTTTAAAATATTATCATTTCATCCGCGAACAAGAGGTAGTTTCCACCATTTTTAAGCGACTTGGAGAGCTTTGGGCGAGAAATTTCGAGGGTTTTGACTGAGAATCGATTGGAGGTAAGTTCCTTGGCTTAATTACTCGAGTTTATGGTAAATTTATCATAGAAATCAATGGAAATTCATCAAAACGGGTCAAGCTAGGGCTTGAAAAGTTGTGATGTAAAAACGGATTTTGAAAGGGCATTTGAACTCCGATTTTGGTAAAATTGGTATGTGTAGACTCGTGGCGAGACGAGGAATCCAGTGATGTAAATTTCGTAATTTTTCGAGAAGTGGGCCCGGGGCTCGGGTTTTGCCAACTTAGTGAATTTTGGTGTTTTCGGAGTCTTTTCGATTGGGTTATGTTTCTTTAGCCTATTGTAATGTATTCGTTGTGGTTTTAATCAGATTCGGCGTGCGAAGAGGTTGATTCGAAAGGCAAAGGCATAGCGAGCTAGACTTGTGGCCGGCTTGAGGTGAGTAATAGATGTAGATGATGACCTGAGGGTTTGAAACCCCGGTATATCACATTGTGACGCTATATTGAGGCGAGACACGTACTCTATGACGAGTGCGGGGTCGATTGTGACGGGGGATTGTGACCTAGTCCGTTCCGATCGATGTTCGTACTGTGTTCTTGACTAGAAATTGTTGGTAATCATCCTACTTGGATTTTATGAATATGTTTGGGGCTTTGTGCCTATCATTTGCATCCTTCAGGGATCCTTATCACTGCTTCCATGATNGTGTGTCACCGTGGGGTGCACCGGTTCTATTTGTAAAGAAGAAAGATGGCACAATGAGGATGTGCATTGATTACAGACAGTTGAACAAGGTGACAGTGAAGAACAAGTATCCACTACCTCGTATTGATGATTTGTTTGACCAGCTCCAGGGGGCAAGGGTATTCTCGAAGATTGATCTCCGTTCAGGCTATCACCAGCTGAAGATTAGGGATTCGGATATTATGAAGACGTGCCTTCAGAACTAGATATGGGCACTATGAGTTCCTGGTTATGTCTTTTGGGCTGACCAATGCCCCAGCCGCGTTCATGCACTTGATGAACAACGTATTTCGGCCGTATCTGGATTCATTTGTTATCGTTTTTATTGATGATATCCTAGTGTACTCGCGTAGCCAGGAGGAGCATGCTCAGCACTTGAGAGTGGTGTTACAGAGGTTGAGGGAGGAGAAACTTTATGCAAAGTTCTCCAAATGTGAGTTTTGGCTTGGGTCTGTAGCTTTTCTGGGACACGTGGTGTCCAGTGATGGTATTCAAGTTGATCCAAAGAAGGTAGAGGCGGTGCAGAGTTGGCCCAGACCGTCCTTAGCCACGGAGATTCGAAGTTTCCTCGGTTTGGTAGGTTATTATCGCCGGTTCGTCCAGGGTTTTTCCTCTATTGCTTTGCCCTTGACTAAGTTGACGCAGAAGGGTGCACCATTCGTATGGTCAGACGAGTGCGAGGAGAGCTTTCAGAAGCTCAAGATAGCTTTGACCACAACTCCAGTGTTAGTTTTGCCATCAGCCTCAGGTTCTTACACTGTGTATTGTGATGCTTCGAGAGTTGGGATCAGATGTGTGTTGATGCAGGAGGGTAGAGTTATTGCATATGCTTCTCCTCAGTTGAAGCCTCATGAACAGAACTACCCCGTACATGATTTGGAGTTGGCTGCTATAGTTCATGTGTTGAAGATTTAGAGGCACTACTTATATGGCGTATCTTGTGAGGTGTATACTGATCATCGCAGCCTTCAGCATTTGTTCAAACAGAAGGATCTTAATTTGAGGCAGCGGAGGTGGCTTGAGTTACTCAAGGACTATGATATTACTATTTTGTATCATCCGGGGAAGGCCAACGTAGTGGCCGATGCATTAAGCCGGAAGGCGGTCAGTATGGGTAGCTTGGCTTACATCCCAGTTAGGGAGAGACCCTTTGCAATTGATGTTCAGGCGTTGGCCAATCGGATGGTGAGGTTAGATATTTCGGAGCCTAGTCGGGTGTTGGCCTGTGTAGTTTCTCGGTCTTCCTTGTATGACCGCATCAGAGAGCACCAGTATGATGATCCACATTTGCTTGTCCTTAAGGACAGGGTTCAGCACGATGACGCCAGAGATGTGACTATTGATGATGATGGCGTGATGAGGATGCAGGGCCGGATTTGCGTGCCCAATGTGGTTGGGCTTCGGGAGTTGATATTAGAGGAGGCCCACAGCTCGCGGTATTCCATTCATCCGGGTGCCGCGAAGATGTATCAGGATTTGAGGCAGCACTACTGGTGGAGGAGAATGAAGAATGATATAGTGAGTTATGTAGCTCGGTGTCTCAACTGTCAGCAGGTACCCGGTGGTGTACTTTAGCGGATACATATTCCTGAGTGGAAGTGGGAGAGGATTACTATGGATTTCGTGAGTGGTCTCCCTCGTACCTCGAAGAAGTTTGATTCGATTTGGGTGATTGTGGATCGGCTGACCAATTCCGCGCACTTCATTCCGGTGTGTACTACCTATTCTTCGGAGCGGTTGGCAGAGATTTTCATCCGGGAGATTGTTAGGTTGCATGGGGTCCCAGTTTCTATCATCTCGGATAGGGGCACTCAGTTTACTTCCCATTTCTGGAAGACTTTTCAGCAAGAATTGGGTAAACAGGTAGAGCTGAGCACAGCATTTCATCCCCAGACGGACGGGCAGTCCGAGCGTACCATTCAGATATTGGAGGACATGTTGCGGGCCTGTGTTATTGATTTTGGAGGTTCTTGGGCTGAGTTCTTGCCACTTGCAGAGTTCGCGTACAACAACAGCTATCAGTCCAGCATTCAGATGGCACCGTATAAGGCCTTATATGGGAGACGGTGTAGGTCTCCGGTTGGTTGGTTTGAGCCCGGTGAGGCTAGACTATTGGGGACAAAGTTGGTTCAGGATGCCTTAGAGAAGGTGAAAGTGATCCAGGAGAGACTTCGTACAACTCAGTCGCGTCAGAAGAGTTATGCGGACCGGAAGGTTCGAAACGTATCCTACGTGGTGGGCGAGAAGGTCTTGTTGAAGGTTTCGCCTATGAAGAGCGTTATGAGATTTGGAAAGAAAGGAAAGTTGAGTCCACGGTTCATTGGTCCTTTTGAGATACTTAGGAGATTTGGGGAGGTGGCCTACATGCTTGCTTTGTGATGATAGGTAAATTTGACTATAATCACACCTTAAATAACCACTTTCTTGTATAGTTTTGATGAGAAAAGTGATAACAAAATGCTCTTATTAGTGCTTTTCATGATTTACAGGTGATATATGATCAGGGAAGGCTAGGGAGTATTTTTGGAGTCAAAAATGAAGAAAAAGAGGCCAACTGTGAAATTCCCCAAGTAAACCTCGCAAAACAGGCCTGAAGATTCAGAGGACTAGGTTGACCGCGGTTCCACCGCGACCGCGGTAGAACCGCGGTGGAAGATAGCTGCGGATAAATTCAGATTCAGAGAAGGCATTTGGCCGCGGTTTCACCGCGACCGCGGCAGAACCGCGGCGGAAGCAGAAAACTTCATGGACTAAAGTGCAAAACACGGGATTTTTAGACCTAAACCCTATTTAAAACATTAGACTTCGCCCAAGAGAGGCATGTATTGAATTTTAGAGTATCTTGGCAAGGAAAATAATTGTGAGAGATCACCCAAAACATCTTTCTTCTTTTCCTTGATTTTTATAGCTAGTTATGATGATTCTATCTTAATTTATTTTCCCATAGCCATGAGTAGCTAAATTCCTTGTCTAAGGTTTTGATGGAACCTATTGGGTGATGAACTTCTTGTTTATGTGAATACAAATTGCTAGTTTAATCTCTATTTGTTCAACTTCGTGTTTGTTGTAGTTAATTGACAGGATCCTCAATTAGCTGTGCCTATTTAGTGTGCATAACTTGGAAAAGAGTGCATATTTAGGGTATTGTTGAACAACACCACTCCTAGATTATTAGAGGAATCTATAATTGCGGGTTTAAAGGCGGGATTAGGGATAACGAAGCCTTGGGTCTAATCTAAAGTGAATCGTGCTAAATAAAGTAAGCTAGTGTATCTCGGGAGAGTGCAATAGTAAATTACTGTGATTACTCGGGAGGGATTTACGGTAAGATTAGCGTTCATGATCGATAGAGATGTATTGGTAAATTTGTATGAGCATAAACAGAAGGGATTCCATCAATAAGGGAAATCATTGCCTTAGCTTTTTATCATAATTGTTTACAACCTTATTAGTTTAGTTTACAGTTATTTAGTTACTTGCAAGCGTAGTTGTTAAAGAACATTCAACTGAGATTTGAATATTTGGGAAGCTGGTTCTGAAGAATTAATGGGTCTGAAGATAGTGGTTGATAGGTTAACTCTCTGTGGATTCGACCCTGGGCGTAATACTCGGGTTATATTTGCAACGTCCGCAGAGTCCTTTTTATAAGGCATAGTTGGGCGTGATCAAATTTTGGCGCCGTTGCCGGGGAGTTAACGGAATTATCAATTGCCATT